>NC_090654.1:288219444-288831944 GCF_040937935.1 Hyperolius riggenbachi | reverse complement strand
CCCCCTCCCAGCAGCATTACAGGTGCCGGTGTTCCGAATGCCTCCAAACAGAACTCACATTTAAACTGCTGCTCATGTGTGTGTGTCGGTTGGAAACATTTACTAACCCTGTCACTGCTTCTGTGCCTTCTCCAGCTACTTTCTCCTTCAGTCAGGTGGATGTAACTGGAGAGCTGCAATGCAACATGAAGGGCAGCGCACAGAGGCAGCGGCAAGGGTGAGTTAAACCCCCCCTGCTGCCATGCACAACTATGAGATCTGTTTGTTATCTGTTATTTGAGATCTGTTCAGAAGCATTCAGAACACCAGTACCAATCAGAACACTCATCCCTACTCCCAACAAAGGAAAACAATGAGCTTTAGTTAGTGTGATTTTAAAGCATACCTGAGATGGGAAAATATCTATTTTGCTTACCTGGGGCTTCTTTCAGCTCCCACCGTAGCCTTACAGATCCCTTTGTTGTGTCACTATCCCCCTCTGAAAGATCGCCAGTTGTGGGCTACAGCGCATGCATCTCCTTGTTTGTGCTCCCATGGCTGGGAGCATTCTGCTCATGCACAGAATGATCCAGACTGAATAGACGCACAGCCTGGGTCGCATGCGCAGTAGCCCATGACTGGTCTAGCGGGCGAGCTTGTGGAAGGAGACAGCGGGACAAAGAAATGGACCAGAAGGACCTGTAAGGCTACAAGGGGTTGGAAGAAACCCCAAGTAAAATAGAGCTTTTCCCCCCTGTTTAAGGACAAAAAGCCACTACCCTCCCAGCACTCACACATGCTATGCACGGGGTTCTTGCAGCTTAATGGGTATGCACAGCAGCTGCACCCCGGAATGTAGTGAGCATGCGCAGTTTGGCCACTCTCGGCTGTGGCTGCTGTGTGTACAGCTGAGTAGGAGGGTGATATCACAGGGCATGGAGTGGGTAGAGCATTAGAGGGCCACAGTGCCCCAACAGAGGGGACTACAGCAAATCAGAGTATGGGGAATAGTAAGATTCCCCCAGGGTGGGGGGAAGGGGAGAAGACACAGTAAACATCACTAGGATAAATATTGTTATTTTAACATGCAGAAGAAGAAGTTCTGTTCACTTACAGCTGGCTGCAGAAGAAAACACCTGAAAGCTGGAGGAATGTGCACAGCGCTGGCAGCAGAGAAACTTTTTTTCAATAGAGGCTCTGACCCTGCACACTGGGGCACTGGGGGATGTAACCATCAGCCCCAGCGGCACCACGAGACTCCCATCCACTACACACTCCTGTGAGCCAGGAGCTGTTGTCACATGGTGTAATCACGGGGCTAGGAGATCCGCCTCTTGACCACCACACCACTAGAAGGCAGCTGGACTGGCTGGGACTCGAGGGAGAGTCAGCCTGCAGGCTCTCTTTTTACTTACTCGCTCTGCTCCAGCCTCCAGCTTTACTTCATGCCACACACATACTCCTTGTAGCCGGTAATCGCAGCCGCTCCCACCTGACCTGCTGCTCACATGACAGTCAGTCACAGAGCAAAGCGGGGCGGGCAGCTGCGGACTTGATAAGGCAGAGCGAGCGGCTTACGGGCGCATCATATTTATGAAGGGTGACAGGTGCAGTTAACCTGTCACCCGCCCCACGAACTTTAAGTAATTTTTCCGCCCTAGTCCTGGGCTTTGGATGCCTTCCCACAAATCCGGCCCTGCACCTATACATTGGATTGTGCATATTTCCCACTTTCCAAGATGAAAAGAGGGACACATCCTAGAGCAAGCTTATCTGGGCATATAGCCTACTAACCCTCCCCTGTAAGGAACCGGCCTCGCAGCAAGACTGCAGATACGGTTGCCGACGGCGGGTTTGACCAGATCGAGAGGGAAGCAGCCTTAGTCAAGCTGCAAGTACAACAAGGCTGTCGCCCCTCAAAGCACTTCTCACTGCCACCACTAGCTGCTGCTAGACACTTCCACGATTCCCACTCTGCTGTAGAGTGATCTGCATGCAGTCCGTGTTTTCGTATCCGGGTCAGCTTTGCGCTTTAGGCCGAATACGGGAACGCCACGCACACACACACACAGTCCAATCGTACAGTAGCAAGGCACAATCAGGCACTGAACTTGTAACGTAAATTACACTGCAGTCTCTCTAGGCTATGAGCGTTGGCTTAGTACAGCAGAAGTCAAACTTATTAAATAACGATTTAATATTCCAGAAAAAAGTGGAACAATGCAGAAAATAATATATACACAAGATTTACAAAAAACAAAGTAAAAATTACAAAATAAAAGTTACAAAGATACACAACACGACAGATTGCAGAAATAAAAGGGAAATAAACGTTACCAGCATATAGATCTGAGCGTTGTTGCGAGGAGAACGCAGTTCTGGTCAGAAACCAGGATAGTCCTAGTGTGTTGCTATTTCCAACGAACTACAACTCTAAGTCTTCCTAGCTAAGGTTTTATAGCCAGATTTGTGGCCCGGGGCCACGCAAATGTCCAGATCCAGGAATAACCCAATTTCCTCAGGTGTGACAGCCCATCCTTGCTGGCTATGACATGCCACTTCAAAGCTTTTCCTGTTTATACACATAGACTTCAAAACACTTCACACACTTCCAGCAGGCTGTCATATGTAAACTTCAAACGTTCCTGTGTTAGCTTCCAACTGTCCTGACTCATTTAGTCTGGATTGTATTTTGGCTTGTTTACATATACACAAAGTTCAAATCAATGCAAGATCCAGGACAGAATAAAGGGTCATTACCTAATTACTTGTATCCAGAGGAACTGAATGCAAATGTAGTTTCATTGACATACCGACAATCACATTAGCAGCTTCTTTGAGCCAGGTGACAATAGTACACATCTGAGACAGTATTTCACAGCAGATCAAAGGTGAGGACATGACTGCTAGTGGCCTAATGAGCCATTTCCTTGCCCGAAGCTAGCAAGTCACTTTAGCAGTTCCTGCTCTATTGTTCACAAGAGTTCACCTTCAGATGCAAATGTACTATTTCCAGGCGACACTACAATATTTCATAGCCCACACATGTGAAGTAGACACACAAGATGAAGGCTACCTTAGATGCTAATAAAAAAAATGGTACCTATGTTCTGCATATTACCGTACATATCATCATCACCACATATATCATCACACCCCCAGTCTTCATCACACCTTCAGCCACGCCCCTGCCACACCCCACATGGTACCCATCCTGCCATAGCTGTATCTGACCCAGGCTGGCCTTCCAACGGGCCTAATTTAAAGGAGAGCTCTGTGAAGTGCCATTAGATTGGGCATTGAGTATGAATAACAGTCGTGTGTTGCACCTTTTAACAAATGTTGCCCTTCACAGGTTATCAGCTGCAAAAATAAACAAAAAATAAAAATGTCATCTGACAGACTCACCTATGGGTAGTGAGATAAAAGGTCAAGAAGGATGAACACAAAAGGATGCCTGAGAAAAGCTTTTTACACAACAGTACATTTGGAAACTTTAACTACAACTCATGGGGTACTCCAGGGAAGCTTTGAAGAGTAACTGTTGGGAATAAAATCAAAAATCAATTCTTTATTTTTATCTGGTAAACAAGTAATAAGGATGCTAACCAGGCAATCCAAAAGTTACACATCACTATTACTTTTCTTGTTGATAAATGATCATTCCCCAGTTTACCTGACTCTTATTTGGTACATTGCCGCACAAAGGAAGTTGCAGGGCATGCTGGGT
Organism: Hyperolius riggenbachi; assembly: GCF_040937935.1. Taxonomy (NCBI): domain Eukaryota; kingdom Metazoa; phylum Chordata; class Amphibia; order Anura; family Hyperoliidae; genus Hyperolius; species Hyperolius riggenbachi. Next base: position 288,828,235 of record NC_090654.1, on the reverse strand, counting down.
TGTCTTTTTGTCTTCTTTACTTCCCCCTCAGAGTTAACTAATGCAGCCCGATTGGCTGAAGCTTCTTTCCCTCCTGTTTTCCTCTCCCACACTTCTGTACCTCTCTGATTGGCCAATATTTCTCATGCTGAGACAATGCACTTTCTATAGTGAGGAGCGGGCAAATCAGGCAGAGGAGAGTAAGGGAGGAAATGACATCACGATTGGCTTCAAAATAGCCACACTTAAAGGGAAGGTTCACGCAGGAGCAGTACAGCCCGGAGGACGTCCGATGACGTCAGCGCGCACAAGTGACACGCAACTTGGAGCGCAGAAGCAGCCCGACCTGGCAGCCGGCCTGGCCAGGTCGGGATCGCCACCGGAGACCACCGGGAGCCTGCGGAGCGGCGCCGAGGGCACCTCCTGCCTGCCACGGGCTGGAGGAAGCCCCAGGTAAGTGGATTTGGATTTCTATTTTTTACAGCTCCTGCGTGAACCTTCCCTTTAAAATGGGAAATACTAAGAAAGATTTTCTCTTTTTTTACTGTAGAAAAATCACTAAAATCAAAACGTGGACAGTGCAATACATATGTAAGTACAGCAAGTAGTTATCTACTTATATATGTGGTTTTTTTCGGAGATAGTATGGCTGACAGCTCCTCTTTAATGGCACCTCTCTTGGTACATTTTGTCCCTTGCTTACCCATAGTGCCCCCCCCCCTTACCTATAGTGCCCCCCCTCTTCCCTGGGGTAATATAACAAATGCTGCCACCTTCCCACCAATAACAAGTGTGGGCAGCAATCATCCTCAACAAACCCCTCCCACCCCACACAGACACCAAGTTCTCCCCTCCCCACCCTTCTCATATAAAAAGTGATGGCACCATACCACCGCCGTCCAACAATGACAAGTAGGACCAGCTGTCCCCCTGCCCCAAATAAAAAGTATTACCCCGATTCCTTGTAACAAGAGTTACCACCTCTCCTGTGCCCCCCGAATGCAGAGCAGCCCAGCGGAGCTGTAGTTATATTACCTCCTTCAGCGTTGGGTCCGTCCTCCTCCTTGCAGCTTCCCGCTCTCAATTACTCCCATCCTGGTCCCAAGTCTCCCTGTTTGTTCCATGGCGTGCAGACCTCTTACAGCCTGAACAGCAGGACATAGCAATCCGAGCAGCAGCAGTCCCCCTGTTAATGCCTTCAGCCAAGCATGCAGAATAGCGCAGGGACCAGAGTAATGTTTTCCTGCTCTAGCACCGTGGGTATCTTCCATTCATCACAGCCGCACACTCTCGGCTGCCATTCACCATTTGCCGATCATGTGACTCGCATCAGTCATGTGATCGGGAGCCAGCAGATGGCAGCAGAAAGTGAGCAGCTGTGATGCATGGAAGAGACTCAGAGTGCTGGAGCAGGCAAAAAGTACCTGTGCTACTCTGCATGTGGGTAAGGAGAGGGAGGAGGAGTGGGCCCCCACACACCCAGGGCCCCCAGAGGTTGCAGTGGTCGCAGGGGCTTTTTCTATGCCCCTGTGAGGCGCCCATATTTAAAAATGTGTTTTGCACGCTTAAATGATTAAGTTAATGAATGCTATATCAGTGTTCTCCCCAGGCTCTTTTAGCCGGGTGCTCCACCCAGCTATTTTTGGTGACCACCCGGCTATCATCGACTCACCTCCTCATCTGCCTCTTATGCTGTAAGCAGAGTTGCGCCGAACCTGCATTCTCCCCCACCCGGCTACTTTTTCATGCCACCCAGCTGGAAATAAATTCTGAGGAGAACAATGCTATATTTAGATTGGTGCCTGGGCATTTCAATCCTTCTAAAAGGCTGAGAATGTTTATCTATTTTGTTTTAGAATGGTCTGTGAGCATTCACTGTCCGTTATAACAGAAAGCCTCTCTCTTTCATTCACCTTTCTCTCTGCAGATCTCGCAGCCTTTCCCTGCGCCACGACTGCATAAATATTTCAATGTTTACAAAATTGCAGAAACGGAGACAATGCGACAGCCAGAGTAACAAGCCATCAGGTGAGGCCCGTCGTGTACTAATTCACCTATTTGCCAGTAAATGGCATGCCGGATTTTTGAGAGATTTTTGAAAGAAGAGCGACAGAAAAAGAAAAATAGTGGATAAAGTTAAAGTGAGCAGACAGGAAGGGGATTTCTAATGAATGGTGACACAGAGACTGCAGAGATTAGCCTGATGTATTCTCCAGCGTGGTGCAACACTGACATCTGCTGGGCAAATGTGGAATAACTAAGAAGCAAAATGTACATTTTCGATCATATACATTCGGTGGGCTCAGTAAAATACAGGCTGGGGAAATTTCAAGACCCCACCCGATAGAATAATAAATGACATTGAAAAGGAAACTTTTTAAAAATATATTATTTTAACACTGTATTATTTACTATCTGCTTAAAGATGAACTTCAGCCTAAACAAATATCTAACCCTAAAGGTGCCCATACATAGTACAATAAAGATGTTCAATTTTCCGTTTATTCGACCAAAATGATTGAATCGAATGAAAGTTCAAAAAGAATCTTTTTTCCGATAAAGAAAAAAGAGTCGCAATCGCTTTCTGGAGTGATTTTAAGAGTGATAATGCAATGCAAATAAAAAAACGCAATCGCATAACAGAATTAATGAAAAATCGCAATTGCTGGCTTTTGTGATTTGTGATTGCGATTTCTAGTGGAAATGGGCTAAAACACTGAATGACCAAGTTTGTGAGCTTTGGCATCAATAATTTGTGTATTCCAATAGAAAGTAAACAACTCAGATTGGCGGTTTGTGACTCCACCCCTCTCCAGCATTTGAACCCCAGTTACCCAATTACCAACTGTAGCAGATTTGAGGCATCTGCTATTAACAGTGTAAAAATTTCAGAAATTCAAATATTCCCCTTGAAAATCAACAGGTGAATTTTGATTGGCTATTATAGGCTCCACCCACTTCCCTGAATATTAATCTCAGTCACCCAGTGACCATTTGGGCAAAGTTTGAGAACTGTGCCATTAACAGTGTAAGAAGGGCTGCAATTGTATTATTCCCCCTGAAAATGAACAGGTGAATATTGATTGGCTTTTTTAGGTTCTACCCACTTTTTTGAACTCTGCTATTAACAGTGAAGAAGTGCTGCAGTTTACATTTTCCCCGGGAAATCTGTTTTTGACTCCACCCAGTTTTTGTAACCTTGACACACAGTCACTCAATGACCAAGGTTTTGAGCTTTCGGGTTCCTGGCATCAAAATTGTGTGAATTGAAGCATTTTATCCAGCAAAGAAATCTGATTGGCTGTTTGTGGCTCCGCCACTTTAGTGAAATTGAATAAGAATGGTAGCAATGTAAATTTTCCCCTTGAAAAATCAATAGGTGAATTTCGATTGGCTGTTGTAGGTAGTGATGGGCGAACACCTGGATGTTCGGGTTCGGGAAAGTTCGCCGAACATGGCCGAGATGTTCGGCATGTTCGGGCCGAACCCCGAACTTTCCGAACATCCAGCTTTTGGGGGCCCTATGGGGTCGCAGGCATAAGGGGGGAGCATGCCCCGATCGCGGGGGGGGTCGGAAATTCCCCCCACCCCCTCCGCTAGCGCTCCCCCCTCTGCCCGCTTCCCCATAACAAAGTTTCAAGAAGTACCTGCTGTGTCCGGTGGTAGTGTGGGTGGCTGGCAGTGGGCGGCACTATGCAGTGACTGAATGAGGAGGAGGAGTCCGGAGAGTGACGCGTTGAGGGAGGCCGGGCAGCGGGCGGTTCACTGCTGAACCGCCCGCTGCCCGGCCTCCCTCAACGCGTCACTCTCCGGACTCCTCCTCCTCATTCAGTCACTGCATAGTGCCGCCCACTGCCAGCCACCCACACTACCACCGGACACAGCAGGTACTTCTTGAAACTTTGTTATGGGGAAGCGGGCAGAGGGGGGAGCGCTAGCGGAGGGGGTGGGGGGAATTTCCGACCCCCCCCCCCCCCCCCGCGATCGGGGCATGCTCCCCCCTTATGCCTGCGACCCCATAGGGGGGCCGTATTCGGCCGAACAGCCCTGTTCGGCCCTGTTCGGCGGCCATTAGAAGTTCGGGGCGAACCCGAACTTAAAAGGCCGAACACCATCAGGTGTTCGGCCGAACGCGAACATCACCCGAACAGGGTGATGTTCTGCAGAACCCGAACAGTGGCGAACACTGTTCGCCCAACACTAGTTGTAGGCTCCATCCACTTTCTAAATATGAATCCTAGTCACCCAGTGGCCAACTGTGTCAAGTTTGGGAACCCTGCCATTAACAGTGTAAGAAGGGCTGCAGTTTATATTTTCCCAGTGAAATTTGTTTTTGGCTCTGCCTACTTTTTGTAACCGGACACACAGTCAATCAATGACCAAATTTAATAAAATACACAAAACGGAGTGCGCTACCCCCTCCCAGTGTCCAAAAACCTGTTCCGACAGTCCTTATAAGCAATTCCTTTGCTGTTCAGCATCCACTGTCCAGACACTCCAGGATATATATCCGTGATGGAAGTATCATGGAGAGAAAACCAAACAGAAGAAAATCATAGTGCAATCCTGTAGATATCAGAACGCAGGGACCTTCACCCTATGGGGCCCGATTGTGCGACTTATATTGCGGGTTCACCTCTATGTGAGTGACCATCAGCTAACAATTGGCACGCTCACCTTATTGTAAGGCTGCCCAGCCCTACAGACAGCAACTGCACTTTCTGAGGTTCACCCGACCTCCTCCCAACGATCAGGTCTTATCCAATCTCAAACAAATCAATAGAGAAATATCATGGTGCAAGTATGTTTGTAATCCAGTTAATTTATATAGCAACACATCTATTGTTCTCCTGCTCACCCTTTGCTGCTGCTGCCCACACTCACAGACAGCTGTCCTCACTTAATGGGTGTGCAGGCTCATCCACAATCCTTACAGATATAGTCCACCTTCTAATAACACGATATCAAGCACACATCTAAAACTGAAAGGCTTCTGATAGTGTAAAACCCACGGTTTTATTTGTAAAAGACAAGTATTATACTCACAAACATAAGTGTAAAAAGCGCATATAAGTTTAAAAACGATCAGGGGACGTCTCCTCCTGCTGCTGGTCGCTTCCCTTCCAGGCTCCGCCCTACGCGTTACGTCATACGACTCATCAGGGGCTATTGGTCAGGAAGCGGCCCAGCAGACTCATATAGTCACATATCTCATTCACATATTCCACTCTCGTGGTTAATAACAAAATGTCATTCCTAAAAACTCTTTTCTAAAATTACCATTCCTCTAAACGACATATATACCTGTTATAGCCATATTGTATACTTATTATGCCACTGTATATACCTGCTATTCCTATCGAGGTCTTGCAACCCCATTTCGCATTATCCCCAGGACTACATTACCCATACTCATCTCCTCTCGCTCTCGCGAGACTTCAGGCCGCCCAATGCGTGAGACTCTCAGCAGCCTATTGCTCATTCAACCTGGGCCCCTCCCCAAGCCAGAACTCCATTCCCCATAATGCCCCAAATCTCGCTCTATCGCGGGAACACACTGTGTTGTTTACACGAGCAGACTACATTATCCATAATCCTCCAAGCCTCCTGCACGGACCGTGCGCTTAGCCAATCAGCAGGGTTCTCCTCCACCCCAACTCCCCATGATCTCATCAGTGATCACTGTTTCGGAATTCCGCCCCCAAAACAATTCCACACCCCTTACCACCCATCACATCATATCCCCTCCCATACGTTCCCCTGCCCCACTCTATTCTTTATAATCCTAAATAATATATCTATGTATATATATATATATATATATATATATATATATATATATATATATATATATATATATATATAAGTGAGAACCCCTACTGACATTACTATATACCCCTTACTATTATGTGCATATTCATCAAAAGGTGCATATCTTCCCCATATCTTATATGCGATATCAACCTGTAAATCTTATCCTTCTATTTCACTCACCATTGAATTGCAACAATCCATCTTACTTAATAATTATACCACTATACCTACTCTGTGATAATTAGCAATTACTACCATATTGTACCTTTATTCTCATATGGATATGTGCCATCTATTAATCCACCCTGTGCTGATCATTGTAAAACAACCTTCATCTTAACATATAACCCATTAACACTATCAACATCTCATAACTCTGAACCACAAACCACTCCCACTGGAGATACACAACTCAACCATGTCATCTTTTCCCACCTCCACCATCCCATTAAAGACACACCCCATATGTAGCCTACCCCCTATTCAACATACTGTGATACACATTCAACTATATGTGTCATTTTACCTATATGCCCTCCACAATGCCATTATACACTGCTTAACCCAACCACTGTATATGGGGTCCTTAGTATTATTATTCCTAAATATGTACTAAAATTTCAAAATTTCAAAAATTCCAAAAAATATTCATTCCAAAAGGAAAATAATTCCAAAAAAGTAATTCCAAAAAAGTACCTAAAACATAACCAGGTCCCAAAACACCTCTACAAGGACTATTCGAAGGGCTCCCCCAATCCTTGTGATGTGGATGACAATCGCCATCCACCCGTTGATCCACCTTGTACTAGTCATCCGATATAAAGCAATTTAGGTCCATTTCCACATTTAGACCACTAGGTGTCATTGTCTTCATTTTAAATATCCACTTCATTTCCATTTTAGAGATTTCCCTTGTCTTGTGACAACCTCTCCAGTTTCCTGTTAGTTTTTCTATTGCACAAAATTTCATTTGCCTGGGGTCTTTCTGATGGCATAACTTGAAGTGTTTTGACACACTGTGTCCCTCAAATCCGCGTTCAATGTTATAAACGTGTTCGGATATCCTTTTTCTAAGTAATCTAGTTGTCCTTCCAATATATTGGTATCCACATGTGCACCATAATAAATATACCACATGTGTTGAATTACATGTGGTACAATCCCTCATTTTGTACGTTCGTCCGGTCACCTCAGACCTGATCTCATACTTTCTTTCTGAGTGCGTTATCTCACATGGCCCACAGTTCCATTTCTATCTGTTTTTTTGAAGTGGGTTTTAGTCACAATTTTATTTCCTACCTTCCTTAGTTGCAAATCCAGGAAATTAATGCTAATATCACTGCTTGTTGCTGTGAGCACAATGCCCAAAGTGTTTTGATTGAGCCACCCGATATATTCGTCGATGCTCATCTGTCCATTTTTCCATATTATCATCAAATCATCTATATACCGCCACCATTGTTGTACCTGTACACTTCTTACATCCCTGACAACTTCCCTCTCCCATTTATCCATAAAGATATTGGCAAGGCTGGGGGCATACTTCGCCCCCATTGCACATCCCACCTTCTGTCTGTAATACTCCCCTGCGTACCAGAAAAAATTATGTTTTAATGTATATACCAAGAGCTGAATCAGAAAGTCGATTTGTTGAAACTTTAAGCTCCCTTCTTGTGCCAGAGCTTCTCTAACAGCCTCCACTCCTTCCTCATGTGGAATTATGGTATACAGGGAAGATACGTCCGCTGTAACCAGCAGACAGCTCTCATCCACCTCATTCTCTCTTAGTTTTTGTAACATTTGTTTTGTATCCTTGATCAAATGTGGCAATTTCGCCACCACTGGCTGCAGGTATATATCTATATATTCTCCTATTCGTTGGTTTAGGCCCCCTATTCCACTCACAATCGGCCTACCCGGTGGGCGCTGTGCATCCTTGTGAATTTTCGGATTTTGGTATAAAACAGGGATTCTGGGAGCGTCAGGTAGCAGATATTTAAATTCTTTATCAATCAGAATCCCTTCATCTAGTCCTTGTCTCAAAATCTGACACAATTCCTTTCTGTATTGCTGCGTAGGATTTCCTCTCAGTTTCTCATATGTACCGGTATACGTATCCCCAACTATGCGATCCATTTCTTGTCTATATTGTGCCCGACTTAGCACCACCACCCCTCCCCCCTTGTCAGCTGGTCTTATTTCAATGTCATCCCTTTTCCTCAGACCTTCAATAACTCTATTGTCCCGGTCTTTTCTTGAATTCTCACATTTTTCAAGATCCTTGATAACCTGATTCTTAAATACATCCACCGTGTTTCCTTTTCCTTGATCCAGGGGGTTAAACCTGGACTTGTTTTTGAGCCCAGTGTGGACAAACTTCTCACCATTATTATTATCCCCAAGTTTGGGACCTGGTTTGTTCAAAAAGTACTTCTTAATATTCAAAGCCCTAGTATATTTATTAATGTTTATATAAGTGTCAAATTTATTCAGTCCTTTCTTAGGGGCATATTTAAGCCCTTTATCCAATACTCTCACTTCATCAGCTGTTAATTCCATACCACTTATATTAAATATTCCCTGTCCAATTATTCCTTCCTTCTGATTTTTCCCATCCCCTCCCCTGCATCCCCGTCTATTCCTCTCTTTCTTCTTATCCCTGGGTCTTCTCCCATATTCCACCGCCATTCCGTGTCCGTGCCCCCACCCCCCCCACATCCTTTCTAAAAAACCTTGTTCACCATTAACATATTCATAGTGATTATAATTCGGAACATTCCTCAACGGTTCATACCGATTAGCATTGGTTGGTATTCCATATCCATCACTCCCCCCAACATTAACCCCATCCCTACCATATTCATTTCTCCCACGTGTCCCACCACCCATTCTCTGATCAATCCCCTGGAACCCTCTCTGCAAATTCTCCTGATACTGCCGGGTTGGTGCACCCCTCCAGTAACTGCCCCCCCTCGGGGGTCCCCCCCTCCCCCCACCCCGGGGGGTTCTCCCCCTGTTTCCCTGTACAGGTTCCCACCAATCCTCTCTCAGCGCACCCCTCCCCTCTGGTCTGCTCGGCTGCATGGGCTTCTGTCCTCCAATGTTATTACCCTGACTTAAACCCTCACCCCCAGGTACCCCCACATTACCTTGTGTGGCCTTTTCTTCCGCCACTTTGGTCTCCAGATCTTTCCTCTTCTTTTGCTCCACCTGCCATTTATATGCCTGTCCCTCTTTATATTCTAACCAATCCCTTTGAAATCGTGTAACCCTCTGATCTCTAGCCTCCCTTTCCACCTTCTCCATCACCTTATTCAACTCCGCAGAGAATTGGATCACATCCGTATTCTGTTTATGAGGCTCAGAAGGAAGGAATAATTGGACAGGGAATATTTAATATAAGTGGTATGGAATTAACAGCTGATGAAGTGAGAGTATTGGATAAAGGGCTTAAATATGCCCCTAAGAAAGGACTGAATAAATTTGACACTTATATAAACATTAATAAATATACTAGGGCTTTGAATATTAAGAAGTACTTTTTGAACAAACCAGGTCCCAAACTTGGGGATAATAATAATGGTGAGAAGTTTGTCCACACTGGGCTCAAAAACAAGTCCAGGTTTAACCCCCTGGATCAAGGAAAAGGAAACACGGTGGATGTATTTAAGAATCAGGTTATCAAGGATCTTGAAAAATGTGAGAATTCAAGAAAAGACCGGGACAATAGAGTTATTGAAGGTCTGAGGAAAAGGGATGACATTGAAATAAGACCAGCTGACAAGGGGGGAGGGGTGGTGGTGCTAAGTCGGGCACAATATAGACAAGAAATGGATCGCATAGTTGGGGATACGTATACCGGTACATATGAGAAACTGAGAGGAAATCCTACGCAGCAATACAGAAAGGAATTGTGTCAGATTTTGAGACAAGGACTAGATGAAGGGATTCTGCTTAATAAAGAATTTAAATATCTGCTACCTGACGCTCCCAGAATCCCTGTTTTATACCAAAATCCGAAAATTCACAAGGATGCACAGCGCCCACCGGGTAGGCCGATTGTGAGTGGAATAGGGGGCCTAAACCAACGAATAGGAGAATATATAGATATATACCTGCAGCCAGTGGTGGCGAAATTGCCACATTTGATCAAGGATACAAAACAAATGTTACAAAAACTAAGAGAGAATGAGGTGGATGAGAGCTGTCTGCTGGTTACAGCAGACGTATCTTCCCTGTATACCATAATTCCACATGAGGAAGGAGTGGAGGCTGTTAGAGAAGCTCTGGCACAAGAAGGGAGCTTAAAGTTTCAACAAATCGACTTTCTGATTCAGCTCTTGGTATATACATTAAAACATAATTATTTCTGGTACGCAGGGGAGTATTACAGACAGAAGGTGGGATGGGCAATGGGGGCGAAGTATGCCCCCAGCCTTGCCAATATCTTTATGGATAAATGGGAGAGGGAAGTTGTCAGGGATGTAAGAAGTGTACAGGTACAACAATGGTGGCGGTATATAGATGATTTGATGATAATATGGAAAAATGGACAGATGAGCATCGACGAATATATCGGGTGGCTCAATCAAAACACTTTGGGCATTGTGCTCACAGCAACAAGCAGTGATATTAGCATTAATTTCCTGGATTTGCAACTAAGGAAGGTAGGAAATAAAATTGTGACTAAAACCCACTTCAAAAAAACAGATAGAAATGGATACATTCCGAGGAGCAGTTGTCACCATGAGAAATGGTTGAAAAACATTCCAAAGGGGCAGTTTTGTCGGATTAAGCGGAATTGTACCAGTGAAGAGGACTTCAAGGAGCAAAGTGGAATTTTAATACAAAGGTTTGAGGAAAAAGGATATGATAGGGGTATGCTGTGGGAGGAATTCAGAAAGGTAGAACTAATGGATAGGGAAAGTCTATTGAGGGACAGGAGTAATGCAGATGGGGGGGGACGGAAACAAGATTTCGCCATATTTCTGGACTATAATAGCCAATATAGGAAGATTGAGAGTATAATCCAAAGGCATTGGAATATCCTCAGAAGTGATCATATTTTAGGACAGCACCTACCACCCCGACCTAAGTTTATATACAGAAAAGCTCGCAATTTGCAGAGCATTCTAGTACCTTCATATGTGGATGGTCCCCAGCAGAGAAGGGGGGATATGTTGAGGAGAAAAGGTTTTTTTCCGTGCAGAAACTGTGGGCCATGTGAGATAACGCACTCAGAAAGAAAGTATGAGATCAGGTCTGAGGTGACCGGACGAACGTACAAAATGAGGGATTGTACCACATGTAATTCAACACATATGGTATATTTATTATGGTGCACATGTGGATACCAATATATTGGAAGGACAACTAGATTACTTAGAAAAAGGATATCCGAACATGTGTGTAACATTGAACGCGGATTTGAGGGACACAGTGTGTCAAAACACTTCAAGTTATGCCATCAGAAAGACCCCAGGCAAATGAAATTTTGTGCAATAGAAAAACTAACAGGAAACTGGAGAGGTTGTCACAAGACAAGGGAAATCTCTAAAATGGAAATGAAGTGGATATTTGAAATGAAGACAATGACACCTAGTGGTCTAAATGTGGAAATGGACCTAAATTGCTTTATATCGGATGACTAGTACAAGGTGGATCAACGGGTGGATGGCGATTGTCATCCACATCACAAGGATTGGGGGAGCCCTTCGAATAGTCCTTGTAGAGGTGTTTTGGGACCTGGTTATGTTTTAGGTACTTTTTTGGAATTACTTTTTTGGAATTATTTTCCTTTTGGAATTAATATTTTTTGGAATTTTTGAAATTTTGAAATTTTAGTACATATTTAGGAATAATAATACTAAGGACCCCATATACAGTGGTTGGGTTAAGCAGTGTATAATGGCATTGTGGAGGGCATATAGGTAAAATGACACATATAGTTGAATGTGTATCACAGTATGTTGAATAGGGGGTAGGCTACATATGGGGTGTGTCTTTAATGGGATGGTGGAGGTGGGAAAAGATGACATGGTTGAGTTGTGTATCTCCAGTGGGAGTGGTTTGTGGTTCAGAGTTATGAGATGTTGATAGTGTTAATGGGTTATATGTTAAGATGAAGGTTGTTTTACAATGATCAGCACAGGGTGGATTAATAGATGGCACATATCCATATGAGAATAAAGGTACAATATGGTAGTAATTGCTAATTATCACAGAGTAGGTATAGTGGTATAATTATTAAGTAAGATGGATTGTTGCAATTCAATGGTGAGTGAAATAGAAGGATAAGATTTACAGGTTGATATCGCATATAAGATATGGGGAAGATATGCACCTTTTGATGAATATGCACATAATAGTAAGGGGTATATAGTAATGTCAGTAGGGGTTCTCACTTATATATATATATATATATATATATATATATATATATATATATATATATATATATATACATAGATATATTATTTAGGATTATAAAGAATAGAGTGGGGCAGGGGGTCGTATGGGAGGGGATATGATGTGATGGGTGGTAAGGGGTGTGGAATTGTTTTGGGGGCGGAATTCCGAAACAGTGATCACTGATGAGATCATGGGGAGTTGGGGTGGAGGAGAACCCTGCTGATTGGCTAAGCGCACGGTCCGTGCAGGAGGCTTGGAGGATTATGGATAATGTAGTCTGCTCGTGTAAACAACACAGTGTGTTCCCGCGATAGAGCGAGATTTGGGGCATTATGGGGAATGGAGTTCTGGCTTGGGGAGGGGCCCAGGTTGAATGCGCAATAGGCTGCTGAGAGTCTCACGCATTGGGCGGCCTGAAGTCTCGCGAGAGGAGATGAGTATGGGTAATGTAGTCCTGGGGATAATGCGAAATGGGGTTGCAAGACCTCGATAGGAATAGCAGGTATATACAGTGGCATAATAAGTATACAATATGGCTATAACAGGTATATATGTCGTTTAGAGGAATGGTACTTTTAGAAAAGAGTTTTTAGGAATGACATTTTGTTATTAACCACGAGAGTGGAATATGTGAATGAGATATGTGACTATATGAGTCTGCTGGGCCGCTTCCTGACCAATAGCCCCTGATGAGTCGTATGACGTAACGCGTAGGGCGGAGCCTGGAAGGGAAGCGACCAGCAGCAGGAGGAGACGTCCCCTGATCGTTTTTAAACTTATATGCGCTTTTTACACTTATGTTTGTGAGTATAATACTTGTCTTTTACAAATAAAACCGTGGGTTTTACACTATCAGAAGCCTTTCAGTTTTAGATGTGTGCTTGATATCGTGTTATTAGAAGGTGGACTATATCTGTAAGGATTGTGGATGAGCCTGCACACCCATTAAGTGAGGACAGCTGTCTGTGAGTGTGGGCAGCAGCAGCAAAGGGTGAGCAGGAGAACAATAGATGTGTTGCTATATAAATTAACTGGATTACAAACATACTTGCACCATGATATTTCTCTATTGGTTTGTTTGAGATTGGATAAGACCTGATCGTTGGAAGGAGGTCGGGTAAAGCTCAGAAAGTGCAGTTGCTGTCTGTAGGGCTGGGCAGCCTTACAATAATATAGAGGTGAACCCGCAATATAAGTCGCACAATCGGGCCCCATAGGGTGAAGGTCCCTGCGTTCTGATATCTACAGGATTGCACTATGATTTTCTTCTGTTTGGTTTTCTCTCCATACATGTGATACTTCCATCACGGATATATATCCTGGAGTGTCTGGACAGTGGATGCTGAACAGCAAAGGAATTGCTTATAAGGACTGTCGGAACAGGTTTTTGGACACTGGGAGGGGGTAGCGCACTCTGTTTTGTGTATTTTATTGATCTTTGAGATATACATATGGCATCTGTGTTTGAGTTGCAGCAGGCCCTAGGATAGAGGGTAGTGGGAGAGGAGGGGAGCGCAATTGAGAAATTCTTCTTGATAATGACCAAATTTGTGAGCTTTTGGGTCCTTGGCATCAATAAAAACAAATCTGATTGGCTGTTTGTGGCTCCGCCTCTTTTCTGAATTTGAACACCAATGACCAACTGTACCAGGTGTGAGGCTTGTGCCATTAACAGTGCAGGAATGGCAGCATTTTTAATATTCCCCTTGAAAATCAACAGGTGAATATTGATTGGCTTTTTTAGGCTCCACCCACTTTTCTGAATATTAATCCCAGTCACCCAGTAACCAACTGTGCAAAGTTGGAGAACCCTGCCATTAACAGTGAAGAAGGGCTGCAGTTTACATTTTCCCAGGGAAATCTGTTTTTGACAGTTTTTGTAACCGTGACACACAGTCACTCAATGACCAAGTTTGTGAGCTTTCGGGTTCCTGGCATCAAAATTGTGTGAATGGAAGCAGTTTATCCAGCAAAGAAATCTGATTGGCTGTTTGTGGCTCCGCCCCTTTAGTGAATTTGAATAAGAATGGTAGCAATGTAAATGTTCTCTTTGAAAAATCAGTAGGTGAATTTTGATTAGCTGTTGTAGGCTCCACCCACTTTCTAAATGTTATTCCCAGTCATCCAGTGGCCAACTATGTCAAGTTTGGGAACCCTGCCACTAACAGTTATGGTTGCAGTTTATATTTTCCCATGTAAAAAATGTAGTTGTTGGCTCCGCCCACTTTTTCTAACCTTGACATACAGTCATTTAGTTACCAAGTTTATGAGCTTTGGGGTCCTTGGTATCAATAATTTGTATATTCAGATTGAAATTAAACAAAACTGATTGGCTATTTGTGGCTCCGCCCCCTTTCTCTGAATTTGAACCCCAGTCATCCAGTGGCCAACTGTGTCAAGTCTGAGAACCCTGCCAATAACAGAATGGCTGAAATCAATCTAACAAATCTGATTGGCTGTTTGTGGCTCCACCCCCTTTAGTGAATTTGGACCCCATTCACCCAATGACTGACTGTATCAGGTTTGAAGCCTCTGTCATTAACAGTGTGAGAATGGCAGCAATGCAGATATTCCCCTTGAAAATCAACAGGTGAATTTTGATTGGCTGTTGTAGGCTCATTTTCCTGAATAGTAATCCCAGTCACCCAGTGACCAACTCTGCAAAGTTTGAGAACCCTGCCAATAACAGTGTAAGAATGGCTGCTGTTTATATTTGACCAGTGACATTTGTTTTTGGCTCCGCCCACTTTTTGTAACCTGGACACACAGTCACTCAATGACCAAGTTTGTGAGCTTTCAGGTTTCTGGCATCAAAGATGTGTGAATGGAAGCAGTTTATCCAGCAAGAAAACCTGATTGGCTGTTTGTGGCTCTGCCTCTTTAGTAAATTTGGTTCCCAGTCGCCTAATGACCGACTGTAGCAAGTTTGAAGCCTCTGCCATAAACAGTGTAAGAATGGCAGCAGTTTCAATATTCCCCTTGAAAATCAATAGGTGAATTTTGATTGGCTCTTGTAGGCTCCACCCAGTTTCCTGAATCTTAATCTCATTCACCCAGTGACCAAGTGTGCCAAGTTTGAGAACCCTGCGATTAACCATCTAAAGGTGGCCACCAATGATCCAATATTTTTCATCCAATCTTACCACTTCTATGTAATATAAGGTAACTGCATGAAGTATCCATTCAGTATATTCACTCAGTTTACCCTTATACTACAAATATTTGGTAAGATTGGATGAAAAAGATTAGTGGCCACCATCAGAATGGCTGCAGTTTACATTTTCCCATTAAAAATGAATGGCTGAAATTCGATTGGCTGTTTTATGCTCCGCCTACTTTTCCTGGATTTGTAGCCTCGGTCGCCAAGTGACCAACTGTGCCAAGTGTGGGGACTCTGGCTTGATTACTGTGAGAATGGCAGCCTTTTACATTTTTTCCATTGACATGAATGGGTGGAATCTGATTTGCTGTTTGTAGCTCCGCCCACGTGTGAAGGGGGGACCCGAGACTCCCAGAACATATCATCCCAGGTAGTAAGGGATCTGTGTACCAAGTTTCGTTTAAATCAGTCAAGCCGTTTTCGCGTGATCGCGGCACATACATACACACACATACACACATACATCCGATTTTATATAGTGTATGTGGGTGTATTTATACTTTTTGGCCACAAGATGGTGCCACACTTAAAGAGGAGCTGTTAGGTATAAGGTCTCAGAGAAAATAAACACATATATCAGTAGCTAAAGATTGGCTGTACTTACATTACAGGCAAACTCAAGAGGGGTAGGTAGGCACTCAGTACAATGCAGATGAAGATTATTACGCTGAATATAGTGCAGGAGACCTCAGCAGCAGCTACGTGCTCAAGATGCGGATAGCTGAAACATGATAACCATTTGTACAAAGGAGAGAATAGAGAGGCGTCTGGCACTGTAGCTTTAATTTCAACACAGCAAGTGTACAGTGATGTGGCAGTGAACAATGCAGAGTGTAAAGTTCAAATGATGCCAAAACTGGTACTTATCGTGCTTCTGCTGGAGGTGGGGAGGCAACTGTGGGCGCCAGAGGGTGCACGGCCTTACAGCCGTTTCACATTGGGGTGAGCCTTGCTTCTTCGGAGGCTATTCGTGCACACTGTGTTGGATGGAAGCGGCCATTATATCGCCAGCTTCCGTGTAGAGTCCCGCCTATCTGTGGAGAATGACGAAGGACCCATTGGCCAGAGCGTGCGCGTCATCACAGGCGGCGCGCACGCGCACCCCAAGACTAGGGGGCGGGCGCGTCACAGGTCCGGACGCAATGCACGCAAAGAGCTTCACAACGTTGCCAAGACAACCCCGGCCGTCTCCAGCCCCCTAGCGCGGACGGCGGCAGGCGCCGCCAATCAGGCAGGGGGCGGGGGGCGGGTGCTGGAGCACAGTTCGAGGTCGCTAGGCAACGAAAATGGAGAGTGGAGCTCTATTCTACCCACATAGAAAAGGGATGGATTATCCCAGTTCAAAAGCTTCATTAGCTTATACATGTGGAGAGGACAATGTGGTGTACATATACACCACATATACAGGCCGTATAAGATGGTCCCGAGCCAAAAAAGGGGGAGAAAGGGGGAGCAAGAAAGGAGAAGAAAAGCAGAAAGTGTGAGTGAAAAGGGTGAAAAGAGAAAGTGCAGTGTGGCGGGGCACAAACCCTAGATGAAGAGGTCCCTGGGAGAAGGGAGGGAGGAGAGGCGAGGGAAGATATATGGACCTGAACACCACTCAGAACAGATAAAGATCCCGAATGGTGTAAAGACACCTGTTCGCCACATGGACCTACCAAGAAAAGCATATTGGGGGAAAAAGGAAATATAAATATTTTATTATAAAAAATATTATAAAAAATATTGGTAACTAAAAGATTATTAAACGGTCATCACGTGGCGAACTAAAGAGGAGAGGGAAAGGAGAAAGGTCTCAAGCACCAGGAGGGAAGAGACAGGAGCCCGCATGCAGAGAGGACAGCTCAAGGGTCAAGGAAGCAGGCTAAATCCAAGTGGTCATTCATACCAAGAGGGCCCATAGCATCTGTCCTGAGAATCCACTTTGATTCAAGTTTAAGGAGCAGCTTTTTCCTATTACCGCCCCTACGCGGGAGAACGCAATGATCCACGCAGGCGAAGGATAAAAGGTTGGGGTCTGAGCCGTGGGCCGTAGTCATGTGCTCCACCACTCTAGGGCAACCCTTCCCTTTGGGCAAAAGCCGGATATGTTCCAGAATCCTGTCCTTTACCATTCTAGTGGTCATGCCCACATAGAACCGCTGACACGGGCACCACAGGGCATAGACCACATACGAGGTCCTGCAGGTGGCGAAGAAGGGGACTTTGAGTTGTATTGGGCCGAGCTTATAGGACTTGCCTGTCCTCATATGTCGGCATGCCTTACATGCCCCACAGCGATGATTGCCTACTGTAGCCACTTTGTCAAGCCAGGTATGACGTGGATTCTCACGGAAGTCACTATGGACCAGGAGGTCCCCTATAGTGGGTGCTCTTTTAAAGGCTACCAAGGGTTTGGGGGGTAAGCACTCTTTCAGGATTGGGTCTTGCAACAAAATAGACCAATTCTTCGCAACTACTCTTTTGATCTCTCCCTCCATTGGGGAGAAGTCGAAGGTAAAGACCCCTGAGCTTTTCGTAGAGTGACCGGGGATGAAAGCTTTCCTCTTAATGAGGTCAGATCTATCCTTCCTCAAGGCCTCGTTAAAGGCTAGCTCAAGCCCATTGGCATCATAGCCTCTTGAGAGCAAACGTGCTTTCAAATCTGTAGCCTGTTCCACGAAGTCTTCCAGACTGGCGTTATTTCTGCGTAACCGCAGAAATTGGCCATATGGGAGAGACTTCGTGGTGTGGCGAGGATGGTAGCTGTCAGAGTGCAAGATGGTATTAGAGGCCGTCGATTTCCGATAGCCTTTAGTCCGAATGGTGCCCTCATCAACCATTATTTCAAGATCTAAAAAGTACACTCTAGTTGGTGAACATTCCATCGTAAACAACATATTCATATCGTTAGCATTTAAATAGTCAAGAAAGCTAAACAAGGATGTAATATCACCCGACCAGAAGGCCAAGACATCATCCACGTACCTGGACCACATCCCCAGATGTGATCTAAAAGGATTGTCCACGGCGTGGATGAACCTCT
Source organism: Hyperolius riggenbachi (assembly GCF_040937935.1). NCBI lineage: Eukaryota > Metazoa > Chordata > Amphibia > Anura > Hyperoliidae > Hyperolius > Hyperolius riggenbachi. The sequence continues at coordinate 288,809,846 of NC_090654.1, read as the reverse complement.
CCTCCCAGGCCCCGAGGAAAAGATTCGCATACGTACAAGCGACAGGAGTCCCCATCGCGGTGCCGGAGACCTGCTGGTACCATGTATCGCCAAACAGAAACGCATTATGTGTAAGAATAAAAGCCAAGCAGTCACAAATGTATTCATTGTAAAGGGGGTCTTTATCACCCCTATCGAGAAACATCCTGACAGCCTTCAAGCCGTCCAGATGGGGGATCCTGCTATACAGGCTTGTGACGTCAATGGTAACCAACAGGTCTCCTTCGCACCACGAGGTGGACTCCAAACCCTCCAACACATCGAGGGTGTCGCTGAGATGGGAAGGGACATGGGATAGGAGGGGTCTGAGGATGTGGTCCAGGTACCTGGAGAGTCTCTCCGTGACCGACCCCAGGCCCGACACAATGGGTCGGCCCGGCGGGTCGGTCAGGGACTTGTGGATCTTAGGTAAGTAGTACCAGACCGGTCTAACCGGAAAATCAGGCAGCATATCTTTAGCCAATCTGGGGGTGAGAAACCCTAGCTCCACTCCCTGTCGCAACAAAGATCTCAAAGCATTCAAATATCCTACTGTGGGATCGCTCTTGAGGGGTCTATATGTAGAGGCATCAGAAAGCTGCCGCAATGCCTCTTTTTTATAGGCTGCAGTGGTTAAGACAACCACTGCACCCCCTTTGTCTGCTTTCCTGATCGTAAGATCAGGCCGGTTCTTAAGCCAATTTAAAGCTCTAAGTTCGATCGGAGTGAGATTAGGTTGCGACTTGGGGTACAGCAGGGCCTTCACCTCTCTGTCCACTTGTTGTTCAAAAATGTCAATAGCAGACCCAGCCTGTGTGGGAAAAGGCATTGTAGATCTACAGGGTTGAAACCTCTTGGAGTCATGTGGCGGCACTTCAGCCGGAACTGACTCACTGAGTAACTCGTTCAAGATAGAGATAGTATCCAAGTCTCTATCGTCCCAGCTTTTTGACACGCTGAAACCCAGGACTCCTATAGTGGGCTTTCCTGCCAATTGGGTATTACTATCCGTGATCGAGTCCTCAAGTCTCTTTTTCTCAAAGTGATGTTTTATATTCAACTTCCTGACTCCTCTATAGAGGTCTGCTTTGAAGCTGGGATAATCAAACTGTGTGGACAAGGAGAAATTTAAGCCTTTATTCAGGAGATCCTCCACTCCATCTGGCAACAGTTCAGAGGTCAGATTGACCAAATTCGTTTTTACATTGGTGGGCATTTTTATTGTCTGGTTTTCCTCTTCTTGCTTCCTCTCTTCTTGTCCTCCCAAGAAACCTGTTTTCCTTCTACTTCCACCTCTTCCTCGCCGGACTCGTTTCCTAAAGGGGCCTGTTGTACTTCAGTCGGGGATTTTTTAGATTTCTGTGGCTTAGGGGGTTTTTGAGGCTTGCGTGGTTTAGATCTTGGCGTCACGTTGGGGAGATCCTCTCCACTGGACTCGGATTCTGTTGTCCAGTATCCTTTGGGTCTCTTAGGAGGGCGGGGTTTGCCTCTCGCCCCTGGGTTCACAAAGGTCCCCCAGGTAAAGATTCTGCCGAATTTGTAGTCCTCCCTGTCACGCAAATACTTCTTCAGCTTACGTCCCTTAATGTTGTCCTGTAAAGGTACTAATTTCTTGTCAATTTTATCTAATGTTGCCTTGAAGGTACTTTCGGACACTAATTTCTTGTATTCTAACTTGCTTTCAGATATGGCAGATGTAATGAGACTCAGCTCCACTTTACTCCTGTCGAGTACTATGTTTTGCAGGCGTGCAGAGTGCTCTAGGAATTCCTGCTTCCAAGTTTCCAGGAACTGAAGGTCCTGTCTGTACTCAGACGGCTCCTGATATCTCCTAAAACCTCTGGCTACCAGATCCTCTCCCTTATACTTCTCAAGGGTGGTCACTGTCCAAAACACCCCCACCTCTCTCTCACAAAGCCTCTCTAGGTTTTGCTCCAACACCTTGGCGCCCACAGTAGAATTCGAACAGTTAGGACCACTGGTGTATGTGAAGAAACCAGATAGGTCTGACCTTCCCGCGGTGACGTTCTCACCTTGCACTGTTTCAGCTTCATCTGCTGTATCTGAATCGGCTGGAGACACATCTTCATCTATATTAGACATGCTGGTGCTCAATACCAAAAGAAAAAAGCAGTTCAACAGGCAAACTCAAGAGGGGTAGGTAGGCACTCAGTACAATGCAGATGAAGATTATTACGCTGAATATAGTGCAGGAGACCTCAGCAGCAGCTACGTGCTCAAGATGCGGATAGCTGAAACATGATAACCATTTGTACAAAGGAGAGAATAGAGAGGCGTCTGGCACTGTAGCTTTAATTTCAACACAGAAAGTGTACAGTGATGTGGCAGTGAACAATGCAGAGTGTAAAGTTCAAATGATGCCAAAACTGGTACTTATCGTGCTTCTGCTGGAGGTGGGGAGGCAACTGTGGGCGCCAGAGGGTGCACGGCCTTACAGCCGTTTCACATTGGGGTGAGCCTTGCTTCTTCGGAGGCTATTCGTGCACACTGTGTTGGATGGAAGCGGCCATTATATCGCCAGCTTCCGTGTAGAGTCCCGCCTATCTGTGGAGAATGACGAAGGACCCATTGGCCAGAGCGTGCGCGTCATCACAGGCGGCGCGCACGCGCACCCCAAGACTAGGGGGCGGGCGCGTCACAGGTCCGGACGCAATGCACGCAAAGAGCTTCACAACGTTGCCAAGACAACCCCGGCCGTCTCCAGCCCCCTAGCGCGGACGGCGGCAGGCGCCGCCAATCAGGCAGGGGGCGGGGGGCGGGTGCTGGAGCACAGTTCGAGGTCGCTAGGCAACGAAAATGGAGAGTGGAGCTCTATTCTACCCACATAGAAAAGGGATGGATTATCCCAGTTCAAAAGCTTCATTAGCTTATACATGTGGAGAGGACAATGTGGTGTACATATACACCACATATACAGGCCGTATAAGATGGTCCCGAGCCAAAAAAGGGGGAGAAAGGGGGAGCAAGAAAGGAGAAGAAAAGCAGAAAGTGTGAGTGAAAAGGGTGAAAAGAGAAAGTGCAGTGTGGCGGGGCACAAACCCTAGATGAAGAGGTCCCTGGGAGAAGGGAGGGAGGAGAGGCGAGGGAAGATATATGGACCTGAACACCACTCAGAACAGATAAAGATCCCGAATGGTGTGTGCTTACCCCCCAAACCCTTGGTAGCCTTTAAAAGAGCACCCACTATAGGGGACCTCCTGGTCCATAGTGACTTCCGTGAGAATCCACGTCATACCTGGCTTGACAAAGTGGCTACAGTAGGCAATCATCGCTGTGGGGCATGTAAGGCATGCCGACATATGAGGACAGGCAAGTCCTATAAGCTCGGCCCAATACAACTCAAAGTCCCCTTCTTCGCCACCTGCAGGACCTCGTATGTGGTCTATGCCCTGTGGTGCCCGTGTCAGCGGTTCTATGTGGGCATGACCACTAGAATGGTAAAGGACAGGATTCTGGAACATATCCGGCTTTTGCCCAAAGGGAAGGGTTGCCCTAGAGTGGTGGAGCACATGACTACGGCCCACGGCTCAGACCCCAACCTTTTATCCTTCGCCTGCGTGGATCATTGCGTTCTCCCGCGTAGGGGCGGTAATAGGAAAAAGCTGCTCCTTAAACTTGAATCAAAGTGGATTCTCAGGACAGATGCTATGGGCCCTCTTGGTATGAATGACCACTTGGATTTAGCCTGCTTCCTTGACCCTTGAGCTGTCCTCTCTGCATGCGGGCTCCTGTCTCTTCCCTCCTGGTGCTTGAGACCTTTCTCCTTTCCCTCTCCTCTTTAGTTCGCCACGTGATGACCGTTTAATAATCTTTTAGTTACCAATATTTTTTATAATATTTTTTATAATAAAATATTTATATTTCCTTTTTCCCCCAATATGCTTTTCTTGGTAGGTCCATGTGGCGAACAGGTGTCTTTACACCATTCGGGATCTTTATCTGTTCTGAGTGGTGTTCAGGTCCATATATCTTCCCTCGCCTCTCCTCCCTCCCTTCTCCCAGGGACCTCTTCATCTAGGGTTTGTGCCCCGCCACACTGCACTTTCTCTTTTCACCCTTTTCACTCACACTTTCTGCTTTTCTTCTCCTTTCTTGCTCCCCCTTTCTCCCCCTTTTTTGGCTCGGGACCATCTTATACGGCCTGTATATGTGGTGTATATGTACACCACATTGTCCTCTCCACATGTATAAGCTAATGAAGCTTTTGAACTGGGATAATCCATCCCTTTTCTATGTGGGTAGAATAGAGCTCCACTCTCCATTTTCGTTGCCTAGCGACCTCGAACTGTGCTCCAGCACCCGCCCCCCGCCCCCTGCCTGATTGGCGGCGCCTGCCGCCGTCCGCGCTAGGGGGCTGGAGACGGCCGGGGTTGTCTTGGCAACGTTGTGAAGCTCTTTGCGTGCATTGCGTCCGGACCTGTGACGCGCCCGCCCCCTAGTCTTGGGGTGCGCGTGCGCGCCGCCTGTGATGACGCGCACGCTCTGGCCAATGGGTCCTTCGTCATTCTCCACAGATAGGCGGGACTCTACACGGAAGCTGGCGATATAATGGCCGCTTCCATCCAACACAGTGTGCACGAATAGCCTCCGAAGAAGCAAGGCTCACCCCAATGTGAAACGGCTGTAAGGCCGTGCACCCTCTGGCGCCCACAGTTGCCTCCCCACCTCCAGCAGAAGCACGATAAGTACCAGTTTTGGCATCATTTGAACTTTACACTCTGCATTGTTCACTGCCACATCACTGTACACTTGCTGTGTTGAAATTAAAGCTACAGTGCCAGACGCCTCTCTATTCTCTCCTTTGTACAAGTACTTACATTACATATGCATTTCACTGTCCACGTTTGTACTTCACAGAATTTGTATATAGTATATGCAGAGATAGATGCTCCTGACAGCTCATGGCAGGCTCCATGTTTTTCTGTCAAATGTGTCGTCATGTCCTGCCTGCTTCCTGATCACAGATAAGCTCCTACTTGAACAACACAGTGTGCAGTGAATATTAATGAGCCATGTGGCTAGGAACAATAGCTGACTCCTGCAGTGTACTCTGCCCCAGAGATTTATCAGTGCTACGCGCTGGACTGAGTTACAAGCTGCTGAAACGTCTCATTAGCAGCCGAGGGGAGGGCCCCAGAATGCTTTGCAGTATAGTATGCGGCTTGCGTCCTTATGGGTCTAACAGCTTTTCTGATAAGAACACATCAAAGGTAAAAGAGATTTTTATCTTCAATAATGCCTTTATGGCTTCCTTCTAAACTGTTTAACACAGGAGCATAGAGGTTTAAATTAGCTTCTGCAGCCTGACAGTTACTCTTTAAAGGAAAAGCAAGAGCGATACGGAGGATGCCATATTTATTTATTTTTAAAGAGACTCTGAAGCGAGAATAAATCTCGCTTCAGAGCTCATAGTTAGCAGGGGCATGTGTGCCCCTGCTAAACCGCCGCTATCCCGCGGCTAAACGGGGGTCCCTTCACCCCCAAACCCACCCCCGCAATGCTTGGTCGTAGATTTGGTCATGATTTATTGCTTCCTGGAGGCAGGGCTAACGGCTGCAGCCCTGCCTCGAGTCTCGTTTATCAGCGGCGCATCGCCGCCTCTCCCCCGCCCCTCTCAGTGAAGGAAGACTGAGAGGGGCGGGGGAGAGGCGGAGATACACATCTGACAGATGCGCGTGGGGCAGGGCTGCGGCGGTTAGCCCTGCCCCAACCAGGAAGCGCTCCCCCGCTGCACCGAGGGGATTTAGGGGTGAAGGGACCCCCGATAAGCTGCAGGATAGCGGCATTTTAGCAGGGGCACACATGCCCCTGCTATCTATGAGGTCTGAAGCGAGATTTATTCTCGCTTCAGACTCTCTTTAAGCAATACCAGTTGCCTGGCTATCCTATTGACCCTCTGCCTCTAATACGTTTAGCCACAGCCTCTGAACAAGCATGCAGCAGATCAGGCGTTTCTGACATTATTGTCAGATCTGACAAGATTAGCTGCAAGCTTGTTTCTGGATTGATTCAGACACTACTGTAGCCAAATAGATCAGCAGGACTGCCATGCAACTGGTATTGTGTAGAAGGAAATAAATATGGCAGCCTCCATTTTCTTCTCATTTCAGTTGTCCTTTAACTCTGGTGCACTGTGAATAGTACAATGAAGTGTTATGTGTATCTGTTTACTTTCACTTTTGTGACACCGGCCTGGATACATCACAGACACTGTGATTGGCTTTGGGAACAGCTGTTTCCCATTCACCGATCACAGAACTGCAGGATTACGACAAAGGCAAACAGGAGTGTGCCCGGGATCGCGATTAGCGGCAGTAAGTAAACAAATACGCATATCTATATCTATGACGTTTACAGGGGGTGTAGATAAGCATAGCAGGGATCTTAAAGTATTTAAAACAATATATTGAAAAGGATGCAGCGCAATATACAGGATCTTCTCAAAAAATTAGCATATTGTGATAAAGATCATTATTTTCTGTAATGTACTGATAAACATTAGACTTTCATAAATTTTAGATTCAAATACACACAATGGAGATGAAGATTTCATTTTTCAGCACGACCTGGCACCTGCTCACAGTGCAAAAACCACTGGTAAATGGTTTACTGACCATGGTATTACTGTGCTCAATTGGCCTGCCAACTCTCCTGACCTGAACCCCATAGAGAATCTGTGGGATATTGTGAAGAGAAAGTTGAGAGATGCAAGACCCAACACTCTGGATGAGCTTAAGGCCGCTATCGAAGCATCCTGGGCCTCCATAACACCTGGGCAGTGCCACAGGCTGATTGCCTCCATGCCACGCCGCATTGAAGCAGTCATTTCTGCAAAAGGATTCCCGACCAAGTATTGAGTTCATAACTGAACATAATTATTTGAAGGTTGACTTTTTTTGTTTTAAAAACACTTTTCTTTTATTGGTCGGATGAAATATGCTAATTTTTTGAGATAGGAATTTTGGGTTTTCATGAGCTGTATGCCAAAAATCATCAACATTAAAACAATAAAAGGCTTAAACTACTTCAGTTGTGTGTATTTGAATCTAATATATATGAAAGTCTAATGTTTATCAGCACATTACAGAAAATAATGAACTTTATCACAATATGCTAATTTTTTGAGAAGATGTTGTACAATAGCAGACAACAGGCTAGTTACTGATATGTACAAATATACAGGGTACTGGGATATATACACAAAACAAATGCACTTACCAAATGTAACAAAGATGTTGAGCACATGACCAATATGAGCAACAAACAGTATGTAGTAATGAAGGATATCTTATGCAAGATCAACAGCATTCTTTGTACTATATGGTAAAGCACTGTACTATTGGTATGGTGTGCTAGCACCCTTACTCTTTGCAGTCTACATGCTCCCAGTGGGCAAAATAGCCCAGAATGGCCTAGGATACCATTGTTACACAGATGCCACACACAACTGTATCTGTCCTTCAAGCCTGGAACACAAGACCCATCAGTCCAAAACTCTTCCCACTTCTAACTAGCAATTGGATGAGACACCGTACCGTATAAAGACTCTGTGCGAAACCTTGGGGTGATCCTGGATGGAAAGCTAATGCTAAGACAGCAGAAGAAAAAGAAGGGACACCGAGAGCCCAATATAGTGTAGTAAGTAAGTAGAATGATGGGTAAATGATAAAGTGTATGATAGATATACTCACAAGTCAGGGTTACCGTATAGGTAACCACTGTGTAGGCAGGTGAGGAGATTAGACCTGTCCTCACTCAGGATTAAGAGATGTCGCTCTCTGTAAATAGGGAGAAGAAAAGGGGAATTCAACCCCTCCACCAGGGGTGGATGCTGATATTGTAAGGAGAACAGAGGCGCCAACAGAATAAAAGCATATATCTAAAAGTTCTTCAGGCAATAACGTAAAGGAGTACACACAGTGAAGTCATAAGGTCACTATAAGCTCCTCTTCCAAGAGGCGCTTATCGTGATCTTAAAGGGACACTGTAGGGGGGTCAGGGGAAAATGAGTTGAAGTTACCCGGGGCTTCTAATGGTCCCCCGCAGACATCCTGTGCCCACGCAGACACTCCCCAATGCTCCGGCCCCGCCTCCGGTTCACTTCTGGAATTTCAGACTTTAAAGTCTGAAAACCACTGCGCCTGCGTTGCCGTGTCCTCACTCCCGCTGATGGCATTAGGAGCGTACTGCGCAGGCCTAGTATGGTCTGTCTCTGCGCCGTGCGCTCCTGGTGACATCAGGGGAAGCGAGGACACGGCAATGCAGGCACAGTGGTTTTCAGACTTCAATGTCAGAAATTACAGAAGTGAACCGGAGGCGGGGCCGGAGCATCGGTGAGTGGCTGCGCGGGCACAGGATGTCTGCAGGGGACCATTAAAAGCCCCGAGTAACTTCAACTCATTTTCCCCCGACCCCCTACAGTATCCCTTTAAGACTGCTCTGTGTGTACTGCTTTCCGTTATTGTCTGAAGAAGCGGGGATACAAGTGTAAAACGCGTTGCATTGTATGTATTGTGGAGTATATAAATACATTTGTTTGTACAAAAATCGACATTTTCATGTCTATTTTGAGGAGGTGAGTCCACCACCGCCTCCTGAGGAATTTTAAAACTTTTAGATATATGCTTTTATTCTTTTGGCGCCTCTGTTCTCCTTACAAACTTAGACAGCAGGTATCAGCTGTCTAAATATATAGTAGAGGCGGCGCTGTATGGAGGGGGGTGGGGGGGGGGTTAAGGTGTTTGCAACCCTGCTGCTGCTACGATAAAATTGTATCTATACACTCAATCCACTGTGGGTACAATGTATTGGGATAACAAGTGCAGACTAGCGCTAAGTATAGTTTAACAAAAATTAAGGTATCAGCTGTTGTCAAATCCTCCATCTAACATCTGAGAAATATAGCAAACTACCTGCGCTAGCTCATGCATTTGTATCCACCCGCCTGGACTACTGCAATGACCTGTTCATCGGAACTACAGATAAGGTTCTGCTCCCCTTACAGCTAGTGCAGAATGCTGCAGCCAGACTCCTAGCCAATGCCCCCCGCAGCTCACACATCACCCCAGTACTGCAAACTCTTCACTGGTTGCCAGTAAAATGGAGAATCCATTGGAAGATCTGCTTGCTGACATTCAAGGTCCTAAACCACATGGGACCCAAATACATAGCAGATGGAACTATATAGCCCCTCCTCGCACCCTCCGCTCTGCAAATAAGACACATTTGGTTATTCCCAGGATACACTTAAAAACATTTGATGCTCGGGCCTTTTCCTATGCAGCCCTTACTCTATGGAACTCACTACCACAATCAGTAAGCGAGGCTCCTTCTCTGGACAGTTTTACTGGCTGGATAGTGTACTGGTTAAAAAGAACCTGTACTGAGTAAAAATATTTAAAATAAACACATGAGGTAACTTCAAATGAACATTGCATAGTTACCTTGCCATCAGTTCCTCTCAGAAGCTCACCATTTTCTTCTGACAATAATCCCTTCCAGTTCTGACAATATTTTGTCAGATCTGAAATATATCAGTTGCTGTCAGTAAAATATCAGTTGCTGTCAGTTATAGCTGAGAGGAAAACAGATGTACCAGGTAATGTCCATGTTTCCCTATGGCTCAAGTGGGCGATGTTACAGTTTAACTGTGTGCTGACCAGAAAGCTGTTATGGGTAATGGCCATTTTCAAAATGGAGGACGGAAAATTCCCTTGATCACAGTGAACAAATAGGACGCGGGAGAGGAGAAAGACACTGAGGAGTAGACTACGTGGAAGGTAAGTATGACTTGTGTATGCCTATTTTGACTTTTAATTTTCAGTTCAGGTTTTCTTTAAAGAGACACTGAAGTGAAAAAAAAATTATGATATAACGAATTGGTTGTGTAGTACGGATAATTTCTAGAAAATTAGTAGCAAAGAAAATACTCTCATTGCATCATTCTCTAATATTTGCAGTTTACACACTACTCAGCATTCTAAATGATTTTACAGAGCAAGCCAGGGAACTACTGCATTGCCCTCTGCAGAGAAAAAGATACAGTGATTGACTGTTGAGATAACAAGCTTCAGAAGACAGAGCTGTCTGCGACTTTGAAAGTCATGGAGCTCAATGCCTCTTTTGCATAGATAGCAACTGGAGTTTCTTAACTCTTCTTGTACTGGAAACAATATTAGACTTATGTCTCTGACCCTAATGTTTTATTTCTTAGCTGTACTACACATACAAATCATGATATCATCATTTTTTTTCTCGCTTCAGTGTCTCTTTAAGGGCACCGCCTTTGACATGGGGGACCAGGGTTCAAATTCTAACTAGGGTCAATACCTATTCAGTAAGAAGGCCTTGGGCAAGACTTCCTAGCACTGCAAGCCGTCAGGAGAAAAGCACTATACAAATGTTCAGATTATTATTAACAAAAGGCTAAAAACCCGCCTTTTTCCCCGAGCCTTTGAGACTGCATAATGCAGGGTCACCGTGCTTTGAGTCCCCAGGGAGAAAAGCTCTATAAAAATATTATTATTAGTATATGGGAATGAGAGTCCCTGCATGTAATAAGCAAGCCTGAAGCAAAGTAAGGCACAGCAATCAAAGCTAGTGGAGGAACACCAGTCCGCAACTATTACCAGCGTTTGGATGTCACTCCTTTTTCAATGAGAACTGGCAATGCAGGCAACTGAAGCTGTACGGAGAGTGGTGGCGTCCTGTAGTTTGCAATTCCAGCTCTTAAATACAGCATTGGGGCGCATCACACTGTGACCGGCCCAGTGACGCAATGACGTCATGCGCGCACTCACTCCATCTCCATGCATACGGCCCTCGCTCCAGCCGGACAGCAGTCACAAGATGGCCTCCATGCATAGGCATAGGGTGTATCAGGGGATGAACTAGGCTTGATGCAGAGTGAATTAGAACTAGAATTAGGATGTCATGCAAAGATACTGTACACATTAAGTCACTGAGTGCCAGTCAGTGATACTACAAAATACAGAAAGAGACAGTAAGTACATGATTACAGAACTTCTAATATTTACATAAACACAATATTTGCAAGCAAATTAAGACAAAGTTGTAAGGGACCGTGAGCATCCTTACACTGATAGACCCAGAATCAGCAGACTCTTATCAAAACAATTCAGTTCAACCTCCTCATTGAGGCCCTACAGATATAAGTTCAGAGATTCAGAACAATTGTTTCTGCAGTAATTTCTTTTCATAGTACCAAAGAGTCCAGGAGAACTTTATGGATTACGAATTTGCGAAAAAATTGGGGATTCCTATTTTCCCTTTGAATCAACAGATTCTGGTCACTGCAGTAGATGACTCTCCTCTGCAGAGTAAATACCCTCTGTCTCAGACCCCAGAGTTAAGGGTCACGGTGGGGGTGTTACATAGAGAGAGTCTACAATTTCTGGTTTTGCGGATGACAACTTCCACGATCATTCTTGGCATGCCATGGTTACAACTTCACTCCCCTCAGATCAATTGGGCTTCAGGTCAGCTAACGAGCTGGTCTACCCATTGCCGTCATCATTGTTTAGCGAAGGTAACCATGGGTAACACCAAGATTCAGGTGGAAGGTTTGCCAAGCCAGTATTCAGAATTTGCTGACGTGTTTTGTCCCAAATCAGCGGATAAACTTCCTCCCCACCGTCCCTTTGATTGTCCCATCGATCTCAGGTCTGGTTGTATGCCCCCTAGAGGTCATCTCTATAATTTGTCTGGACCATAGAAATTGGCTATGCAGGAGTACATCAGAGAAAATTTGGCTAAAGGTTTTATTCGTCCCCCTCGGTCACCAGCAGGGGCAGGATTCTTTTTCGTGAAAAAGAAGGATGGAGGCCTCCGTCCCTGCATCGATTATCGGGGCTTTAATAAGATTACAGTGAAAAATCGCTATCCTCTGCCCTTAATAGACGATTTGTTTACTCAGGTCACCAATGCTAAAATTTTCTTGAAACTGGATTTGAGGCGTGCATACAACCTTGTACGTATCAGGGACGGTGATGAATGGAAGACGGCCTTTAACACACCCGACGGGCATTACGAGTACCTGGTGATGCCCTTCGGGTTGTGTAACGCCCCGGCCGTCTTCCAGGAGCTGATTAACGAGGTGTTCAGGGAGGTGTTGGGCAGGTTCGTCTTGGTGTATCTAGACGATATACTGATTTTTTCATCCAACCTCTCAGAACATAGGAAACATGTTAAGTAAGTTTGTGCTGCGGAAATTGAGACAGAATCTGCTGTATGCCAAACTGGAAAAATGCATTTCAAAGTGACCTCTGTCGCCTTTTTGGGGTACATTATCTCGACCTCTGGCCTCTCTATGGACCCTGGTAAGGTTTCTGCTGTCCTGGAGTGGCCTCAGCCTGTGGGACTGAAGGCACTCCAAAGATTTCTGGTGTTCGCCAACTACTACAGAAGGTTCATAAATGGGTACTCTACGGTGATCTCGCCTCTCACCAGTCTCACCAAGAAAGGGGCGGATACGCACCACTGGTCCGCAGAAGCCCATGCTGCTTTTTCCACTCTAAAGAAACTGTTCTGTTCTGCACCCATATTGAGACATGTAGATGTCACCTTTCCCTTTATCGTGGAGGTCGATGCCTCAAAGGTAGGGGTGGGGGCTGTATTGTCTCAGCGTTCTGGTTTGCAGGGAAAACTCCACCCATGTGCCTATTTTTCCCGTAGGTTTTCACCCGCAGAGAAAAACTACGATATCGGCAACCGGGAACTTCTAGCCATCAAGTTGGTCTTTGAGGAATGGCGACATTGGCTAGAGGGGGCAGAACACACCATCACAGTGTACACGGACCACAAAAATTTAGGGTACATAGAGGGCGCTAAGAGACTTAGCCCCCGACAGGCCTGGTGGTCGTTGTTCTTTTCGAGATTCAGATTTGTAATTACGTATACCCCTGGTAGTAAGAACATCAAGGCCGATGCCTTATCTAGGTGTTTTGAGCCCGAGACAGCACAGCCCTCAGCCCCTGAGACCATTCTACCTCAGAAGGTGGTCTTGGCAGCCACTGAGACCTGGAAAGATTGGACTGTCACTCTGAGCCTATTCCAACAGGATGTTCCAGAGGGGAAGCCTGAGGGGGTTCTGTTTGTGCCATTGCCTTTTCGCCTACAACTGTTGCAGCTGTTTCATTCCCACAAGAATGCTGGGCATCCTGAGGCCACCAGAACTCAGGACCAAGCACACCAGAAATCTTTGGTAGATGTGCTTGGTGGCCGTCATTGGCAACAGACTGTAAGGAGTTTGTGAGAGAGTGTGCAGTGTGTGCTAGGAGCAAACCCTCCCGTCAGGCACCTGTTGGAACGTTGCAGCCGTTACCAGTTCTGAGTGAACCTTGGACCCATTTGTCCATGGATTTTGTGGGAGAACTCCCCAGGTCTGAGGGCATGACGGTCATTTGGGTGGTAGTCGATAGATTCAGTAAGATGGCTCATTTTGTCCCCCTGAAAGGACTCCCCTCGGGCCAGGAATTGGCTGATCTCTTCATCAGATCGGGGAGTCCAATTCGTATCTAAGTTTTGGAGGGCATTCTGCCATCAGTTAGACATGGATCTTTCATTTTCATCAGGCTACCACCCACAGACCAATGGCCAGACCGAAAGAGTCAACCAGTCCCTGGAACAGTTTCTTAGATGTTGTGTTGCAGATGCACAAAGTGACTGGGTAAAGTTTTTGCCGTTTGCAGAATTTGCACAGAACAATCTGAAAAGTTCCTCTTCAGGATTTTCCCCATTTCAGGTGGTGTCGGGAAGGTCACCCAAGTTTGCCCCATTGCCAGTAGCCTCTACTCCGTTTCTGGCCCTGGAGGATCGGCAAGGGGCCTTGAAACAAATTTGGGGAATGGTTAAAAGAAATTTGGGGAAGGCTTTTCAGAACCAGAAGAAACAGGCTGACAAAAGACGATCCATAGAATGGGAATTCTCTCCAGGGGATTTAGTCTGGGTGTCCACACGACATTTGGCTCTGAAACAACTGTCACCCAAACTGAGCCCCAGATTCATAGGTCCTTTTCCAGTGACCAGAAAGATTAATAATGTCACTTATGCTATTGATCTCCCTACCAGCATGCGAGGTGTAAGATCATTCCATGTGTTCTTGCTCAAACCGGCAGTGCACGTGGATTCCGCCCCCCCCCCCCCCCCCCCCCCCCCGTGTTGATTGATGACCAACCTGAGTATGAGATAGAAAAGATTCTGGACTCCCGGCTTGTGCAGAACTCCGTGCAGTACCTGGTTCACTGGAAGGGGTATGGCATAGAGGAGAGAACTTGGGTGCCAGATTGTCGCATGCACGCAGAGGAATTAAAGAAGGAATTCGATGACTCACATCCTGGGAAGCCTGGTGGGAAGTGTCCGGAGTCCACTCCTCAGGGGGGGAGTACTGTAATAGATTGCGGAAAAGCCGCCGCGCGGACTGGCAGCGAGGCGGCTGGTTCCTCATCCAGCTCGGCGGTTTGCACGCAGCAGCGTGCGTCTGATGCGGCTGGGCCTGTTAGTGCACACAGATTGAGGAATACGCGCGCGCGCGCTGAGAGGCAGAACCTTTATGACAAACGAGGAGGGATCAGCTGACCAGGTTGGTCAGCTGATCTCAGAGCGAGTGGCTATTGGTTGATCAGCGATGGGTGGCGCCGGGGAGCGCCGCTCTATATATAGTTATTGCTGGTCAGTCTCAAGTGGTCTGCCATTGCGAACACTTACGTGAAAGCACTCAGACCATAGTCAGATCCCACAGTGTGTTAGAACCAGGAGGACCTGGGAATTCACACTGAGCCAGATTACTTCTGTGTTACTATTGTGTTATACTTCAGACTAGTTCCAGGGTGTTGAGACCACGGACCTCACACCCAAGACTAGGGATACTGTGTTACCATTGTCTTATACTTCAGACTAGTTCCAGGGTGTTGAGACCACGGACCTCACACCCAAGACTAGGGACACTGAGTTACCATTGTGTTATACTTCAGACTAGTTCCAAGGTGTTGAGACCACGGACCTCACACCCAAGACTAGGGATACTGTGTTACCATTGTGTTATACTTCAGACTAGTTCCAGGGTGTTGAGACCACGGACCTCACACCCAAGACTAGGCATTGTTTGATATCTGTTATGACCTATTGCTTTCCTGACTATCCTTCTGCTTTTTAATTCGGTACCTACGCATATCTGATTACCTGTTCCTAACCCTGCCTGTCCCTGGTTACCGAATCAGCCTTCTGTCTCTGTACCTTATCTGCCCGTGTGTTGTCGACCTAGCCTGCCCGACCTTGCGAGCTATCCCTCTCCATTGAGAGATTAGTCTCCAGTCCTGCGTGTGACGCCCACCTTCTAGGTGTCACTTAGCCACAGGGCCTTCCTGCTATTCAGCCTGGGGCTCCACCCCTTTTGGAAGTCTCAGGCTGTTGGAAGGTCTTCGCACTTCCCAGAGGGAGGTATTTCTCATACTGCCAAGGACCACCTGCTCCTCGGGTGGTCACACTCAAAGTCATTACTGTTGCCCCAAACACTCACACTATATAGGTGTCCAGAGGTTAGTTATACTTGTATTATTGGTGATTCTGCAGATCATCAATGATCGGGTATATATCTGTATTCCTGGTGATACTGCAGATCACCAATAATCAGATTCTCTCTGTGTGCTGACACCGATTGTTACAGATCCACTTACCTGGGGCTTCCTCCAGCTTGTGGCAGCCGTCCTGTGCCCTCGCCGCAGCTCCGGTGGCACCCGGTCTTCTCCGCTGGTGCAGCCAGGTCGGGTTCCAGGTTGGCTTCTTCTGTGCTCCACAGCGCGGGTCATGTGGTCTCTCCGACGTCATCAGGATGGTACTGCGCAGGCGCAGAACTAATGCTACTACTGCGCAGTACCGTCCTGATGAGGTCGGAGAGACCACGTGACTCGCGCAGAAGAAGCCAACCCGGAACCCAGCCTGGCGAGGTCGGCTGCACCAGCGGAGAAGACCGGGAGCCACCGGAGCTGTGGCGAGGGCACAGGACGGCTGCAACGTGCTGGAGGAAGCCCCAGGTAAGTGGATTTTTTGTTGCTGTTGTTGTTTGCATCACTCCTTTAACAAGCAGTTCTCCGCCCCCTTCTTGCACCTGACACTGTGGTTGTCCTTGCCAGGTTTTGGTGTGCCATATCAATTGTTATGCTTAGGGGGCCCCATTGTAAAACTTGCACCTAGGCCTCTACTGCTCCTTAGCTATGCCACTGCTCAGGATTGAAATATCATAGACCCTCTCCTTGAAGTTCTCATAAATTATACCCGCCTCCCTAAAAAAAGTCTCATCAGATGATGAGGTCCTGTGTATACGCAGGAATTGGGTGTAGGGGAGTCCTCTGTTAAGGCGTGTGGGGTGGTAGCTGTTAGCTAACAAGTATGTGTTTCGGCCAGTGGGTTTTTTTTTTAAGGAGCTGGTACGTTAGTTGACCTCACTGAGACGCACCATCACATCCAGAAAATGGACCGAGGAGGGGCTGTAGTCAAGGGTTAATTTGATAGCCACCAATGAAATGTCCAGATCCCTTTTGAATGACAATAATTCATCCTCTGTACCTTGCTCAATAAAGAAGATATAGTCAATAAACATTAGGTATACTGTATCAAGACATGTGATAAGTACAAATGATGTGTGTACACAAAAGGTTTTTTGAAAGCGTGCATAAATAAATTAGCATAACCAGGTGCCATACTGCTGCCCACCGCGGTGCCCAGGTAGGTTGGTAATATGACCCCTCAAAATTGAAGCAATTCGCAGTAAGAACAATATGCAAAGCCTTTAACAGAAATTCAGAAAATGCTGGTGGCCTGGCCAAGACATTGAGGATAAAACCTGTTCAATGACCTGTACAGTATACCAGACTGGCGCAGAATGGATGTATACAAACTGGAGACCAAATCAGGTGAAGAGTGCACAGGAGCCCTTATGGAAAACAGGTGACAGCATATGCACTTATGATAAAAGCCACAATTAGCGCCAGAAAATGGAAATTTGGGTGCATGGCGGTGCACGCTATCAGGTGCCTGCGGACGCCAAGATTTACCATTTTTGCTGCTGATCAGGGCTTTTACACTGCTGCTAAGACATTAAATTTGGGTGCCGGGAGGTGCCCAATTACCGTCAAGCAAGGCAAATTTTCACACCCAGAGGAGCCAGAATTGTGGATGCCAGGTGTTTGTGGAAATGCAAATTGCAGAATTGCATAGCGGGTGTGGAGGGGGTCTTAGGGTTAGGCACGACCAGGAGGGTCTAAGGGTTAGGCACCACCAGGGGGGTCTTAGGGTTAGGCATCTCCAGGGGTCTTAGGGTTAGGCATCACCAGGGGAGTCTTAGGGTTAGGCACCGCCAGGGGGGTCTTAGGGTTAGGCACCACCAGCAGGGGTCTTAGGGTTAGGCACCGCCAGGGGGGTCTTAGGGTTAGGCACCACCAGCAGGGGTCTTAGGGTTAGGCACCACCAGGGGGGTCTTAGGTTTAGGCACCACCAGCAGGGGTCTTAGGGTTAGGCACCACCAGGGGGGTCTTAGGTTTAGGCACCACCAGGGGGGTCTTAGGGTTAGGCACCACCAGGGGAGGCTTAGGTTTAGGCACCACCAGGGGGAAGCCTTAGGGTTAGGCATCACCTGGGGGGAGTCTTAGGGTTAGGCACATCCAGAGGGGGGTCTTGGGATTAGGCACCACCAGGGGAGCCTTAAGGTTAGGTCCCAACAGGGGGGTCTTAGGGTTAGGCACCACCAGGGGAGGGTTGTGTGTGAGAGTAGGGTTAGGTTTAGCTATAGTAAAATATCAGTAAACCTTACTGATATTTTACTATGGAGTCCAGCAGTAGAATATCACTAATTTTAGTGATATTCTGCTAACAGCAATCCCCTGTACCCTTTTTTCTAGGTGCCTTTATTTCATATATGCACTGGAAACCTCCATTGTGCAAAGAAAAACTGGTTTAATAATATCACCATTATGGGCGATTTTGAACAAATAGGATGTCAAGTAAAAATGATTCCAAAGATAATTTGTTACTGCTGGACCCCTATATCAGTTCTCCCGTGCAAGATATTTCATGTGTGTGTGCGGGGAGGGGGGGGGGGGGGGGGGTGCAAGAGCAATGAATTAAATTAAAAAAAGGATCTAAGTGCAAACTTTTATTCTAATATAGGTCATACCAAATAGGGTAAAAACAAGTTCAGGGGAAGACTTACAGACAGTGGACCGACTATAAATCTTGATTTTAACTTGTTTATCTTGATATTGGGACTTATTTCTGGCTGCCGCTTATTAATACTGTTTGACTTTGGCGCTGATTAAGCGTTCATATTCAAGTAAAAATGATTGCATGGATGCAACTTTAACTCAAAAGACCTGATCGAGAAAAATGGCTATAGGCTGGAAAACAGAATTTGTACCGGCCACAACTGGTCTGTCTGGTGGGTGGTTAAAGAGAGCCCGAGGTGGGCTCAAAAAAAAAAAGTAGGCTACCTGATACCTAGGCTACCATGGAGCTGAGCGGGTCAGATAGCCGTAAAAAACGCCGCTGCTCCTGTGGGCCGCAATGGCCTCTTTTCACTTTTGTGACCTACAGTATAGGACAGTGTGGTGGGGGAGCGGCAGGAGGTGTGGCTAGGGAGAGATGCCCAATGGCAGCTCAGGAAACCCTGCAGGAATGCCCCTGGCGGGCGTCTTGAACAGGGAATACCTTTCCGTGTTTACCTCCGAAATAGCGACAAATAAAGAGCGGAGGTGTGGGGACACAGAGGCATGTCATGAGGCATATAGACCTGGGGCTTCCTCCAGCCCCATCCGCCCAGTTCGCTCCCATGCTGCCGCCCTCCGCTTCCTGCAGCTTTTGTACCGGGTCCCGTCAATGCCGTCAGTCGGAGCCAGTCTACATAGGAGAAGTGCGCTCTTTGCGTATCTCTCTAGCAGCCACTGGAGAGTTAAGTAGAGGGTTCACTTCTCTTACGTCAGACTGGCTCCGACTGACGGAAGTGCGGGGACACGGTACCGGAGCTGCAGACATCAGAGGACGGCGGCGTCTGAACGGTCCAAGCGGATGGGACTGGAGGAAGCCCCAGGTATGTATAAATCCTTGTTATGTTAGTGAGCTCTGGTTTTCTTTAATCCCCAGCTCTGGATTGAAGCACAAAGGGCATGACGTTCGATGACAATCATGTTATGTATTGGACAAGATAGCCACGTACCTCTCCACTAGGTTGATAAGTTTCCACTGCTAAGGAATTAGTGGGAGGAGATTACCTACAAAATCGTAATTACGATGAAAATCATAATAGTAAAAATGACATAGTTACATAGTTATTTTGGTTGAAAAAAGACATACGTCCATCGAGTTCAACCAGTACCAGTACTTCAATGACACAATTTAAAATTAAAAAAAAAAAGGTTTTACAATTAAAAAACAGGTCACAATAAAAATATATTGTTTTTTCTTTCCCTTTTAGTAGAATTTTGACCCCTACCTAGCCCGTTTGCCCCTTTTTAACCCCTGTAATACAATACATGTTAATACATCAAGTCGCTATGGTGACAGTTCGTGAACCTAATGCTCTTCAAGTGCATTGCTCTGCTGTTGCCTAGCGATACATCTGTACTGCACTGGGACCCCCAAACTGTGGCCCTTGCAGTCGCATCCAATCGCTACAGACGAGCAGGCTGTGTATAATGGTACACTGCACGCCCCAACTAGTAGTTAAATAAGGCATATGTGGTATAATTTTAATTGGGCAGCGCCAAAAAATATCTTTTTGTGGTTTTATAACTGTGGGATTTGTTATGTGAAAATTAGGAGGGGTGCATTTTCTGCATTTACTGTATATACTGTATGAGTCGACCTCGTGTATAAGTCGACTCCAGTTTTTGACATTCTTAAACTGGAATTTTATAGTAACTCAAGTATAAGTCTACCCGGCAAAGTGAATGGCTGCACTTGGGGCTCGGGAGGGGTTAATGACTGCACTGCATAACGTATTACAGCCATTAACCCCTCCTGTTCCTTAAAGAGGAACTGTTGCGAAAATCTTAAAATTTAAAACACATACAAATAAGAAGTACTTTTCTTCCTGAGTAAAATGAGCCATACATTACTTCTCTCCTGTGTTGCTGTCCCTTACAGTAGGTAGTAGAAATCTGACATTACCAACAGGTTTTGTCCATCTCTCCATAGGGGATTCTCAGCATGGCCTTTATTCTTTATAAAGACATTCCCTGAAACAGATTTGCACAAAGATGCTGGCCGGCCTCCCTGCTCGCTGCACACTTTTTTGACAGTTGGAAAGAGTAACTGCCATTCACTAAGTGCTTTTAAAAATACAGAAAACCCTGAGAATCCCCTATGAGAAGATGGGCTAGTCTAAAATCTGTCGGTAATGTCACATTTCTACTCCTAACTGTAAGTGACAGCAACATAGGAGAAAAGTAATTTATGGCTCATTTTACTCTGGAAGCAACGTACTTATTAGTGTATGTTTATATATATTTTACATTTTAAGATTTTCGCGACAGAAGTCCTTTAAGTGCAGTCAAGTTAAGTCCACTCCCCTCGTTAGTAAGCACTGCAACCCAATATCTTTCTCCCTACCCTTTCCTTGTTGTCTTGGCAACTCTGTTTATCAAGAAAGTGTCACTTACCTTCTACCGCTGGGTAGATTGGTGCAAATGGGAATGTCATTAATAGTACACACACTACTCAGTGTGCTCAGTGTCTTACAGGCAATGGATACTGTACAATGTAGTGCTTTTCCAAGCAAAAAGTGACTGTGGGAGTGGGATTATAAATCATGTTGGCTGCCACCAGGGCCGGATTTAGGCAAAGGCCGTCTAGGCCATGGCCTAGGGCACCACAGGAGCAAGGGCACCAAAGCAGCAGGCTAAACTGTTGCAGCATTTGCAAGCTTTCAAATGCTGCAATGCAGGGAGATCTGCTGCTAGCCACCCGTGCAGCAGCCACCTTGCTCTGTGTGCACATTTGCATTGTGGCCGGCGGCTATGGACTTGGACAGCATTGAAGATGGAAAGAAAGAGGAAACTTCTGCCCTGGAGACGAGCAAAGAAACAAGTGACACTGATGGCTGTTGTGATGTGAAGGCGAGCTGGCTACCTATACTGAAAGGGGTGTGTGGGAAAAGGAGGAATTAAGGGAGTCATCTGGCTACCTATACTGGAGGGAAAGGGGGAGGGAACATCTGGCTACTTATACTGGAGGGAAGGGGGGAGGGGTCATCTTGCTACCTATACTAAAGGGGGCGGCTGGTGACAGTGGCCTTGGGCGGTAAAGAGTAGAAATCCGGCCCTGGCTGCCACGGCTCGCTCTACAAAGGTTAGGAGTCAGAAATGTAGGTCCGACTTGAGTACAAGTCGACCCCTATACAAGTCGACCCCTAAATTTCTAGACTTATAGTCGAATATATACAGTACATCCACATACCTCCCAACTTTTTGAGATGAGAATGAGGGACACTTAAGCCACGCCCCTGATCACTCCCCATCTCACCTCTGGTCATGTATACCATAAAGATTTTAAAAGAAAAATATGTTGTTTAATAAATCAAACCACACTGGTCCCCCTGGTTCATTTTCCATCATATTAACATTTTAAAATTAGTAATATATCAATTTAAAGGATGGGAATAAAGCAGGGGTCTCAAACTCAATTTACTTGGGGGGCCGCAGGAGGCAAAGTCAGGATGAGGCTGGGCCGCATAAGGAATTTCACAATCGCGGCGCATCACCGCCTCTGCCCGCCCCTCTCACTCTTCCTTCACAGAGAGGGGCGGGGAGAGGCGGCGATCCGTGCGGCGATTGACGTCACGAGGGGCAGAGCTGAAGCTGAAAGCTCTGCCCCTTCCAGAAAATGCCGGCGGATTGCCCCCCGGGCGATTTGGGGGCTCTGCAGCCCTCGTTTAGCGGCGGGGATGCGGCGGATTGCTTGGGAGCACTGAAGCGAACTATAAGGAAGCTTTTGCCAGCGAGGGCCACAAAATATTGTATCGAGGGCCGCAAATGGCCCGCGGGCCGCGAGTTTGAGACCCCTGGAATAAAGTTTAGAGTCAGTCAAACACATTTTTTAGTAGAAAAAAAAAATATTTGGTAGAGAAATATATATATTTACATAGAAAGAGGGACAAAGTCCCGAAAGAGGGACAACTAAGGAGGAAGTAGGGACAGAGGGACAGGGCTCCCAAAGAGGGACTGTCCCTCTGAAAGAGGCACAGTTGGGAGCTGTGCATCCAATTTTTCCCTACAAAAATGCCTATACAATGACATAAATAAAATACCGGTATATATGGTGGGATAAAGATTGACATGGGAGGAGTAAGGATTTGTGTTGTCTTTACACAAAAGGCAGTCATTGCAGCAGTGCTAAGTGACAATAAGAAGCTGCGCATGTTCAAGGTGACATTGGATGCCATGTTTGACGTTGTGACACTGAACAGGTGTATGATGTAGGTGGGCAGCAGAGATTGTCAGTGCAGCGCCAGTAGCGGATACAGATCCCTTTGCAGTGGCAGTGTTTGTAAATGCACAGAATAGCAATATAATATATGTTTGTTTTGATCCTTCTGGTGTATAGAGCCGACATGGTGAGAGCAATTTTTTTAAAACAAAAGCGTAATTCCACATGAAAGCACCTCGGAAAAGTTACCTTATGAGAAAAGGAAGCAATTAGCATTCAGGATTAGGTGTGGAAATCTATCCGCCCCCAGCCCACCCGCAGAGAAAATGAAATATTTATGGTTTTATTTCACTCGCATGAGTCGCATCGCTCTGACATCTCTCGTTATGTGGTAACTGTTCTCCCCGGTTCAATCAGGCAGTATTTTCCTCACTTGCATGTTAACTATGCTGGCGTTTTTCTGTTTTTCATCTTGTGTTTTGTTTTTTTTAGTTTGTACCGATCTGGAAAATGATAAAGAATGGTTTTTAATATATAGCATGAAATGGGCGCTTTGTAGATCACACAACAGCAGCAGATTTACATGTAACAGCACAAGATATTAGGCCTGATTGAATAAGATTCCTCAAGCCTGGTGGAGAAGAAATATACTGTAGAAAATGTGGCCTGTTTTTGGTAAAAAATACCTAATTTCCAGGCCCTTTTTTCACGGCGCCCTTTTTTCATGCATGCGGACTACCTACACTAGAGGGCGGCGGGAGGAACATGTGACTACCTACAATGGCCTCAATTCACTAAGATTATCTCCTGTCTTTAATAACTCTTCTAGAGTTGTTACCATGGTGATAAGGCATGTATTATTCAGGAAACATTTTACCTCAGGCAAACTTAGTTAACTCTTCTGTCTTTAAAGAGACTCTGTAACAAAAATTGCATCCTGTTTTTTATCAGCCTACAAGTTCCAAAAGCTATTCTAATGTGTTCTGGCTTACTGCAGCACGTTCTACTATCACCATCTCTGTAATAAATCAACTTATCTCTCTCTTGTCAGACTTGTCAGCCTGTGTCTGGAAGGCTGCCAAGTTCTTCAGTGTTGTGGTTCTGTGATGCATCTCCCCCCTCCAGGCCCCTCTCTGCACACTGCCTGTGTATAATGATCTCTTGAGATACAAAAGGAAGGGTGTATACAGGCTGCTTGTGTATGGATGTATTTTCTATGTGTGGACATACTGTACATCAACCTACTTCCTGTTTTGGTGGCCATTTTGTTTGTTTATAAACAAACTTTTTAAAACTGTTTTTAACCACTTTTAATGCGGCGAGGAGCGGCAAAATTGTGACAGAGGGTAATAGGAGATGTCCCCTAACGCACTGGTATGTTTACTTTTGTGCGATTTTAACAATACAGATTCTCTTTAAAGAGGAACTCCAGTGAAAATAATGTAATAAAAAAAGTGCTTCATTTTTACCATAATTATGTATAAATGATTTAGTCACTGTTTGCTCATTGTAAAATCTTTCCTCTCCCAGATTCACATTCTGACATGTATTACATGGTGACATTGTTACTGTGGGCAGATTATGGAGCTGTTTCTAGCTGGTCTGGCTTTAACAGACAGCTATTTCCTGTCTGAACATTGTTACATTGTGACAGTTTGCCCAGAGTACCGTACGGTACCAGAGCCTCTTGTGGGAGGGGTTTCAGCACAAAATCAGTCATACAGCGCCCCCTGATGGTCTGTTTGTGAAAATCATTATTTTTCTCATGTAAAAGTGGGTATCAGCTACTGATTGGGATAAAGTTCAATTCTTGGTCGGAGTTTCTCTTTAAGTTAACTCTCCAATCCTTAAAATAACTCCAGAGTTAAAGACAGGCTGTTAATTAACTGTATGTGAAAATAACTACAGAGGAGGTAAATTAACTACAGAGAGGGTAAATTAACTACAGAGGAGGTAACTTAAGGAATGAAGAGATAAGATAACTCTCTCACTGTGTGGAGGTAAGCAGGGCCGGGCCGAGGCATAGGCTGGAGAGGCTCCAGCCTCAGGGCGCAGTGTAGGAGGGGGCGCACAATTCATTCAGCTGTCATTCCTAATTGTGTATGAAGCAGAAAGAAATAAGAAAAGGGGATACATAGCAGTGACTGCAAGCCAGATAACTAGATATTAAGGTGTTGGGGAGGTTCTGGGCCCTGTGGCCCTCTTAGTCTAATAGCAATCAGTGTGTGACGGCTGGGGTGGGAGGGATGGAGGGGCGCACTTTGGTGTCTCAGCCTTGGGTGCTGGAGGACCTTGTCCCTGCTCTGGAGGTAAGTTTTCTCTTGCCTTATTATCTCCAGCATGATCTTAGTGAATTGAGGCCAATGTGGAGGACATTTGAATACATGTACTGGGCTGGGGGGGGGGGGGGGGGGGGGCATCAGACTACATACACCAGGCTAGAGCAAAAGCATCATAAAGCATCATGCATGGCAGCACAATAGCGTCATACAGTTGGCTCCACCCACTAAATGGGACAGCCACGTCCATTTTTTTTCTCCAGCATTCTCTTTGGGTGGAAAGACACAATGTATGTGCTGCTTGGGGCCCCAAAAACCTTAGCAGCACCCCTGACAGGGAACACAACAGCCACTGTGAACATGGCCTTATGCATATATTGAGGAATATATTGTAGTGTGCAATGCACAACCCTTATGCATAACACAAACCATGTTTCCATTATTCTTTTTTTTGCTTTATGGTTACCTGGCTGTCTGGTAGTTATGATCAATAAGATGAAAATAATCTCTCCATTCATTCTATTTCCATGAACATGCTATGCTGCTTGCGCTTGGATCAATAGAAATTGACAGCGAGTTACCATGATTGTCCCCCTTTTCCAGCTGCATATAATTTACATGAAATGTGAATGCAAGAAGAAACAATTTGCATATCATTAATCATGCCTACTGTCTGGATTTGCAAAGCTGACCTCTCTTGGATGCTGCTTGACCCGAATGAACAACAACAGTCCATTCTCTCCAAACTCCTCCCCCTGCGCCGTCATCAATCGCAGGCGATATCCAGGAGGAGGCGGCACCAGCCAGTCTTTCACTGCAAGCACAGCTGACTCCGCCCACCGGAGGAGGGAGCAGAGGAAGGAGGTAATGGCTCTGTGCAGAAGGAACTCCCACTTTCCTGCCACCTGTATACTTAGTGCACAGATCTCTGAGTTACGTAACAGCTTCTCCAAAAGGAATACCTCTGGCGTAATCATGTGAAATATTAAAGCAAGTGACGTAGCTACAGGGGGTGCAGAGGTTGTGCCCACACTGGGGTCCTTTGTCCAGAGAGGCTCCGTAGGGCCCTACCTCAATGGCAGTTATTAGTTTATTCTTGGTCCTGTGCTGGTAATAATCACTTCTATGAATGTTTTGAATGATAATAATCGTTAACAAGCTGTTCCCCATCCCCCTTGCACCTCTGACACTGTAGTTGCCATTGGCAGGTTTTGGTGCACCGTATCAATTGTTATGTATAGAGTGCTTGAGGGGGCCCCGTATAAAACTTGCACCGGGGCTCAAAGCGCCTTAGCTTCGCCACTGATAAAACCTGTGAAAGAAATTACTGTGTCGTATATAACCTTATGAAATATCTGAGTTAACTAGGGCATTATGCTGTCTTAGAAGATTAAAGAAAACCTGTACTGAAAAAAAGTTCCCCTGGGGGGTACTCACCTCAGTAGGGGGAAGCCTCTGGACCCTATCGAGGCTTCCCCCGTCCTCCTCTGTCCCACGGCGGTCTTGCTGCAGCCCCCGGAACGCACAGGCGACAAATCCGACAGCCTGTGCAATATTTACCTTTCCAGGCTCCAGCGGGGGTGCTGTTGCGGTTCTTCTGACAGAGATAGGCAAAAATAGACGATCTCCGTCGGGTCCGCTCTACTGCGCAGCTGCAGGAGACTTGCGCCTGCGCAGTAGAGCAGCCTGACGGAGATCGGCTATTTCCGCCTATCTCCGTGGGAAGAGCGGATACTGCGCCTGCGCTGGAGCCGGGAAGGTAAATATTTACATCCCTGCCACTCCGGGAGGATTTTCTCCGCCGCCATGAGACACGGGAGGATGGGGGAAGCCTCAATAGGATCCGGAGGCTTCCCCCACCCGAGGTGAGTACCCCCCAGGGGAGTTTTTTTCATTACAGATTTTCTTTAAGTAAAACTGAACTTATTTACCCCACTTAAAAGACATCCGAGGTGAAAATAAACTGATGAGAACAACTATATCTATCCTCCTTCACCTAAAATGACTTTTTTTTAGATATACCACAGTTTTATTTTATATTTAAATCTAGTTTTTAAGTTTTTAATATTTCATTGTCTCTGCTGAAGGTGTCCTTCATTGAAGTCTGCCAGAGCTCAAATCTATGAATTGTTGATCCTTTTTATCTCTTTCCTGCTCTCACAAGCCATTTACTGACAGAAAAGTGCTATATGGCTGTAATTACTTATCAGTGAGGGTTATGCTATACTGACCCAGTCCTGACCCGGACAGAAACTGTCGCTTACAGTACATACCTGATGTTTAACTCTTTCAGGCAGAGAAAGAAAAAAAGGAACACAGCCTAGTTATTTGTGTGCTTGGCACTTTACATACCCATGTCTATCTCATCATGTCACCTCGGTTGTAACCTCCCTGGCGTTTTGATTATGCGCGTTTTTTAAATCATGGCGTTTTTTAAATCATGTAGCTAGCCTAGTGCTAGCTACATGATACCCCCCTCCCTTCCGATTCCCATCCACCCTTCCGATCGCCGCCGGCGCCTATGCCCGTCAGGAAATCCCCTTCTGAACGGGATTTCCTTCAGGGCTTTCCCTGTCGCCATGGCGACAAACGGAATGATGTCATCAATGTTGTGACGTCATAGGGAGTCCCGATCCACCCCTCAGCGCTGCCTGGCACTTATTGGCCAGGCTGCGCACAGGGTCTGCGGGGGGGGGGGGGCCCTCTTTCGCGTCGGGTAGCGGCGGATCGGCGGCAATCGCAGCAAACACGCAGCTAGCAAAGTGCTAGCTGCGCGTTTGAAAAAAAAATTATTCAAATCGGCCCAGCAGGGCCTGAGTGGTGACCTCCGGCATCTCTGGACGAGCCCAGCACGTCCAGAACGCTACGGAGGCTAGGATACCAGAACTGAAAGGTTCTGGTAACAATAATAGCTGCAGTGTGTGGGGGGTTAAAAGTACATACCATTCGTTCCTCCTGCCCCCCTCCGTCTGCGCTGTTAGTGTAATATACATGCCGGTGTCCCGGCGACTTGCTTGACCTTTGTCCCGGACATACTGCGCCCTGTGTGCGCAGTATGTCCTCCCCTCTTCACTTCTGGCCGGCGCATAGCGATCGGCTCAGAAACACGCTGATCCCTCCGTCTCCTCTGGGCTGCGTGTGCGCTCCACTACACCAAGCGTCACATGCTAATCATGCCAGGACACCGGCATGTATATTACACTAACGGCGGCAGACGGAGGGGGGCAGGAGGAGCGGATGGTATGTACTTTTAATCCCCCACACACTGCAGCTATCATTTTTACCAGAACCTTTTGCTTCTGGTATCCTTTAAAGTGTACCTGAGATGATGGAATGTAAACGTTTTATACATACCTGGGGCCTTCTCCAGCCCCCTTTGGCCTGATCGCTCCCTTGTGGCCGTCCTCCTCTGCCTCCTGGGTTCTTCGCTACGGTCCAGCTAACTCCGTCAGTCGGCACAGGTACAGTGTGGCCGTGCGCTCCCCCCAGCTGGGAGCATTCAGTACTGCGCATGCGCACTCACTCCCAGTGACGGGAGCACGACTGTGTGTGTGGCCGGGCATGCGCAGAAAGCCCCGACACCCGAAGTTACCGGGAGACATAACGGAGGATAGAGGAGGCAGAGGGACGGATCAGGCCAAACAGGGGCTGGAGGAAGCTGATCAGAAGCCGATACACCCTTTTCCACGAGAAATCTTTACCTTTCTCAAACAGATCAGGGGGCTCTGTATGGGTGAAACCCCTCCCACAGTGTGATGTCATGACCATGGTCCTGACAGTTTCCTGTCTGTGAGCCTCGTTGCATTGTGGAAGATAACGGCTTTTTCAACTGCCAAGCAAGCAGTATCTCCCTCTGTGCATAGAACTCTCAGTAACGAACATTCTGTACAGATCACCTGAC
This sequence comes from Hyperolius riggenbachi, assembly GCF_040937935.1. Taxonomy (NCBI): domain Eukaryota; kingdom Metazoa; phylum Chordata; class Amphibia; order Anura; family Hyperoliidae; genus Hyperolius; species Hyperolius riggenbachi. The sequence continues at coordinate 288,781,196 of NC_090654.1, read as the reverse complement.
AGGGAGAGGCACACTTTTACAATGGGAAAACACTGACTAAATGATTTATAAATGAATATTGTAAAAAATAAGCAACTGCATTTATGACTTTAGCACGGCGGCGTAGTGGTTAGCGCTCTCGTCTTGCAGTGCTGGATCCAGGTTCGAATCCCAGCCAGGTCAACATCTGCGAGGGGTTTGTATGTTCTCCCTGTGTCTGCGTGCAGTTTCCTCCAGGAACTCCAGTTTCCTCCTACATCCCAAAAACATACAGGTAAGTTAATTAGCTTCCCTCTAAATTGGGGTGCATATTAATTCGGGGCCGCTCAGTTGGGTGCGGTGAGAGCCGAATGACGGCGTTCACCGCTGCCGCTAAACTCCGAGGCGGCGTTAAGTACTATTCCCCCTCCGAGTTGGCGCAACTCGGAGGTAGATGTAATTCGGGGTCTGGCAGCCGCCAGAGCATTGCTGCTATGGGGTGCCCAGTTTTGGCGCCCGGCTCTCAGAGCCGCGCGCCGAAATAAGCTGATTCGCCTAAATTGGCCCTAGACTACGATACATACACTACACGATACATACATAGACATAGGAGTAATGTAGGGGTTAGATTGTGAGCCCCTCTGAGGGACAGTTAGTGACAAGACAATATACTCTGTACAGCGCTGCGTAATATGCCGGTGCTATATAAATACATAAATAAATCAAATTTTATTACAGTTCCTGTTTAAGGTGGTACACCCCGGGCAATTTTCACTTCAGATCTTATTTTCAATCAAGAAAATGATCAGATAATAAAATATACATGTGATGAATGATACCGAAATCGAGACGATTAGCGGTTCTGTATCGTTCCGCAAAGCAGAGCGGAATGACATTTTTTCTTTTTAAACGTACAACGGATGTCTTTCTTTCTCTCTGAGGTGCTACTCCTGTTACTGCTGAAATTCTGTTTGTCCACATGTTTATTGCCTGATGAAGCGGGTGTGGCCTGCGAAACGCGTTGCACTTTTGGGGTACTATATAATAAATGTGATTACTATTATACAGACAGTCTTTCGTGTCTGCTTTATGGAGGTAAGTCCACCGTTTCCTCCAAGCAAATTTTAAAGGTTTTATACACTTTTACCCTGCTGGCGCCTCTGTTCCCCGTTTGCAGTTCCTTCTCTCTGTTCATAGATCGCGAATCCACATATGGGCATCTATGCACAAAGCGACAGCGAGACCGAGTCTCTGACTCTGAGTGATTGACCCGATCAAGAACCGGCCCATCCGGTCGATGGCAATACAGCCTACTGATTGCTGCCGACCAGTCACAAGCTCAACCTTGATTTTTGTTTCCTCGACCAGAAGCAAAATGGACATGCTGGAAATGATTGTTAAAAATACTGTCTATTGTTTTGTGTGTGTATCCTTTTGACTCTTTTTCAATCTATAGCCAGCTGGAAAAATGATCACAAAGCTGTTTGGAATTTGAAACAAAATTTCATACATGATTTCTGGTCACCTCTCCTTACTCCCGCTTACTAGACTTCTCTCGATCCTCTCCTGTGTTGCATTATTTTGTATTTTTATACCCTGTATGCTCTTGTACAGCGCCACGGAATATGCCGGCGCTACATAGTCTTCAACAACCATCTTCTTATAAATAGAGGATGTGGGGAGTGCTAGGGGGTGGTATGGTCTTAAAGGAGTCATCAAGGAATTTATGCTAACCCCCCTCCCACACACTACTTACCCGGGGCTTCCTCCAGCCCCTGACAGCAGCTATGTCCCTCGGCGCAGCTCTGCTCTCCGCTGCTGGCTCCGGGCCCCGACGGTGGGAAATGGGAAACGGGGGCCAGTGGAGCTGCGGCGAGGGACATAGCGCCTGCCAGGGGCTGAAAAAAAGTAGTACGGGGGGTAGCATAAGTTCCTTGATGACTCATTTAAGAAAGCCCAAATAGCAGGTAAACGTTGACCTTCCTGGGCACTTCCCGACATTTCTTCCGAACACTGTTTATAGTCTGTGGGGCCGTCCCATTGTACCTTTAATATATATAGCTGAACTTTGATGACTCTTGGCGATTCTATGGGTTAGCTCTCTTTATGCCAGTGATGGCTAACCTTGGAACTCCAGCTGTGGTGGATCTACAAGTCCCATGAGGCATTGGAATGACAGCTCTAAGCATAACTCGGGGAGGCAGAGGCATGATGGGATTTGTAGTTTTGTCACAGCTGGAGTGCCACGGTTAGCCATCAATGCTCTATGCCAGGGGTCAGGAACCTTTTTGGCTGAGAGAGTAATAAACGCCACATATTTTAAAATGTAATATCTTGAGAGCCATACATACAATATGTTTCAAACTGGGACAGTAATGCTGGGAATACACGGTTCGTTTTTGCCTTCGTTTAAACCTTCGATTCGTTCGGTAAACGAATCGAGTGTTGAAAACGTATGTGAAAATAGTCATAATCTCATTATAGTTTCGATTAATAGACCCCAAAAACGAACGACTAGTGATCGAACATGTTTGATATTATCTCTCTTTATCCATCTAATCGAGCCATTGGTAGGCTTGATGGCTCTTCAGATCGATTATATATTCGTTTATGCTAGTCCGTCCCTGTAAAAAGGGATTTTCGTTTCGTTTGGATCATTGGAAAAACGAAACCATCAGAATCGAAAAAAAAAACGAAACCGTGGGTGGTGATATTAACCGTATGATCGATTATTTCGGGATCGAAAAGGACAAAAGGCACAATCGAAATGAAGGTTTAAACGAAGGCAAAAACGAACCGTGTATTCCCAGCATTAGGCTCACGTTCCTGTTGCCATGGTGATGTGTATACAGTTGATCTGCCGGGCAGCAGAAGTGTCAGACACGTCTTCAGCTTCTCTTGGGTTTCAGCAACATCAGCAATTTCCCCGAGAGCCAGACAGGAGAAATAGTGACTAACAGCTTGTACAATTAGCTAGCTTACTTGGGAGTTGATTCACTTTTTAGGACAAGATCCCCGCACTTTGGCCCAACAGGCTGCCTAAGTGACAGGCAGCCTATTGGTCCAATCAAAGTGCGGGGATCTCGTTCTACAAAGTCACTGAACCTGACAGGGTCCAGAGTGGGACAATTGGAGCAGCTGCTAGTTTTGTGGGGAGAGCGAGTAAGTTAGCAGTGTAAGCTACAGCAGTAACATGCCTACTTTGAAAATGTTACTTGCGCTGCCACACTAAGCTGCGCTGCTTGAGCAGTGTATAATGTTAGTGAATCAACCCCTACTGATTTGTATGTGAGCCAGATGCAGCCATCAGAAGAGCCACATCTGGCTCCCGAGCCATACGTTCCCTACTCCTGCTCTATGCTGTCTGATTTCGTACCGTTTCTGCCAGCTGAACTTAGAATGCTTTCAAAATAAAGGTAAACTTTTCTGCAAATTGGGATGTGATACACCTTAAAATCGTTTGATTATACATGAATAATAGTAATGAAACTAGCTTCCTTCTATATATTATTTGCATGAATAGGATCTGCAGTGAATGTTGCATTATGCGCGTATCAGACTTTAGATGTGATGATAAAAATAACATAGAGTTCCCCTTTAAGAAGCTCCCACCACGCCCCCATAGCCTGGATTCGTCCACCTGCACACGGGGGAGCACTGCTGTCACACCCCCCTCTGTTTACATCCAGCTCTGCTGCGCAATGTTCCCATCACTGCAAGACTTTCTGACGTATCTAAAAATTCCATCCGCACACCCCCATCTGGAAGCAGAATGGTACGTCCCATAGAACAGATCCCGCAGCTATCACCCAGCTGAGGCTGTACCATTCTCACCAGAGAGGGGGGATGTTTTGTTCTATGCGCGAGCCTGTTCTCCTCAGGAGAGGCATCACCATGGCAACGCATGTCGCAGCAGTTGAGAGACAGCGGATGGTTTGTATTGTAGCTATTCAGGTTGGCAAAGCAGCGTACATCCCGATCACACGGCTGCTAACTGCGGGGACACAATGGTACAACCCAACAACAAGCCCGACGTGACAGGAGCGTACCATGTGTGACTGCGGAAGGGGTAACTGGGTTCAGGAATGGCAGCGAGCGTCCGCGGGGAGCGGATATCACTAGTTGGGGGGTTAGAATGCGATGATGCAGGAGGAGAAGAGGTGCGGCGAGGGATGTGGAGGTAGCAGAGCGGAGAAATGAGAGCTTGGTTCCCCTCTCCCCGCGCAGTGGTAGATCCCACACTAGCCCCGCCCCCTCAGCTTTCTCCTCAGATGTGACAGGAGCGTACCATGTGTGACTGGAAGAGGGGTGTCTGATATCTGGAATGGCGGAGAGCGGGCCGGGAGAGGGAGGATATCGCTGGCGGGTAGGGCAGAATGTACCGCTGTGTGAGTAGAAGAGGCGCGGCGAGCGGGTAGTGGGGGCGTGGCAGAGCTCGGAGTGCCGCCATCCCCTGTTCCCGTGCAGTGGTAGCTCCCGGCAGTAGCTCCGCCCCCTCTCCTCTCCTCAGCGCGCAGTTGTTGTGCAGCAGAGCGGGGCGTATCACAGTGTAATAGCTCCGCCCACTCTCCCCAGCGCGCTGTCGTTACGGAGGAGAGCGGGGCGGTGGATGTGGGTTTGTCACAGTGCAGTAGCCCCGCCCTCTCCCCTCAGCGCGCAGTTGTTGTGTAGCAGAGCGGGGCGGTGTGTGGGCGTGTTGCAGTGTAGTAGCCCCGCCCTCTTCCCCCTCAGCGCGCAGTTGTGTAGCTGAGTGGGGAGGTGAGGTGTGGGCGTGTCACAGTGTAGTAGCTCCTCCCCCTCAGCGCGCAGTAGTTGTGTAGCGGTGAGGGGTGTGTTTGTGGGCATGTCACAGTGTAGTAGTCCCTCCCCTCAGCGCGCAGTTGTGTAGCAGAGCGGTGAGGTGTGGGCGTGTCGCAGTGACCGCGCAGTCGCAGTCAGTCAGCAGTCCCGGCGGCGGGGTGGGGTGGTGAGGTGTGGGCGTGTCACCGTGCAGTAGCTCCGCCCCTCAGCGCGCAGTTGTTGTGTAGCAGAGCGGTGAGGTGTGGGCGTGTCGCAGTGACCGCGCAGTCGCAGTGCAGCAGCAGAGTCAGTCAGTGAGCAGCAGCAGTCCCGGGCGGAGATGGCGCTGTGCTGTGGCGGCGGTGTCCCGGGCGGCGCCTCGTCTCTCCCCAGCGAGCTGGTGGTGCACATCCTGTCGTTCCTGGGGGCGGGGGACCGGCTGCGCGCCTCGCTGGCCTGCTCGCACTGGCGGGAGTGCCTCTTCTACCCCGCGCTGTGGCCGGAGCTCCGCCTCTCCCTCCGCCTGTCCCCCTCCGAGCGGCCGCGCCTCGACTTCCTGCTCCGCCGCTGCGGCTGCTTCGTGCGGGACCTGCGCCTCCACTTCTCTGCCGGGGACTACGCGGCCGCCGGGGAGAGCAGCGAGACCGACCAGCAGGGGGAGCCCTCCGAGCGCTGGGCTGACGTCATCAGCGCCTACCTGGAGCTGGTGCTGTGCGTGCTGACCCGCATCCGAGGCAACAGGTGAGACTCCTCCCCACTAACCACCTTCTCTGACTCCTCCCCCTCCCTGATCATCCATCTGCCTGGGGCCCACTAACCACCTTCTCTGACTCCTCCCCTCACTGATCATCCAACTGCCTGGCTGGGGCCCACCTTACCACCTTCTGACTCCTCCCCTCACTGATCATCCACCAGGTAACAGGCAGCTGCCTTCTCTGACTCCTCCCCTCACTGATCATGCAGCTGCCTGGGGCCCAATAACCACCTTCTCTGACTCCTCCCCTCACTGATCATCCAGCTGCCTGGGGCCCACTAACCACCATCTCTGACTCCTCCCCTCACTGATCATCCACCAGGCAACACAGACAGCTGCCTTCTCTGACTCCTCCCCTCACTGATCATCCAGCTGCCTGGGGCCCACTAACCACCATCTCTGACTCCTCCCCTCACTGATCATCCACCAGGCAACACAGACAGCTGCCTTCTCTGACTCCTCCCCTCCCTGATCATCCAGCTGCCTGGGGCCCACTAACCACCTTCTCTGACTCCTCCCCTCCCTGATCATCCACCAGGTAACACAGGCAGCTGCCTTCTCTGACTCCTTCCGTCACTGATCATGCACCAGGCAACACAGGCAGCTGCCTGGGGCCCACTAACCACCTTCTATGACTCCTCCCCTCACTGATCATCCACCAGGCAGTACAGGCAGCTGCCTGGGGCCCACTTACCACCTTCTCTGACTCCTCCCCTCCCTCCCAGTGTTGCCAACTCATCCCTTTAATTACTGACACATCTAAGTTATACAGGTTCTGTGGCTACTTACAGATAATCAGTGCCTTACCTGCATCTACCTAGCCACGAAACCTGTATAATTCATATGTGTCAGTAATTAAAGGGATGAGTTGGCAACACTGCTCCCTCCTCATCCACCAGGCAACACAGGCAGCTGACTGGGGCCCACTAACCACCTTCTCTGACTTCTCTCCACTTCAGCTTGCCAAGAGGAGCATAAGGATGTACTACCTCTTACCTGGAGTTCCTCCAGCCCCTCCGTTGCTTCCCTCTCCATCCTCCTGGGCTGCTCTGTTTGTTTTCACTCTTTGCGGGCAATAGGCTCCATTTATTTCAATCAGGCTGCACGGTGCATGCGCAGCCCGGCTGTGTGTCTTGCGCGTGCGCAGTGCAGCCCGACTGACACGACTGGAGGCTATTCGGAGCCGTGCTTTTTCAGCGCTGCTAGATTTGGGCGCAGCCATAGACTGTAATGGGAATCAGTCTATAGCGGCGCTCAGAAGAAGGAGCCGAAGTTGCTTAAAAACACAATAATTCGGCCTCCAGCAATCGCTGTAAGCCGAATTACATCATTCCCTCACCATCCATGGCGGCCTGGAGGTGGAATAGTAATTAACACGGCCGGGACTTGTGCAGCAGCAGGATCAGCATATACCGGCTGTATCCTGCGCCGAAGTCTACCGGCGCCGATTTCCTATTGTTGGAAAAGAGTGCAAACGAATGGAGCAGCCCAGGTCCCAGGAGGAATGCAAGGGAAGCAATGGAGTACAAGGGGATAGAGGAACCCCAGGTAAGTATAAATGCTGTCATATGTGTCATCTCGGGTACGTTTAAAGGGGGACTGTAATGAAAATAACATGAATAAAATTGCTTATGTTTTTAGAATATTCACTTATAGATTATTAGGTAGTGTTTGATTTACTTTCTGAAATGTTTCACTGGTGGTGACAGCCAGATGATCTCTACGGAATGTTCGTCACTGAGAGTTCTATGCAGAGGCAGGAAAAAGCTGTTATTTCTCACAATGCAAGAAGGTTTACAGATGAACTGTCAGGACCATGGTCATGACATCACACTGTGGGATGGGTTTCACCACAGTATCAGCTATACTAGTGATGGCTAACCTTGGAACTCCAGCTGTGGTGGAACTACAAGTCCCATGAGGCATTGCAATACTCTGAAGCTCGAAGCATAACTCGGGGAGGCAGAGGCATGATGGGATTTGTAGTTTTGTCACAGCTGGAGTGCCAAGGTTAGCCACTGAGCTATACATATCCCCTGATGATCTATTTGAGATAAGGTAAAGATTTGTGTGAAAGGGGGTATCTGCTACCGGTAAATCCTTGATCAAAGTTCCTCTTTAAAGGACTAACGAAGGTGAGTTGAAAGGGGTGAAACTGAGGCCATATGGAGTTGCAGGCATGTTTGCAGATACTTACCAATGTTTCTGTTTTCAGAGACTCCCTGTGTGCCCGTAGTTCACTCTGGTAGCGGCAGCCACCTAGATTTAATAGACAACCTTTGAACTGGCGGTAATTGAGAAGTGCATGCGCAGTATTGCAGTTCTACCTCTCTGTCCGCACAGAAAGAGCTGTAATATTGCGCATGCGCAGCAGAAATACCTCCGGTTCAAAGGTCTCTGACTAAATCTGGTTGTGGCCGGTACTGAAATAATGTGCCTACAGCGGTTCTCTGAGGAGAACAGACATAGGTAAGTGTCTGCAAACATGCCCACACCTCTGTGTAGCCTTAGCTTGTCCGCTTCAGTTTGCCTCGGTAGTCCTTTAAAGGGAACCTAAACTGAGAGGGATATGGATGTTTCCTTTTAAACAATACCAGTTGCCTGGCAGCCCTGCTGATCTCTTTGGCTGCATTAGTGGCTGAATCACAGACCTGAAACAAGCATGCAGCTAATCCAGTCTGACTTCAGTCAGAGCACCTGATCTGCATGCTTGTTCAGGGCCTGTGGCTAAAAGTATTAGAGACACCAGGATCAGCAGGAGAGTCAGGCAACTGGTAATATTTTAAAAGGAAAAATCCATATCCTTCTCAGTTTAGGTTCCCTTTAAACTTAAAATAAGAATATTAGACTCCAGTAAAGTTCTGCTTACCATTAATACACATGTCCTGACAAACCACTGTGCATGTAGGTGCAAACAGCTGTGGACCTATGTGTCAACCTGAACTATAATCTCTCCCTGGTATGAACTGATGTCATTTTACAAATATCGGGCTAAAGACTGTCATTTATCTGCTGTGAGCTGTCACACTGTCTCAAACACTGACACTTGTGTAGTTTTAGCTGTAAGGGGACTGGCCAGCAGACTGGGGGCTGAACTGCCCAGCTAGCACACAAACTGGCTTTATATTTGCTGAAATCACTGCAATTTTTTTTTTTTTAAGCATTGAACTTGTTCAGCAAAAATTTACTAGAAAAAATATAAACTCCTTGGGCTGATCCAATTCCCTTTTTTTAACCTAAGTTCTCTCCTAGAAGATAATTTTCAGCTTTTGTTTAAAATCACTTTTCAGCACTCTGCAAATTAAAAAATACCCAAAAAAGTACTGCGACCTCTATTCAGAGTATTATCTTACTTACTAGTGGCTTAAAGGATACATCTGGGGTTAGGAAAAAAAAAAAAAACAAGGTCTACTTAGGTAGGGCTTTCTCCAGCCCCTGGCAGCCTCTCTGTCGCCGCAGCTCCGATTCCAGCCAGTGTCCCAGGATCCCCTCTGTTGCAGATGCCGACCTCGTGAGGTTGGCATCTTCTGTGCCTGCGGGGGCTAGTGGCCCCGCTGCTCATGATCATGTAATCTGGAGCGTTCTAGACAGGTGCAGAAGTACTGTGCCTGCACAGAAGGCTCGCCGGCCACGTGAGTGTAATCACGAGTGACTTGGACGCACAATGCTGACCTGGCGAGGTCAGCATCTGCAACGGAGGGGACCCCAGCAGGTGCCTAGCTGCGGTGAGGGACACATCGGCTGCCAGGGGCTGGAGAAAGCCTGAGGTCAATAGAACTCCGGATGTATCCTTTAACCTCCTGAGCGTTACGCTACTGGTTTTGCCAGTTTGTGCCCCCCAGTATAATGAAATCCCATGGCTGAAAACCCTTTAGCTAGCAATAAGCTAGCTAGTACAAATGTCCTGCACCCTCCGATCCCTGCCGCTCCCCCGTTTATACATTACCCTGCCTGGATCCAGCTATCGGCGCAGCCTCCTCACACAGCTCCGGTCTTCACAATGGAGAGGGTTGCACATTGACGTTGCCAATGTCATGCGCAAACCCGATCCTGCCCATAGAGAGACCGAAGCTGTGCCGGGAGGCTGCGCGATCGCTGGATCCAGGCTGGGTAATATATTAACTGGGGAATGCTGGGCACTTGTGCTAGCTAAAGGGTATTCAGGCATGGGATCTCATTTATTCTGCATGCGAGACTCCTGGGGCCAGGAAGTGGTATGCCTGACAGTGTCGGGCATACCACTAAGGAGGTTAAAAGGCCTTTTCTTAAAGAGACTCTGAAGCAAGAATAAATCTCGCTTCAGAGCTCATACTTAGCAGGGGCATGTGTGCCCCTGCTAAACCGCCGCTATCGCGCCGCTAAACGGGGGGCCCCTTTACCCCCAAACCCACCCCTCCAAGACTTGGTCATAGTCTTGGTCGTAAATCTTCCCTTCCTGGAGGCAGGGCTAACGGCTGCAGCCCTGCCTCTAGTCGCGTCTATCAGACGCGCATCGCCGCCTCTCCTCCGCCCCTCTCAGTGAAGGAAGACAGAGGGGCGGGGGAGAGGCGGAGATACACGTCTGACAGACGCGCGTGGAGCAGGGCTGAGGCGGTTAGCCCTGCCCCAATGCAGAAGCGCTCCCCCGCTTTACGGAGGGGATTTGGGGGTGAAGGGACCCCCGTTAAGCGGCGGGATAGCGGCGGTTTAGCAGGGGCACACATGCCCCTGCTATCTATGAGGTCTGAAGCGAGATTTATTCTCACTTCAGACTCTCTTTAAGATGTGAAATTATCATCCAGGAGGAAAAGTAATTGGATTAGGGCCCCTTCTCTCTGGAACCGAGGGTGAGACTGCCTGCAGCATAACCTGATCTAAACTTCCCAGCATGCATCTTGTAGGCGGTATCTAGTTGGCGTAGTCACATGATCTTTACTTTCCATCATGAAGGTAAAGGGAAATGACAGAAAATGTGGAGTAACACCAGTGATTTTTGCCTGCTAATGATATACGTAAAGTTCAGCTCTCAAGTTTTTTTTTTTTCTTTGCTTTTAACGAAAAATGTCAGCAGTGCTAACTCCCACCATTTATCATCCATGGTGTCATGCACACGATGTGCTCTCAGCTATTTAACACTTTCTTGTGACATTTTTATGCACGCAATGTGTAAACGTTTCTATGGCAACCAGCAGATGAAGCCTACTCAGGGCTCATCAGTGATGTCTCATGTGATCACAGTGGTTGTTACTATATTGGCTCTCTTCTCTGAGCTTATCTGGCTGCCTTGATGAAAGCATTGCCCGTTGTGTGAAAGTTTTTAAACTTCTTGGCTTGCCGTTTGTACTGTCAGGTTCAGTACAAAGAATCTGAAGCTAAAAAAAAACCTAAAAACCAGATACTTGCCTAAGGAGATGGAAGGCTCTGGGCCCTATAGAGAAGAGCTCCTCAGCCCTGTCCTCAAGGCCCACCAACAGCACATGTTTTGCAGGAAACCGCAAACCTGCACAGGTGGGGTAATTAGTGTCTCAGCAGAGCTGATTACCTTGTATACTCACATATAAGCCTAATTTTTCAGCACACAGCCTGGCCTCAATTCACTAAGCAGTTTAGACTAGTCTACAGATGTTGTTTTTTTTAGTCTACTGTTGGTTTGGTCACTTCCATCAAAGGGGAATTCGCGATTGCCAAATTTTTAAGACCTGGTCTAAACCACTTGGTAATTAGGTGGGTAAAGCAGGGGAAATTATCAAAAGGTGCAATTCACAAACAAGTAGCTATGACTGACATCCTTCTCCTCTGATGAGCTCTCCTCTGCATACAATTAAACTCCTGCATAATTCATTCAAAAGGTCCCATCCTCACGTCTAAAATACCTCACAGAATTACTTTACCTACAGAAATCAGTTGGTCTAAACTCTGTCAGAGGAAGTGGGCGTGGTTACTCCTTGTTTGCCTTTGTGAATTGTGTCATTACTGAATGTTAGATCAGGTCTAATAACAGGTCTAAAACATTACACCAAACCATCAGTAGACTAAAAACCATCTGTAGACTAGTCTAAACTGCTTAGTGAATTGAGGCTAATGTGCTGAAAAGTCCCCTCCTTGGCTTATACGTGAGTCACCTACTTTGCTGTGTGAAGACTGACCTTTGCCTCCAAGTACATTGCCAATAAAATAAGTGTACAGCAGTGATGCCAGACTCCAGAATCATAATCTGTCCCCAAACCAATGCATATATGTATATATAGGCAGCACTTGTGTATTTTCACCATAAATATTTAAAGGGAAGATCCGACTTCTTCCAGCTCCTGGTAGTTGAACGGTGCCCTCACCGCAGCTCCTGTCCCTCCTGGCGTCCAGCGGTGAAGAAGCCGACCTCGCCGGGTCGGCGTCATGTGCGTTCCACGTCATCGGGTCTCTAGTGCGCAGTAGTTCTGCGCCTGCGCAGTAGAGACCCGATGACGTCTCTACACCATGTGACACCCCCCGCCCGCCGCCGTGAAGCGCACAGAAGCCGACCCGGCGAGGTCAGCTTCCTCGCCGCTGGACGCCGGGAGGGAGAGGAGCTGCGGCGAGGGCACCGATCAACTACCAGGAGCTGGAAGAAGCCCCAGGTAAGTGCCGTTTGTTTTTGTAATCTGCGTGAACCTTCCCTTTAAGTGTACCAGAGAAGTTATAAATGGTTATACTTATCTGGGGCTTGCTATAATTTCATTTTATTGGCATTTATTTTGATTATTAAAATGCAGGCGCTGCTACATTTCCTACTCTCAGGCTTATACGTGGGTCAATCACTTTTTCCTGGTTTCTGGGGTAAAGGTGGGTACCCCCTTGGTTTACAAGCGGGGCGGCTTATACACGAGTATCTATGGTAACTACCTGTGTGGATTTCCACAAAACATGGACTGTTGGTGGTACTTGAAGACAGGGTTGGGGAACACGGCTCTATAGAGCCTTCCTGTTCCTCCTGCAGTGCCTGCGTTCCAGCGCTAGATCCTCCGTTACCCATCTACGACTGGTGAGTCAGCCTCTGGATTATCCAGAGATTTCCCTCTATTGAGGCGAGTACCCATTGGGGGAATGCTTTTCCCTACAAGTTCACTTTAAGGCTACTTTTCCACCAAGACGTTGCGTTTTAGAAGACGTTATGGTCGCATAACGTGCCCCTAACGCAACGCATGGTGGTGTTGAAGTTGGACGTCAGATTGAGCTGCGTTATGCGGCTCTCAAAGCAGCCGCTCCAGGTTAGTGATAGGAAGTCCGGATCTTTTTAAGGATACGGATCATTTGAATCAGATCATTGAAAAGATCCGGATCTTTGAACCGAATCATTTTACTAGGGAAGCAGACTGGGTGAAATGACTAGCAGGACAGGACTTTCCCTGCACTGTACATTCTGTTTCTTCCGGACAGACCTCCACTGTGAATCAAATCTTTCATTGTGGTGATCTGGATGATTTGACTCACAAAAAAGATCCGGATCAAATGAACGATTCGTTCATGATCCGGACAACACTACAGTCCCACCAGGAGTCACCACAGTGCAGTGAATATTAATTAGCCATGTGGCTGGCCGGAGGAGGAGGAGGGGAGACCTCCTCCTCCAACATTACTGAGCATGTGCAAACAGTCTAACGCTGCTTAGCCCAGTATAACGTACAGCATGCAGCACTTTGTTTAAACGTGCTGCGTTACTATGTAACACAACGTGTGCACTGTGAACAGCACATTTATTTTACAGTGCTGTGAGTTAGGCTGCGTTACTGGCTGCTGTAACGTGGGACTTTAACGTCCCACTGTGAAACCAGCCTTAAAGGACAACTGAATTGAGAAGAATATGGAGGCTGCCATATTTATTGGTTTTAGCTTGGTATTCCTGTCCCAAAGGAATGAAAATCCCAACCGTGGACAGCTATGATCATTCACAATTCACCTCATTTTAAATGAAACCAAATTCCTCATCTATACTTATCAAATTGTTTAGTTAAACAAAAAAAAGAAAACCATTACAAATTCCTTTTAATGTGGGCCTTTTGCTAAGGGGTTTTAGTGCATCAGTTTGGTTTAAAGGACAACTAAAGTGAGTGGGCTTTGCAGGCTGCCATCTTTATTTCCTGTTAAAGTGGATCTGAGATAAACTTTTAGGGCCTTTTTCCACTAGAGCGATTGCTGAATCGCAAAATCGCAAATCGCTAGAGATTTTTAAATCGCTAGGGTTGTTACTTTATCATAGAAATCACAAGAAGTATTTTCCACTACAGTGATTCGATTTATAAATCGCTAATCGCAAATCGCAATCGCTTGCTGGAGCGATTTTTACAATGATAATGCAATGCAAATGAAAATCGCAATCGCATAACAGAATTAATGAAAAATCGCAATCACTGGCGTTTGTGATTTGTGATTGCGTTTGCTAGTGGAAAAGGGCCCTTACTCATTGCATAATTGTGTTCCTTTCCTATTGTTTATAGGGCATTCCTCAAGCCAAATACTTTTTTGTTTTTGTTTTAATACTCTAATTACCTATAAACTAACCAAGCCACGCCCACAGCTTTTCACAGTGCCTTGGCACTGTAGCAAGGGCTTATGGGAGCTCAGTCTGGGCAGGAGGAGGTTACTAGCCAGAGATTTCAGAGGCAGAGGGGAGGAGGAGAGGGGACTGAATTTGTCACAGACTGAGGGTTGGAGATGCTATCAGCTTGCCTGTGTGTAATGTGACAAACAAAACATGGCTGCTGTCATTGTATCACATGAATAAATAATCATAAACTGTTGAAGCTGTTTCAAGCTAGATTTGCTGTGTAAATTTAGATATGATGTATAGTCAAGTTACTTGTTATAGTTTTTCATCTCGGATCCGCTTTAAACAATATCAGTTGTATGGCAGTCCTGCTGATCTATTTGGCTGCAGTAGTGTCTGAATCACACCAGAAACAAGCATGCAGCTAATCTTGTCAGATCTGACAATAATGTCAAACACCTGATCTGCTGCATGCTTGTTCAGGGGCTGTGGCTGAAGTATTAGAGGCTGAGAATCATCAGGGCAGCCAGGCAACTGGTATTGCTTAAAAGGAAATAAATATGGCTGTCTCCATGTTTCTCTTGATTCAGTCCTTGAAGCTAAGTGTGCCTGTGCTGCTCTATCAGCTGTATAATTGGCTGTGGCGAGTCCAAGGACACGTCTATGCCTCGCTGCTCTCCATAGCAGTGTATAGCTGCAGAATGCTTGCCTGGACACTTCCAGCTCCACTATATTCTGCAGTGGTTTGCAATAGGAATGATGTCTGACGTACACTGACAGTACTAACGGTAACTGCGCCAAAGCACCTCTCTCGTTTAATGTTTATAGTCTGATAGATTGAATGACACTTTCACCATCTCAGCCTTGGCACTACGTATAGCGTGTTTATTTCTTCACTCTAGGAACCTTCAGAAGCTGAGCCTGTTTGGAGACATCAGTATTCTGCAACAGAATGGCACTATAACAACTCCGTATCTCAATAAAGTGGACCCCGGCGGAAAAAAAATCAAACAGTAAGTGACTATTTGTGAGGAGGTTACCTGAACGGTTTACATTAAGATATAATGGAATTAAAAGGAAAAATAGAATTGCCCAAGAAACCAGCATTACAGATTGACACCATTCAGCAGCAATGTGCAAATATCTTTTCCATTGTAGGCTCTTTTTTTTTTTTTTTTTTTTTGTGTAGGTTAGTTTCACACTGGTTCGCAATCAAAAACATTTGCGCGTGATTCTGACAACTCGCTGCATGTTCTGTGTTGGTCGCTAGTCTACTTTAGGGGACCCAGCAGGAAACCTTACAAGGAACAGTTGGATAGTGTAATGGTTAAAGGAAAACTTAAGTCAGGAAAAAAAAATGACATTTACTCACCCGGGGCATCCCTCAGCCCCCCGAAGCTGGATGGTGCCCTCGCAGCCCCGCTCCGATCCTCCTGTCCCCGCCGGCGGCTACTTCCGGGTTCGGCGACAGCCGCCGACAGGCTGGGAACGCGGCTGATTTTCCGCGTTCCCTGCTGCTATTCTCACCCTCTATGCTGCTATAGCGTATATATATACGCTATAGCAGCATAGAGGGGTGATATAGCGGCTGGGAACGCGGAAAATCAGCCGCGTTCCCAGCCTGTCGCCGAACCCGGAAGTAGCCGCCGGCGGGGACAGGAGGATCGGAGCGGGGCTGCGAAGGCACCATCCAGCTTCGGGGGGCTGAGGGATGCCCCGGATGAGTAAATGTCATTTTTTTTCCTGACTTAAGTTTTTTCCTTTAAGGGCTCTGCCTCTGACACAGGAGAGCAGGGTTCGAATCTCGACTCTGCCTGTTCAGTAAGCCAGCACCTATTCAGTAGGAGACCTTAGGCAAGTCTTCCTAACACTGCTACTGCCTATAGAGCGTGTCCTAGTGGCTGCAGCTCTGGCACTTTGAGTCTGCCAGGAGAAAAGCGCTGTATAAGTGTTTGTCTTTTAACAGTTCTCCAATTACAGCATTCTACAGCACAAAGGGCTGTGATTGGCTGAATAGTGTGGGCGTAGTTTACTACAACCTATTGGAAGTCTAGCCATTTGAGAGGGTGCCGCCACCCCCCCAACCACATTAGAGGAATTTCCTTATGAGGTTTTCTCTGGCTTCCCTAAAGTAGACTAGCGCTCTGTGTTGTAACAAAGGTAGCTGCTGCAGAGGAACTGATGAGCTGGGAACTGTTCATAGGCTTTGAAGCTTGCCACGTTACAGTGTGCAAAACGGCGTCCGCGCTGCAACACATGAGTGTGAACGTACCCTCAGGGTGCAGAGACGCACGATTACCTGCAGGAATCCGAACCCTTGAGAAATAGTTCAGGGTTGAGTGCTGTACAGACGCACCACTAGGATGTAGCCTAGTGGCGCATTTTGTTGCAATTGTAAGGGAGTACTAGATAACACTGCAGCACATGGTGGAGTATCTTCTAGTGGGGCAAGGAGGGCAGCAATGCTCTCAATCGAGAACATCCTGCACTCTGGATCTTTCATTGCATACGTATTATAGCGTTCTTATAGACCAGTGATGGCTCACCTTGGCACTCCAGCTGTGGTGGAACTACAAGTCCCATGGAGCATTGCAATACTCTGACAGCTCTAAGGACCTATTTCCACTACATGCAGAATGGATGCAGAAAAACTGACTCCAATGAATGCCTGTGGGCCTGTTTCCACTAAGGCCCCGTTCACACTGCACGCGTTTCCAGCCGCGTTTTGGAAACGCGTGCAGGTGGCCGACACGCACGACATCAGACATTGCATAGAGTGCAATGTCTGATGTTCACACTGCATGCGTTCCGGACCTGTGCGGTCCGGGAACGCATGCTGCATGCATTTTTTTTGTAAAAACGCATGGCTGTCCCATTCACTTTTCAGTGATGGGATCAGCCACGCAACGCACACAAACGCGGATGGCGTGCGTTCGTACGTGTTGCGGTCCGCACGCGTTCCGCACGCATGGCCATCCGCGTTTGTGATATGAACGGGGCCTAAATGCGATTTTTCTGATGCAGATTTTCCCCTTTAGGGATTCATTGGAGTCAGTTTTTCTGCATCCAATCTGCGTGTAACTTCTTACTCTCTCTAATAAAATTCTTTGAAGCCTGAGTTTAGTTTTTTGTCTCCCTGACTTTCCCTTGTCTTTCAGTCATGTTGGACGCAGGCTCAGAGAGCGGGTTCTCTTTGTAATTGCAGCAGATTGGCAGGGCGTGCGTGAGGCTGAGCACAATGTCCTTTGTTACTCTGCGTAAAGGGGAGCCTTAATTGCTTTTGCAGCTTGGGAGCATGGAAAGTGGCAGCAGTGAGTGTGAATGACATTGTGTGACCTTGTGTGAGTTATATTGTGATGTTCCTTTTGGGCGAAGTTATATTAAAGCGGATCTTCAGCTCAAAAAAGGAAGTCTGGTAGGGAGATCTGTTTCTATTGCAGCAAGGAAACCGATGGTCTCCAGTCCTTCTCCTCTGTACTCTGTAACTGCCTATTTCTCTGTGTGCCATATCGAATGTGACTTATGGTACGTACAGACGATCAACTTTTTCGACCAACTTGTCATTTGAACGACAAGTTGGAAGTGTGTACTCAGCACAGTTCAAACGACTGTCGGGTCCGTATGTGTGTACAAACAACTTCTAGTCATTTGTCCAACTAATAGACGTTCAAGCATACAGTCGTTTGAGCAGTCGTTTAATATATATTGTTCTATCCAGTCCATTGTCCATTATCAAGTTCGGTAAGCGATATGTAAATTAGCTTATCAGACGCTTTGTTGGTCATGGTATACATGATTTCTGATCGACTTGTTGTTTGCACTTCAAGTCGTTCAAGCGACCAGTTTAAATGACAATCAGGCGTTAAGTTGGACATGTGTATGAGCCTTGAAGGTCAGTCTGCCCAACTATCTTACAAACTTGGTCTGTTGGAAGATAAGTTGGGGGTGTGTGTACGGCTGACAAACAACCAGATGACCAACTGATAACAGATTGTTTGCCAGATCCAACTGTAGGATCAATCTGCCCAACTATCATGCAGGTTCTAACGTGTGTACAAGTCTTTTGAACAACTTTGTTGTTTTTTAATGCGGACATGTTGTGCAGTTTGCTGTTTAGCTTGCGCGCATAGTATTTAAGTTGGTTGGTGTGTGAGTGTAGGTACTTGTCAGGTAAACAACTACTTGTGTGGTTGGTTGTGCATTAAGTTGGGGGTGTGTATGAGCCTTTAGGTACTGAGCCTTCTGACATCTCTTTTGTGGTCATGGCCACCACTTCTAGACATGGGAAGGGAAAACTCCATCAGCTATTCCTCCAACCTTCCCATGTTTCGGTGCTTATCTGGGTGGGATGGCCTGGCCACCTTGGAAGAGTAGATTGAAGATGGCCATTGTGGCATTAGGAGGTGAGAGATGTTTGTAAAGGTGAGGAGGAAGACGACCATTGGGCCAGTTCAATTCAAAAAGATATTCAGTCACCTTTCTTGATCAGAATTTTCAAAGTTTTTTGATTTTTCTGTACATGTGGAGTTGGGGCAATTTTTGGGTACCTGGAGTATAGAAGTTAGGAACCAAAGTCTTATGATTTTTGTATGAACTCCACGGCCCTGGTAAGTATTAAGGTGGCCATACACAGGTCGATTTGCCATCAGATCGACCAACAGAGAGGGACCGTACGGCTGCCTTTACTGCAAACAGATTGTGAATCGATTTCAGCATGAAACCGATCGCAATCTGTGAAGTTGCCGCCCCCCCCCCCCCCCCCCCCCTGCATACATTACCTGCTCCGGCCGGCGTGAGTCCCCCGGTCTCCGCTGTCTTCTCCGCTGGTTTCCGGATTGGCTAACTTCACTTCACGTCCGGGGGAAGTTTAAACAGTAGAGGGCGCTCTACTGTTTAAACTTCCTGCCGGGACAGGAAGTTCAGTGAAGCCTGCCGGACTCAGAGCCCAGTGGAGAAGGCAGCGGAGACCGGGGGACTCTCGCCGGCTGGAGCAGGTAATGTATTGCGTTGGTCGTCGGGCATTCGAACGCCGCCATCGACGCACTCCCGACCCGCTGGCAATCTAGCAAAACTACACGAGCGCTCTATTCTTTAACCACTTGCCAACCGCACACTCATACCGTGCGGCGGCAAAGTGGTAGCTGGAGGACCAGTGACGCACATCTGCGTTGCCAGGTGCCTCCCTAATTAATCAGGAAAGGCTGCTCGCGCGAGCGGCCGTCTCCTGTTAAATCACGGAGCGGGTCTCCGTGAATAGCCTGCGAGCCGCTGATTGCGGCTCGCAGAATAAATGTGTACGCAGGAGACATTTGTCTCCTTTGTTTTTGGCCGGTGATCCCCGGCCAATCAGCGGCCGGGTATCGCCGTCATGTGACAGATGACAGCCTGTCACAGGCTGCACAGGATGGATAGCGTACTGTGCATCCCAGATCACCAGGGGTGAGAGGGAGGAGAGGGAAGGGGGGTATTTCGCCGCGGAGGGGGGCTTTGAGGAGCCCCCCCGCAACACCCAGGCAGGCAGGAGCGATCAGACCCCCCCCGCACATCATCCCCATGGGGAAAAAAGGGGAGCAACCTGATCTGTGCTGGGGGCTGCAGAGCCCACCCAGCACAGATCATAAAAAACAGCGCTGGTCCTTAAAGGGACACTTAAGTCAAACAAAAAAAAAATGAGTTTTACTCACCTGGGGCTTCCAATAGCCTGCTGCAGCTGTCCGGTGCCCTCGCCATCTCCCTCCGATCCTCCTGGCCCCGCCGGCAGCCACTTCCTGTTTTGGTGACAGGAGCTGACAGGCTGGGGATGCGAGTGATTCTTCGCGTTCCTGGCCACAATAGCGCCATCTATGCTGCTGTAGCATATATCATATACCATATAGCAGCATAGAGGGTGCTAATGTGTCTGGGAACGCGAAGAATCACTCGCGTCCCCAGCCTGTCAGCTCCTGTCACCGAAACAGGAAGTGGCTGCCGGTGGGGCCAGAAGGATCGGAGGGAGACGGCGAGGGCACCGGACAGCTGCAGGGGGCTATTGGAAGCCCTGGGTGAGTAAAACTCATTTTTTTTGTTTGACTTAAGTGTCCCTTTAAAGGGGGGTAAAGGCTGGGTCCTCAAGTGGTTAAAGAGAACCCGAGGTGGGGTTCTGACAATGCTATCCTTATACAGAGGCTGGGTCTGCATATAACACCCAGACTCTGTTGCTATTCAGATCCCCCCTAACCCCCCCCCCCCCCCCCCCCCCCCCCCCCGGCGCTCTGCTATGCCCCCATAAATCACAGCTGGGCTGTGTTTACATCTGTACTGTCAGTCTCGCCACTCCCCCCGCCTCCTGCATAACTCCGATCCCCGCCCGTGTCCCTTCCCTCCAATCAGTGGGAAGGGACGCGGGCGGGCACCGCAGCTCTGCAGGAGGCGGGGGAGCGGCGAGACTGACAGTACAGAGGTAAACACAGCCCGCTGTGACACGCTGCATGTCGGCAGCGCGGCTGTGATTTATGGGGGATAGCAGAGCGCAGGGGGAACTTAGGGGGGATCTGGACAGCAACAGAGGCTGGGTGTTGTATGCAGACCCAGCATCTGTATGCGGATAGCATTGTAGGAACCCCACCTCGGGTTCTTTTTAAGTGTAATGACGTCAATGCGCACTGGCTCCGCCTGTATATATATCGGTCGTTCTGCCGCAGTGAACCACTGTAAGCGTAGCCTAACACTTACTACGTTATGTTGCTCCTTTATGCAGAAAGTATCGTTTATTTCTTTGTTAGGCAGTCCACTTTTTTTAATGCGCAGAGAGGTTGTTTGTTTTTTTTTGTTTTTCATTTCACTTTTTATTTTCCGTGCATTTTTAATAAAAGCGTCTTTGTTGTTTTAGGATCCAGCAGCTCTTTGAGGAGATCTTGGGGAACAGCCGGCAGCTGAAGTGGTTGTCCTGCGGATTCATGCTGGAGATAGTGACTCCCAACTCATTGGCGTCTCTGTCCAATCCCGTTGCCAGCACCTTAGAACATCTCAGTTTACTGGACAACCATTGTCCTGCCAACACCAGCTTGGTGACGGCGGTGGAGCTGGAGCGCTTCGTGAACCTGCGCTCCCTGGCTCTGGACTTCTGTGACTTCACGGCCGAAATGACCAGAGTGTTGGCCAACAACCACCACGTGCCTTTGCATCGGCTGTCGCTCCTGGTCCACAGCACGTCCCTGAAAAGCAAGACCCTGGAGAAGATGCCGGACGACGAGGACTGGAAGGCCCTGACCCAGAACAGCGCCAATCTCAGAGTCTACATGATGGTCTTTGACGTCAAGAGCGACGACATGCTCCGGATCCTGAAACCCAGCATACCGCTGGAGCGGATTCACTTTGACAGCTACGTTACCTGCGTGTCCGGGGCGGTGGTGGATCTCATATCTCGGCAATACGGCGCATTCCTCACCCACTTCATCCTCATGAATGATGTCAATGACATGTCTGGCTTCCCGGATCTCAGCGACAACCGGAACGAAGACCCCTTGGTTCTCTTGGCCTGGAAGTGCATGAGGCTGTCCCTGCTGGCCGTCCATGGTGAGGAAATACTGCTTAGTGTCTCAGAAACTGTGTGTTTGCTAAGGGTTATTGTTAGTGTACCAGAGCTGAAACCTTAAAAGGATTTTATACATACTTGGGGCTTCCTGCAGCTCCAACTGCTCCGATCGCTCCCACGCCGCTGTCCGGAGCTTCAGGAACCGGGTCCCTGCACTTCTGTCAGTCAGAGCCAGTCTGACGTAAGAGAATCCGAGCGGATGGGGCTGGAGGAAGTCCCAGGTATGCATAAAATCTTTTTAAGGTTTCCGCTCTGAGTCCCTTTAAAGTGAACCTGAGATGGTAGACTATCGCTAATTTATACTTACCCGGGGCTTCCTCCAGCCCCATGAGCAGCAGTTGTATCGCCAGAACGGAAGGGCCAAGGAGGACAGCGAGGGACTCGGCGCTGCTCATGGGGCTGGAGGAAGCCCCGGGTAAGTATAAATAAGCGATAGTGTGCTATCTCTGGTACACTTTAAAACAGGGCTGTGGAGTCGGTACAAAAGTCCTCCAACTCAGACTCCTCAGTTTAGGATTCCACCGACTCCTCTAATTTGCATATTGCAATCTTGTTGATTGAAAATGTGTAAATAGACTGCCATATTTATTCCCTTTAGTCATAGACTAAAACTAGTCCTTGGTAAGAGTACTTGTAGAAGGTAAAGACCGGAACAAAGAACATCTATCAGGCCCTAGGCAATGTAAGGCCCCATTCACACTGCACGTGTTCCCAGCCGCGTTTTGGAAACGCGTGCAGGTGGCCGACACGCACAATATCAGTGCATAGAGTGCACTGTCTGATGTTCACACTGCATGCGTTCCGGACCTGTGCGGTCCGGGAACGCATGCTGCACGCATTTTTTGCCAAAACGCGTGGCTGTCCCATTCACTTTTCAGTGATGGGATCGGCCACGCAACGCACACAAACGCGGATGGCGTGCGTTCGTACGCGTTGCGTTCCGCATGCGTGGCTGTCCGCGTTTGTAATGTGAACGGGGCCTAATTGTGGGTACATGTAAGAGTGATGTGCAGGTACTCTGCAGGGGAATAAGGAGATTCTTCCTCTATTACACACTCTTCATGCAAAATCTGAACCAGGTTTATGGGTGACAGACAACACCTCTGTGCTCAATGTGCACAACAGCTCTGTGAGAGTGTATATGTAGAGTATAGTACTACTGTGTAACATAGTAAACCTGAGACAGATGAAAGTTTTTTATACATACCTGGGGCTTCCTCCAGCCGCCTTCAGGATAATCAGTCCCTCGTTGTCCTCCTCCACCACCTGGATCTTCTGCTATGAGTCCAGGTACTTGAGCCAGTCTGGTGTAGTGCGCATGCACACACTCCGCTGCAGAGACAAGACAAGACAAATAACATTTATATTGCGCTTTTCTCCTTGCGGACTCTGCGCCAGAGCAGAGCAGCAGCCACTAGGGCGCGCTCTATTGGCAGTAGCAGTGTAAGGGAGACTTGCCAAAGGTCTCCTACTGAATTAGTGCTGGCTTACTGAACAGGCAGAGCCGAGATTCGAACCCTGGTCTCCTGTGTCAGAGGCAGAGCCCTTAACCATTACACAATCAGCCAACTGCAAGAGAGCGTACTACACCTGCACAGCACTGTTGCGCAAGTGCAGAATGCTCCTGGCTGTAGGAGCAGCATGTAGCCGGACTGCGCTGACTGGCTGAATTACCGGGACTCGTAGCAGAAGATCCAGGTGGTGGAGGTGGACAGCGAGGGACTGATTAGCCTGAAGGGGGCTGGAGGAAGCCCCAGGTATGTATAAAACTTTTCTTTTCATCCTTCTCAGGTACCATTTAATTCGTAGTCACCAAACCAAATTTTAACGACCTATCAATTTGATTTCATGAGCAAAGAGAGTGCATACATTTTCATAAATTGAATCAACGCAGAATTATTTCCATCTCATTGACCATCTCTATTAGTGACACGGCTACACATCAGGCTTTATTCTTACAGCATAGACGTTATTTAGTATATATAAGAGATTCCTGTGTACACATCATATATACAGTCACAATCAGATATGTATATCTGACTTTAAAAATACGGGGACTGCTTTATTGAAGAAGCACAAGTAACTAATTTTGATTGGTTTATTTCATTTTTGTGGACTAAGCACAGCTATTACTGTATGTAGAAATTATTTATGATGACTATTATCTGAGAAATAGAACATTTTATTATATTTTCTATTTTAATTACAGTTTAAATTCATTACGAGTCGGTGCATTTTTTTTCCTCCGACTCCAGGCACCCAAAATTGCTCTGACTCCACAGCCCTGCTTTAAAGAGACTCTGTAACCTCAAAAACATCCCCTGGGGGGTACTCACCTCGGGTGGGGGAAGCCTCCGGATCCTAATGAGGCTTCCCACGCCGTCCTCTGTCCCACGGGGGTCTCGCTGCAGCCCTCCGAACAGCCGGCGACAGAGCCGACTGTAAAATCAATATTTACCTTTGCAGGCTCCAGCGGGGGCGCTGTGGCTGCTTTCCGCTCCGAACTAAACGGAAATACCCGATCTCCGTCGGGTCCGCTCTACTGCGCAGGCGCCGGAAACTTGCGCCTGCGCAGTAGAGCAGACCCGACGGCGATCGGGTATTTCCGTGTAGTTCTGAGCCGACAGCCGTCAGAGCGCCTGCGCAGGAGCCGGGAAGGTAAATGACGTCGTCTTGTACGGAGGGCCGCAGCGAGACACCCGTGGGACAGAGGACGGCGTGGGAAGCCTCATTAGGATCCGGAGGCTTCCCCCACCCGAGGTGAGTACCCCCCAGGGGATCTTTTGATTTTACAGATCCTCTTTAAAGCTTCTCCTAAAGCACGCTTGAACTGGAATAAAATAGCAAGGGGCGTCCTGGTGCTGCTTCCAGCCTCCCTCCCCCATAATCTTTGCAGACCCTCAGTTTATTTTAGGTCCCCTCCTTTGTGCTGCTGTCACCCCTCAGTAAAAGCACTTACCTTGCTGAGTTGCAGCTACGGCACATGTTCTGTACCTTCCGTGTGACGCCTTGATCGTGCTCCCATGGCGAGCCTTTGTACGCAGGTGCAAAGAACTGTAACTATGGATGCGTTAAATTCTCCCAGCTACTGGAATGCGATGAAGGACACACACAAAGCATGCGAGCTGCCGCTGTGACTCAGCTCTGAGACAGCAGAACGGAGGGGACCCAAAACAAACTGAAGGGCCTCAAAATTATGGGGAGCTGGAAGGAGCCCCAGGTAAGCCAAATTCAGTTTTTGTACATTTTGTAAATCCTGGTTCAGGTGTGCTTTATCCCAAATATATAAAAGTAAGCAGCAGGGCCAATGCTGACTGTGATAATCCAGAAGTGGTGCATTGTGGGGGCTCCTCCCCTTGCCAGCCTGCTATCTTCACAGAACCCTGGCACCACTTTTTAGTTCTGGCAGTCTTGGCTCCCATTGGCGGCTGCTACATGGCACTTGGGAACAATAGTTCTCTCTATGAGGAGATAGGGCTCCAGGACTAGACAGTGGCGTCACAGCCAAAGCTTCAAAGGGCAACTGAAGTGAGAGAGATATGGAGGCTGCAATATTTATTTACTTTTAAGCAATACCAGTTGCCTGGCTATCCTGCTGATCCTCTGCCTCTAATACGTTAAGCCATAGCCCCTGAACAAGCATGCAGCAGATCAGGCGTTTCTGACCTAATGGTCAGATCCGACAAGACTAGCTGCATGCTTGTTTCTGGTGTTAATCAGACGCGACTACGGACAAATAGATCAGCAGGGCTGCCAGGGAACTAGGATTGTTTAAAAGGAGAGAAATATGGTAGCCACCATATCACTCTCATTTCAGTTCCCCTTTAACCTCCCTGGTGGTCTATTAAAACCGCCAGTATGGCGGCACAGCACTTTTTTTTGTAATTTTTTTTTTTTTTTTATCATGTAGCTAGCCAGGCGCCCTCTAACGCGGCGGCGATCGGCTTGTACACGCAGCTAGCAAAGTGCTAGCTGCGTGTAACAAAGCAAAAAGCGGGCAAATCAGCCCACCAGGGGCTGAGAAATCCTCTGCAGCGGCTTAGCCCGGGCTTACCGCTGAGGATGTTAAAGCTAGGCCCATGGAGAGGCTGCTCTACCCATAAACTGCGGGAGTGGTGAGCGTTGCACATGCGTAGATTTATTTTGGTGTGACCTTTTTTTGTTTTTGTTTTTTTAGCAGGGCTGTGGAGTCGGAGTAATCTTTGGGTAGCTAGAGTCAGAGAATTTACAAACTCCAACTCTTATTTTAAATTTCAACATTAATTGAAAAAATATGATAAAATGTTCTATTTCTTAGATAATCATCATAAATAATGTGTATATAGCAGGGCTGAGGAGTCGAGGAGTCGGAATCTGAGCAATTTTGGGTACCTGGAGTTGGAGTCAGTGGTTCCTAAAGTGAGGAGTCGGATGATTTTTGTACCCTGGTATGGTATATACAGTAGCAGTGCTTAGTCAACAAAAATAAAATAATCCAAAAAACAGGTACTTGTGCTGCTGCAATAAAGAAGTGCAATATTTGTATACATGCAGATGTAGAAATTTAACTCCAGGTACCCAAAAATGATTCAGACTCCACAGCCCTGGACTGCAAAATATATATTATACCAGGGGTCTCAAACTTGCGGGCCATTTGCGGCCCTCGGTACAATATTTTGTGGCCCGCGCCGGCAAAAGAAACACGGAAGCGAACTATTTTACCTTATAGTTCGCTGTAGTGCTCCCAAGTAATCCGCCGCATCCCCGCCACTAAACAAGGGCTGCAGAGCCCCCAAATCCCCCGGGCAAACATCCACGACTGCGCTGAGGGGCAGAGCTTCCAGCTGTAGCTCTACCCCTCCTGACGTCAATCGCCGCCTCTCCCCCGCCCCTCTCTGTGAAGGAAGAGTGAGAGGGGCGGGCAGAGGCGGCGGTCCGCCGCGATCGACGTCAGGAGGGGCAGAGCTGAAGCAGCAGCGCTGAGCTCTACAGAATGTAGTGGGTCCTCTGCTGATAGTGGTGTATACCCTCCCGGGAGACCGCCATATATATGCTATGCAGCAGCGCTTAGCTCTACAGAATGTAACGGGTCCTCTGCTGATAGCGGTGTATACCCTCCCGGGAGACCGCCATATGTATGCTCTGCAGCAGTGCTGAGCTCTACAGAATGTAGGCGGTCCTCTGCTGATAGCGGTGTATACCCTCCCGGGAGACTGCCATATGTATGCACTGCAGCAGTGCTGAGCTCTACAGAATGTAGCCGGTCCTCTGCTGATAGCGGTGTATACCCTCCCGGGAGACTGCCATATGTATGCACTGCAGCAGTGCTGAGCTCTACAGAATGTAGCGGGTCCTCTGCTGATAGTGGTGTATACCCTCCCGGGAGACCGCCATATATATATGCTCTGCAGCAGCACTGAGCTCTACAGAATGTAGCGGGTCCTCTGCTGATAGCGGTGTATACCCTCCCGGGAGACCGCCATATGTATGCTCTGCAGCAGCGCTGAGCTCTACAGAATGTAGCTGGTCCTCTGCTGATAGCGGTGTATACCCTCCCGGGAGACCGCCATATGTATGCTCTGCAGCAGTGCTGAGCTCTACAGAATGTAGCGGGTCCTCTGCTGATAGCGGTGTATACCCTCCCGGGAGACCGCCATATGTATGCTCTGCAGCAGTGCTGAGCTCTACAGAATGTAGCGGGTCCTCTGCTGATAGCGGTGTATACCCTCCCGGGAGACCGCCATATGTATGCTCTGCAGCAGTGCTGAGCTCTACAGAATGTAGCGGGTCCTCTGCTGATAGCTGTGTATACCCTCCCGGGAGACCGCCATATGTATGCACTGCAGCAGTGCTGAGCTCTACAGAATGTAGTGGGCCCTCTGCTGATAGCTGTGTATACCCTCCCGGGAGACCGCCATATGTATGCACTGCAGCAGTGCTGAGCTCTACAGAATGTAGCGGGTCCTCTGCTGATAGCTGTGTATACCCTCCCGGGAGACCGCCATATGTATGCTCTGCAGCAGCGCTGAGCTCTACAGAATGTAGCGGGTCCTCTGCTGATAGCTGTGTATACCCTCCCGGGAGACCGCCATATGTATGCTCTGCAGCAGCGCTGAGCTCTACAGAATGTAGCGGGTCCTCTGCTGATAGCGGTGTATACCCTCCCGGGAGACCGCTATATGTATGCACTGCAGCAGTGCTGAGCTCTACAGAATGTAGCGGGTGCTCTGCTGATAGCGGTGTATACCCTCCCGGGAGACCGCCATATATATATGCTCTGCAGCAGCGCTGAGCTCTACAGAATGTAGCTGGTCCTCTGCTGATAGCGGTGTATACCCTCCCGGGAGACCGCCATATGTATGCTCTGCAGCAGTGCTGAGCTCTACAGAATGTAGCGGGTCCTCTGCTGATAGCGGTGTATACCCTCCCGGGAGACCGCCATATGTATGCTCTGCAGCAGTGCTGAGCTCTACAGAATGTAGCCGGTCCTCTGCTGATAGCGGTGTATACCCTCCCGGGAGACCGCCATATGTATGCACTGCAGCAGTGCTGAGCTCTACAGAATGTAGCGGGTCCTCTGCTGATAGCTGTGTATACCCTCCCGGAAGACCGCCATATGTATGCACTGCAGCAGTGCTGAGCTCTACAGAATGTAGCGGGTCCTCTGCTGATAGCGGTGTATACCCTCCCGGGAGACCGCCATATGTATGCTCTGCAGCAGTGCTGAGCTCTACAGAATGTAGCCGGTCCTCTGCTGATAGCTGTGTATACCCTCCCAGGAGACCGCCATATATATGCTATGCAGCAGCGCTTAGCTCTACAGAATGTAACGGGTCCTCTGCTGATAGCGGTGTATACCCTCCCGGGAGACCGCCATATGTATGCTCTGCAGCAGTGCTGAGCTCTACAGAATGTAGCCGGTCCTCTGATAGCGGTGTATACCCTCCCGGGAGACCGCCATATGTATGCTCTGCAGCAGTGCTGAGCTCTACAGAATGTAGCGGGTCCTCTGCTGATAGCGGTGTATACCCTCCCGGGAGACTGCCATATGTATGCTCTGCAGCAGTGCTGAGCTCTACAGAATGTAGCGGGTCCTCTGCTGATAGCTGTGTATACCCTCCCGGGAGACCGCCATATGTATGCACTGCAGCAGTGCTGAGCTCTACAGAATGTAGCGGGTCCTCTGCTGATAGCGGTGTATACCCTCCCGGGAGACCGCCATATGTATGCACTGCAGCAGTGCTGAGCTCTACAGAATGTAGCGGGTCCTCTGCTGATAGTGGTGTATACCCTCCCGGGAGACCGCCATATATATATGCTCTGCAGCAGCACTGAGCTCTACAGAATGTAGCGGGTCCTCTGCTGATAGCGGTGTATACCCTCCCGGGAGACCGCCATATGTATGCTCTGCAGCAGCGCTGAGCTCTACAGAATGTAGCTGGTCCTCTGCTGATAGCGGTGTATACCCTCCCGGGAGACCGCCATATGTATGCTCTGCAGCAGTGCTGAGCTCTACAGAATGTAGCGGGTCCTCTGCTGATAGCGGTGTATACCCTCCCGGGAGACCGCCATATGTATGCTCTGCAGCAGTGCTGAGCTCTGTAGAATGTAGCGGGTCCTCTGCTGATAGCTGTGTATACCCTCCCGGGAGACCGCCATATGTATGCTCTGCAGCAGCGCTGAGCTCTACAGAATGTAGCGGGTCCTCTGCTGATAGCTGTGTATACCCTCCCAGGAGACCGCCATATGTATGTTCTGCAGCAGCGCTGAGCTCTACAGAATGTAGCGGGTCCTCTGCTGATAGCTGTGTATACCCTCCCAGGAGACCGCCATATGTATGTTCTGCAGCAGTGCTGAGCTCTACAGAATGTAGCGGGTCCTCTGCTGATAGCGGTGTATACCCTCCCGGGAGACCGCCATATGTATGCTCTGCAGCAGTGCTGACCTCTACAGAATGTAGCGGGTCCTCTGCTGATAGCGGTGTATACCCTACCGGGAGACCGCCATATGTATGCTCTGCAGCAGCGCTGAGCTCTGCAGAATGTAGCGGGTCCTCTGCTGATAGCGGTGTATACCCTCCCGGGAGACCGCCATATGTATGCTCTGCAGCAGTGCTGAGCTCTACAGAATGTAGCCGGTCCTCTGCTGATAGCAGTGTATACCCTCCCGGGAGACCGCCATATGTATGCACTGCAGCAGTGCTGAGCTCTACAGAATGTAGCGGGTCCTCTGCTGATAGCTGTGTATACCCTCCCGGGAGACCGCCATATGTATGCTCTGCAGCAGCGCTGAGCTCTACAGAATGTAGCGGGTCCTCTGCTGATAGCTGTGTATACCCTCCCGGGAGACCGCCATATGTATGCTCTGCAGCAGCGCTGAGCTCTACAGAATGTAGCGGGTCCTCTGCTGATAGCGGTGTATACCCTCCCGGGAGACCGCCATAT
This sequence comes from Hyperolius riggenbachi, assembly GCF_040937935.1. Taxonomy (NCBI): domain Eukaryota; kingdom Metazoa; phylum Chordata; class Amphibia; order Anura; family Hyperoliidae; genus Hyperolius; species Hyperolius riggenbachi. Next base: position 288,751,209 of record NC_090654.1, on the reverse strand, counting down.
GTATGCACTGCAGCAGTGCTGAGCTCTACAGAATGTAGCGGGTCCTCTGCTGATAGCTGTGTATACCCTCCCGGGAGACCGCCATATGTATGCTCTGCAGCAGCGCTGAGCTCTACAGAATGTAGCGGGTCCTCTGCTGATAGCGGTGTATACCCTCCCGGGAGACCGCCATATGTATGCTCTGCAGCAGTGCTGAGCTCTGTAGAATGTAGCGGGTCCTCTGCTGATAGCGGCGTATACCCTCCCGGGAGACCGCCATATGTATGCTCTGCAGCAGTGCTGAGCTCTACAGAATGTAGTGGGCCCTCTGCTGATAGCGTCGTATACCCTCCCGGGAGACCGCCATATGTATGCTCTGCAGCAGTGCTGAGCTCTGTAGAATGTAGCGGGTCCTCTGCTGATAGCGGCGTATACCCTCCCGGGAGACCGCCATATGTATGCTCTGCAGCAGTGCTGAGCTCTACAGAATGTAGCGGGTCCTCTGCTGATAGCGGTGTATACCCTCCCGGGAGACCGCCATATGTATGCTCTGCAGCAGCGCTGAGCTCTACAGAATGTAGCGGGTCCTCTGCTGATAGCGGTGTATACCCTCCCGGGAGACTGCCATATGTATGCTCTGCAGCAGTGCTGAGCTCTACAGAATGTAGTGGGCCCTCTGCTGATAGCGGTGTATACCCTCCCGGGAGACCGCCATATGTATGCTCTGCAGCAGCGCTAAGCTCTACAGAATGTAGCGGGTCCTCTGCTGATAGCGGCGTATACCCTCCCGGGAGACCGCCATATGTATGCTCTGCAGCAGTGCTGAGCTCTACAGAATGTAGCGGGTCCTCTGCTGATAGCGGTGTATACCCTCCCGGGAGACCGCCATATGTATGCTCTGCAGCAGTGCTGAGCTCTACAGAATGTAGCGGGTCCTCTGCTGATAGCGGTGTATACCCTCCCGGGAGACCGCCCTATGTATGCTCTGCAGCAGTGCTGAGCTCTACAGAATGTAGCGGGTCCTCTGCTGATAGCGGTGTATACCCTCCCGGGAGACCGCCATATGTATGCTCTGCAGCAGTGCTGAGCTCTGTAGAATGTAGCGGGTCCTCTGCTGATAGCGGTGTATACCCTCCCGGGAGACCGCCATATGTATGCACTGCAGCAGTGCTGAGCTCTACAGAATGTAGCGGCTCCTCTGCTGATAGCGGCGTATACCTTCCCGGGAGACCGCCATATGTATGCTCTGCAGCAGTGCTGAGCTCTACAGAATGTAGCCGGTCCTCTGCTGATAGCGGCGTATACCTTCCCGGGAGACCGCCATATGTATGCTCTGCAGCAGCGCTGACCTCTACAGAATGTAGGCGGGTCCTCTGCTGATAGCGGTGTATACCCTCCCGGGAGACCACCATATGTATGCTCTGCAGCAGTGCTGAGCTCTACAGAATGTAGCGGGTCCTCTGCTGATAGCTGTGTATACCCTCCCGGGAGACCGCCATATGTATGCTCTGCAGCAGTGCTGAGCTCTGTAGAATGTAGCGGGTCCTCTGCTGATAGCGGTGTATACCCTCCCGGGAGACCGCCATATGTATGCACTGCAGCAGTGCTGAGCTCTACAGAATGTAGCGGGTCCTCTGCTGATAGCGGTGTATACCCTCCCGGGAGACCGCCATATGTATGCACTGCAGCAGTGCTGAGCTCTACAGAATGTAGCGGGTCCTCTGCTGATAGCGGTGTATACCCTCCCGGGAGACCGCCATATGTATGCTCTGCAGCAGCGCTGAGCTCTACAGAATGTAGCGGGTCCTCTGCTGATAGCTGTGTATACCCTCCCGGGAGACCGCCATATGTATGTTCTGCAGCAGTGCTGAGCTCTGTAGAATGTAGCGGGTCCTCTGCTGATAGCGGTGTATACCCTCCTGGGAGACCGCCATATGTATGCTCTGCAGCAGTGCTGAGCTCTACAGAATGTAGCCGGTCCTCTGCTGATAGCTGTGTATACCCTCCCGGGAGACCGCCATATGTATGCTCTGCAGCAGTGCTGAGCTCTACAGAATGTAGCCGGTCCTCTGCTGATAGCGGTGTATACCCTCCCGGGAGACTGCCATATGTATGCACTGCAGCAGTGCTGAGCTCTACAGAATGTAGCCGGTCCTCTGCTGATAGCTGTGTATACCCTCCCGGGAGACCGCCATATGTATGCTCTGCAGCAGCGCTGAGCTCTACAGAATGTAGCCGGTCCTCTGCTGATAGCGGTGTGTACCCTCCCGGGAGACCGCCATATGTATGCTCTGCAGCAGCGCTGAGCTCTACAGAATGTAGCCGGTCCTCTGCTGATAGTGGTGTATACCCTCCCCGGAGACCGCCATATGTATGCTCTGCAGCAGTGCTGAGCTCTGTAGAATGTAGCAGGTCCTCTGCTGATAGCGGTGTATACCCTCCCGGGAGACCGCCATATGTATGTTCTGCAGCAGTGCTGAGCTCTGTAGAATGTAGCGGGTCCTCTGCTGATAGCTGTGTATACCCTCCCGGGAGACCGCCATATGTATGCTCTGCAGCAGTGCTGAGCTCTACAGAATGTAGCGGGTCCTCTGCTGATAGCGGTGTATACCCTCCCGGGAGACCGCCATATGTATGCTCTGCAGCAGTGCTGAGCTCTGTAGAATGTAGCGGGTCCTCTGCTGATAGCAGCGTATACCCTCCCGGGAGACCGCCATATGTATGCTCTGCAGCAGTGCTGAGCTCTACAGAATGTAGCGGGTCCTCTGCTGATAGCGGCGTATACCCTCCCGGGAGACCGCCATATGTATGCTCTGCAGCAGTGCTGAGCTCTGTAGAATGTAGCGGCTCCTCTGCTGATAGCGGTGTATACCCTCCCAGGACACTGCTGGCACTGCAGATACTCTGCTGATTATGATGTACTATGTGGGCTGTATGTGTGTCCTACCCAGAGGCCGGCTGCTGTGCTGCCTCGTTCAGCTGCTGGTCTCAGTGCTTTGTCTTGTGGTAGATGACGGTGCATTCTGTACAGTGTTCTCTGAGAAAGTGCTGCTGCTATTCTGCCTGATACAGGGAAAGCTTTGTGGCCCAGCAGAGTGTATGGAGCAGCTGTCACTGCACAGGACACAATGCCAGCCGTCACTAGCTCATTGTGCTTCCTCCCATAGCTCATGCCGTGCAGAGGGTCACAGAGTCACAGGGCTGCTGATGGCAGCGATATTCCAAAACCTCAACATTTCATTGCTATGTACCCCTCCGGAAAGCCTGCTATTGCAAAGTAACCCCTGGTATGATAAAGATTTTTTTTTTTTTTTAAGTACCCCTTGACACATCTACACCAATGCAGCCACTGTTTACCCCTTGACACATCTACACCAATGCAGCCACTGTTTACCCCTTGACACATCTACACCAATGCAGCCACTGTTTACCCCTTGACACATCTACACCAATGCAGCCACTGTTTACCCCTTGACACATCTACACCAATGCAGCCACTGTTTACCCCTTGACACATCTACACCAATGCAGCCACTGTTTACCCCTTGACACATCTAACCCAATGCAGCCACTGTTTACTCCTTGACACATCTACACCAATGCAGCCACTGTTTACCCCTTGACACATCTAACCCAATGCAGCCACTGTTTACCCCTTGACACATCTACCCAATGCAGCCACTGTTTACCCCTTGACACATCTACAATAATGCAGCGACTGCTTACCCCTTGACACATCCAACCCAATGCTGCAACTGTATTTATTGCTGTGTTGTCTGTTTTGTTTTTTCTGTTGCCATTGATTATAAAGTCACATTTGAAACCTCCACATTAAACTATCACGGGATTTTATTTTCTATAGGTGTTTCACGGTTCTTTACAGATACAAAAGCATTTTCTGTATTGAAAAGCGTTGATTGCTGTGACAGGCCATGTTTGGTATCGCCCTGTCCTGCGGATACTGATACCAATGCAAGTAAGCAAGAGGAAAGCCTGACTTGTTTCCTCCTGCCAGTTAGGGCCGGTTTCCACTGGAGTGCATCATCTGTTTGCTACTCGGCCGCGGCGTATGTGCTGCTGCAAAGCCGCTTGGCTGTGCCATTTATGGCTATAGGGATTCGGGTGTGCACTGCGGGAAACGGCAGCTTAGCGTCCAGATTCGCAAGGCAATTTGAACAGCAAGTCAATGCCCGGAATGGGAGCATTCATCGCCCTGCTCACCGGCGGATAAAAGCTGCTTAGTCTAATGTATTCGTTCTTTCTGGCTACAGCAGGAGCGCTGTTGTTGCTCTCCACTTGGAAAAAGCCGATCTGTCGGGACCGCTCTACTACGCAGGCGCAGGAGACTTGCGCAGTAGAGCATCCCGACAGCAATTGGCTATTTCCGCCTATCTCCGAGCGGAGAGCCGATACTGCGCTGGAGCTGGGAAGGTAAATATTTACATCCCTGCCGCTTGGGGAACTTTATCGCAGCCGTGGGACACAAGAGGGTGGGGGAAGCCTCCATGGGATCCGGAGGCTTCCCCCCCCACCCGGGGTGAGTACCCCCAGGGGAACTTTTTTAGTTACAGATTTTCTTTAGAGGGACTTCGAGCGGTGCAGAAACTATGGAAAGATGCATATCATTTTAAAGCTCTCTTTCTCCTCTTTCCAATGATATATAAACCGCCGCCCTACGCCTTTTAGTTTTCGCTATTTTCGCGATTGAAATTGCTACGGTCGCGATTTCAATTGCAAAAATAGAGAAAACTAAAAGGCATAGGGCGACGATTTAGGTGTCGCCAGAAAGAGGAGAAAGCGATTTAAAATGATATCCATCTTTCCATAGTTACTTGTATTACACAGGACGACACTTTCCCCAGTGTCAGCAACTCCATTCAGCAGAATGGAGCTGCTGTCTTTAGGAAAAAGTCGCCCTGTGTAATACAATGTAAGTATGGAAAGATGGATATCATTTTAAATCTTTCTCCTCTTTCTGGCGACACCTAAATCGTCGCCCTACGCCTTTTAGTTTTCTCTATTTTCGCGATTGAAATCGCGGCCGTAGCAATTTCAATCGCGAAAATAGAAAATCCATCATTGGAAAGAGGAGAAAGAGAGCTTTAAAATGATATGCATCTTTCCATAGTTTCTGCACTGCTCGGAGTCCCTTTAAGGGTTCTGCCTCTGACACGGGAGGCCTGGGTTCAAATCTCAGCTCTTCTTGTTCAGCAAGCCAGCGCCTATTCAGCAAGGAGATCTTAGGCAAATCTCCCGAATACTGTTACTGCCTATAGAGCGTGCCCTAGTGGCTGCAGCTCTGGCGCTTTGAGCCAGGAGAAAAGCTCAATATACCGTATATACTCGCAAGCAAGCCGACCCGCATATAAGCCGACCCCCCAACTTTTGCCTGAAAAAAAAAACACAGGAAAAAATGATTGACCCTCATATAAGCCGGGGGTAGGAAATGATGGTCGCATGATTCCCCCCCCCCCCCCCCCCCCCCCAGTGTGTCCCAGTATAGCTAGTATAGTGCCCAGTATGGGAAGGTAGTGCCTCAGTATAGCTAGTATAGTGCCCAGGATAGCTAGTATAGTGCCCAGGATAGCTAGTATAGTGCCCAGGATAGCTAGTATAGTGCCCAGGATAGCTAGTATAGTGCCCAGGATAGCTAGTATCGTGCCCAGGATAGCTAGTATCGTGCCCAGGATAGCTAGTATCGTGCCCAGGATAGCTAGTATCGTGCCCAGGATAGCTAGTATCGTGCCCAGGATAGCTAGTATCGTGTCCAGGGTAGTGCCCAGGATAGCTAGTATCGTGCCCAGGATAGCTAGTATCGTGCCCAGGATAGCTAGTATCGTGCCCAGGATAGCTAGTATAGTGCCCAGTATAGCTAGTATAGTGCCCAGGATAGCTAGTATCGTGCCCAGGATAGCTAGTATCGTGCCCAGGATAGCTAGTATCGTGCCCAGGATAGCTAGTATCGTGCCCAGGATAGCTAGTATAGTGCCCAGGATAGCTAGTATAGTGCCCAGGATAGCTAGTATAGTGCCCAGGATAGCTAGTATAGTGCCCAGGATAGCTAGTATAGTGCCCAGGATAGCTAGTATAGTGCCCAGGATAGCTAGTATAGTGCCCAGGATAGCTAGTATAGTGCCCAGGATAGCTAGTATAGTGCCCAGGATAGCTAGTATAGTGCCCAGGATAGCTAGTATCGTGCCCAGGATAGCTAGTATCGTGCCCAGGATAGCTAGTATCATGCTCAGGATAGCTAGTATCATGCTCAGGATAGCTAGTATCATGCTCAGGATAGCTAGTATAGTGCCCAGTATAGGTAGGTAGTGCGCTAGTATCGTGCCCAGGATAGCTAGTATCGTGCCCAGGATAGCTAGTATCGTGCCCAGGATAGCTAGTATCGTGCCCAGGATAGCTAGTATCGTGCCCAGGATACCGAGTTTAGGGAGCCCCCCACGGCCGCTGCTATTACCTTAGCTCTGCGGCTTCCTATTCCCCTGTCCTGCTCTTAAACGGCAGCTCGCCCCACGGCGGCTGCTGCGTGATGACGGAGGAAGTGCAGAGAGCGGCTTCCTGGTTACTATGGGAACCTCTCTCTGCACTTCCTCCGTCATCTCGCAGCAGCCACTGTGGGGCGAGCTGCTGTTTAATTACGAGCAGGACAGGGAATAGGAAGCCGCGGAGCTAAGGTAATAGCAGCGGCCGCGGGGGGAGCGGGTGGGAGAGGGCAGGGGGAGCGGGGGGGACAGGCACATCACTCGCAAGCAAACCGACCCCCCAACTTTTGACCCACTTTTTGTGGGTCCAAAATTCGGCTTGCTTGCGAGTATATACGGTAAATGCTATTTGTATTGTCTTGTATTTGATTGGGGTCTATTACCAAGTTGTATGAAGACAGCTGCTGTATTTGGTCCATTTCCAAGCTTGCATACATATTTTTTTTTTTTTTTTTTTTTCCAAAAAACTTGTCCACTTAGAATTCTTTGCATCTAGTTGACCGTGTCTAATCCTGAATGTACGCAGTCTTGTTCCATCTTACAGACTTCCCTTCTGAATAATGTGTTTGTATGTCCTCCTCACAGGCTACACCGTCTGGGCGCACAACCTCATAGCGATCGCTCGTCTCCGGGGGCCGGACCTGAAGGTGCTGGAGGTGACCGAGGAAAGCATAGACTTTGACCAAAGCGAGTTGGCCGACCAAGACGTGGATCCAGTGCACAACCTGATAGAGCAGGTGTCCATCGGATTAGCGCGGCCCTGGCGGGCGGTCATGGACATTGAGCTTCTCAGCGTCTTCACAGAACCAGCCCGACACTTCTACCGAGAGATGCAGCACTTCAGCGAAGGCATTTAGATTTTACCCTCTAGATGTGGTGACATATGCAAATAGGGTCCTATAATGTTTCCTCAGTAGAGTGAGTGCTTTTTGTGCAGTGTTTAATCAGTATTAGCTATATAAAATTGTATGTGTGCATCTACTTCTCAATCAAGAAAAGGTTTAAAAAAAAAAACACACAAAAAAAAGCCAGGTATTGGTTCAGAAGTTGAAAGTGACGGCGTTCGGGGCTTTCACAATTAAAAGTGCTTCTCTGTGGCATTAGTAGATGTTAGAGGGCGACCCTCTGCAGTCTGTGAGGTGTTCTGCACCTTAAATGGAAAGGATCACTACTGTGGAAGTTCTGCCATTCTGCTGTCGAAAAAACCTGCCCGTATAACAGCAGCATAAAATCCACCACATACCGTACCTGTCAAAATAAAATGACTTAGAAATGTCTCTCTTTCAAGATCTGAGATGGACTGTTAAAGTCAATGGGAAGCGTTAAAAAAAAGATACTTAAAGCGGAACGCTAGGTACAGTTTAAACATATTGTTTCACTTACCTGGGGCTTCTGTAAGCCCCCAGCAGCCATCCTGTCCCACGCCGGTCCTCCACGGGCCTCCGTTCTCCCACCGCCACTCCGTTCCTCGAGGCCAGTGCAGCCCTACCACGCGTATGTTTTGTTCGCGTTCCCCACTGCAATATCGCTGGCACGCGAAGAAAGGATACGCATGGCCAGAGCCACGCAGTGACCCGGCAGCGAAACCGAAAGCAGCTGGTGGCAGGAGAACGGAGGCTCGTGGAGGACCGGCGCTTAACAGGACAGCTGCTGGGGGCTTGCTGAAGCCCTAGGTAAGTGCATCAGTGTGTTTAAACTGTATCTAGAGTTCCACTTTAAGGAGAGGGAAGGTTCTGGGTCCTATACAAAGCCTTCCCGTTCCTCTCATGATCCCCTCATTCCAGCGCTGGTTCCTCCATTTGAATCCCACGCTGCGGAAGTCTTCGGGAGGCTGAGTGCTCATGAAGACGGGTGGCTCCGTACTGTGCATGCGCAAGTACGTAGCAGCCCGTCTAAGGCAGCACGAAGACTTCCGAAGCCTGCGGAGTACAGTATTCGTCCGATTGGTTGAATACTGCTACGAGGGGTAACCGGGCGGGAAGGCTCTATAGGACTCAGTCTTCCATCTCCTTAGGTAAGTATCTGTTCTTTTTCCGCTTCCCATTGACTTTAAATATGGAGTCTCCTTTTCTGTGGCAGTTAAGTCTTAAAGAGACCAAGGGAAAAAGGGTATCCCTTTCTCCAACCAGCAGACCTGCCGATAGGCGATTTCCTGTCCGTCTTCGAAAAGGTGTAATTTCTGAGTTCGTAACACAAATGACTTTTAGAAGTAGGTGGTCAGCGCTTTCGCTTTAGTGGTCCTTTAAGAGCACTTATTTGCTTTTCGGGAATTCTCGTGTGTTTTGTGTATGACTGCTGTGTTTAACAGACCAATGTTTGAGGGGGGTTTGCTTCCATTAACGACGTTGGCCTTTGCTTCGTGTATATGAACTACATTGCTAGTGACTTAAAAGACTCTTTAAGAAAAAAAAAACCTCTTCCTTCCTCAGGTTGCTAAATAACACATTTTAGTATTTGTGCATTTTTGTTTACCAAGTAACGTTACATTCTTGTGTCTCCTCCCCCAGAGTGCGGTGCATGGACGCCAAATTAACGGAGTTCTCTATCGATGTGCCGGTTAGTGTTAAATCAAACGCACAGTTCCATGTTCTATGCTCTTGCCGTTTACTTGGTAAATCATTTTATTTTTAGCCTGTTTATAAAGGCGAAACAAAAGGTCAGTCGAGTGCTATGTTAGATACGACAAAGCAGTCAATCTTTTGCGTCAGTGTAATGTATAACGTTGTGTTCTCAAAGTTGTAATTTTTTCTTTTCCCCCCTCAGGCGTATCTATAGCATGAAGCATTTTTTTCATTTTAACTTTTTTTTTTTTTGTCTTTAGAATACCGAATGCGTCTTAGAGTGCAAAATCAGAGCACCATGTTTTTTCTCGAAAAACGTATTGGCGAGCTTTTAGTCGTGAGATCCCTGACAACCGAGTCACCGGATTTTTCTCTGTCAGCGCCTGTTTTCAGCTGCCAAAGAATAGATAAAAAAACTTAATAAAGAAGTGCCCACATGCTGGCAGGAGGGGGTACGGCCACCGATAACAGGGGGGTCGACCGCGATACTGCTGGATTGTAATATAACAAAAGGTCGGTTTGCGACCTCCGGTACGCAGCTGTGCTGTGGTTTCAGTGAAGAAATACGAAGACACCGCAATCTCTTAAACACACAAACACACACCTGTTTTTCACTGTGACTAGCGAATGTAAACCGTTATCAAGTGATATCGCTGGTAATAGCTGCTAGAGTGCATGAAAGTGAATTAAGAAAAAAATAACTGAAAACTTAAAAAAAAAAAAACATTCCACAAAAGTTTTGTTTTAATATCTTGTTCTAACGGAGCGGCTTAAAAAGTCGACTTTCAGGGCAACAGCTGTAGAGAAGTGGTCTCCGTGAGACTTCCATCTGAACCCCAGTTTTAAGTGGTACGAATGTTGTGCATTTAACGATTTAAGCTGAAAAACTTAAACTTGGACAGTCTGCAATAAATATATATTAAAAAAAATTGACAGCGGCCGCTGCGGGTACCCAGCAGTGCTGAGGATCCGGCCGCACTTCTTGTAAACGGCGGGATTCCATTTATGCAACCAGATGTCCGAATAAGATTCTATTTATGGGTTTAGAGTTTATATGTGTTTTACAAAATGGTTTTACCATCTTATATTTAAAAAATGGGTAATAAAGAAAAAAACCTTCTTTGACAGGTGTGCACTGTTTTTGTCTCCAGTGAACACATACCAAGCCGGTAATTTTATATGTACATCGGTATAGAGCAGGGAACGACAGCTCAGTGCGGGATAGCCAGCGAGGATTAGTGATAGTCCTGTCTAGGAGAACTCATGGAGAAGCATGTGATTAGTTTCGATCAGCTGATAGATTTGCAAAGCTCTGATTTGCTGTAATCGCATCCTGGTTTAGCACATGATCATGACTAGCAAATCAGAAACTTGCATATCTATCACCTGACCAATCTGATCACATGCTTCTCCATGAGTTCTCATAGACATGACTATCACGACCGAGGATCTACATACCTCTGTATGAGAGCCCCTCCATAGCTGGAATGAAGTGTGGGGCCAATTTCTAGCTGTTGAGAAACCAATGAAAGGTTTGAGAAGTTCCAGCAGCGAGCAGCCAATGATGTCTCAGTGACCTTATTACGAAAGACTGATTGGCGGGTTCTGGAAGTAGGTTTTCACTCCAAGCTTTTTCTAACCGGCTCTTTGAGTTGTCTTCCCTGGGGTTGAAGATCCACTGGCACAGTGAAGAGGGGTGGCTTGCCAGATGTGGTGATATTTTATCGTAAAATGAGACCAGACCAATAAACAGGGGGAAAAATTTTGGGAACTCCTGACAGAAATTGAGGAAACCAGCCGAATGTTGGCAATGACTGATTATGTTTGGTTTATGTTAAATGTATATTCTTTTAAACGATGAATAAAGCATTAAAATATGGAGTCTGGTTTTTGTTCTTTTTTTCAGTAAAGCGTCTTGATATTACATGGACATTTTCCAGAATTGCCTGCATATTGTTTCCCTTCAGTCACCCATTAAAGAGACACTGAAGCGAAAAAAATTATGATATTATGATTTGTATGTGTAGCACAGCTAAGAAATAAAACATTAAGATCAGATACATCAGTGTAATTGTTTCCAGTACAGGAAGAGTTAAGAAACTCCAGTTGTTATCTCTATGCAAACAAGCCATTAAGCTCTCCGACTAAGTTAGTCATGGAGAGGGCTGTTATCTGACTTTTATTATCTCAACTGTTCCTGGACTATTTACTTTTCCTCTGCTAGAGGAGAGGTCATTACTTCAGACTGCTCTGAAAGACTCATTTTGAATGCTGAGTGTTGTGTAATGTGCACATATTATAGAATGATGCAATGTTAGGAAAAACACTATATACCTGAAAATAAAAATGAGAATATTTTCTTTGCTGCTAATCTTCTAGTAATTATTCATAGTACACAACCAATTCACTATATATATTTTTTTTCGCTTCAGTGTCTCTTTAACTGTACAATTTTTATCAACCATTCTGAAATTTGATTCAGTTGTTATATTGAAAATACTAGTTTATTCTTTGTGACCAACAACCATTTTTTTTCTTTTTTTTCCCGATTTCTACAAAGAAATATTCATAACTGGGGGCCAGGGTGAGGACTCATGACTAGATAGATATAGCTAGATAAAATATATATAGATAAGATTTAAAAACAAAAAAAATAAATACATATTTACGCCAATTAAAAAAATAGTTGGAAAAATTATACAGTAGTTAACAATAAGGCTTGATAAGAATGAACAGATCTGATCATGGAAAGTCACCGGTATGATCTACCATGTGGTCATTTTTAATCTATTGTGAGAAACTTTTTTTTTTTGCTATTTGATCTGATCTTTTCTGGTCGAAATATAAAATTCTTCATAAAGATTGTACTGTAAATGGGCACTTTACCACTTGCCCGTGGCAGAGAGAGAGATGGGATCATACTTAAAAAGGAACTCCAGTGAAAATGATGTATTAAAAATGTGCTTTATTTTCACAATAATTATGTATAAATGATTTAGTCAGTGTTTGCCCATTGTAAAATCTTTTAAATCCCTGATTTACATTCTGACATGTATCACATGGTGACATTTTTACTGCTGGCAGGTGAGGTAGCTGCTGCTTGCTTTTTTGGCAGTTGGAAACAGCTGTAAACAGCTATTTCCCACAATGCAATAGGGTTCACAGACAGGAAACTGCCAGGAAAAAGGTCCTCACAGTCTCCTGTAGGAGGGGTTTTACCACAATATCAGCCATACAGAGACCACTGATGGTCTGTTTGAGAAAAGGAATAGATTTCTCATGTAAAAGGGGGTATCAGCTACTGATTGGGATGAAGTTCAATTCTTGGTTACAGTTCTCTTTAAGGCCTCTTTCACAGTTGGGACATTAAAGTCGTACGCTATAAAAATTGATAACGCAGACTAACGCACTGCAATACAAAGTCTGTGTGACACTCACAGTGCACACGTTGCGTTGTGTGTAACGTGTAGCAATATTTAGCAAGTGCTGCATGCTGTGCGTTTAGCAATACATTTGCTGCATTATGTGTGTTGCACATGCTCAGTAAGGTTTTTTAAAAAGAAGAAAAAAATGTAACACATGCGCTGTTTTCATTCCATCAGTATGCAACGAAAACGGCGCACCAAGAGACACAACGCAGTGCAAAATAACGTCCAATTTCATAACCTACATGCGCTGCGTTAGGGGCACGTTGTGCGACTTTAACGTTGCGTCAAATGCAACGTCACACTGTGAAAGAGACCTTAAGCCTGCATTTTGTCCTCATGCAAGGCCTGGGTTGTCACAAAGCGTGGCCTTGTTCTCCTGTACCTCCTCTTCCTTCCTGTGTGCTGGGTTAGCGTTGCCGGTCCCATTGGTACTACGACAGCTTTTCAGGATCTAATTTGCTTCCCCCTCCCCACTATTTCTAAGGGCTCTTTCACATGAGACAACGCGAACAGGAGCCTGAACGCATTGTCTGCCTGCGGCGTGTCGTCGGGTATCTGCGGTGCGACGCAATCAGCGGCGGTAGCTGGTAATTAAACCCGACGGAAAACGCCGGCTCGCGGGTGTGTTGAAGGAAAAACTGCGCCCGGGTGTGTCGGAACCGCAACGCATTGAAACGCAGCGTCGAGTGTGAAAGGTAACATGAAAGTCTATGGACTTTCATCTTACCTTGGTTAACGCAAACGGCTCCCGTTTGCGTTAACGCAGAAAGTCTGCCCTAATGTGAAAGAGCCCGAAGCCATTTTGCAGAAGTTTCCCTCATTTTTTGTGTGTGTTTTTTCTGGGAATATTCGGGTCCCTATTGACTTCCATTATGTTTTGGATTCTGCACGAATATGCCAAATATCTGGACCATGTTCAACCGAACCGAACCATCTGGATGTTCGATCAACACTAGTGTGTGGCACACATCAGATTCTTCTCAGATGGGACTTGACAGTCATCTGACAGAAATTGATATGATGGTCGACTCTGCTGCAAATCTAAAAATGTTTCGCCACCTTTAGTAGCCAAATAAAGGCCGAATTTTTCCTGCCGCTTGGGAAGTGTGCGTGGTTGGCTCGGCAGGATATGCTGAGCGGGCAGAAGGGGGCTTCTATAGTTAGCTGTCCGGACGCTGGATCGACTTCTTTTTCCTCCACCACCGCGGCGATGTAACCCCGACAGGTCTTCTTGGTTCTGATCACGATATGACATGATTGCGAACCAGGAGACCAGGTCAGTGTTACCAACAACCAGTAACCCTTCACACTCTCGCATGCAAATGTTCAAACAAATGCAGTGGCGTAGCTAGAGTGTTCTGGGCCCTCATGCAGAATTTGAAACTGGGCCCCCACCCCCATTTAGGCCAATTTGCTTGCCCAAACAAGTGAAATTATCCTTACAGACATACAGGGTAATAATTATCAATAATTCACAGCCAGTGACTTGGCTATGTACTTTATAAAGTGCTACAGAAGATGTCAGTGATTATTTGTATGTATGTATGTGTGTATGTATTAGACTATTGCTACGTACACACATGCGACAACGATCGTTCGTTAAGAACGACGAACGAACTTTTAATTGATGAAAGAACGACCTAAGTAAAGGTAGTTTTAAAATGTGTGTAACGATCTGATCGTTAGAACGAACGTTACATCACAGAAAGCAACTATTGCGCCTGCGCATAAAAATGAGAAGTTTCACAGAGAAATAGCGAAATGCGCATGTCAAGCCTAGTACGAACGATCGTTTCCAACGATGTACTACTTTTGCAAACGATCGTCGTTGGTTAAAATCCGCCGAGACAGAACTTTCTTTTGTAGCGATTTGGCTCGTTCGTCGTTTGCCTTAATAGTCGGTGGTTCGTTTTTTGTAACGATCGTCGTTGGTAAAGATCGGGGAACGATCGTTACAAACGACTATAGTCGCATGTGTGTACGCACCTTATGACTGGTAGAATTAAAGTGTGAGCTCCTCTGAGAACAGTCAGTGACATGACTATGTACTCTGTAATGTGCTGCAGAAGATGTCAGTGCTATATAAATACATAATAATAATATGGTAGGACATTAGACTATGACTATGGTAGAATTAAAGTGTGAGCTCCTCTGAGAACAGTCAGTGACATGACTATGTACTCTGTAATGTGCTGCAGAAGATGTCAGTGCTATATAAATACATAATAATAATATGGTAGGACATTAGACTATGACTATGGTAGAATTAAAGTGTGAGCTCCTCTGAGAACAGTCAGTGACATGACTATGTACTCTGTAATGTGCTGCAGAAGATGTCAGTGCTGTATAAATACATAATAATAATATGGTAGGACATTAGACTATGACTATGGTAGGATTAGATTGTAAGCTCCTCTGAGGACAGTCAATGACATGACTATGTACTCTGTAATGTGCTGCAGGAGATGTTAGTGCTATATAAATACATAATTATTAATAATATGGTAGGATATTAGACTATGACTATGGTAGGATTAGAGTGTGAGCTCCTCTGAGGACAGTCAGTGACATGGCTATGTACTCTGTACAGTGCTGCAGGAGATGTCAGTGCTATATAAATACATAATAATAATATGGTAGGACATTAGGCTATGACTATGGTAGGATTAGATTGTGAGCTCCTCTGAGGACAGTCAGTGACATGACTATGTACTCTGTAATGTGCTGCAGGAGATGTCAGTGCTATATAAATACATAATAATAATATGGTAGGACATTAGACTAGGACTATACAGCCAGACACTTTCTCTTCTCCCCTGATGCATCGCACATGCTTGGACAAAGCACAGTCCTGCCTGACTGATATGTGCCTGGGCCTCGTTGTGCAGTGAGATCTGATCTGACAATGTAGCCCCTGTGATGGGCCGTTTACTTGTCCCCAGAGTGCTTTTTTCCTGCTTGTAACAACCCCCCCCCCCCTGTCTGCTCAGCATCTCCCCCTACCCCTGGTTTGAGCAGACATTGCTGAAAGAGAGGAGAGGGATGACAGGTACAGTATATGGCACACCACAGACTGCACTGTCAGATGGCACATATCAAGCAGGCAGGACTGTGATTTGCCCGAGCCAGAGGTGCAAATAATAGAACATAAGTCAGTGGATGGAGCCTTTGGGAGCAAGTAGAGGAGAGGTAACGTTACCTCACTCACCAGACACACATGGAATCTGCAGTCGCTCATGCTGAATAGTGTTGTCCGGATCATGAACGATTTGGATCTTTGATCCGAATCATCAAAATGAACGATTTGGTTCACAAAGGGGGTGGAGTCAGTAGCAGCATGCCCCCCCCTCTCAGCGGGCAGCGGGGTCCTGGAAGCAGATGAGCTGAGATGGATCGCTCTGTTGGATGGGAGCCAGCCTTGCAGGGAGACAGGTAGATGAGAGAGGGGACATGGGTGCCACTGCCAGATATGTGTTGAGCACACATACTGGCTATAACCTGCTGCTCATTATAGGCTGTCTGTTCCGTAGTTGTGCACAGTGAACAAATGGGAAACTTTTGGCTCAGCACAGCTCAGTAACTTTGCAGGCAGCGTGCTGAGCTAGAAGGGCAGTCACTGTGATTGCTGTGCAATATGATCCTCCTGCACTGCTCTAAACAGCTGCACTTCACTTTGGGGAATGCTTTCTTTCACTGTGGGACGTTTGCATTCAAAGTATACAGATGAACATATAGGTGAAATATATGTAAAGCATATGATTGGAGCATGTGGGTATTGTGTGCAAACATTTCTGCTCCCTGCTTGTCCCTCTTCCCTTCTCTGTCCACCATCTCCCCTTCTCTGTCCACCGCAGGGAAAGTCTTGTCCTACTAGTCATTTCACCCCCGAATGCTTTCTTAGTAAAATGATTTCAAATTCGGATCAAAGATCCAGATCTTTTCAATGATCCGATTCGAATCATCCGAATCATTGTAAAGATCCGGACTTCCCATCTCGAATGCTGAATAGTTAGTTACTCGAGGAAGTGGGAAGGAGGAGCCGGGCCCCAGCCAGCTTAGGACTGTTACTGGCTGCAGGGCTAACTGAAGGGGGCGATGCTGAGTGCCTGACATAGAGGTGATGCCTGCCGCTGAGTTACGGAACAGTGTAGTATCTCATTTGGTAGGTTTGGGAGTCGGGAGTGGAACTCTGCAGTCAGGACACTAAAGAAGTCCTGTCACACAAGGGCCCAGTCGCGGCTGTGACCTCTGCGAGCGCAGACCCTATGCCACTGAACAAATGCATTCACAGATTCACTCATCCAGGCACAACTGTTATCCCTACAGCTAAGTTACAAGCCGGAGTCTTAGTTCACAGAAGAATGCATTCTTATGCTTAGTCACCTATACTGCGCAGAAGTACCCAGGTAAACATAGGTGTCCTAACTCTAGTCCTGTAACATGCATAGTGCAGACATGCAAACACATTCATTGCATCAAACCTATCAATGGATTAGGAGCACACATCCTGACATCCTCTCCTGGGACAGACAGTGCATCTTACCAATTGCACAAGGGAGCTAACGTTATGTGTCCATGTGCACCATGCGCATACACCAGCATAAGCTGTCTGCATGCTGACAAACACATACAGGGGAAGGAGTGAGTGCAGTAGAATAAAACCTTAGCCACAGGGGTCAGAAACCAGAAAAAAAAAAAACTGTGCCTGGAAATGTTTATTTTTCATGTCAGCGTTACAGCACCATCCGGTGGTGAAAGAGTCTCTCACCACCAGGTGGCACTGTGACGCTGACACGGTCTCCTGGATCCCGATCATGCCATATCATGTGATCGGTAGAGATGGCCCGAACTTAGCTGGTGAACCGCGAACACTTAGCAAGTTCAACTCGCCCCCTATACTAGACAACCATGGCTACAATTACTAGGTAATGCCTAATGATGTTGATCCAGGGATTTTATCTGATTGCCATCTGGAGTCGGGAAGGAATTTTTCCCTTTTGGGGCTAATTGGACCAAGCCTTGTAAGGGGTTTTTTTTTTTTTTTGCCTTCCTCTGGATCAACAGGGATATGTGAGGGAGCAGGCTGGTGTTGTACTTTGTACTGGTTGAACTCGATGGACGCATGTCTTTTTTCAACCAAAATAACTATGTAACTACATCATTGGGCTAATCTTTGGCCCTCTACATCACAGACAGCAGACATATGGCAGCCAATTAGGCTGCACTCCCTCCTGGAGCCCCCTCCCCCTTATAAAAGGCGGCAGCAGCGTCGGCCATGTTCTCACTCTGTGTGCTGCTGTATTAGTGAGAGAAGGGAGAGATAGGGAAAGCGATAGTTAGGTCTGTTAGCTTGCTTCTTGCTGATATTTGTTGCTGAAAAGCACGTCAAAACTGCTCTTTTGAGAGCTAATGTTCTTGTGATGTGTTTATTTTTGTGTGTGTGTGCCACTGACACTGCATATACAGCCCTGTACGCCGTGACTGCCTGCCCCAAGACTAATGGTACGTACACACCTGCAATAACGATCGTTCGAGGAACGATAGTTGGACGAGCAGAGCAGTAAATGCAAATTAGGCAACTGAGAATGTAGCGCAGCGATTGTTATTGCAGAAACGAACAATCAGTGAAGAATGGTTGCGTGCGCACACTGATATGACGTAATTAATGTTTTACAAAACATTTGGATTAACAGCAAGATTGATGTTTGTTTGTTTTTTCAAAATTCTCACAGAACGATCGTTCCTAAACACAATACACCAGAAATACGTAGGTTCCAGCTATATGCGCAGTTGCGCACTACATTCTGCAACGATCATTCTCGCACGATTGCTGTACACACCTTTCTTTAACAGCGATGATTGCGCGATAGGATCCAACTTGTTGGAAAATTCGCTCGTGCATTGATTGAATTTTCTTCGTTCTCCTTAAAAGGACTTACGAGGCCAAATTATTTTAAAAAAAAAAGTTAATAGTGAAGTACCTGCATCTCTTTAAAAGATACGGAGGACGCCATCCGCGCCCTCCGTGTCATTCTGCCGGGTCCCTGCCGCTTAATAGACCCCCCCGGCCTGTCACGACCGCAGGGCCCGGGTCGGGCTCGCCTGCCTCTGCCAATATGGCCGCGGCTGCACATCCACAGCGTGGATCGAGGGGTTGGCCCTAGAGCTGCGCAGCCGCACTCGCAGCAGGTGCGGAATGCGCAGCCGCGGCCAGCTCCGGTGGCCATATTAGAGGCAGAAGAGCCCGACCCGGGCCCTGCGGTCGTGACAGGCCTGGGGGTCTATTGAGCGGCGGGGACCCGGCAGAATGACACGGAGGACACTGATGGCGTCCTCCGTGTCTTTTAAAGAGATGCAGGTACTTCACTTTAACTTTTTTTTTTTAATAATTTGGCCTCGTAAGTCCTTTAACGATCGCTTATGATCGCGACGGAAAGAACTTTATGCAATTGTCGGACGAGCGATCGTTAATTGGTGTTTACGAACGATCGTTATCGCAAGTGTGTACGCAGCATTAGTCAGTCCCCACACAGCATCTCTGCCTGCAGGCCACTTGAATGCCTTCTCAGTCATCACCAACAGGGTCCAGGACTCCAGGTGGATGCCTGAAATGTTATGGCCGCTGCTGCTACCAAACATAATTTTTCTGGTGCGTGTACTTTTTCTGGCTGCACTGCAGCTGCAACAACAAAAAGGCATGTACGTGTCAATTCCACTTCGTAATAGTTACCTTGCCGCGGTGAAGGGGCTTGCGTATCACAATAAAGCAATGACCGGCTATGAGTGTGTTGGGGAGCACACCTGACCCAAGATAATAAGGTCGTTGCTTCATTGTGGACAGTTCTGTCATTGAGCTACCTCAGCCCAGCCATATGGGCTTGAAAACTGCCATCGCCGGCACTCTCGCCATGGTGCGCATCAGTCCAGCACAGCCGTCACTACATAAACAGCTGTGTGTGGTGCGTTACACAGCGAGTTCGGTCTGTCAGTGTCAAGCAGTACCCTAAGAGCCGGGACAAGGTCCTCCAGCACCCAAGGCTGAGACACCAAAGTGCGCCCCTCCATCCCTTCCACCCCAGCTGTCACACACTGATTGCTATTAGACTAAGAGGGCCACAGGGCCCACAACCTCCCCAACACCTTGCAGTCACTGCTATGTATCCCCTTTTATTTCTTTCTGTTTCATACACAATTAAGAATGACAGCTGAATGAATTGTGCGCCCCCTCCTACACTGCGCCCTGAGGCTGGATCCTCTCCAGCCTATGCCTCGGCCCGGCCCTGAGTACCCTACTTACACTAACTAACTGCTGATCCATGTTTACACACGCAAGATGTTTTCAAGCACTTTAGACCTCCAATTTAGCAATGCAATGTGATTTCTGCCTTTTAGGGATAACCCTGCTGTGCGTCAAATCCGTAATTTTCCCCGGGACTTTTGGCATGTATCCCACTCGTCCATTCCCCCCTCCAGGTGTTAGACCCCTTGAAACATCTTTCCCATCACTTGTGTGGCCAGAAAGTGTAGTTTTTCAAGTTCGCCTGCCCAAGTCTATTGCGGTTCGAAAGGTTCGCATGCTTTTTCAGAAGTTCGCAAACCGAAAATCGGAGGTTTGAGCCATTTCTTGTGATCGGGACCTGTCAGACCTGCCGGAAGTTCAGAGCTGCCAGTGGAGGAAGAGAAGAAGCCGTCCTAAACAGGTAACTATAACTGCCGCCGGCTTTGCATGGCTGCACTAGACCGCCAAATGAGATCAGCCGGCAGAGATCTCATTTGATTGAAACTACTAGAAGGAAATGAAGATGTCAGGCTCCACATATCTATCACTTCGGGTTGCCTTGAAAGTAACAAGTAAGCAAGTGCAGATTCAGAGACGTGTTCGGGGCTGTGCGCTCGCTAGATGGAGGTTGCATTATAGGAAGACCTCACTGGTAGGCGGGGGGAACAAATCTATTGGCCATTGTTCAGCCAAATTGATCCGCCTGCCAGGGCTGTCATACACCTGCCAGATTATCGGAGCGGTCTGGCTGGAGGAAGCCCCAGGTATGTATATATTTTTTTGATACCCCTCCCATCTCAGGTACACTTTAACTGCCTAATGACTGCTCCATGCCGATTGGCGTGAGCAGCACAGCGGCCCTAGGACCACTCCATGCCGATTGGCGTGAGCAGCACGGCGGCCCCAGAACCACTCCATGCCGACTGGCATGAGCAGCACGGTGGCCCCAGGACCAGAATATCTGGGAATGGACTTTGCAGGGGATCGCGCGCATCTCGGCTTGCATGACGGAGCGGAACTCCTTCATCAGTCTCCCAGCGGCGCCACTAGGGACTGTTAAGACGACGAAACCGCCGTCTAATAACATTGCACATCGCTGCAATCTAAGGCAGCGCTGTACTGGGGACAGCCGTGTAGTGATCGGTTGTCATAGGCTGATGCCTATGACAGACGATCACGGTGATTGGCTGGCGGGGGGGGAGGGGTTTAATTATAAAACTAATATATATATGTAAGGAAAAAAAAAACCACCGGGGGAGCGACCAATAGAAAGCGCTGTTGGTGGGGAGAAAAGAAGGGGGGGCTGGGAATCAATTGTGTGCTGAGTTGTTCAGCCCTGCAGCGAGGCCTTAAATTATGCTAAGTCAGGGATTTTATCAGGGCTGATTAGAAGCAGGCTGTGTGGTGCAGAACGAAACAGAAAGCAAGGTGTTTTCTCCAATGTTCCCACTGATATATATGGTAAAATACATGAGGGTGCTTCGACTCTGATTCCCTTTAAAGCTGCAGTGGTCTATTTTAGTAAAAAAAATTGGCCTGGTCACTAGGGGTGTTTAAGACTGCGGTCCTCAAGAGGTTAACATACTACAGTATCGTGGGCTCTTGGTTTGCCTTTTTGACTTTACTCTATAGCATGTGCGCCGGCCACAGCCTGGATTTTTAGCTGTGGGAAATGTTTAAAAATGATCACTCTAAAAAAACAAAAATAAAAGCACAGATAAGACCACTTTATTCCTAGCAGCCTCCGACATGATAGAATGCATCTTAGTAATATAGATCTATGCTAGTCCTTCTCTGTATAAAAGCAAGAGAAAAAAAAAAAAAAAAAAAGTTACTCCAGACTTCTACACAAAAATTGTCAAATTAAAAGCAAATTAAAAAATCCATGTGCCCTGCGTTCTCGTAGATCCGTCATTCACAGTTAACTTATCGCTTTTTTTTACATAGTTATTTTCTAAAATATCTTCTGAGCCGAAACTATAAATATAGAATCCATAATTATTATCTGTGTCCTCCCCCGATGGGGAGAGTCATCTGGCTCCTCCCTGATGGGAAGAGTGATCTGGGTCCTCCCCCGATGGGAAGTCATCTGGCTCCTCCCCGATGGGAAGAGTCATCTGGCTCCTCCCCAATGGGAAGCGTCATCTGGCTCCTCCCCAATGGGAAGCGTCATCTGGCTCCTCCCCAATGGGAAGCGTCATCTGGCTCCTCCCCAATGGGAAGCGTCATCTGGCTCCTTCCCCCGATGGGTAGAGTCTTTGTATTTTTGGAGGAGTGGCATCAAGTTTGCATCTGGGAGAGGCTGTCTGACGTGGAGTCGCTGGGAGTCGGAGGCACTTGCTGCGTTTCCGGTGGGTGGTCGTCTCTGGGAGGGGGAGGCCGGACGTGCATTGGAGGGTAGAAGGGCTCGTTGGGCATCGGATACGGTGAGAAACGTGGAGGTGGTGCCATTGGGTTCCTCACTAGAATAACAGAGAGAAGAAAGGAATTAGTGAGCAGGGATGATCGGAGAGGCACGCCTCCAATCCTTACTAAAAAGTGAAGTGCTGCCTTTACATTCATTACGGATGATCAATGAGATGCAAATATTTCTGAAGTCATGCAGATTTATGTACATTTTTATGCAAATATTTGTGGCTTGAAAATGGACCAATCAATTTAGACCGGGGTGGGACTTGATTGGTCCATTTTCAAGCTGCAGATTTTTGCATAAAAAAATTACATAAATCTGCTTGAACTAGTAAATATTTACATCTCATTGATCAACCCTAACATTTATTGGTAATCTGCGCAAGACAACAACAGAACATAAACAGCCTGCACTCCTCTCCAAAAAATATGGCTAAAGGTGCTCATACATTTCCCGATCTGTGGCATCGATATTTGACCAATTCGATCATAATGATCGAATCTGGCAAAGATCTGTGCTGCAACATGGCCGCCCGACTGATCATTTTAATCAATATCTGCCCAAAATCTGCTAGAAAGATCTCGGTCAGGTGCCACGACAGTGACTGCATTCGATGTTCTGACGATTGACCGACCCCATGTCCAGTCTCCCCCCATGTAATGTGTCCAGAGGCGTATCTGGGTAATATATGGCAAACACTGAAATTGCACCCCTCCCGGGTCAGAGCTCCCTTCCCCTCTAAAAACAGCAACTTTCTCGCATACATGTGTTAAGGTTGCCTTTGGTTCTTCGCTCGGGATACTGCTGGAGTTACTTTTTTGGAACCACCTCTTCCTATTCCCTCTCTGTCCTCTTTTCTAACACTGAGCCAAGTGCACCCCACATACATAAATTATGTAGCCATGTTCCCCAGATAACAGAATTAATCTGATCCGAGGTCTGAGTGACGAGGAGGCACTGGGGCAGGCATGGCGGCGCAGCACAGTAGCAGGCATGGCCCCCATGGCGCTAGCCATGCCTGCACCTCTCTAGATACGCCTCTGAATGTGTCTTCCTACCCCCCTCCCCCTCCAGCCATGGCGAGTGTGGTAGAAGCTCAACTATCCACAGCACAACTCCTCCAAAGTCTCGTGTCGCCTCTACATCGCCGGGGACGCACATATCCCATGACCCCAGCTCATATATAGTGAAAGTCTTTAGACAATGATATTCCCCACCCAGAGAGGCCATTATATTTGCATTTCAAGGTCCAACTTGTGCCCATGGCAGAGGTTCATTCTACCTACTTGCAATGTGCGGGGGCATGCCGGGGTAGCCGGGGGCTCCGTACATCTCCATGGGAGGCGGCATTGGGAAGGGTCTCCGGAAGAAAGGCGCTCTGGGTTCCATGGGTAATAACGGAACTCTCATGGGTGGGGGAGGGTGCGCGGGGTACTCTCCGTGTTGGGGTGGCCCATCTGTCGTCTCTCCCTCCATGATGGGGGCTCCAGGCACGTTCTGCAGGGGATGATAAGCAGCACACAGTACAGATACTACACAAGAAGACCCCTTCCCCCGCCCCTCCCCCAATCACCGCAGAGTCTCTGCACACTTACACTGATATCTACTGATCCCTCCCCCCCTCCCCCAATCACTGCAGAGTCTCTGCACACTTACACTGATATTTTCTGATCCATTCCTCCCCATAGGAGCTCTCGACTTATATTCCGGGGACGTCCGGCCATCTGTCAACAAACCATGTAGATCATTTACTCACCGTGACAAAAACAAAAAAAAATGTTTTTTACTGCTGTAATATTTTAAAGCGGACCCAAACTAAACATTTTTTTTAATTCAAAATATTTACTTGCAGCACTCTCACACATACAACGATAAATAAACACTCCTTCAAGCCTATGAGCATTTCAGTGCATGCATCTCACCCTCCTCTTTCCATAACTAGGGTTATACAGGTGGCAGCCATTACTTCTGAGCTTAGTAGGAGGTTTTAGATCATGGGTGTGTTTGTCATCAGCTACCCTCCCTCACAGGGGCGTCTTCTATGTGAAATCTCACACAAGCTGAGATCACCTCCCCTGTGACATCATCAGTAGCAGCCTGTGTTTTGTTTTTTTATCTCCACCAGTCTGCCGGATTCTGTCCCGGCAATATGAAAGGAAGGGAGGGGTTCCTCCAATAAATGTAAAATATTTTATATTTGTCATCACGCAGCTGAAAAAATGCTGCCATTTATTATTATTATAAGTTAGAAAATAGATTTTATTTCTGAAATCTTATTTTTTTTTATTTGGGTCCACTTTAACTGGGGTTTAGTAAGGGGTCTTTACAGTAATGACTTGTTCTTACTAGGGGCTGATTGGCAGCTTTTCTCCGCATGTGAATTTGGGCCTACTGAAATCAAGTCTGCTTCCGAATTCTCCAATCCGTGTATGGCACAGCTCGAAGGTTTCAGATGTGTACTCGCATCAGCACAAGCAATGGCGTCCGTCACTGAGAGGGATGCCGACACACAGAAATCGGGCCTCAGAGTGATTAAAATGTGGAATATTTTACCTCAGGAAGTAGTTATGGCAAATTATCTGCATTTAAAGAGGGCTTGGATGCCTTTCTTGCATTGAAGGGCATCCACAGCTATAACTATTAGGTAATTCCCAGGAGAGTTGATCCAGGGATTTATATGACTGCAATCTGGAGTCGGGAATCATTTTATTTTTTCTTTCAAAGGTTAATGAGACCAGGCCTTGTAAGGTTCTTCCTGCCTTCCCCGGATCAACTGGGATATGTGAGGGTGCAGTACATAACATACAAGTGGGTATCCTGAATAATTTACTGCATCCTGCTATGTGTCACTACATGGCCTCTTTACTGCATCCTGCTATGTGTCACTACAGGGCCTCTTTACTGCATTCTGCTATATGTCACTACAGGGCCTCTTTACTGCATTCTGCTATATGTCACTACAGGGCCTCTTTACTGCATTCTGCTATATGTCACTACAGGCCCTCTTTACTGCATTCTGCTATATGTCACTACAGGGCCTCTTTACTGCATTCTGCTATATGTCACTACAGGCCCTCTTTACTGCATTCTGCTATATGTCACTACAGGGCCTCTTTACTGCATTCTGCTATATGTCACTACAGGGCCTCTTTACTACATTCTGCTATATGTCACTACAGGGCCTCTTTACTGCATTCTGCTATATGTCACTACAGGCCCTCTTTACTGCATTCTGCTATATGTCACTACAGGGCCTCTTTACTGCATTCTGCTATATGTCACTACAGGGCCTCTTTACTGCATTCTGCTATATGTCACTACAGGGCCCCTTTACTGCATCCTGCTATACGTCACTACAGGGCCTCTTTACTGCATTCTGCTATAGGTCACTACAGGGCCTCTTTACTGCATTCTGCTATAGGTCACTACAGGGCCTCTTTACTGCATTCTGCTATAGGTCACTCCAGGGCCGCTTTACTGCATTCTGCTATATGTCACTACAGGGCCTCCTTACTGCATTCTGCTATATGTCACTACAGGGCCTCCTTACTGCATTCTGCTATATGTCACTACAGGGCCTCTTTACTGCATCCTGCTATATGTCACTACAGGGCTTCTTTACTGCATTCTGCTATATGTCATTACAGGGCCTTTTTACTGCATTCTGCTATAGGTCACTCCAGGGCCGCTTTACTGCATTCTGCTATATGTCACTACAGGGCCTCCTTACTGCATTCTGCTATATGTCACTACAGGGCCTCCTTACTGCATTCTGCTATATGTCACTACAGGGCCTCTTTACTGCATTCTGCTATATGTCACTACAGGGCCTCTTTACTGCATTCTGCTATAGGTCACTCCAGGGCCTCTTTAGGCCCCGTTCACATTACAAACGCGGACGGCCACGCATGCGGAACGCAACGCGTACCAACGCACGCCATCCGCGTTTGTATGCGTTGCGTGGCCGATCCCATCACTGAAAAGTGAATGGGACAGCCACGCGTTTTGGCAAACAATGCGTGCAGCATGCGTTCCCGGACCGCACAGGTCCGGAACGCATGCAGTGTGAACATCAGACAGTGCACTCTATGCACTGTCTGATGTCGTGCGTGTCGGCCACCTGCACGCGTTTCCAAAACGCGTCTGGAAACGCGTGCAGTCTGAACGGGGCCTTACTGCATTCTGCTATAGGTCACTCCAGGGCCTCTTTATTGCATTCTACTATATGTCACTACAGGGCCTCTTTATTGCATTCTACTATATGTCACTACAGGGCCTCTTTACTGCATCCTGCTATATGTCACTACAGGGCCTCTTTACTGCATTCTACTATAGGTCACTACAGGGCCTCTTTACTGCATTCTGCTATAGGTCACTACAGGGCCTCTTTATTGCATTCTACTATATGTCACTACAGGGCCTCTTTACTGCATCCTGCTATATGTCACTACAGGGCCTCTTTACTGCATTCTGCTATATGTCACTACAGGGCCTCTTTACTGCATTCTACTATAGGTCACTACAGGGCCTCTTTACTGCATTCTGCTATATGTCACTACAGGGCCTCTTTACTGCATTCTGCTATATGTCACTACAGGGCCTCTTTACTGCATTCTGCTATATGTCACTACAGGGCTTCTTTACTGCATTCTACTATATGCCACTACAGGGCCTCTTTACTGCATTCTGCTATATGTCACTACAGGGCTTCTATACTGCATTCTGCTATATGTCACTACAGGGCTTCTTTACTGCATTCTGCTATATGTCACTACAGGGCCTCTTTACTGCATCCTACTATATGTCACTACAGGGCCTCTTTACTGCATCCTGCTATAGGTCACTACAGGGCCGCTTTACTGCATTCTGCTATATGTCACTGCCGGGCCCCTTTACTGCATTCTGCTATATGTCACTGCCAGGCCCCTTTACTGCATTCTGCTATATTTCACTACAGGGCCTCTTTACTGCATTCTGCTATAGGTCACTACAGGGCCTCTATACTGCATTCTGCTATAGGTCACTACAGGGCCTCTATACTGCATTCTGCTATAGGTCACTACAGGGCCTCTTTACTGCATTCTGCTATAGGTCACTACAGGGCCTCTTTACTGCATTCTGCTATAGGTCACTACAGGGCCTCTTTAAAGGAAACATCGGCTGCTGCAACAGAGGGGATCCCGGGCCCCCGGTGGGGAGCGGAGCTGCAGTGAGGGACACAAGCTACCAGGGGCCGGAGGAAGCCCCAGAGCTGCTTTTTTTTTTTCTTTTTCTTTAACAGAGGTTTCCTTTGAGTCTGTACATTTGTACCGTTTCCTCTGTGAGACACCGAGCACCACGTTGCTCTGCACTGAGCCTCATGTTACAATTGGCCATATATCTATTGCCTTGCCTACAGATTCACCATCCAATTCAATAATTATCAAATCCAAGAAGAGCATGCCCGACCAACGATGAGACCAATATTGGGCCGAAATTGGCTGCATGCATCGATCGGACATGCTGCATAATGTTGGACCGTCGTGATCGGTTAGGTGCAAAGCAGTAATAATGAGCGATATCGGGATGAGCGACAAAACCCCGGCGCCGAGAGCCTTCCCGCTCCTTAGATAAGCATCTGGCTTCTTTTTTTTTACCCCCGGTTCCCATTGACTTTAAAGTGAACCTCCGGACTAAAAATCTACTCAGCAGCACTGAAAAGGCCTGGTGTTTCTTTAACAGTTTCACAGCATCAGAACTTTGTTTTTCTTACCAAAGCATCTTTAGCTGCATTTTTTAACTAAGCTCCACCCATCAAAGAAAACTGCCTGGGCTTTTTATCCCTGATGCTGTGCAGAGCATGATGGGATTTCCTATGTTGTTATTCATGTTGCCTAGCAACTGGGAGGGGTGATCAGCACACAGGACAGTTGGAACTGTGTCTCATGCTCCCTGTCACCTCCTTTCAACCAAAAAGATGGCTGCCCCCATGAAATCAAACATTTGCCTGTTCTTTTAAAACAGGGTGGGTAAGAGATTATATTACTTGTCTATTTTAATTAACATAACTAATGTAACTTAATGATGACAGTATGTTTGTTTAGGCTGAAGTTCCTCTTTAAGAGGTTACTTTATCTGCTGCCTGAGCAGGTCACATTCCTATAAGTCTCACATCTCAAAAAGGCGACATTCAGTTATTCATGAAAAACGTAACAAAGTAACTTCCTTCTGCACAATGGCCAGCGAGGAGCTCACCTGGCGCCTCTACGAAGGGTCTTCCTTGGTTCCGAGTCAGTTCTGCGGGGCCAGAAAACCTGCCGGACGGCACTGGGTAATGGTAGAAGCGATCCGGTCTTCTGGGCGGGAAGTGGTGCTCCGGGTACGGCAAGCCTAAAGGCGGTACAAATAAATAAGCAATATCGTTACTCAATCCTTATGGAGGCAAGAGTCTCATTCATGGCCTTTAGATTGTAAGCTCACAAGGGCACGTAGCACTGCTCTCCCAAACCCCAAGAAGTGGTATATGGATTGTAGGCAAGGCAAACAAGGCAGGGGCGTAACTACAAGTCATGACCACACCCCTTCCCTTGGGGACCCTCACAGCCTGGAGGCCCATCTCACGAGGGTCATAAAACAAGTGTAGCCATCATGATCGTCGCACCCATAACCAGTGTAGCCACAAACCACCGGATCTGAAGGAGGGGCCTCTTTATTGGAGGAAGGGAAGGTTAGAAGTTGGGGACCCCCACATGGGGTGCTGCACCCCTATAGTTACATCCCTGACACAAGGTGAAGAATGACTCAGCAGGCACCCATCTGGGTGTTCTAAATGATCACATCCACTTGCAATCTATTCATACCTGGTGGGGGGACGTTGCTCTTCTGCTCTCTGTCCCAAGGGGGCGACAGAGAACCGGAATCCGATAACGTGCGCTGGTGGTCCGATTTTCTGTCTGCGTTTACGTCACCACGTTCCTTAGCCCCGGGGAACCCTGGGTAATATCCCGGCGGTCTCATACCTGCAGAACAATGGTCATCAGATACGGTACTGTACAAGGGGGAGGGAAAAGGACACACAATCATATTAGAAAATATGTACATGTATCACAGAACCACTTCCACCAACAGCGGACGTCTACGGGTGGTTTTGTGTCTCCATAATTCTGTGCCACGGACGTCCAAAAGGCTCAGTGCCAACCTTCTACTTTACTTAAAATAAGCAAATAATTCTGGCTTGATGCAGAATTATGCAAATGATACTGAAATTATATACAGCTTAAAAAAAGGATCAAACAAACGCTTTCACTGCAAGATTTTTTACAATCAGCATCATTTATCAATCGTCTCAAATGTATTGGCACCTACTGACCAATGTGGACTTTGGTACATGTACATTTGGGCATCACCACAGACATTTATTACACACAATACAAATATAGCTGGCACTGGCGTGTAGCGGCTTAAAACAACAACAGCTGGCAGTGTAAGGTCTAGAGACAGTCAGCCCAAAAATGCACTAAAGTCCAGCAGGACAAGGCATAATCCAAGACTTGAGAAGGATTCAATATTTTAGGTCGGTACCGTATTTTTCAGACTATAAGACGCTCCTGACCATAAGATGTACCTAGGTTTAGAGGACTAAAACCAGGGGCAAAAAATGTATACTAAACCTGGTGCATCCATGGTGAAGGGGCATCTTGTGGATTATGCCCCCCTTGCACCTCCTGTGTACCCCTGTGTCCAACTCTGTCCCTCTTGTGTCCTCCTATATACCTCTTTGTGTACCCCTTGTGTTGCCCTGCGTCCACCTCTGTCCTCCTCTATGCCCCTTTGTGTCCCCATGTGTCCTCCTGTACGCCTCTTTGTGTCCCCATGTGTCCTCCTCTATGCCCCTTTGTGTCCCCATGTGTCCTCCTCTATGCCCCTTTGTGTCCCCATGTGTCCTCCTATACGCCTCTTTGTGTCCCCATGTGTCCTCCTGTACGCCTCTTTGTGTCCCCATGTGTCCTCCTCTATGCCCCTTTGTGTCCCCATGTGTCCTCCTCTATGCCCCTTTGTGTCCCCATGTGTCCTCCTCTGCATGGGCACAGTACAGGGAGTCCCCGACATTGCGGTGGGTTGGAGGTTGGTATTGGCAGAGAGTTCACAAGTCAGGAACTACCTGCATTTGGACTATAAGATGCAGTGACTTTTTTTTGCCACTTTTAGGGGAGAAAAAGTGAGTCTTATAGTCCCAAAAATACAGTAAATCCTTGATTATATTACTAAATAAAACAATCCCGCCCAGCATGTTGTCCATGTAGCCATCCTCCTGTACCTACCTCTGTCTCCGGACGGGAGCATCGGCGAGAGCCTGAGCGGGCCTTCCAGGAGCGTCGGCGGAGAGAGGAACGCCCGGCTCTCCGGGGCACGGTTTATGGGCGACAATCCGTAGGGCGAGCCGTCTGAAAACAACAGACGACACATGAAATGACTCGCTACACATTGCAGCAACCAGACAACTGTTAGAGATGAGAATCTGGTGTCCAAAGTCGCGTTATTGAAATTCACCCATCAGCCCACTCCAGCACCCCACTCCAGCACCCAGACATGTGGACGGGTCAGTTCCCTTAACTGCGCTTCACATGAGTCATGCATGACATGAAGTACAAATAAGTGACCTCCCTCTGACCCTGTCCACATGTTGGGGCGCTGAAGTGGTGAGATTGGCAGATTCGGGCTTACACATTTCAATATTACGATTTCGGACACCAACACTAAATTGAGAACAAAGAATGATGAAAATGAACAGTATTATACCAAACTACGCACTACTGTACAGGGCAAGAAAACCAGAATGACAATCTTCACCATGTAAACATTTTTAGTGGCATTGATAAAGGGGGGGGGGGGGGGGGGGGGTGTTATCATCCCAACTATTTGACCTGAAAACCAGACTGTTGATCCTTGTGCATCTTATATACTTAAAGGGAACCAGACGAAGCACCCTCATGTATTTTACCATATATATCAGTGGGAACATTAGAGAAAACACCTACCCTGCTCTCTGCTTCATTCTTCACTGCTCAGCCTGCTTGTAATCAGCTCTGATAAAATCCCTGACTGAGCATTCAGTCTGGCTTTGCTCAGGAATCATTATAGCTGAGTCATTATAGCAGAGCCACAAGGGGGCAGGCTTGGGCTTGAAAAGACATCAGAGAAGACAGACTCAGCTATAATGATTCCTGAGCAGAGCCAGACTGAATGCTCAGTCAGGGATTTTATTAGGGCTGTAACAAGCAGGCTGAGCAGTGAAGATTGAAACAGAGAGCAAGGTAGGCGTTTTCTCTAATGTTCCCACTGATATGTATGGTAAAATACATGAGGGTGCTTCATCTCTGGTTCACTTTAATCAGTGCTTAGAGTAGAATTACACTCTCGCTAAATATTTGCGTCATACAAGTACCAAAGCTGGGGAAATGGGACTTCATCAGTCCTTCTTATATCCAAGCCTTTATAGCTGTGCACACACCTATAGTGTATCAGTATGTGCCAGTATGTGCCTCTGTCCTCCCAGCAATGTTTAGTCTAGGCCATTTACTTATGCAGCTCTTCTGGCCCAGAGCACTCTGGGAGACCAGATGTTGTATCTGCTCACTTCAGAACACACAGCAGACATTCCGCAGTGATGCTGCTTGCCAGCAGTGAAGATGACGCTGCTGTCTCGCATAAATATAAGAAAGTAAATCCGGGACAGGAAATATTTTACAATGGGCCCACACTGACTAAATCTATACATGAATATTGTAAAAAAATGTGTCATCATTACATTCTGACAAGTTCCTCTTTAAATACTCAAACTTCAAACCAGCATTCTCAACCCTGGAACCTCATACAAGAAACAGGGACTCCAGGAAAGATGTATTTAGGATTAGTTCTACAAAATCCAATGACTCATCTCACAAGTTTATTTTCATTTCAGGTTTGCTTTAGTCTTTTATGTGGAAGTGAGTTAGAATGCAATAAGGAACGCTTTTGTCATATATAAACCTGTGATTATCAGCTGTTCCTTATATATTGTTCAGATAGTCATTCTAGGTTTACTCACCCTTTTACTGAGCTGGATGAGCCATTTCCATGACAATGGATTGTCTTATTAAAGGGGCACTATGGCAAAAAATTATAAAATTTAAAATATGTGTAAACAAATAAGAAGTACATTTTGTCCAGAGTAAAATCAGCTATAAAGTACTTTTCTCCTATGTTGCTGTCACTTACAGTAGGTAGTAGAAATCTGACAGAAGCGACAGGTTTTGGACTAGTCCATCCCTTCATGGGGGATTCTCAGGGATTTATTTCTTTTCAAAAGCCCTTAGTGAATGGCAGTTGCTCTGTCCAACTGCCAAAAAACTGTAGCGAGCAGGGAAGCTGGCCAGCATCATTGTGTAAATCCTTTTTAGGGAATATCTTTATAAAGAATAAAAACCTTGCTGAGAATCCCCCATGAAGAGATGGAGTAGTCCAAAACCTGTCACTTCTGTCAGATTTCTACTACCTACTGTAAGTGACAGCAACACAGGAGAAAAGTAATTTATGGCTCATTTTATTCTGGAAAAAAATATACTTCTTATAGGTCTATGTTTACACATTTTAAATGTTAACATTTTTCGCCAGTGCCCCTTTAAGTGTTTATATATTTTCCATGCTACATGAGCTCTGCAATTAAGATCCCGCCCTAAACAGAGGCTTTAAAGGAGGAAGTATCTTAAAGATGGAAAAACACATGTAGTGTAGCAGCCAAAAGCAGCAACAAGTGGAGAGTTAGTCTCCCCCCCCCCCCCCCCCCCCCCAGGTGTAAAGCCTCAGTTTTGTTCAGGATTCATATTGTGGAGCTCATGTCTGGTTAAAGGACAACTGTATTGAGAAGGATATGGAGGCTGCCATATTTATTTCCTGTTAAACAATACCAGTTGCCTGGCTGCCCTGATGATCTATTTGGCTGCAGTAGTGTCTGAATCACACACCAGAAACAAGCATGCAGCTAATCTTGTCAGATATGACAATATTGTCAGAGCACCTGATCTGCTTTTTTTTTATTTTTACACTTGAACAATTAAAAAAAATATTTTAAAGGTAGCCATACATCTAGAGATTGTGATTAAATCATTTATTTCAATTGTTTAAAGAAAACCTGAACTGAAAATGAAAAGTCAAAATAAGCATACACAAGTCATACTTACCTCCTGTGTAGTCTACTCCTCAGTGTCTTTTTCCTCTCCTGCGTCCTGTCTATCCACTGTGATCAATGGAATTCTCCGTCCTCCATTTTGAAAATGGCCATTACCCCATAACAGCTTCCTGGTCAGCACACTGTTAAACTGTAACATCGCCCACTTGAGCCATAGGGAAACATGGACACATCAGCTCTCCTCTCAGCTGTAACTGACAGCAACTGATATATAACTGACAGCAACTGATATATTTCAGTTCTGACAAAATGTTGTCAGAACTGGAAGGGATCATTGTCAGAAGAAAATGGTGAGCTTCTGAGAGGAACTGATGGCAAGGTAACTATGTAATGTTCATTTGAAGTTACCTCATGTGTTTATTTTAAATAATTTTACTCAGTACAAGTTCTCTTTAAAGGACCTCTTAATCTTAACATTTAAAATACATGTAAACATATACAAATAAGAAGTATGTTTCTTCCAGAGTAAAATGAGCCATAAATTACTTTCCTCCTATACAGTAAGTAGTACAAATCTGACATTACGGACAGATTTTGGACTAGCCCATCTTCTCATTGAAGGGGGGGGGGGGGGGTTCCTCAGGGTTTTCTTTATTTTTAAAAGCACTTAGAGAATGGCAGTTGCTCCGTCCAACTGCCAAAGAAGTGTACGGTGAGCAGGGAGGCTGGCCAGCATCTTTGTATAAATCCTTTTCAGGGAATGTCTTTATAAAAAATAAAGGCCATGCTGAGAATCCCCCATGAAGAGGTGGACTAACCCAAAACCAGTCGGTAATGTAGGATTTCTACTACCTACTGTAAGTGACAGTAACATAGGAGAGAAGAAATTTATGGCTCATTTTACACAGGAAGAAATGTATTTATTTGTATGCGTTTTAAATTTTAAGATTTTTGCTACAGGTCCTCTTTAAGTGTAAAAACATTTTATACTGTACATTTTACACTGGTATTTTTTGCCTTTGCTGTTATCTTATTTTTACTGTTGATAAAATATAATCACAATCACTGCATGGAGGAAGAAGCATTTTGGTGATGTTTTCTAGCTACAAAGCAGGGCCTTTCCTGACAAATCCTGGAGAGATTAAAGCTGGCCATACACTAGGCCGATTCCCCGCCGATCGACAGCAGATTCGATCACTGGGATCGAATCTGCTGTCACATCGTTCACGCTACACGCTAAATTTCGTTCTATTTCGTCCTGAAATAGATCGATCCCGTCGATCGCTCCATGCGGGAAATTACTGTCGATCGCCCGCGGGTAGGAAACGCGTCGCTAGCAGCGTTCGAGTGCCCGACTACCGACGCAATAGAGTGGCAACACATTACCTGCTCCGCCGGCGCGACTCACCCCGGTCACTGCTGCTCCGTCTCTGGTCTGGTCTGGTCTCCGGGTCCGGCATGCTTCACTTCTTCTAGCCCGGCAGGAAGTTTAAACAGTAGAGGGCACTCTACTGTTTAAACTTCGTGCCGGGCAGGAAGAAGTGAAGCATGCTGGACCCGGAGACCAGACCAGAGCGGAGAAGACAGCGGAGACCTGGGGACTGGAGTCGCGCCGGCCGGAGCAGATAATGTATGCGGGCGGGGGGAGCGGCGGCAGCACCACCACAGATTGTGAACGGTTTCAGGCTGAAATCGGTTCACAATCTGTTTACTGTAAAGGCAGCCATACGATCCCTCTCTGATCAGATTCGATCAGATAGGGATCTGTCTGTTAGTCGAATCTGATGGCAAATCGACCAGTGTATGGCTACCTTAATGCTCCTTCCTCTTGCATTGACTGTAATTATGGTATATCTTATCAGCAGCGCAATTAAAATAACAGCCCCTTGCTGGCAAAGGCAAAAAATAACTAGTGTAAAAACTGTACAGTGTAAAAAAAACAAAAAAAAAAAAAAAAAACACTTGAACAATTAAAAAAAAAAAAGTGATTGTATGAAGAATCTTATAGATATCCCTTTAACACAATTCAGTGTTTCCTTAGATTTTCATACCACATTAAGCACCAGTGAGAACATCAGTAATAGGCTATGGAATTCTGACATTCTTGTGTATCGCACAGTATTTGCGTGTCTGAAATGCGCACAGCAATGTACGGTATATAGAGGGAACAAGGCCACCTCCCACATTTAATGATGAACCAATACCAGTAAAAACCCTTCCTATAGTATGGCAGCTAGGATGTCACAGAGGAGCACAAATACTACGGAGGTGGATGATGGATTCCATGCAATGACGGGGGTGACATGTACATCTATACCTGGGTGGTTTATAAAGACATCTGCGTAAGCTAGCAAGAGGGAAGAAAATACAAGCCATGTTACATACATGAAGGAAAGCGCACACCCGCCAGCTGACAGTCTCCTGAAACAATCATTCATAGCACTGATCATTGTACACACATGCTGCTTGGCTGTTTTCAGAGCAGCCTGTTCTGTTGAATGGAGAGGGGAAGCGGGACAGGATCAGGAGCTGTTCACTGCACCCATAGGCGTTAGCGACCAGAGATTAATCCGCAATGGGGGGGGGGGGGGGGATTGCTGAACAGAAAGCTGATGTCAGCAGGGAACAGCTGGACTCACAAACAGTAGATCTCGACATGCAAATCATTCCAGTCTGCATTGACATTTCATGTAAATTGTATGCAGATCAGGATTAAGTCAATCAAGAAGTATATTTGAAACAGAAGTTTGCCTTCTTAAAACAGAAGGTATTTGCGATTATTCAGGTTGGAGTGAGCCTATGATGTCTCCCACAATGCATCACTGCTGAATATGCAAATCCTCCCTTTGTTGTCCCTGAAATTGTACACACCATTGCATTACAGCAGTTCTGGAGGTGTGGCTAGCTTGCAGGGACAACAAAGGATGCTTTGCATATTCAGCTGTGATGCATTGTGGGAGATATCACATGCTTACTCCAGCCTGAATGATCCCAAATACCTTCTATTTAAGAAGGCAGACTTCTGTTTTCCATAGCGTTTTAGTAAGAGGGCTTGTTGGTCCTTTGTAACCCCTCACACACTCCTGGGAGTTCTGGTTCACCATGAGCTTGCTGGGTACTCTGTAACTCGATGCCGCATACAATTTGCATGCATGCACACTACAAGTATTAGTATGCCACTGATCCTCTCTACCAGTCTCGGCCTTTTGGCTAAGATCAAGTGTAGTATCTGTTCTTATCAGTCTCAGGGAGGCATGTTACTGGGAACCCCCGGCCTGGTCTCCCGGGGGAAGGACGCCTTGAACGAGTCAAACGGGGGGGGGGATGGGAACCTCCGATCCTCCAGTAAAGGTGTCCGTCCTGGCTCATAATTCTCAGGGGCTGACTGAATGGATCTATACCATGGTCGAAGCTGAATGGCTGAGGGCTTTGCTTAGGCGTACTGCCCCTGGAAGTGGCGCTCCAGGTGCACCTGAAAAAACCTGAGATGTGGCAGATCTCAGGCGGAAGTAGGGTGCTTTGGTCTGTACTGCCCATATGCATCGCCAACTAACGCAGCTCCCCGGCCTTTTGGCTAGGGAGAGTGCGGAATTTTTATCACTCCGGCCGCAAGGTCGGGGCCAGCTTGCTGCCACCGGGGACTTGTCCCCTGGGGACTTCGGTTCCCGCCCCGGCTCCCTCTCGGGAGAGCCACCGACCATGTGGACACGGTTGCCACATGGCCAGGCCCTTTGGGTAACCACTGGGCAGGTTGGGGTCCTTCTATCCTTCGGGTGTTGGAGGACCCAAGAAAACCCCTGCGCCGAAGGCAAAGGGGGAAGGTTCCCTTCGGGGAACACCGGAAGGGCCCTGCCGTATTGTGGGGCCCGTGGCTGCCCATGCACGTTTTGTGGGGGTGCTTTACGCACTCACGCTTTTTCCGTGCATGGGCATAAAGGCCTTGCTTACCCGGGACTCCTGCTGCATGCAACAGGAGCCAAGAAAGCTTAAAAAAAAAAAAAAAGTCTGGTATAGTGGTATTATTAGTTAGTAATAGAACTGCCCTGTCATTCTTGCTATCCATTCTTGCTTCCTTTCCACAATAGCCCTAATATTATCCCCACCCATAATCTGAACTGTTCCCCAGTCACTCACCACCGCCCTCGTACAGATGCCCAACTTTATCCCAATTATCCACTTCACATCCAGACCTTGTTTCACCCTTATGGACCAGAGCAGATCCGACGTTTTACCAATAGATAGTGTACTAGAAAAGGGCTCTGCCTCTGATACAGGAGACCAGGATTCAAATCTTGGCTCTTCCTGTTTAGTAAGCCAGCACCTATTCAGTGAGGAGGCCTTGGGCAAGACTCCCTAACACTGCTTACTGCCTACTGAACACACCCCCTAGTGGCTGCAGCTCTGGTGCTCTGAGTTTACCAGGAGAAAAGTTCAATATAAATGTTATTTGTCTCGTCTATCTCCCTATTTAAAGTGGACCTGAACTCAGAACGTCCTCTCTGCTCTATAAGATAAGCAACAGCATAATAACCTTTCCACAAAAAACATTTCTTTGTTACAGCTGATACAAATTCTAAAATAAATCTGCGCTGTTTCTACTTCCTGATTCATGGAAGCAGATATAGGGTTAACAGCCTGTGCTTTCCACTGAGCTTATCTGCTATCTCTGCCACAGGCAGTCATGTGACACAGCGGAGAGATCAGATTACAACTTGTGATTAGTCACAGATGAGGTGGAATTACACAGGGTAAACTCTCTAAATACATACAGGGTGCATTCTCTATGTATTTCTTCAGTTCTGTGCAAGAGTTCAGGTCCACTTTAATCAGCAATAACTTTATCACTACTTATGATTTACATAAATAGGGTTTTTGTTTTTTAACCACCTGTCAGGCCATCCATGTAAGGTGTTTTCTAAACACCTCTTCCTCCCCCAAACTAGACTATTTTTTTGTTCCTGAGATATGGACAGGATAAGAATATGTAATGTAGTACTGTTGCCAGGAGGAAGTCCCACCCCTCAGACATCTCTGATTTCTATTGGTCAATTAACATGATGGATAACCTCAATTACCCCCCCCCCCCCCCGCTCCTCTGCTCCCCCTCCTGTGCTATACTCTCCTGTGCCTTCCGCGTCCATTCATCCTCTTGCCGCTTACATCTTGCTCTATTGCCCGAAGTAGGATGACACAGAACGTGAGGCACTGGAGATGCCGGCCACTAGAGCGAGCAGGGAGCGGTGAGAGGATTGACATTGCTGGTTCAGAGGAGGTGAGAGAAGCATGACTACCGCTGCACCCAATAGCTGGGCTAGGGAAACAAGGGACGGAGACTGCTTGCTGGGACACTCGGGAGTGGGGGGGGGGGGGGTTATTGTCAGGCTGGCCACGGACTTAGTCTCTGACCACTGCGGTTTACATGTTTGTCAGTTTAACTGCCTGAGTGCGCCAGCCCGACGCCCGCCCCTTGCTTCCTGGTGCCCTAGGCCATGGCCTCTGCGGCCTTGCCTCAAATCCGGCCATGATTGCATAAGAGTTGCTTTAGGGGTAAAACTGACACCATGGAGCAATTCTCACAATACAAACAGTAACCATCCATACTGCTGAGGGGTATCTGCTCAGCGTATTGAAGTAATGACAAGGCTCCGCCCTCCCCCCGCCATGTTTCCGGGAGCAAACTGCTGATCACCCTGCATAAGGCTCTGCCCGTCCGCCATGCTCCCTGGACCTGACTGCCGCTCACCCTGCACAAAGCTCCGCCCCTCCGCCATGTTTCCAGGAGCGGACTGCTGCTCACCCTGCACAAGGCTCCGCCCTTCCGCCATGTTTCCAGGAGCTAACTGCTGATCACCCTGCACAAGGCTCCCCCCCCCCCCTTATCATGCTTCCTGGAGCAGACTGCTGCTCGCCCTGCACAAGGCTCCGCCCCTCCATCATGCTTCCTGGACCTGACTGCTGCTCATCCTGCACAAGGCTCCGCCCCACCACCATGTTTCCAGGAGCGGACTGCTGCTCACCCTGCACAAGGCTCCGCCCTTCCGCCATGTTTCCAGGAGCTAACTGCTGATCACCCTGCACAAGGCTCCGCCCCTCCATCATGCTTCCTGGAGCAGACTGCTGCTCGCCCTGCACAAGGCTCCGCCCCTCCATCATGCTTCCTGGACCTGACTGCTGCTCATCCTGCACAAGGCTCCGCCCCACCACCATGTTTCCAGGAGCAGACTGCTGCTCACCCTGCACAACACTTATGTGGCATCACTCTTATATCATAGGGCCGGCCACTTACCCCTCCCGATGGCCTGTATCACGTCCAGGGCAAACGGATCTTTCTCCAGGAGTTCCAGTTTATATTCCGCCTCTGTTAATCTGCAGGAGGTCGCAGAAGCACAGAACAGTCACACTAATGTTTCCAGCATTTGCCATTCACTGAGATGCAGAGAAACAGGCGATACTCACTTCTGCCTCAAATGCAAAGTCTCCCTCTTCACATCACTCAGGTATCTCTCTGCTGCTCTCGCCGTCAGCTGCAATGACAAAAGATTACACATACACACAGTGAATGGATAGGCTGCATTCTCAGCGATGTCACTGGTCTCTAGTAAATGGATAGGCTGCATCCTCAGTGATATCACTGGTCTCTAGTGAATGGATAGGCTGCATTCTCAGTGATGTCACTGGTCTCTAGTAAATGGATAGGCTGCATCCTCAGTGATATCACTGGTCTCTAGTGAATGGATAGGCTGCATTCTCAGTGATGTCATTAGTCTCTAGTGAATGGATAGGCTGCATCCTCAGCGATGTCACTGGTCTCTAGTAAATGGATAGGCTGCATCCTCAGTGATATCACTGGTCTCTAGTGAATGGATAGGCTGCATTCTCAGTGATGTCACTGGTCTCTAGTGAATGGATAGGCTGCATCCTCAGTGATGTCACTGGTCTCTAGTGAATGGATAGGCTGCATCCTCAGTGATGTCACTGGTCTCTAGTGAATGGATAGGCTGCATCCTCAGTGATGTCACTGGTCTCTAGTGAATGGATAGGCTGCATTCTCAGTGATGTAAGCTTTGATTGTTTACTACCTACCACTCACAAGCTCTTATTG
The DNA here is from genome assembly GCF_040937935.1 of Hyperolius riggenbachi. NCBI lineage: Eukaryota > Metazoa > Chordata > Amphibia > Anura > Hyperoliidae > Hyperolius > Hyperolius riggenbachi. The sequence goes on along the minus strand of NC_090654.1, from coordinate 288,710,813 downwards.
CTCCCGGGATGTTTATTTTTTTTAACCTCCTTAGCGGTAACCCTGTGTGTGACACGGGGTAAGACGCCGGAGGGTGCCGCTCAGGCCCTGCTGGGCCGATTTAAATAATTTTTTTTTGCTGGACGCAGCTGGCACTTTGCTAGCTGCGCCAGCACCCCGATCGCCGCTATTCGTTGCGGCGCCCCCCCCCCCCCCCAGACCCCGTGCGCTGCCTGGCCAATTAGTGCCAGGCAGCGCCGAGGGGTGGATCTGGAGTCCCAATGACGTCCCGACGGTCGGGTCGGTGACGTCATCCCGCCCCGTCGCCATGGCGACGGGGAAGCCCTCCAGGAAATCCCGTTCTTTGAACGGGATTTCCTGATCGCCTATCGCCGGAGGCGATCGGCGGGGCTGGGGGGATGCCGCTGAGTAGCGGCTATCATGTAGTGAGCCCTGGGCTCGCTACATGATTTAAAAAAAAATAAAAAAAAAAAATAAAAAAAAAACTGCTGCGCTGCCCCCTGGCGGAATGTTTCATACCGCCAAGGGGGTTAAAGAAATGTACCAGCCAATCACCGCGATCGGCTGTCATAGGTATCAGCCTATGACAGCCGATTGCTCCTGTTGCTCTGTAGGGGACAGCCGAGTGACACAGCTGTCTCCAGTACAGCGCTGGTTGGCGATTTCGCTGTCTAACAGTCTTGTAGCGGCGATCACTGCTAGGAGACTGATGATGGAGCAGAGATCCGCACGATCTCCTGCAAAACACGCCCCCAGGACTTGATGCTAATCAGTGTTAGGTGGTCCTGGGGGAGCCACTGCGTCGATAGGACGTTAAAAAAAAATACAAATAAAGAACAAACATCTGAGCAGCACATATTCAGTGCTGTGATCCTCTGTCACACTTACCCAGTTATCATGAGATTTCTTTTCATAAGAGGTGACCTTGAGGGGGAAATAAAGAGGATATTTTATGATTAGGTGTCACATGTTATCTTCTGATACATCAGCAGGTCTCATAATAACGCAAGTGTTGTGGGGAAATAAGGAGCTGATCTTGTGTTACGGAATGAGGAATCCAGTCATTATGAGCCCTCTAGCAGCAGAGAGTGGCCACACTTCACTAAAGGTCACACTAGTGATAATAAGGCAATAGAAAACTTATCACAACACATCGACCGGAAGTGAGAGGGATATGGAGGCTGCCATATTTATTTCCTGTTAAACAATACCAGTTGCCTGGCTGGCCTGCTGATCTCTTTGGCTGCAGTAGTGTCTGAATCACAACTGAAACAAGCATGCAGCTAACCTTGTTAGATTTGTCATAGACATTTCATCTGCATGCTTGTTCAGGGTTCATGGCTAATAGTATTATGCCTAGTACACACCATACAATTTTCTGTTACGGGGCCCATACACTGGTCGATTTTAGCCATCCATCGACGGCCGAGTCGACTGTTTTGATCAAATCGGCTTGAAATCGATGCAGCAGAAAGCATGATAGATCGGCAGAGCGATCGATTTCCGTCCAATTTCAATCGATTTGCTCGATCAGTCCGGACGGAAAATCTGGGTCGATCGGCTACTGGCAGCCGATCGATGGCCCATAGGGTTGCATTGGATCGAATAGTGCAACACTGCATTTCGATCGAATTTCAATAGATTTCATTCTGAAATCTAATGAAATTAGTTTCCTACTGTGTTGTGCCACACCAGAAACATTGCTGTCAGATTCGACCTGACAGAAATCTGATGGTCGAATCTGCTGCAAATCTATCTACACGATACGATTCTTTGTGCGATCTGATTACGATTTTATTTACGATCCGATTAAATCAGACATTTCCGATCGGGATTCAATTCGATTTGCCATTGCAAAACAATGGCAGATCGAATTGAATCCCGATCGGAAATGTCGGATTTAATCGGATCGTAAATAGAATCGTAATCGAATTGCACAAAGAATCGTATCGTGTAGATGGGGCTTTAGATTTTTCTGTAATTAGATTACTTTCTGTAAAGTACTGGTAGAGACTGGTCATTCTCTTTGGTGCATTGCCTTCTGGTTATCTCCTGCTGAGTAGAACAACGCCTAATTGCTCGGCAGATAGATGGTTAGATGTTGGAAATTATCTATCCGGCAGGTAAATCTAATGCTGAGCATACACGGCCCTGATTCTTCTTATCAATCGAGCAGCTGATGGCTCAATTGATAATTTCCGACATGTCCGATACCCCGCCGGATCGATTCCGCGCTCGATAGCGACGGGCAGGACAATAGAAGAAACGAGCAGAAGACACCACCCGCGGGGACGAGCGGGAATCTATAGAGCGGCTCAATACACAGTACAAAACGTACCGTGTATCCCCAGCATTATAGAAAATCTTACAGAAAATCGTATGGTGTGTACTAGGCATCAGAGGATCAGCAGGACAGCCAGGAAATGCGCATTATGCAGGCAGGTTGTAGCCCCACCCCTTCCTGCTGCCTCCTCTGCCAGGGAGGTTACAGCCAGCCTGCAGGAGGGTCCTGAGGGAGGGAGAGACAGACACTCCTGTAGGGACACTACATAGCAATCTCCTATGAAATAGATGCCAGTGTAAACAATCTATTCTGTGGCCCTGCAAATAAATGTATTAGAGCGTCAAACCTCTAAAGATAATAACGATCCTGACCTGCCCTTGATAGGAGTTCACTGTCTTCTCAGTTTCCTCTTCCAGTTCATCCAGGCGTGTCCTGGAGAAGGAGAGTCAGGTGAGCATCTACCTCCAGCCAGCAGGTGGCGCAATAATAAACCACACACCGTAGTTAGCATCTCTTACTTGACAGTCCCCAGCTCTGAGGTGGCCAGGATCATCTTCTCGTCCGCCTTGCTGAGCTTGGCCTCTTTCTGCAGGCGATCCCTTTCCTGAACAGTCAGTTTCCTGAAAATATACGACCCAAACCCTGAAATCTGCTGCCTGCGGCTGAGGGAGAGGCTGAGAGTGAGGCTGAGAGTAAGGCTGAGAGGCTGAGAGGGAGAGAGAGAGTGAGGCTGAGAGGGAGAGAGAGTGAGGCTGAGAGGGAGAGTGAGGCTGAGAGGGAGAGAGAGTGAGGCTGAGAGGGAGAGAGAGTGAGGCTGAGAGGGAGAGAGAGTGCGGCTGAGAGGGAGAGAGAGTGCGGCTGAGAGGGAGAGAGAGTGCGGCTGAGAGGGAGAGAGAGTGCGGCTGAGAGGGAGAGAGAGTGAGGCTGAGAGGGAGAGAGAGTGAGGCTGAGAGGGAGAGAGAGTGAGGCTGAGAGGGAGAGAGAGTGAGGCTGAGAGGGAGAGAGAGTGAGGCTGAGAGGGAGAGAGAGTGAGGCTGAGAGAGAGAGAGAGAGAGAGAGAGAGAGAGAGAGAGAGAGAGAGAGAGAGAGAGAGAGAGAGAGAGAGAGAGAGAGAGAGAGAGAGAGGCTGAGAGAGAGGCTGAGGGAGAGAGGGAGGCTGAGAAAGTAAGGCTGAGGGAGAGAGGGAGGCTGAGAGGGAGCCCTCCAGGTGGATGGATGTGCCACAACCAGCTTTTATTTCAGTCTATGCCCCAGTCTGGGAGGCTCTGACCTCAATTCACAAAGCAGCGTAGCCATCGCTCCCAACTGTCCCTCTTTCCTCCTCATTTGTCCCTCTTTCAGGACTTTGTCCCTCTTTCTATGTAATATATATATATATATATATATATATATATATATATATATATATATATATATATATATATTTAGTTTTTTCTCTACTAAAAAATGTGTTTGATTGCCTCTAAACATTATTCCCATCCTTTAAATTGATATATTTCTAATTTTAAAATGTTAATATGAAGGAAAATGAAGCAGGATAGAAAGGACCAGTGTGGTTTGAATTACAAAACAACATATTTTTCTTAAGAACTCTTTATGGTATGCGTGACTAGGGGCGTGGTGTGGGTGTGATCAGGGGTGTGGCAGCGGCGTGGCTTAAGTGTCCCTCTTTCTCATCTCAAAAAGTTGGGAGGTATGAGTTTAGCCCAACCTACCGAAAGTTTACAAGTTGAATTCATGTAGAGTTACTGAATGTTTTAGATCTGGTCTAAAAATGTTTGGTAATTCTGACAAACTTTGTAGTCACAAAAGTGAAAGTGGGCGTGGTCAGCGGGTGTTTCCCCACAGGGGGCGTGGTCAGCGGGCATTTCCCCACAGGGGGCGTGGTCAGCGGGCATTTCCCCACAGGGGGCGTGGTCAGCGGGCATTTCCCCACAGGGGGCGTGGTCAGCGGGCATTTCCCCACAGGGGGCGTGGTCAGCGGGCATTTCCCCACAGGGGGCGTGGTCAGCGGGCATTTCCCCACAGGGGGCGTGGTCAGCGGGCATTTCCCCACAGGGGGCGTGGTCAGCGGGCATTTCCCCACAGGGGGCGTGGTCAGCGGGCATTTCCCCACAGGGGGCGTGGTCAGCGGGCATTTCCCCACAGGGGGCGTGGTCAGCGGGCATTTCCCCACAGGGGGCGTGGTCAGCGGGCATTTCCCCCACAGTGTGCGTGGTCAGCGGGTATTTCCCCCACAGTGGGCGTGGTCAGGAGGTATTTCCCCACAGTGGGCGTGGTCAGCTGGTCCCTGTCGGGAAGTTATATCGGTCAGGGAGAAGTCGCCCTGTTGTAGTAGAATTTATTTCAGATTATATGAAGTGCAGCACAAGTAGTAAACTTTACAACCGGAAATTTTTTTTTTTTTTATCAAAAACCCACATAAAAAAAAAATAAAAAAGTTAATTTAGGATGAAGGGTCTTTGCTAAGATCCAGAGAATTACTGTACAAGTTCATTTGGGAGAATACCGCATGGATCTGTATTTACAGAATGCTTTAGAGTAACAAAAAATTTTAGACCCATTTTACCAGATGTCACCCACATTTGTAAAATTTTTAGTGTATTTAAAAATGAGAACAGAAATACCGATCAAGGTATTTTACCAAACAGTTTTGATTTACTGAACAGCCGTGAGTGAATTGAGGCCTCTGTGGAAAATACCCACTGAACATGAACTCTGAATTCACAAAAGTAAAAGTGGACATGTCAGAATTACAACCATAAAACATTTTAGACCTATCTTACTGAATGTTCACACATTTGTAAAATCAGAAAAGCAGCCAAAGCAACAAGCGGGAGAAATATTACAGCAGTGAAGTCACGTTTGAGAGGAGCCTCTTCAAACAGGCACCTGCTCTGATGATGTATTTCCTGTTTGGCGGCCATCTTCATTGTTTACAAAAACAATGAATAAAACAGTGATTTTATCACCAAGAAAGCAGCAGGAGCAGCAAAAATGTCACAGAGAGGGATAGCTGAAGACTACAAACAGGCTGGTACTTTTATTTATGTAAGATTTTCACAGTACAGATTTTGTTTAAAGAAAGAGGACTGCATAACAGTAAAGCTATAAAATTATACAGCCTTGCCACCTCAGCACTTGCAGAGCTCAGCTGTACCTCTGGGCTCAGATCCACTGAAACGTCCCTTCCTGCCTCTGGCCACACCTCTTCCTGCCCTAGTCACACCTCTTCCTGCCCTAGCCACACCTCTTCCCTCCACAGCCACGCCTCTTCCCACCCCAGCCATGATTTTCATACCTGTGCAGTTTCCTCTCATTCTCCTGATAAACCTCCATCATGACGCTCATCTTCTGCTTCAGCTTGTCCACCTCGTCCTCCAGCTGCCCCTTCTCCAGCGCCAGGGACTGGTTGGTGTTCTGGAGGTTGGTGATGCACTCTGAAAACAGCATGAAGGACAGTGAATCATCATCTTTTAGTGGAACCGCTAAATCTACAAAACTATCAGTGCAGATCACACTAGCCGGCCGAGCCAGTGCCTGAAGACACCTACAGCTGACCAGGGCCTGAAGACACCTACAGCTGACCAGGGCCTGAAGACACCTACAGCTGACCAGGGTCTGAAGACACCTACAGCTGACCAGGGCCTGAAGACACCTACAGCTGACCAGTGCCTGAAGACTCCTACAGCTGACCAGGGCCTGAAGACACCTACAGCTGACCAGGGCCTGAAGACACCTACAGCTGACCAGGGCCTGAAGACACCTACAGCTGACCAGGGCCTGAAGACACCTACAGCTGACCAGGGCCTGAAGACACCTACAGCTGACCAGGGCCTGAAGACACCTACAGCTGACCAGGGCCTGAAGACACCTACAGCTGACCAGTGCCTGAAGACACCTACAGCTGACCAGGGCCTGAAGACACCTACAGCTGACCAGGGCCTGAAGACACCTACAACTGACCAGGGCCTGAAGACACCTACAGCTGACCAGGGCCTGAAGATACCTACAGCTGACCAGGGCCTGAAGACACCTACAGCTGACCAGTGCCTGAAGACACCTACAGCTGACCGGGGCCTGAAGACACCTACAGCTGACCAGGGCCTGAAGACACCTACAGCTGACCAGGGCCTGAAGACACCTATAGCCAGCTTCTAATGCTCTCCTGGTCCTTCTCTCTGTTGTGCAATAAATGCCCTATAAGTGCCCCAAACAGAAACTGCTAAAGGACAACTGACCTGAGCGACACATGGAAGCTGCCATATTCATTTCTGTTTAAACAATGCAGATTACCTGGCTGTCCTGCTGATCCTCTGCCTTTAATATATTTAGCCATAGACCCTGAACATGCAGATCAGATGCTCTGACTGAAGTGTGACTGGATTAGCTGCATGCTTGTTTCTGGTGTGATTCAGACACTACTGCAGCCAGAGAGATCAGCAGGGCTGCCAGGAAACTGGAATTGTTTAACAGGAAATAAATATGGCAGCCTCCGTATTCCTCTCGCTTCAGGTGTCCCATAAAGTGAGCATAAAAAGGTTTATGCAGGCTCTTGCAGTTAAAGGCGGAGTCATGTGCCACAATGCATGCCTGAAGGTGTACAGAGCTGCACTCGCATCCACTGACTACATTACCCGCAACGTATTGCTGTGCATGCGTTACAAGCTGCGGTCCTGGAGAAGATGGCAAATCCCTAACGGGCTGAGGGCCAGAGGAGAAGCACCCTGTAGGTAAATAATGACGGCCTCCCCCCCAACTCTGGCCCTTGTAACACACACACCTTACTTTCCCATTCTGGAGCGCTGGTCACTTTAACCACTTAGGTCAATCTGGACGGGTATATCCGTCCAGATAGCCTGCCCTGCTGCAGCTGAGCAGGGCGCGCGCTCCCGCTGCCTTCCGCTGCCCCGGAGATCAATGAATGGGAACACAGTTCTATGTCTCCCTATGAAAAACCGACGGCTTCTCTGAAAAGGGGCACGTCATCCCTTCAGTTCCTGTACGAGAGAGCTCTCGCTTACAAGATGGAGTTCTTACAAATTCTTAGCAAAAATGTACCACCCAAAGAAAGCCTAATTGGTGGCGGAAAAAACAAGATACAGATCAATTGTGATAAGTAGTGATAAAGCTATTGGCGAATGAATGGGAGGTGAAAGTTGCACTGATGCATAATGTGAAACGATACTGAAGGCTGAAGTGTTTAAAGGACAACTGTAGCGAGAAGTATATGGAGGCTGCCATATTTATTTCTTTTTAAAGCCAATGTGTACCGATTAAAAAAAAAGAAAAGTCAGATACTCACCTAAGGAGGGGAAGGCTCGGTCCTAATGAGACTTCCCTCTCCTCTCCCGGTGCCCGGTTCCGCTCACGATCCCCCGTTGCAGTATTCGACCAGTTTGGTCAAATACTGCCGCTCCGGAAGTCTTCGGGAGCACTCGGGCTCCCGAAGACGGGCCGCTCCATACTGCGCATGTGCGAGTGCCCACTATGACGCACTCACGCGTGCGCAGTATGGAGGAGCCCGAGTGCTCCCAAAGACTTCCGAAGTCCCCCGCGGCGGGGGATTTGAACGAAGGAAGGATCCACCGGGCACCGGGAGAGGAGAGGGAATGCTCATTAGGACCGAGCCTTCCCTCTCCTTAGGTGAGTATCTGATTTTTTTTTTTTTTTAAATCGGTAACCATTCACTTTAAGCAATACCAGTTGCCTGGCTGTCCGGCTGATCCTCTGCCTCTAATACTTTTAGCTATAGACCCTGAACAAGCATGCAGCAGATCAGGTGTTTCTGACATCATTGTTGGTAGGGTTGCCGTGGTATGTTTGATTGTGCATGGTAATCATACTATGTGCAATTTCGTTTTACCGGTTTTCAGGGGGAGTATTTCGCAGCGATGTGCGGAGTACGGTATATAGTTGTCACTGTCTCTCAGAGGGGCTCACAATCGAGTCCCTACCATAGTCCTATGTCTATGTGTGTATCGTGCAGTGTGTGTATTGTAGTCTAGGGCCAATTTTTTAGAGGGAAGCCAATTAACTTATCTGTATGTTTTTGGGATGTGGGAGGAAACCGGAGTGCCCAGAAGAAACCCACACAGACATATGGAGAACATACCAACTCCTTGCTGACCTGGTCGGGATTCAAACCTGGGTCCCAGCGCTGCAAGGCGAGAGCTCTAACCACTACGCCACCGTGCTACCCAATACCAATACCAGTTGCCTGGCAGCCCTGCAGATCTCTTTGGCTGCAGTAATGTCTGAATCACACCAGAAACAAGCAGGCAGCTAATCTTGTCAGATCTGACAATAATGTCAGAAACACCTGATCTGCTGCATGCTTGTTCAGGGGCTAAAGCTAAAAGTATTAGAGGCAGAGGATCAGCAGGATAGCCAGGCAACTGGTATTGTTTAAAAGGAAATAACTATGGCAGCCTCCATATACCTCTCGTTACAGTTCTTCTTAAATAATTCTGAGATGATGAAAATTTTATGGGGCTTGCTAATGGACCTCTCCAATGTAGCTGCTGCACTTCATAAGTCTATTCCAAACTGCATACATTTGCACAAAACTAGGAATTAAATTTACATCAACTCAGAATTATTCGCATCTCATCCCTATTGGCCATCTCTCTGCAGACAGTGGAGACACCGGAGTCACGGCTATCAGATGACCGGTGCATGGAACGGTCACCAGCGCCTCCGTCGGCTTCTGTACCTGAGAGCTGCTCCTTCGCTTTCATCTCATCCGAGAGGTTTTCGTACAGCTGCTTCTTCTCCGACTCCACGCTCTTCAGAGAGGCGTTTATCTGCAGCGGCACAAAGAGGACATGTCTCACATCAACACACATACAGCAAGAGCAGCGCAGCCGGCCTCCAGCATCCACCGAGTGTTTCACTCATAGGCGGAATCTGCCACGGTGGAAAGGTGCCGTACATATAGCGATTTTGCGGGTGATCAACTATCTGATAATCATCTAATCGGATGATAATCAGTGCTGCAACAAGCATGCCCAATGGATGATTCAACTGATTTGGGGCCGCAAGTGGTCAAATGTATGGATCGGACATGCGGGGAAATCTCAGTGCAACGTGGTGGATTGTATGGGCGGCGGTAACTGCGTGTGATTGAGCGATGAACGCGGCAAAGGTGCCCATACATCTTCTGCTTCCACATCGGTGCCGCACGCGGATAGCGGTATATAGTTATAAACACGCCACATGGGGCGCCAACGCGGAAGATTTATGGGAACCTTCTTCACTAGTGGCAACAGCGCACAGTGAAAGTATTTGAATGCATGGGGGGGGGAGGGGGCGGCACATTTACATATATATAGAGGGGACAGCAATGGAGGCGGCGCCACAAGGCCGATTCCCAAAATATTTCATGCTGCAATTGATCGGGGATCTGACAGATGACATCTCTCTACGATCAGATTCAATCAGAAAGAGAGCAGTCTTTTGGTCAATCTGCCCATCATCGCTAGATGCATCAGCACCTTAAAGGACAACTGAAGTGAGCGTGATAAGGAGGCTGCCATATTTATTTCCTTTTAAACAATACCAGTTGCCTGGCAGCCCTGCTGGTCTATTTGGCAGCAGTAGTGTCTGAATCACACCAGAAACAAGCATGCAGCTAATCTTGTCAGATCTGACCATAATGTCAGAAACGCCTGATCTGCTGCATGCTTGTTCAGGGGCTATGGCTAATAGTATTAGAGGCAGAGGATCAGCAGGGCTGCCAGGCAACTGGTATTGCTTAAAAAGAAATAAATATGGCAGCCCCCATATCCCTCTCACTTCAGTTGCCCTCTCACTCCCAGCCCCCACGATGAATACAAAAAGTACAGAAAGAAAACAAAAGTATCAAACGTTAGTGTAGAACAGGTGGATTAAAATCTTTGGGAGGTTCTAACCCTTCCCAGCAGCATCAAACAAATTACAGATCAAAAGAAGAAAAAAAAAAATGACATACAGGTAGTCCCCGGTTTACGAACGCCAGACTTACGAACGACCCGCCGCGATGACGTCACGCCGCCGGGGACTACATTGTGCTGCCTGGAAGCTGCGCGGCCCGTCCTCTTGCTCCGTTCACTTTTCCCCAGCGCCTCCTGATGCGTTAGACCGGCATGGAACAGGTGAGATGTCACCTATCTGCCTTCTGCTGCGCCTACTCTGCTTAAAGAGACTCTGAAGCGAGAATAAATATCGCTTCAGAGCTCAAAGTTAGCAGGGGCATGTGTGCCCCTGCTAAACCGCCGCTAAACGGGGGTCCCTTCACCCCCAAACCCACCCCCGCAAGACTTGGTCGCTCCTGGAGGCAGGGCTAACCGCCGCAGCCCTTCCTCCAGTCGCGTCTATCAGCGGCGCATCGCCGCCTCTCCCCCGCCGCTCTCAGTAAAGGAAGACAGAGGGGCGGGGGAGAGGCGGAGATACGCGCTGACAGACGCGCGTGGGGCAGGGCTGCGGCGGTTAGCCCTGCCCCAACCAGGAAGCGCTCCCCCGCTGCACCGAGGGGATTTGGGGGATCAGGGACCCCCGTTAAGCCGCGGGATAGTGGCGGTTTAGCAGGGGCACACATGCCCCTGCTATTTATGAGGTCTGAAGCGAGATTTATTCTCACTTCAGACTCTCTTTAAGGAATGAGGGCGTCCCGACTTAAGAACGAATTCAGGTTACGAACGAACCTTCAGTCCCTGTCTCGTTCGTTAACCGAGGACTAACTGTACATACAAATATTTGTAAACATTTGACTGGCTTTAGTAGTGTAATTAATAAAGGCAGCAACTGAAAGCTCACCATGGCAGCAAAGATCAGCTTCTTTATTGTCTGCTTCTGAGGATCCCCTGAAATAAACAAAATACATGATTGGCTACAGAGAGGAAGTCAACAGAGCCCTCAGCTTACAAGGACCCGAGAGGGATAGGGAGGCTGCCATATTTATTTCCTGTTAATACCAGTTGCCTGGCTGTACGGCTGACCTCTTTGGCTGCGGTAGTGTCTGAATCAGAGCACCTGATCTGCGGCATGCTTGCTCGGTGCTATGGCTAAAAGTATTGTAGGCAGAGAATCAGCAGGACAGCCAGGCAATGTGCATTGCTTACACGGAAATAAATGTGTCAGCCTCCAGGTCTTTCACTTCGGGTTCCTCCCTCCAGAATGAAGTGTTTCAACACATGGTCAGAATCCCAGACACTGACCAATTTCCTGCACCAAGGACTGGCTGCGCTGTAGTCTGCAATCAGTCCAGAGGGATTCGGTGTGTGCCTGCCTACTTGCAGACTGGCCTAAGGAATGATGTCATCCAAACACCAGCAGCAGCCCCCACCCACAGAGCCTGAAACTTATTTCTGGTTTTAAATTCAAATTTCATGACGAGGGGGCAATATTGGGCTACTACAATGACCCGTAGAAGCCTCATTTTGCAGAAGGTAACATCTGAGCACTGTGACTTCTCTATTTTACTAAACTCAGAACTTCCTCTCTGCTATAAAAGATTGGCCACAGCATCATAACCTTTATGGACAAAAACTAAATTCTTCATTATAATTTATGTAAATCCTAAAAAAAAAAAAAAAAAAAAAAAAGACTTTTTTAAAACCTCAAGTCTGCTTTAAAGGGAACCTAAACTGAGAAGGATATGAATTTTTCCTTCTAAAATAATACCAGTTCCCCGATTCTCCTGCTGATCCTGTGTCTCCAATACTTTCAGCCACAGCCCCTGAACAATCATGCAGATCAGGTGATCTGACTGAAGTCAGACTGGATTAGCTGCATGCTTGTTTCAGGTGTGTGATTCAGCCACTACTGCAGCCAAAGATCAGCAGGCTGCCAGGCAACTGGTATTGTTTAAAAGGAAACATCCATATCCCTCTCAGTTAAAGGGATACTGTAAAGGGGTCGGAGGAAAATGAGTTGAACTTACCCGGGGCTTCTAATGGTCCCCCGCAGACATCCTGTGCCCGCGCAGCCACTCACCGATGCCTGGCCCCGCCTCCGGTTCACTTCTGGAATTTCAGACTTTAAAGTCGGAAAAGGAGCGAGGACATGGCCGCACAGGCACAATGGTTTTCAGACTTTAAAGAGACTCTGTAACAACAAAAACCTCCCCTGGGGGGTACTCACCTAGGGTGGGGGAAGCATCCGGATCCTAATGAGGCTTCCCACGCCGTCCTCTGTCCCACGGGGGTCTCGCTGCAGCCCTCCGAACAGCCGGCGACAGACCCGACTGTAGATTCAATATTTACCTTTGCTGGCTCCAGCGGGGGCACTGTGGCCGCTTTCGGCGCGGAAATAGACGGAAATACCCGATCTCCATCGGGTCCGCTCTACTGCGCAGGCTCCGGAAACTTGCGCCTGCGCAGTAGAGCAGACCCGACGGCGATCGGGTATTTCCGCCTACTTCGGAGCCAACAGCAGTCAGAGCGCCTGCGCAGGAGCCAGGAAGGTAAATATTGACGTCACCGCTGCACGGAGGGCTGCAGCGAGACCCCCGAGGGACGCAGGACGGCGTGGGAAGCCTCATTAGGATCCGGAGGCTTCCCCCACCCGAGGTGAGTACGCCCCAGGGGACGTTTTGTCGTTACAGTTCCTCTTTAAAGTCTGAAATTCCCGAAGTGAACTGGAGGCGGGGCCGGAGCATCGGTGAGTGGCTGCACGGGCAAAGGATGTCTGCGGGGGACCGTTAGAAGCCCCGGGTAAGTTCAACTCATTTTCCTCCGACCCCCCTACAGTATTCCTTTAAGGTTCCCTTTAAAAAGTAAGCCTTCCATGCTGCAGTGTATTTCAATAAGCGCAGCATTCCTCTGGGCAAAGGGGAGAATGTATTTAATACTACCACACTGCTCCACGTACATACACACCGTGTTTCCCTGAAAATAAAAGTGTTTTATGTACATTTTTGCTCTAAAAGATGTGCTAGGCCTTATTTTCAGGGATGTCCTATTTCTATGAACACCATGTACTGATCAGGCACCAGCCCTGTCCCTGCATAGCTGATAAACTGGCTGTGTGCTGGGATCACAGGACTGGGGCCCATTCAGCACTGCACCGTTGTGTCCCCGCTGGCCGGCTGCCTCTTCTTCCTGTGCACTGTGCTCTGCTGGAGCTTGTACTGTATTGGAGCCAATGGTCTTGTGGGCGGGACCACGGCTCTGTTATTGGGCCAATCGCTGCACTCGCTTAGTAGCAGTGAGTGAAGAGATTGGCCCAATGATGGAGTCACGGTCTCAATCGGCTCCAATAGAAACAGAAGTTGCCTGAAGCTGAACTAGGGACACAGGCATGGAGCTGGGGGACATCACAGGAAGCGGGGACAGCGGCAATGAGGATGGACACAGGGGGACAGCAGAAGACACCAGGAGGACATGGGGGACAGGGAAGACAGAGTAGAGGACAGGATACATTACGGTAATAACACAAGTCACCACTTTTTCTCTACAGTAACTGTCGCTAGGGCTTACTTTCGGGGTAGGGCTTATTTTTCGAGCGTGCGCACAAGTTCAGCTAGGGCTCATTTCCAGGGGATGTCTTATTTTCGGGGAAACACTGTATGTACATATATACATACATACATGGCGTAGTCTCAAATGGAGGGTGGGGTCGTATCTGAAGGGTAAAATACTATGATTGCCTAAAATTGTGTTTCAAAGGATCCCTATTGGGAAAAAATGTAAGATTTAAAATACACCTGTACACAAACATACTGTAAAAGATGTACATTTGTCCCAAAGTAAATGCACTGTACTTTTCCTATGTCCTTGTCACTTACAATGAAAGCTCTAACATGGTTTGGACAAGACCAACTCTTAATGGGGCATTCTCATGAATTTTGCTGTTTATTTACAAAAGCACCCCCGGACAGCAGTGGCACAGTCCAACCATGAGAATAGCAGGGAGGCCAGACAGCGTCTTTGTACAGGTTCTCTCCAGAGAATGCTTTTGTAAACAAGGAAATGCTGAGAATCTAGGAGAAGACAGCTTGTCACATTTTTACTGATTACAGTAAGTGACGGTAACATAGGAAACAAGTCATTTACAGTGCGATTTTTCTCTGGTACAAACCTCTTACATGTGCACACAATTTTACAGATTGGTTCGGACAGGATCTGCTGGAGCATTGCATACCTAAGGGTTCCCCGTTCTCAAAATCCCACTTGATGGTGGAGAGAACGTCATCCTCCTCCTCATTGTTGACATCCTCCACCTCCGAGCTCCAGTCCTTCATCTTCAGCAAGCTGTCTATCAGAGACTGCAGAAAAGGAACGACAAGGGATCAGGCTCAGAAATACGATATGAAACGTACAGCCAGGATAAAACCACAACACAAAGGCATTCTGGGAGATTAGCGAAATGTTAGAGGCAGATAAAAATGTGGGTTACAGAATGGTAAGGGTGACCATTCATTCCTTAATATTGCGGCCCAATCGACCTGATTCGATAAGAAAACCTTTGCCACAACTTGGCCGAATAATCGCTCGGTAGATTGGATCGATCGGAAATGGTGGAAAAATCTCAATGGCAAGTGCTTGGTGCGGTGAGCAGCAGTAATGGCGCTTTATATCATGGCGACCGACAGACCGTGGCCCCCAAATGTAAAATGGCCCCCGTGCCCAGTGTTTTCAAGTCTCACCTCTCTGCCAGCGCTACTCCTGACCTTCTCCGGTGTCCGTCGGCACCGCAAGCACCCGTTCCACGTGACTCAGCTGGCGTTGTGACGACACGCAGGTGCAGCAGCAGCTTTCCGATGGGGCTCAGGTGGAAATTAAGCCGATCAGGAAGCCGCTACTGCGTCAGATCGTGGTAGGTAAATATTTATCTTATAGGATGATGCCCATGAGAGGCATTTAACATGGTGGGATCTCAGGGGGAGGGAGAAAATTAGAAAAAAAATAGTCTATTGTAAAAAAAAAAAAAAAAAAAAAAAAAATTTGCAGCAGCAATTGGATCCCACAAACAGAATGCTCTGTTGGTGGGATCAGATTGCTTCTGCAATCTTTTTTTTTTTTTATACAAACAGATTGCAGAAGCAATCTGATTCCACCAACAGAGCATTCTGTTTGTGGGATCCAATTGCTGCTGCAAATTTTTTTTTTTTTTATTAACCACTTCACCTCCCTTGCTACGCTTATCTACTCCCCACAAAACTTTACTTGAAGCTCAGGGGAGTAGATAGGCGTACTTGTGGTAAACAGTGTGCTGTATGCCCAATAAGCTATCTGATTATGTATATAGGGTATCATTTTAACCGTGACAAGTGAGAGAATAGATTTTGTGGTGTTTGACAACTGAGGGCTAAGTCATGTGATTTTTTTTTACCGGAAAACTGAATGAAAAGCAATAAAACTGTTATTTTCATGTACTCTATACTCCTAAATAAATACTTTTAAAAAAAAACAAAAGTGACAGCATTGAAAAGAGAATACATAGTTACCCTAGGGACTTCGCTTTTAAAATATGTATGCCATGAGAGTGTATTACTGTTAATCATGAAGATAAGGGCTATTAATGACTGATAGAGTACAATGAGAAAACAAAAAACACAAACCAGAAACTAATATATTATCGCCATACATTGTACTAGGAACATTATTTAAATGTTGAGATAACCAGGACAAATTAGCAAATACAATGTGTGGGTTTTACCTATGGTAACATTGTTTATTTGAAAACTATAGTGCACGGAAATGGAGAAATAGTGTATTTTTTCTTTTTTCTCATTTTTCCCTTTAAAATGCACAGATAATAGCATAATTACTAAAAGCAAATATCACCCTCACAAAGCATAATTTGTGGCATAAAAAACAAGATATAGATCATTTACATCTGATGAGTAGCAATAAAGTTATTGGTGAATGAATGGGAGGAGCGCTGAAATGTGAAAATTGCTCTGGTTTTTAAGCAAAAAACCCTGTGGTGCTGAAGTGGTTAATTTAACCACTTCACCCCAAGGCATTGTTACCCTAACAGACAAGAGCGATTTTAACCTTTCAGTGCTCATCGCTTTCATTTGCTAATAGCTTAATCACTATTAATCACAATGACATGATCTATATCTTGCTTTTTTCACCACCAATTGGGCTTTTTGGGGTTGATATTTGTATTCAGTCATTATTTTATTTTACATTGTAAAAGTGAAAAACAAGGAAACAATTAAAAAACACTATTTCTCCAATTTCATCCCCCATAGTTTTAATATAAACACTGCTATTGTACATAAACCCACACATTGTATCTGCCTATTTGTCCTGGTTATCACAAGATTATAATTATGTCCCGAGTACAAAGTATGGTGACAATATAGCATTTGGAAATAAAGGTGTATTTTTACTTTTTTTTTTTTTTTTAAGTTTAAGAAAAGGAAGCGAGATACATTTGGGTGCCAAGTTGTATGGCTGTGCAATAATGAAAGCTGCACAGTGCTGCATAGTAAAAAAAAAATAAAATAAAATTGTATGGTCAGTAGGGGGGTGTAAGCCTGAGGTCCTCAAGAGGTTAAAGTGAACCTGAGGTAAGAAGGATATGGAGGCCGCCATATTGATTTCCTTTGAAACAATACCAGTTGCCTGGCAGTCCTGCTGGTCTCTTTGGCTGCAGTAGTGTCTGAATCACACACCTGAAACAAGCATGCAGCTAATCCAGTCTGACTTCAGTCAGAGCACCTGATCTGATGCATGCTTGTTCAGGGGCTGTGGCTAAAAGTATTAGAGGCAAAGCACCAATAGCTATGTAATCCTCACCTTGACTTGGCTCTGTTTGTTGTTCATGTCTTCCTGCATCACCTGCACTGATGAGTTCAGCATGCGGGAGTTCTCTGACAGCTCGCTCAGCCGCTCCTCCCATCCCTCCGCCTCCTTCACCAGCTGCAACAGTAACAAGACATTTACATATATGCTCCGCCCCTCCTCCCATCCCTCCGCCTCCTTCACCAGCTGCAACAGTAACAAGACATTTACATATATGCTCCGCCCCTCCTCCCATCCCTCTGCCTCCTTTACCAGCTGCAACAGTAACAATACATTTACATATATGCTCTGCCCCTCCCCATCCCTCCGCCTCCTTCACCAGCTGCAACAGTAGCAAGACATTTACATATATGCTCCGCCCCTCCTCCCATCCCTCCGCCTCCTTCACCAGCTGCAACAGTAGGAAGACATTTACATATATGCTCAGCCGCTCCTCCCATCCCTCCGCCTCCTTCACCAGCTGCAACAGTAACAAGACATTTACATATATGCTCCGCCCCTCCTCCCATCCCTCTGCCTCCTTCACCAGCTGCAACAAGACATTTACATATATGCTCAGCCGCTCCACCCATCCCTCCGCCTCCTTCACCAGCTGCAACAGTAACAAGACATTTACATATATGCTCCGCCCCTCCTCCAAGCCCTCCGCCTCCTTCACCAGCTGCAACAGTAACAAGACATTACATATATGCTCCGCCCCTCCCCATCCCTCCACCAGCTGCAACAGCAACAAGACATTTACATATATGCTCCGCCCCTCCTCCCATCCCTCTGCCTCCTTCACCAGCTTCAACAGTAACAAGACATTACATATATGCTCCGCCCCTCCCCATCCCTCCACCAGCTGCAACAGTAACAAGACATTTACATATATGCTCCGCCCCTCCCCATCCCTCCACCAGCTGCAACAGCAACAAGACATTTACATATATGCTCCGCCCCTCCTCCCATCCCTCTGCCTCCTTCACCAGCTTCAACAGTAACAAGACATTACATATATGCTCCGCCCCTCCCCATCCCTCCACCAGCTGCAACAGTAACAAGACATTTACATATATGCTCCGCCCCTCCTCCCATCCCTCTGCCTCCTTCACCAGCTGCAACAAGACATTTACATATATGCTCCGCCCCTCCTCCCATCCCTCCGCCTCCTTCACCAGCTACAACAGCAACAAGACATTTACATATATGCTCAGCCGCTCCTCCCAGCCCTCCGCCTCCTTCACCAGCTACAACAGTAACAAGACATTTACATATATGCTCCGCCCCTCCACATACCTCCGCCTCCTTCACCAGCTACAACAGTAACAAGACATTACATATATGCTCCGCCCCTCCCCATCCCTCCACCTCCTTCACCAGCTGCAACAGCAACAAGACATTTACATATATGCTCCACCCCTCCCATCCCTCCGCCTTCTTCACCAGCTGCAACAGTAACAAGACATTTACATAAATGCTCCGCCCCTCCTCCCATCCCTCTGCCTCCTTCACCAGCTGCAACAGTAGCAAGACATTTACATATATGCTCCGCCCCTCCTCCCATCCCTCCGCCTCCTTCACCAGCTGCAACAGTAACAAGACATTTACATATATGCTCCGCCCCTCCTCCCATCCCTCTGCCTCCTTCACCAGCTGCAACAGTAGCAAGACATTACATATATGCTCCGCCCCTCCCCATCCCTCCACCAGCTGCAACAGCAACAAGACATTTACATATATGCTCCGCCCCTCCTCCCATCCCTCTGCCTCCTTCACCAGCTTCAACAGTAACAAGACATTTACATATATGCTCAGCCGCTCCTCCCATCCCTCCGCCTCCTTCACCAGCTTCAACAGTAACAAGACATTTACATATATGCTCAGCCGCTCCTCCCATCCCTCCGCCTCCTTCACCAGCTACAACAGTAACAAGACATTTACATATATGCTCAGCCGCTCCCCATCCCTCCGCCTCCTTCACCAGCAGCAACAGTAACAAGACATTTACATATATGCTCCGCCCCTCCTCCCATCCCTCCGCCTCCTTCACCAGCATCAACAGTAACAAGACATTTACATATATGCTCCACCCCTCCTCCCATCCATCCGCCTCCTTCACCAGCTGCAACAGTAACAAGACATTTACATATATGCTCCACCCTCCTCCCATCCCTCTGCCTTCTTCACCAGCTACAACAGTAACAAGACATTTACATATATGCTCAGCCGCTCCTCCCATCCCTCCGCCTCCTTCACCAGCTGCAACAGTAACAAGACATTTACATATATGCTCCGCCCCTCCTCCCATCCCTCCGCCTCCTTCACCAGCTGCAACAGTAACAAGACATTTACATATATGCTCCGCCCCTCTTCCCAACCCTCCGCCTCCTTCACCAGCTGCAACAGTAACAAGACATTTACATATATGCTCCGCCCCTCCCCATCCCTCTGCCTCCTTCACCAGCTTCAACAGTAACAAGACATTTACATATATGCTCCGCCCCTCCCCATCCCTCCGCCTCCTTCACCAGCTGCAACAAGACATTTACATATATGCTCAGCCGCTCCTCCCATTCCTCCGCCTCCTTCACCAGCTGCAACAGTAGCAAGATATTTACATATATGCTCCGCCCCTCCTCCCATCCCTCTGCCTCCTTCACCAGCTGCAATAGTAGGAAGACATTTACATATATGCTCCGCCCCTCCTCCCATCCCTCTGCCTCCTTCACCAGCTGCAACAAGACATTTACATATATGCTCAGCCGCTCCTCTCATCCCTCCGCCTCCTTCACCAGCTGCAACAGTAACAAGACATTTACATATATGCTCCGCCCCTCCTCCCATCCCTCTGCCTCCTTCACCAGCTGCAATAGTAGGAAGACATTTACATATATGCCCCGCCCCTCCCATCCCTCCGCCTCCTTCACCAGCTGCAACAGTAACAAGACATTACATATATGCTCCGCCCCTTCTCCCAGCCCTCGGCCTCCTTCACCAGCAGCAACAGTAACAAGACATTTCCATATATGCTCCACCCCTCTTCCCAACCCTCCACCTCCAAACACTTTGCAAAGCATCCTGGGCCTGATAATGAGAAAGGCCAGCAGAGATTGCATTCGGGTTCCTGAAGATCTCCCCTCTACCTCCCCCCGGAGGACTTACCTGCTTGATGCTCTCCTGGAGGCGGTCTTGCTCCTCCTCTGCGTCCTGCACTGACGACTCCAGCCGTCCTTTGTTGATTTCAAACACTTTCTGTGTTGTGCGGATCTGCGCAGAGGAGAGAGGTCATGTGACAGCAAAGTAACGGCTCTGAAACCGGGGAATACAGCAGAAGACATGCAAATACAGCCCACACACACATTGCAATCACAGCTCATCTCTTCAATACCTGAATTCAGAAAAACCAAACCAGATGGAGGATTTTTTACTATCTGTAACTCATTTCCTAAACGGGACTGAAGGCAGGAGGACGAATGCACACCTGATCTGTATGCGCCACTTTGTATAGACATTCGGACGTAAAGGGTTTTTTATTTTATTTTTTTTAAGAAGAGCAGTAGTTACAATAAAACTCCAAGTAAAAAAAGTAAATTTGGCCCACGCACTTCACCATTTTTCCTGTCGATATCTGGCAGATTCAATAACTCTGATCGAATTTCCTAGAAATTGATGCCACAAACGATGCTCAATTGATCCTTTTTGGATCAAAATTGATCGAATGAGTCAATGGCACTGGACAGAAGATGATGCTGCTCGATCGGCGGCGGGTCGGGAGCTGCGTTCGTGACGACCGGCGTGCAAAGTGTTGGTAGCAGAGCTTACACTTACCTGTCCACCGGGCATGTCTTCTCTCCAGCCTTGCTGCTCCCCGTCTCTTGTGGCCCATGACAGACACAAGAGGCCGGTGGGGCATACGTTACGTGACCCTGTACACGCCGGCCTCTAGTGTCTATAGCTCTGTCTCAAGTGTTTATCACGGGACACAGGCGATAGAGAGAAGAGACAGCAAGGAGCGCCCCAGGTAGCGATGGAGAGAAGACATGCGCCGGCGGTCAGGCAAGTGTAAGCTCCATTGCCGAAACTCTGCAAAGCCTTAGGAGCGCGGGGGGGGGGTGGGGGGGGGGGGGGTGGGGGGGGGGGTTGGAAGGTGGTAGGGCCGGAGGGACATACATGGGGAAACCCGGGGGGCCCGGCTCCAGAGGCTTTCAATAAATTCATGCTGAAATCTACTACTGAAAATCTGTATACAGTGTGTTGAAAGATTCAGTCCTTCTCTGGACAGATTTTATCTGAGCCATCTATTGGTGTATGGCCACCTTCACCCATGCAGAAAGAACGGCTATAATGCCTTCTATAGGAAGGATTCCCATTCCAGGGCTACAAAAATCATCTGACTCCGACTCCTCAGTTTATGAAACCTCCAACTCCAGGTACCCATAACTGCTCCGACTCCACAGTCCTCTGCCATTCACCGAAGCCCCACCCCCTTTCACCAGGTCCCTGGTCTCCACATTCTGTGCTCCGCCTTTCAATCAGCTCTACAATCGTCATTCAAGAACATCAGAAAATATCCACTAATAAATGCGGTCACACACAATTACTGTCACCCGTAAGGATCAGGACTTGAGCCCTCGAGCGTTAGTTGGCTGTAGAGTACCGTTGCTATGGAGGGGGCGGAGGGAAAATAGTGCATCACACAGTGAAGTGGGAGGAGCCAGGAGAACAATAGTCTTAGCTGGCTCTTGGAAAAGGTAATCCAGCTCTCCGGATCGCTCACCAATGCATCGATCCCGACGCCCAACTATAACCAACAGCAAAATAACCTTTAAAGTGAACCTAAAGCCAAACAAAAAAAATGAGATGAACTCACCTGGGGCTTCCCTCAGCCCCCTGCAGCCGATCGCAGGAGGCTGCAATAGCAGCATAGGGGGCGATATACAGGCTGGGAACGCGAACAATCACTCGCGTTCCCATGCCTGTCGGCCAGTGACGGCCAAACCGGAAGTGTTCGCCGGCGGGTGCAGAGGCATCGGAGCGGAGTTGCGAGGGCACCGATCGACTGCAGGTGGCTGAGGGAAACCCCAGGTGAGTTCATCTCATTTTTTTTGTTTGGCTTTAGGTTCACTTTAAAGCGGATCCGAGATGAAAAACTAACTATAACAAGTAACTTGTCTATATATCTTATCTAAAGTTTAGATAGTTTACACAGCAAATCTAGCTACAAACAGCTTCAACAGAATATGATTGTTTCTTCCTGTGATACAATGAGGGCAGCCATGTTCTGTTTGTCACATTGTCACAGGCTGAGGGCTGGAGATGCTATCAGCTTCCCTGTGTGTAAATTCTGTCCCCTCTCCTCCTCCCTCCTCCCCTCTGCAATCAATGGCTAGTAACCTCCTCCTCCTCCTCCTGCCAAGACTGAGCTCCCATAACCCAAGGCACTGTGAAAAGCTGTGGACGAGGCTTGTTTAGTTTATAGGGAATTAGAGTATTAACCTCTTGACGACCAGCTAACGCCGATCAGTGTAAACTGGTCGTCTGCGGGTTACCATGGAGCGGCCTTTCCATGTCAGTTCACGGAGGGTGTCTCCGTGAACAGCCGGAGAGCCGCCGATCGCGGCTCGCCGGCAAAATGTAAACACGCGGGGAAGAAATCCCCGCTGTTTACATCATACGGCGCTGCTGGGCAGCAGCGCCGTAGGGCAGATCGGCGATCCCCGGCCTCTGATTGGCCGGGGATCGCCGGCATCTGATAGGCGGAAGCCTATCCTTCAATGCGCAGGACGGAACTCCGTCCTGCGCAGTACGGAGAGAGGGAGGTAAGGAGGCAGAGGGCGGAAATGGCTGCGGAGGGGGGCTTTGAGGAGCCCCCCCCCCGCAAAACGCAGATGGCCGGCGGCGATCAGACCCCCCCGGCAGGACATCTCCCTTAGTGGGGAAAAAAGGGGGGGTGGGGGGGGTGGGGGGGGGGGGGGGGGTTTGGGGGGAGTCTGATCGCCCTGGCATAATACTGATCTGTGCTGCAGGCTGGAGAGCACACGCAGCACAGATCAGGCAAATCACCCCTGGTCGGCAAGTGGTTAAAACAAAACAAAAAAAGTATTTGGCTTGAGGAATGCCCTATAAACTATATGAAAGTAACACATTTACGCAATGAGTAAAAGTTTATCTCGGATCCACTTTAAAGAAAAATATTTCTCTCTTACAGCCGATACAAATCCTGCAATAAATCTGCAGTGTTTCTACTTCCTGCTTTCATGGAAGCAGACATAGGGTTAACATCCTGTGTTTACAAATTAGCTGCTCTGTGGAGGCAGCCAATTGACACAGCTGAGAGATCAAATTACACTTGTGATTAGTGAAAGAAGAGAGGGAATCAGAAAGGCTAAATGCTCTGTACATATAGGAAACCTTTCTCTCAGTTTTCCCTCTGTCCTGTGCGAGAGTTCCAGTCCACATGAAACCCCTTGTCTAATGTCCCAATGTTTGGTACAGTATGGGAAGTTTTCATACAATGAATTGTCTCCCATTTGTAGGCAGACTCACCTCCTCTTTTAGAGATTTGTCTTTTTTAATATTCTCTTCCAGAGCTCGGATCTTCTCATTCAGCTCAGAAAGCTGAAAAATATAAAAAAAAAAAAATACTTCATCATCTGTCATAACAGACCCATCATACAAAGGAATAAACTAAACAGACAAACAGCCTCCAACTAAGAGTCCAGTCACATCAAATGAACCTCATCGCAGTCACAAGGTACCTGGGAATAGAGAAACATTACAAAATGATATCACTGGTCTCTAGTGAATGGATAGGCTGCATTCTCAGTGATGTCACTGGCCTCTAGTGAATGGATAGGCTGCATTCTCAGTGATGTCACTGGTCTCTAGTGAATGGATAGGCTGCATTCTCAGTGATGTCACTGGTCTCTAGTGAATGGATAGGCTGCATTCTCAGTGATGTCACTGGTCTCTAGTGAATGGATAGGCTGCATTCTCAGTGATGTCACTGGTCTCTAGTGATTGGATAGGCTGCATTCTCAGTGATGTCACTGGTCTCTAGTGAATGGATAGGCTGCATTCTCAGTGATGTCACTGGTCTCTAGTGACTGGATAGGCTGTATTATCAGTGATGTCACTGGTCTCTAGTGAATGGATAGGCTGCATTCTCAGTGATGTCACCAGTCTCTAGTGAATGGATAGGCTGCATTCTCAGTGATGTCACCAGTCTCTAGTGAATGGATAGGCTGCATTCTCAGTGATTCACTAGTTTCTAGTGAATGGATAGGCTGCATTCTCAGTGATGTCACTGGTCTCTAGTGACTGGATAGGCTGTATTATCAGTGATGTCACTGGTCTCTAGTGAATGGATAGGCTGCATTCTCAGTGATTCACTAGTTTCTAGTGAATGGATAGGCTGCATTCTCAGTGATGTCACTGGTCTCTAGTGAATAGACAGGCTGCATTCTCAGTGATGTCACTGGTCTGTAGTGAATGGATAGGCTGCATTCTCAGTGATGTCACTGGTCTCTAATGAATGGATAGGCTGCATTCTCATTGATGTCACTGGTCTGTAGTGAAGGGATAGGCTGCATCCTCAGTGATGTCGCTGGCCTCTAGTGAAGGGACACAAAGCATCTTACCGTACTGTCCATCTCTGCTCCGCGCTGTTTCTCCTCTTCCAGATCCTTCTCTAGTCTGGCGACGTTTTCCTCCAGCTCTTTGTTAGATGTTTGCAGACTCTCTTGTAACACCTTGCATTATCAAGACACAAAAGAAAATCTTTCATTAAAAAGCAAATTGCTGATACATGCCTAGAACAGAACGGTACAAGGAACCATCGCATAGGCGAGTATTTAAAGAGAATCTGTACTCTGAAATTCTTACAATAAAAAGCATACCATTCTATTCATTATGTGCTCCTGGTCCCCTCTGTGCTGTTTCTGCCATTCTCTGCTGCAAACCTGGCTTGTAATTGCCAGTTTTAGGCAGTGTTTACAAACAAACTAACCAGCTTCTAATAGGCTCAGCTAAGCAGAGTGTGTTAGTCACACAGAGCCTGCAGGGGGTGTGTACAGCTTCTAGCTAATCACAAGCAGCCCTGCACATTCCAGTCTGACTGCCTCAGCCTGACTGTGCCGACTATAGAGAGAAGATTAGATCATATAACAGAGATAACACAGCTACTGTGCAATTAGGAAAAGCTGCAGTAAGCCAGACCACATTAGAAAAGGCATAGGAACTTATAGCATAGAAGAAATAAAGATAAACAATTTGTTACAGAGTCTCTTTAAAGGGAACCTTAACTGACATCTTTAAAAAACACCTTTTGCATTCTATGTAGCAAGTACAGCAGACACTTACCGCACTGTCTGCGGTTTTTAATTGTGCCTCTGAGCCCTGTAGTGCGCCCCGATAGTTTCAGCCGACTGACCAGTCGCAGTCAGCTCGGCCCGGAAGTAGTTTTCTCCATCCAATATCTCCCTCGCATGGTCATAGCGCCTGTCTCTATTTAGCGCCTGCGCAGTATGACAACTTGCGCACTGTTTTTCCCGTGCGCATGAATCTGCTTGATCCACACTTGTCAGCATCCAATATGCTCACGTGAGAGCACTCCCCTCAGCTTCTCGTGCGATCACTTTGTGCGCACTATGCCCGCTCGAGTCGCTCTGCCTGCATGACAGTGCGGGAGTGCATTGTTACAGGAAGGCATCATGGGCTGCACGCTGCCCCGGAAGTCATCTCTCCTGTTCGCCGCCATATCAATGACGTCATGAAAACGAAACTTTGCCACCAACGCGGAACGGGGAAGAGAAACTGAAACTGCGAGTAGAATGAGAAACCTTTTATTTCAATGTGCACTTCACAGTTAAGGTTCCCTTTAAATATAGTTGTTTGCAAATGATTGATCACCAATCAGAATGAACCACTGCTGCTAATGTCGCTCGTGGGTTAGATCCTAGGTTCTCATTGTGGTACGCATGCCTCAGGGGGTACTTCTGATGGTTTCAGGGAGTACTTGGGCTTGGTTTACTTAACAAAGAATAACAAATTTAGAGTTTTAGAAAATGATAAATCTTATTTAAACACCAAATTATTGTTTCAGCTAATTAAAAGCACAGTAAATGCTTGGAAATGTTTTAGAACCAATTATGTACTAGTGGCACTTGTGATAATGTTTACTATGCTAGGGGGTACTTGATGAGTACAGGGTTTTAAAAGGGGTACATACCAATATAATGTTGAGAAACACTGATAATGTGTAATGCTGGGAATACACCAGGAGTTTTTTTTGGCAGGTAGTTGGCTCAATAAAAAAGTTCCAACAGGTCAGAATGGATTTCAATCGTTTTTCTCATAGAAGTGAAAGGAAATAGATCAGAAAAACTATCGGAAAAATTGATCAGCCAGCAAATCTGCCTTAACCTCCTTGCCGGTCCAATTCCCGCAGGCAAGGAGGCAGCGCAGCACTTTTATTTATTTTTTTTGTTCAAATCATGTCCAATTCCACGGCGACGGGGCGGGATGACGTCACCGATGTCAAGGACATCGGGACGTCAGAGGGAATCCGATTCACCCCTAAGCACTGCCTGGCACTGATTAGCCAGGCTGCGCAGGGGTCTGGGGGGGGGGGGCGGTAAGCGGCGCGGCGGGTAGCGGCGAATCGGCGGATATCGCGTACCACACGCAGGTAGCAAAGTGCTAGCCGCGTGCAGGGAAGAAAAAAAAATTATGCAAATCGGCCCAGCAGGGCCTGAGAAATCCTCCTGCACAGGTTACCCCGAGCTGAGCTCGGGATAACCGGCAAGGAGGTTAAAAACTCATTGTGTATTCCCAGTATAATGGAGGTTAGTTTGTAAGAGGGAGGGTCCCTGAAACGCGTAGTGACATAGGGCGTGGCTCTGGGTGGGTGGAGTAAAAAGTGACCTGCCAGGGGGAGCGCGCAGTTTGTCGAGCGATCGAGTGGAGTCTTGCCACTGGCCACGGCTACTCTGCCAGGACATTTCTGCTGTTTGGCATGAACAACCTACATACCTTCACCGAGAGCGCATTGTGCGCAGTGCAAATTTAATAAACATAATACACTATAGAGGCACGTTTTGTTTTTTAGTTTTGCTTCACCTGACTATCCGCAGTCCCATCTGAACGTATACTGACCAGCCCGATCTGTTCCATTAATCTCCTTAGCGGTTATCACAAGTTCATCTCAGGGTGGAGAAAACAAGCTAAGAGCGGTTATCCAGAACGGAACTCGTAGTAGCCGCCAGAGGACCATGCAGAGCAATGTGCGCAGTAGGCCTATTAACTCACCTCCCGGAGGATCCAGACATCCGCGGCTATTCCTCTTCCTCTCCTCCGAGGCTCTGCTTCCCACTGGTGAGGTCGCTGTCTGTCGTCATGACGAAAGCTGGCACTCACTATAGGGTTACAGTGCCACCCAGAGGAGGGAGGGAGAACTGGAGCCCTGGATCCCAGGGAGGCGAATGAGTGCTGGGCTGCTGTAGATCTCTCTGCGTTGTGATTTTTTTCCAGGCTTTAGGGTCTAAAAGCATGCTAAAAATTGTACCGCTTATAGACCCTAAAATCCGGAAATAATCAGACCACCAAAGGGGGTTAATGGACATTGGGCCACGATATGTGTTACATATGTTTTTGTTTAAAGGGAAGGTTCAAGCAAAATAAAAAAATGGAGTTTCACTTACCTGGGGCTTCTACCAGCCCCATGCAGCCATCCTGTGCCCTCGTAGCCACTCACTGCTGCTCCAGTCCCCCTCCGCCAGCTAGTTCTGCTTCTACCAGCCCCATGCAGCCATCCTGTGCCCTCGTAGCCACTCACTGCTGCTCCAGTCCCCCACCGCCAGCTAGTTCTGCTTCTACCAGCCCCATGCAGCCATCCTGTGCCCTCGCAGTCACTCACTTCTGCTCCAGTCCCCCACCGCCAGCTAGTTCTGCTTCTACCAGCCCCATGCAGCCATCCTGTGCCCTCGTAGCCACTCACTGCTGCTCCAGTCCCCCACCGCCAGCTAGTTCTGCTTCTACCAGCCCCATGCAGCCATCCTGTGCCCTCGCAGTCACTCACTGCTGCTCCAGTCCCCCACCGCCAGCTAGTTCTGCTTCTACCAGCCCCATGCAGCCATCCTGTGCCCTCGTAGTCACTCACTGCTGCTCCAGTCCCCCACCACCAGCTAGTTCTGCTTCTACCAGCCCCATGCAGCCATCCTGTGCCCTCGTAGTCACTCACTGCTGCTCCAGTCCCCCACTGGCAGCTTGCCGACCTCGGAGGTCGGCGGGCCGCATTGCGTACATTTTTACGCATTCCCGCTAGTGCAGGAACAATAACACATACATTTTTACGCGTTACTGGTTTAATGCGTAAAAATGTATGTGTTAATGTTCCTGCACTAGCGGGAATGCGTAAAAATGTACGTAATGCGGGCTGCCGACCTCCGAGGTCGGCAAGCTGCCAGCGGAGGACTGGAGCAGCAGTGAGTGACTACGAGGGCACAGGATGGCTGCATGGGGCTGGGAGAAGCAGAACTAGCTGGCTGCGGTGGACTGGAGCAGCAGTGAGTGACTACGAGGGCACAGGATGGCTGCATGGGGCTGGTAGAAGCAGAACTAGCTGGCTGCGGGGGACTGGAGCAGCAGTGAGTGACTACGAGGGCACAGGATGGCTGCATGAGGCTGGTAGAAGCCCCAGGTAAGTGAAACTCTTTTATTTTGCTTAGACCTTCCCTTTAATGAATAGTAATTTACAATTGGTTTCATCCTGCAGGTGGTCGATATATAGCGCCGATTCTTATGTGTGCGTTTTTTACTTAGTAAAACAGAACGTCTCCTTCTCTCTTCCCTCTACACCGGCTCTCAGGAACTTCTTCCCCCTCGCTCTACAACGGCTCTGGGGAAACACTTCTTGTGACAACGCTGACTTCCTCTTTCTCACCTTCTGCTCAGCGACGTCTTCCTGTAGCTTCTGGTGGCCGGATTGCTGCAGCGTCTGCTGGACCTCTTCATACTGAGGGAGGAAGAACAGCGACATGCTTGTGGGGTGACAAACGCCAGACAGTAAACCCGCTGAAACGTACTATTATCACAATGACAGCACGGCTGAACTTCTGCAAAATCTATTATTACATCTATTATTATGCCCTGTAGCCCAAAGGCAGGGAGAGCCCTAAAAACAATCAGGCTCTCCCCTCCTCCAGGCTAAAGGGCAAGCCACAAATGCTATATGCAAGGAAGCACAGCTCATCAGAATCAGGCCTAACGTATAACCTGCGTATCTAATGACCTGGTGCGGCTGCCCATATATAAAGCCAAACTTGTTTAGCATTTTAAAATAGAATTTTAACCTACTATTAAAGCAAAAATAAACTTATATAATGATTTGTATATGTAGTGCAGCTAAGAAATAGAACATTAGTAGCAAAGGAAAGAGTCTCATATTTCTATTTTCAGTGATCTATGCAAAAGAGCTTCTCTGAGCTCTCTGACCAAGCTTGGTCAGCTACAGTGCTGTTTACTGAAGTCCTTAAACAGCCAAGAAACAGTGAGAGACAGCTTGAGATAAGGTTTTAGGCCTCGTTCACATCTAACTAGCGCAGATGGCGGTGCGATCGGAAAGAAAATAGCGATATGAGCGCAATACAATGAAAAACGCTGTAGTCACAGACAGAGGAATTCCGATCCACAGTAGAACACAGATGCTAAATATAGTATGATCCTCAGTGCAGTCAGTCTCACTCTCTTTGCAACCTGCAGTACCCAGTGCTCAAGAACAGATGTAGCCACCACCAGGGCACAAACCACAATAAGACCTTTAGTTGCCCAAACAGAGTATACATTTATTAAAATTCACAATCACAGAAATAAAACCAGAACTCACATTGATGGTCCATGCACACTGGACCCCTCTTGCTATCTGTACGGACACGGCCGTCACATACACCTTTTACTGTCACCTCACTTCAGGTGGATTGGAGTAGCCAGTTCTCCTTCCCTTGCGATTGGCGATGCATTCGGAAAGCAACGCATACGATCGCACGCCTTCTGCGTCGCTGATCCCATTCAGTACAGTGAGTGGGTTAGCTCTGCGCTAGCGGGCAGAATGCATGCAGCAGTACGCAAGCGCATCATAGCGCATATGATGCGAACGCGCTTCCAAATCCGCACTGAAGCGCGTACGATGTGAACGAGCTCTTACTGCAGGGAAGTTCAAAGGTGAATTCCCACTTGGGCGGCCAGGCAGGAGGCATCTATAGCGTTTGCCGCAATACCAAATGCCGTTACTGCCGTGCATGCAATCATGCGCTTTCGACTAAGATCTTTCAAGCATATCCGGCTGGAGACACTAAAGGGTCATCCCTGCCTAATGATCTCTGAATATCTCACTATAGAGCATCATGGGTTATGTTTCCATTTCTCGTATACCTGCTTCTGGACAGCGCTCAGCTTTTCTAAGACTTCACTTTTACTGTTCAGAACTTCAGAAAACTTCTCCCCCAACTTCTTCTCTCGGCCTAAAAAAACAGGCAGATAACAGAATACATACATCAGACTGTCTTCCTGTACATCAGATAATCCATGTACAGCGAGATGGAGGAAGTGATCACACACACACACACCAGAATACAACAGACTGTCTTCCTGTACAGCGAGATGGAGGAAGTGATGTCACACACACCACACACACACTGTATATATACACACACCACACACACACACACACACACACACACACACACACACACACACACACACACACACACACACACACACACACACACACACACACACACACACACACACACAAAACACTTACCAGCATAACCTCTGCTTTTCACCTGGAATACGAAACAGAAAAAAAAATGTAAACAAAGCGTATGGACAGTTTGAACTTTTTACATTGGCTTCCCTCCTGCAGAAGATAAATAGAGCACATGTAAAGTGTCACACATGGCATGCCTGAGATAAATGAAGTATAAGGATTTATACTCACCTAGGACTTCCTCCGGCCCCCTGTAGTCTGTCTGTTCAATCGCCCTCCTCTCTTGCTGCTCCGTTCTGCCAGTGTGGCCCCAGCATCACACATGTATCCCGATCGCACTGCAGCTGCCGGGAGTGTTCTGCACATGCACAGATCCCAAGACTAACTGCGCTTGCACAGAACTCGCTCAGATATGGGAGCGCAATCAGCGGCCGCGTGCAACTAGGCTGGACTCCACTGGGGGAGATAGGAGCTTCCAGGAGGACAATGAGCAAGAGCGCAACCTACAGGGGGCTGGAGGAAGCCCCAGCCAGGAGGACAGCGAGTGAGACCACGGCCTACAGGGGGGCGGAGGAAGCCCCAGCTTGGGAGGTTACAACATTTGCTCTCCTTCAAATTGGACCTGAACTCTTGCACAGGGCAGAAGGAAAACATAGAGAAATGCACCCTGTATGTATTTAGAGAGTTTAGCCTGTCTAATTCCCCCTCATCTGTAACTAATCACCACCATAATTACATCTCTCAGTTGTGCTAGCTGGCTTCCTCGGCAGAGCAGCTAGTTTGTATACACAGGATGTTTACCATATGAACTGCTTCCATGAAAGCAGGAAGTAGACACACTGCAGATATATTGCTGAATTTATATCAGCTGTGACAAAGAAATGTTTTTCTTTAAAAGGTTATTATGCTGTTGCTTATATTTTAGAGCAGAGAGGAAGTTCTGAGTTCAGGTCCGCTTTAAAGGGAACCTAAACGGTGAAGGATATGGATTTTTCCTTTTGAAATAATACCAGTTGCCCGACTCCCCTGCTGATCCTGTGTCTCTAAGGGTGCGTTTCCACTAACGCGAATTCGCATGCGTTCCCCGTATGCAAATTCGCATAACCAATAAAAGTGAATGAGCCTGTGTCCACGGAGCGTTTTCTTGTGCAGGTAAAATCTGCTCAGCAGAGCCATCCGAATTCGGACACCGCACACACGCATGCGATTCGCATACAATGTATTTAATTGGGAATTCGCGTGGTGTTTTTTCATGCAAATTTTCATGCGAATTCGCATATGATTTCGCATGGAATCAATGAAAAAGCACACAGGCACTGACATGGTTAAATTCGCACACAGCGTCATCCAGGCGAAATCGTATGCGAATTTGCGGTAAAATTTGCATACAACCGCATGCGATTTCGCTCCTGCATGCGAATTCGTCCGCGGAGAATCCGCAGCGATTTCCCACCGCACTAGTGGAAACGCACCCTAATACTTTTAGCCACAGCCCCTGATCTGCAAGTCAGACTGGATTAGCTGCATGCTTGTGTCAGGTGTAAGATTCAGCCAAAGAGATCAGCAGGACTGCCGGGCAACTGGTATTGTTTAAAAGGAAACATCCATATCCCTCTCAGTTAAGGTTCCCTTTAAAAATAAAAGCTATGGTTTTTATTAAGAATTCCGTATGAGGCATATTTATCAGAGGGTAGATCGCCTGTTCCCTAAATATAGAAACGGCCGGTCAGTTTTATCACGTCTATACAGGGTTTCCGGTTTCCACTGATGTGCTGTGATGCAGTCTTGCTTTAGGGTTGACCACTGACCAGAACGTTTATAAAGTAACGAGATTTTGGAAGCTGCTGTTCCCTTATTGGATCACCACGTCTTTCTAAACAGCCCTTGTGAGGTGCAGAATGTTCTTTAGGATTAAATAAGTGGCTGATTTACTTTGTCAGCAGTTTACTGTACAGCCTGTATCTGCAATCACAGGAATAAGCTTGTATTACTTTCCATGTGGCCACGCTCAAATCCAATATCCTTATTACGCATTTTCAACACACCCTGAAATGTTGTATGAGTTACCCTCTTCCCACTGCCTGCCCCCAATTCCTGCTCCTGTAGACTCTGTTAGGGCTCACTCACACTAAGGCCCCATTCACACTTACAAAACGCTAGCGCTTTTGCTAGCGTTTTGCTCTGGCAGTTTTTGGCAATTTACGCCATTCACACTTGGGGCGAATTTCTGAGATCGCGTTTAGCACTTCTATAGCACTGAAACGCGATCACCGGGAAATCGCCTGAAAATGGTGCAGGCTACGCGTTTGCGTTCAGCGTTTTTGGGCTATTTGTGGCGATTAGCGCAAATCTCTCAAGTAAGAACGGGCCCATAGGGTTTCATTACACTAGCGCTTTCAAAAGCGTTAGCGTTTTGCCGAAATCGCAGCAAAACGCTCTAGTGTGAATAGGGCCTCAGGGCGTTTTTTTTCTCTTTTTTCAAGCCTAGGCGATTTTCCGATCTGCTCAGCAAAGTGCTGCCTGTACCATTTTTGAGGTGATTTTCCTTATTGGAAGGTATAGGAAAAACGCAAAACACTTTGTGCATCGATTGCGTTCGCGGTTTTAAGAATAAATACATTGCAGTTATTCTTTTCCGGATCAAAGAGTTCACTTCCTGACTTGCGTCAGGGAGTGAATTACAAAACCAATCTGGAAAAGCACTTTTACCAGAAACGCAGAGCGCAGTGGAGCGCCGGTAGGGGGAAAAAAAAGCGCACAAAGACGCAAAATGCTTGCGTTTTCGATTTTAGGTGTGAATGAGGCCTGTCAGAGCAACTCATCTACAGACTCGGATTTGAGTGTTATCCCTTCTCTATGCAATTCAATCTACTCTATTCTCACCTGTATCTGGCAAAACCCTTCATGGCAAAACCATCTGTCACAGAGGCGCTCAAACCTATTGCTTGACCCACTGAGTTGTGCTCCCATTTTTGCCTGAGGAACGCGAAACGCGTTGCATTTGTGGAGTTGAATAAATTATTTGACAATTCTGTTTTATTGAGACTCAAGTGAGTTTTCTTTTTTTGTAAGAGGGAGGCGAGTCCACCCTAACATCCCCCTCTGCTTTTAAATGGTTTTTGAAACGTTTTACTCTACTCTGGCGCCTCTGTATACCGAGTTTTTGCTGATCTAAATACACACAGGGTGCATTTCTCTAGGTTTATCTTCTGTCCTGTGCAAGAGTTCAGGTCCACTTGAAAGTACCCCAGAAGTGAGAGGGATATGGAAGCTGCCATATTTGTTTCCTTTTAAAGAGAAACTCCGACCAAGAATTTAACTTTATCCCAATCAGTAGCTGATACCCCCTTTTACATGACAAATCTATTGCATTTCACAAACAGACCATCAGGGGGCGCTGTATGGCTGATATTGTGCTGAAACCCCTCCCACAAGAAGCTCTGCGTACCGCAGTACTCTGGGCAAACTGCCACAATGTAACAATGTTCACAGACAGGAATTAGCTGTTTACAGCTGTCTGTAACAGCCAAAACAGCTACCAGCAGCTACATAACCTGCCCACAGTAACAATGTCACCATGTAATAAATGTCAGAATGTAAGTCGGGGAGAGGAAAGATTTTACAATGAGCAAACACTGACTAAAACATTTATACATAATTATTGTAAAAATGAAGCACTTTTTTTATTACATTATTTTCACTGGAGTTCCTCTTTAAACAATACACATAGGGTCACCTGGATAGTTTATTGGTAATGCTGTTGCCTTTGATGTGGGATTTGTGCTTTTGACCAGGGTCCGAATTGCAGCTCAAACCAGTATGTAAACAGCAAGGAGTCTCATGGCAAGGCTCCCCTAGAGTCCTGGTCGCCCATGGAGTGTGCCTTAAGTGGCTGCAGCTCTGGCCCTTTGAGTCCACCAGGAGAAAAGCGTAATATAAATGTTCTGTGTCTTGCCACATCGCCTGCCCGGCTGTCCTGCTGATCCTCTGCCTCTAATACTTTTAGCCACAGCCCCTGAACAAGCATGCAGCAGATCAGGTGTTTATGAATGGATTAACTGCATACTTGTTTCAGGTGTGTGATTCAGACACCACTGCAGCCAAAGAGATCAGCAGGACAGCCAGGCAACTGGTATTGTTTAAAAGGAAACAAATAGGGCATCCTCCATATCACTCATAATTTGTATTAGCAGCCAGGGCTGATATATTTGTAGATGAGTGACTGGACTGTCATAATAAGCGACAGGCTTCTCAGTGAAGGTAACGCCCATACTCACACATCGCACAGTCCTGCAGGTGAAGGCCAAGACAGTGATAACTCCCACCAGCGCGGTCACAGCCAGCACCTCCCAGGAACAGCCGTGGAAGTCCGGCCCGGGCTGGAGGTCCTCCGGCAACAAAGACACGACCTGCAAGAAGAACAAAGAGGTCACGTCATGGAGAGTCAGTTCCTGGGGTCAGAGGGGGAAAGAAAACGCCACAACGTGCACTACTCACTTACAAAAAAGTAATGCCATGTACACAATACATGACTCAAAAGGAACCTGAGGTGAGAGGTATATGGAGGCTGCCATATTTATTTCCTTATAAGCAATACCAGTTGCCCGGCTGTCCTGCTGATCCTCTGCCTCTAATACTTTTAGCCATAAACCCTGCACAAGCATACAGCAGATCAGGGGTTTCTGACATTATTGTCAGATCTGACAAGATTAGCTGCATGCCTGTTTCTGGTGTGATTCAGACACTACTGCAGCCAAATAGATCAGCACGGTAGCCAGGCAACTGGTATTGTTTAAAAGGAAATAAATATGGCAGCCTCCGTATCACCTCTCACCTCAGGGTCACTTTAAACGTAAACTTCCTTTACATAAGGTATCATTGCGCTGCTCGTTGTCTTCGCCGAATCCAACTGGCAGATCAATCAGATGACTATTGGGCAGATATCGGGCAGTCGGCTGGCGTGTACAAATCGTTCAAACAACATCAATCCAGAGCGAGCTCGAATGTCACTCGCACACAATCTTTTGGAATGTGAAGAAAGTCGTTTTAACTACTAATGTTTTTTGACTGCTGATGCTCGCTTGAGAGCACCGACTTTTGTATAGCGTGCATACAGACATTTTACTGCAGTAACAGCGGATATTCTTTAACCTGAGGATCATTTGGGGAGCCAGTTAGGAGAATGCGAAATATTAAACCAGTCACGTGATCATAACCAACCAACCAGAGACTTACAAATCAATCACCTGATCAAACTGGTCATGTGCTTCTAATAATTCTTCTTCTGGGATTAAAGAGAAACCGTAACCAAGAATTGAACTTCATCCAAATCAGTATCTGTTGCCCCCTTTCCCATGAGAAATCTATTCCTTTTCCCTGCTCTGTATGACTGATATTGTGGTGAAACCCCTCCCACAGTGTGATGTCATGACCTTGGTCCTGACAGATTGCTGTCTGTGAACCTCATTGCATTGTGGGAAATAACGTTTTTTTCTAACTGCCAAGCAACCAGTATCTCCCGCTGTACATAGAACTCTCAGTAACGAACATTCCGTACAGATTACCTGGCAGAATTAAAGAGGTCGCCACCAGTGATAAATGTCAGAATGTAAATCAGAAATATTAGCATCTCACAGACCATCCCCTGTTGATCAGCTATCAAGCTATGTACTAGCACTAGATTTTCATAGCCAGGGGCAAATGTTTATCGTTTCAGGTAAAAATCTAAAGAGGAGTACCAATGGCAATGCCTCCCTTCGGTGATCTGCTGACTGCTATGGTAGGTGCAGCAGAACGCCTCTTGCTCATCTCTCCATAGAAAGGCATGGCAGAGAGCTAAGCAGCCCATCTCCATAGCCTCTGGGGAGACACCGGTATTCATCTGTTTACACACACCCTCACTGTTTATTGTGCTGCTAATGAAGTGTCAGAAGTTTATGTACACAAAGAAGAGGAGTCCGCAACTGTATCTAATGCTGGCTACACACGATGCGATTTCCCGCTCGATCGATCATTTCCGACATGTTTGATCGGCTTTCGAATGATACAGCCGTCGATTTTGCATACTTAACATGAGAAAATCGACGGCTGTATCGATCGACAACCGATCAAACATGTCAAAAATAGTCGATCGACCGGGAAATCGTATTGTGTGTACCCAGCATAACTCAGCCTATCTAGACACTGATTAGGGAAACAACTGTCACCTGAAGGCATCAGGAAAGATGGCTTCAGGCAGGATAAAAGTCATCCCTACATGGGTAGATAACAGTCTTACATGGCAAGCAATCAATCATCACCACTTGACCGCAAATAGGTTTGGGTAATGATGCAATGTGGTTGGCAGATCTTCTCAGAAACGTGGTCGCTAAATCTGCTGGGCAATGTGGTCGCTAAATATGCCGGGCAATGTGGTCGCTAAATCTGCTGGGCAACATGGTAGCCAGACTTGCCAGACCTGCCGGTCATTGTGGTCACCAAATCTGCTGGGAAACGTTATGTGATAGATCTAATGGGGAATGAGTCAACAGATCAGCCGGGCTAGGCGGTCACCAGATCTCCCGAGCTAGGCGGTCACCAGATCTCCCGAGCTTCGCGGTCACCAGATCTCCCGAGCTTCGCGGTCACCAGATCTCCCGAGCTTCGCGGTCACCAGATCTCCCGAGCTTCGCGGTCACCAGATCTCCCGAGCTAGGCGGTCACCAGATCTCCCGGGCTATGGGGTCACCAGATCTCCCGGGCTATGGGGTCACCAGATCTCCCGGGCTATGGGGTCACCAGATCTCCCGGGCTATGGGGTCACCAGATCTCCCGGGCTATGGGGTCACCAGATCTCCCGGGCTATGGGGTCACCAGATCTCCCGGGCTGTGGGGTCACCAGATCTCCCGGGCTGTGGGGTCACCAGATCTCCCGGGCTGTGGGGTCACCAGATCTCCTGGGCTGTGGGGTCACCAGATCTCCTGGGCTGTGGGGTCACCAGATCTCCTGGGCTGTGGGGTCACCAGATCTCCTGGGCTGTGGGGTCACCAGATCTCCTGGGCTGTGGGGTCACCAGATCTCCTGGGCTGTGGGGTCACCAGATCTCCTGGGCTGTGGGGTCACCAGATCTCCTGGGCTGTGGGGTCACCAGATCTCCTGGGCTGTGGGGTCACCAGATCTCCTGGGCTATGTGGTCACCAGATCTCCTGTTCTATGTGGTCACCAGATCTCCTGGGCTATGTGGTCACCAGATCTGCTGGGCTATGTGGTCATCAGATCTGCTGGGCTATGTGGTCACCAGATCTGCTGGACTATGGGGTCACCAGATCTCCTGGGCTATGGGGTCACCAGATCTCCTGGGCTATGGGGTCACCAGATCTGCTGGGCTATGTGGTCACCAGATCTGCTGGGCTATGCGGTCACCAGATCTGCTGGGCTATGCGGTCACCAGATCTGCTGGGCTATGTAGTGAATTGATCAGCTGAGCACAGATCAGATCTGATAGGGAATGTGTCACCTGATCGGTGGAGGGGGGGGGCGGAGGGTGACCTCTGGCCTCCAGCAGCTGAGGGTGGTCGGGGACAGTCGGTGATCGGGCAGCAGATCCCCGGAGATCAGTCACTCACCTGCCGCACAGTATGAGCCACGTACTCCCCAGCTTCCTCCATTCCTCCCCTCTCAGCAGCTGCAGCCAGCAGCCATCAGACACCGGCCGGGAGGCACCACTGTGCGGGGGGGGGGGGGGAAGCAGAGGTTAGCCCCGGGATACAGAGGCTTGGTATGATCCCTGCCCCGCCCTCTGTCTCCGGGTCCGCGAGTATACAGTATCGAGGCCACACACCCCCGCACGGCTGGGAGAGAGCGGGGTCTATAGAGAGATCTCCCCCTTGACAGTTTGGTTTGTTCCGCGGTGACGTCACGGGAAGGGAAACTACTGCGCAACTACGTGAGCCAATGAGGGGCGGGGCGTGTGAAGCCCGGGGAGCCATGATGGAATCTCCTAGGCAACCGCCTTTGTGCTGAGCGCATGCGCACTGCTTTTGCTCCAAAGGTGCTGTTTGTTATGGAAAGAACTACAGAGTACTCATCCAGCTCATGGTGAACCACAACTCCCAGGAGTGTGGGCCTTTTTCCACTACACAGCTGAATCACAGATCGCTAGTGATTTTTAGATCGCTGGGGTTGCTACTTTATCATAGAAATCATAAGAAGTATTTTCCACTATAGTGATTTGATTTGGAAATCGCAAATTGCTATCGCTTTCTGGAACGATTTTTAGGGCCCTTTTCCACTAGCAATCGCTAGCGTTCGCGCTAAACGCTATTGATTGCAATTCAGCAAAAGTCCAAAATTTCCCAACGTTCGTGATCGCGATTTTGCTATGCTATGCACCGCATAGCAAAATCGCGGCAAAAATCGTTCCGTGGCACGATTGCGATTTAGTAAAAAAGGAATCGCGGTATTGGAAATTACCTACCGCGATTCCTATGTTATTTAGCAAACCGTAGCGATTTTCAAATCACTAGCGGTTTGCGATTCAGCAATCGCAAACGCTCTAGTGGAAACGGGCCCTTAGAGTTATAATGCAAAGCAAATGAAAAATCACAATGGCATAACATTGAAAAATCGCAATCGCTGGCGTTTATGATTGCGATTGCTAGTGGAAAAGGGGCTAAAAAGGATTTAAAAAGCCTCCTTACTAAAATGTTATGCAAAATAGAAGTTTGCCGTATTAAAACAGAAGGTATTTGCGGTTATTTAGATTGTAGTTATCATACGAGCAATTCCGAGTACGGCACCACCGTACTTGGCGAATAAATCCATCTTGTATCTTGTATGATGTGTCCCACAGAGGGGAGAGAGGCTCCAGCCTCAGGGCGCAGTGTAGGAGGGGGC
The DNA here is from genome assembly GCF_040937935.1 of Hyperolius riggenbachi. Classification (NCBI taxonomy): domain Eukaryota; kingdom Metazoa; phylum Chordata; class Amphibia; order Anura; family Hyperoliidae; genus Hyperolius; species Hyperolius riggenbachi. The sequence goes on along the minus strand of NC_090654.1, from coordinate 288,671,166 downwards.
GCAGGGCTGGGCCGAGGCAGAGGCGAGAGAGGCTCCAGCCTCAGGGCGCAGTGTAGGAGAGGCGCAGGGCTGGGCAGAGGCAAGAGAGGCTCCAGCCTCAGGGCGCAGTGTTGGAGGAGGCGCAGGGCGGAGAAGAGGCAAGAGAGGCTTCAGCCTCAGTGCGCAGTGTAGGAGGGGGCGCTGGGCAGAGGTGAGAGAGGCTCCAGCCTCAGGGTGCAGTGAAGGAGGGGGCGCAGGGCTGGGCTGAGGCAGAGGTGAGAGAGGCTCCAGCCTCAGGGCGCAGTGTAGGAGGGGGGCGGGGCAGAGGTGAGAGAGGCTCCAGCCTCAGTGCGCAGTGTAGGAGGGGGCGCTGGGCTGAGGCAGAGGCGAGAGAGGCTCCAGCCTCAGGGCGCAGTGTAGGAGGGGGCGCAGGGCTGGGCTGAGGCAGAGGCAAGAGGGGCTCCAGCCTCAGGGCGCAGTGTAGGAGGGGGCGCAGGGCAGAGGCGAGAGAGGCTCCAGCCTCAGGGCGCAGTGTAGGAGGGGGCGAAGGGCAGAGGCGAGAGAGGCTCCAGCCTCAGGACGCAGTGTAGGAGGGGGCGCAGGGCGGGGCTGAGGCAGAGGCAAGAAAGGCTCCAGCCTCAGGGCGCAGTGTAGGAGGGGGCGAAGGGCAGAGGCGAGAGAGGCTCCAGCCTCAGGACGCAGTGTAGGAGGGGGCGCAGGGCGGGGCTGAGGCAGAGGCAACAGAGGCTCCAGCCTCAGGGTGCAGTGGTGGAGGGGGTGCAGGGCCGGGCAGAGGCGAGAGAGGCTCCAGCCTCAGGGCGCAGTGTAGGAGGGGGTGCAGGGCCAGAAAGAGGCAGAGGTGAGAGAGGCTCCAGCCTCATTGCACAGTATAGGAGGGGGTGCAGGGCTGGGCAGAGGCGAGAGAGGCTCCAGCTTCAGGGCGCAGTGTAGGAGGGGGAGCAGGGCCGGACCGAGGCAGAGGCGAGAGAGGCTCCAGCCTCAGGGCGCAGTGTAGGAGGGGGCGCAGGGCTAGGCAGAGGCGAGAGAGGCTCCAGCTTCAGGGCGCAGTGTAGGAGGGGGCGCAGGGCCGGACCGAGGCAGAGGCGAGAGAGGCTCCAGCCTCAGGGCGCAGTGTAGGAGGGGGCGCAGGGCTGGGCAGAGGCGAGAGAGGCTCCAGCCTCAGGGCGCAGTGTAGGAGGGGGTGCAGGGCAGAGGTGAGAGAGGGTCCAGCCTCAGGGCGCAGTGTAGGAGGGGGCGCAGGGCCGGACCGAGGCAGAGGCGAGAGAGGCTCCAGCCTCAGGGCGCAGTGTAGGAGGGGATGCAGGGCTGGGCAGAGGCGAGAGAGGCTCCAGCCTCAGGGCGCAGTGTAGGAGGGGGTGCAGGGCAGAGGTGAGAGAGGCTCCAGCCTCAGGGCGCAGTGTAGGAGGGGGCGCAGGGCCGGACCGAGGCAGAGGCGAGAGAGGCTCCAGCCTCAGGGCGCAGTGTAGGAGGGGATGCAGGGCTGGGCAGAGGCGAGAGAGGCTCCAGCCTCATGGTGCAGTTTAAGAGGGGGTGCAGGGCTGGGCCGAGGCAGAGCTGCGAGAGGCTCCAGCCTCAGGGCGCAGTGTAGGAGGGGGTGCAGGGCAGAGGTGAGAGAGGCTCCAGCCTCATGGTGCAGTGTAAGAGGGGGTGCAGGGCTGGGCAGAGGCGAGAGAGGCTCTAGCCTTAGGGCGCAGTGTAGGAGGGGGCGCAGGGCTGGGCAGAGGCGAGAGAGGCTCCAGCCTCATGGTGCAGTGTAAGAGGGGGTGCAGGGCTGGGCAGAGGCGAGAGAGGCTCTAGCCTCAGGGCGCAGTGTAGGAGGTGGTGCAGAGCCAGACAGAGGCAGAGCTGCGAGAGGCTCCAGCCTCATGGCACAGTATAGGAGGGGGTGCAGGGCTGGGCAGAGGCGAGAGAGGCTCTAGCCTCAGGGCGCAGTGTAGGAGGGGGCGCAGGGCGGGGCCACAGGAAGTAGTTATGGCCAGGGGCGTAGCTAAGGAGCTATGGGCCCCGATGCAAGTTTTGCAATGGGGCCGCCCAAGCACTCTATACATAACAAGTGATACGGCGCACCAAAACCTGCCAATGGCAACTACAGTGTCAGAGGTGCAAGAAGGGGATGGGGGACAGTTTGTTAATAAGTACCACTATTCACAGTATCTATAGAAGTGATTATTATGAGCACAGGACCAATAAAGAGCTAATACTGTAGTTGAGGGAGGGCCCTCTGGGGCCCCTCTGGCCCAAGGGCCCCGATGCGGTCGCAACCTCTGCACCCCCTATTGCTACGCCCCTGGTTATGGCAAATTCTATATTTGCATTTAAAGGAGGCTTAAATGCTTTCTTTGCATTGAAAGACATCCATGGCTATAATTACTAGGTAATGCCCAGTGATCCAGGGATTTTATCTGACTGCCATCTGGAGTCGGGAAGGGATTTTTTTCCCTTTTGGGGCTAATTGGACCATGCCTTGTAAGGGTTTTTCGCCTTCCTCTGGATCAACAGGGATATGTGAGGGAGCAGGCTGATGATGTACTTTGTTCTCTGGTTGAACTCGATGGACGTATGTCTTTTTTTTCAACTCAAATAACTATGTAACTATATAGAGACTGTTTTGGATTGGTTGATCCTCATCAGTGCAGGGCATGGAATAATGTGGCTCTATGGGTTAGGACTTAAAACACCCAGAGTTACAGACTAACCAGCAAGCTCATGGTGAACCAGAACTCTTTAGAAAGTCATGGAAAGAAAAGTATGAAGATTTTGCTATTTCCTATTTGGACAGGAAGTGGTGGAAATTCTCAGAGATTGAGACATAAAAAAAAATCTAAAATTAATATGTCTGTATAGACAAAGGACAGTAAAATGTAGAAGAGCTGCCTATCAACTTATCGTGGAAATGAGGCCTAAATTGGGCCAAGGTGTAGTTACTCTGCAGTTGATGAATACTGCAAATAAAGTCTCACACACACAGGGCCAGTACACTCCTGAGCGGGTCTGGAACGTTTTTAAAAACGCTAGCTGTTTGAAAACCGCTTGGGTAATGTACTTCAATGGGCTGGTGAACACCAGAGCGGATCGTTTTTCCCACAAATGCAAACTCAGGGGCTGCAGCATTTTTTAGATTTCTGAGGCGTTTCTGCCTCAATGTTAAAGTATAGGAAAGTGGGAAACCGCTCTGAAAAACGCTAGATCAGAGCGGTTTTCCAGGCGTTTTTGTTACAGAAGCTGTTCAGTAACAGCTTTACTGTAACAATATTTGTAATCTGCTCCACAAAAACGCTCCAGAAAACGCTAGGCATGTTTAGAAAACCTCTCTACGGCCTAGTGCACACCAAAAACCGCTAGCAGATCCGCAAAATGCTAGCAGATTTTGAAACGCTTTTTCTTATTTTTCTGCAGCGTTTCAGCTAGCGTTTTGCGGTTTTGTGTAGCGATTTTGGTATAGTAGATTCCATGTATTGTTACAGTAAAGCTGTTACTGAACAGCTACTGTAACAAAAAACGTCTGGCAAACCGCTCTGAAGTGCTGTTTTTCAGAGCGGTTTGCGGTTTTCCTATACTTAACATTGAGGCAGAAACGCATCCGCAATCCAAAATCTGCAGCAGCCCGGGAGTATGCGTTTCTGCAAAACGCCTCCCGCTCTGGTGTGCACCAGCCCATTGAAATACATTACCCTAGCAGATCCGCACCCGCAAGCGGATCGCAAACTGCAGCGGAAACGCTCCGGTGTGCACTAGGCCTACATGCCTGAAATCTGCTCCAAAAACCTCTAGCGTTTTGCGGATCTGCTAGCGGTTTTTGGTGTTCACTGGGCCTTACACACAAACCCTCAGCTGAGAATCTGGCTTGTGCACTGCTACCCCACAATAATGGGAGCTAGTCTAGTTTACCAGCAAGAAACCTCCATGGGAAATTCCTCTAATGCGATTGGGTGGAAGGCACCCTCTCGAACTGTTGAGGTTGTAGTGGAGCTCCGCCCACACTATTCAGCCAATCGCAACACTTTGTGCTGCAGAGGGTTCTGGGATTGGAGAGCTATTATTATTATTTATTGTACTGATAAAGAGCCAACATACTCCGCAGCCTCGGACAATCAATAGGGATACAGACTAGATAGGGACTAGATTGTGCCCATCTTAAAGAGCTGTGTTTTGAGGGCTCGATCTGTCCACTATGAGGTTTCCTGTTGCGTTTCCTAAACTGGACTGGTGACCAAAAATGTTTGGCGACCACCTTAACACGACAAGCAATATACAGGTTCTCTTTGCCGTTGTCTATAAATCACAGTCAGCCTAAATCTCCTTCATCTTTCGGTTGCTGGCCTTATTTATATATTCTTATCTTTTTCACATCCTCATCCCTATCCGGCTGCTCAGCAACAGCAAACATCCTTCAGTCCGCCGTATAGAGAACTATGATTAATTATTAAACCAAAAATGACCCGCTGACCTATGAACACGTATTATGGTGCATTCATCCGTGCTGAAATCTATCCTAAATCATCCTGTGGTGTATGGCCAGGCAACAGATCACACTCTGACCAGATTCGATTAGAGAGAGATCTGTCTCTTGGTCAATCTGCCCATATATCTATGAATGGGAAGCTTTACCCAACTAAACATGGGCACAGCATAGAAAACAAACTGTCTGGACACAGGCCTTAAAGGGAGCTTGAAGGGATAGCGATATGAAGGCTCCCTTAGTTATTTCCTATTAAACAATACCAGTTGCCTGGCTGTCCTGCTGATCTCTCTGGCGGCAGTAGTGTCTGAATCACACTCCTGAAACACTTCAGTCAGAGCACCTGATCTGCATGCATGTTCAGGGGTTACAGCTAAAAGTATTAAGGTGTGTACACACCTTTGACTTATGTCGTCCATCGTGGAACCCGGACCCAATTCCCTTAAGCGACATCGCTTTCTGTTGCTATGGGGGGGGCAGAGGGATGACAGAGCATCTCGTGTGTGACATCACATGGCGGGCCGGAGATCGGCGTGCACAAAGGAGCTGGCCGTCGCTCGACCAAGTAAATCCGCCGGACAAATCTCTTGCGTAATGGGGGCAGCTATACGCATGTTGGCTGAGGCACTCGCTATTGGCCTCCTCGGCCGACTTTAGTCTAGGATGTGTACAAGTCTTTAGAGGCAGAGGATCAGCAGGGCAGACAGGCAATTTGTATTGTTTCAGACCCCTTTCACACCTGCACTTTGCGTCGCACCGCGGTACGCTTCCCTGCCGCTAGGGTCATGCAGTGCGACGGAAGTATCAAGATTGCCGTAAAGTCTGCAGTGCGTTGCCGCATGATCCGTGCCTAACCACACAGACTATGCAGTAATGCAAGTCCAGGAGCGACGCAGGCAGTGTGCACGACGGGAGCGCGGTGGGACATCAACGCAGGGCAAGCCCACAAGGCAGGGGCAGGCCAGGCCGCAATGTGAGCCCGAGAGTACTGAGACCGAGGGCACACCATCATTAGTGGTGAACATTAGTTCCCACAGTCTTTCACCTGACGAGATTCAAGTTTTGGAACTGGGACTGAACTTTTGTCCAACTAACTCACCGAATTTCTTCGAAGTGGATCAAGAACTTTATCGTTTTTTTCGTCTCATTAAGCTCAAATATTTTTTTGCCTCCATACCCCAGTTCCCAACTTCTGGAGATGGCCCTGAGGGTTGTTTCAGGTTGCGGGAAATAGGTTTGCGAAACCCTAGTGGTTTCATTCCACCAAGTCACCCCACTATTGACTCATTTATTTCTAGAGTCCAGAATGACCTTAGATGTGTCGAGGATGATTTCCAGAGGGGTAAAATTGGGGTCAATTGTAATTTGTCACCAATACAACGTAGAGCTATTTCTTCCCTACGGGATAATGTGTCCATCACCATCCGCCCCGCAGATAAGGGTGGGGCAGTGGTGGTGATGGATACCAGTATGTACAATGAGGAGGTTTTGAGACAATTATCTGACTCTGATGTTTATGAAAGCATAGATTGTGATCCTGTGTTGATTGTTCGGGCAAAAATTGATGATTTATTAAATGAAGCATTGAGAAAAGGCATTATCGATAATGGTCTTTTTAAATTCCTCAGGGAAGAACATCCCAAGACCCCTACGCTTTATATCCTTCCTAAAATCCACAAGAGGCTGGACAGGCCTCCAGGTAGACCCATTGTTTCGGGCATTGGGTCAATATTTGTACCAATAGCTAAATTCCTGGATGGCCTGCTCCAGCCTCTTGTACATGAAGTACCATCGTATCTTCGTGATACAAGGATGTTTTTGGATAAATTACGAGGTCTTGGTCAAGTCGATGAGGGAGTGCTACTTGTTACACTAGATGTTGAGAGCCTCTACACCTCCATCCCGCATGATGGGGGTGTGGAGGCGATTGACTGGTTCATCATGACCCGCACTGACTATTCACACGAGCAGAGGAAATTTCTGGTGCGACTGTTGGAGGTGGTACTCAAGTGCAACTATTTTACGTTTGGGGGTAGGTATTTTGTGCAGAGGCGGGGCACGGCAATGGGCTCGAACGTGGCCCCCTCCTACGCAAATCTATACATGGCCCTCCATGAGGAGGCATTTGTCTATGATAATCGTCTTTTCCGCCAGCACGCTTTGTGCTGGTGGAGATTTATAGACGACATATTTTGCGTGTGGAGGGGCCCGCGTTCGAGCCTGGATGAGTTCGTATCGCAACTGCACAGTGCCTGCCCCTATATTCGGTTTACGACGCATAGTGACCCCAGTAGTGTCTCCTTTTTGGACACTCGAGTCATTTTGCAAGATGGTCACTTCGAGACGGATTTATTTGTCAAAGAGACTGATAGGAACTCCCTGTTGCACTATAGGAGTTTCCACCCCGACGGCACCAGAGATAGTATACCACTAGGGCAGCTTAAGAGAGTGGCGGACATTGTCACAGATACTGAGGTCAGGGAGAGGAGACAGGAAGAAATGAGGAGTAAGTTTAGGGCCCGGGGTTACCCTGAAAATACGTTCCAAACTGAGAAACGTGATAGAATAGGTAGAAGGAGAAGCCTTAGGTTACCTTTCGTATCCACATATAATACCTGCAGTAACATGATTGCACGTACAATTCGCAAACATTGGCACATTTTGAGTGAAGGATTCCCATCGATTCCAGAACTACGATATATCCCCCGTTGATGTCCTTTAAAAGGGCACCAACAGTTCGGGACAAAATTACTAGGAGTGGGGGCCCTGTTGGGGACACGGGCAGAAGGGGCATGTACCCTTGTTTATCATGCCACATGTGTGGACATGTTATCAGGGGGGACACTTTCTGCCATCCCTCAACGGGTGTCCCCTTTAAAATACGTGGCCGATACGATTGTAACTCTCGGTACGTCGTATATATGATTAAATGCCCATGTGGTTTTGGCTATGTAGGCAAAACCACTCAGCGACTTAAGGAGCGTTTCTCGTCGCATAAATCGAATATACGCGACCCGAATTGCACTTTGGCGGTAGCGCAACATTTTCATTTGCATAAACATGCAGTGTCACAATTGCGCATAATGGCAATCGATGGGGTCCCGGATACTTGGAGGGGCTCGGATAGGGACAAGGCCTTACTTAAAAAGGAGGCCTTTTGGATCAGGAAACTGAATACTTTTGGAGTGGGTGGTTTAAACCGCGAATATGATCTTAGTTTTTGTATCTAGTGACATCAGAACCTCCTGAGTAAATCACGTTTTCATATGTTTATTTTATGCTCTTCTTCCAGATTTTGCTTTTAATGTCCACCCTCAGCGAACCAGGTAGGAGAACAACACTGCTTTTTGTATTCTTGATGCGACGTTTTTGTCGCACTTAAAATATACTTAAATTCATTGTCTATGCGAATTATTGACTGCATTAGAATTTTTGCACACACTGACATCTTGTGGCTTAATCTTGAACTTTTCATTTTTTACTGCAGGGTGCAACTTTAATGTCGCACCGACCTTTAGTGAGCCATCTTGTGGCCACTTTTGGTAATACTGCAACCTGATCACTCCAATGACCATAATGTGTTGACTACTTCCGGGTTGACCTGGAAGTTGTCAGAGCACTGCCTGCACAGCTGTGAGTGGCTGGCTGGAGGAGGGACAGGAGGAGAAAGTGTTTCCCTTTTTTGGAAGTGATCATCCATACATCCCAGCTTGGGGGTGTGGTGTACAAGCTAATTCAGGTATTACACTTTTTTTCAGTGTGCATGAAACATGAGCATATTTGCATATTACCATTGAAGTTCCCTCTCAGGTCCGCTCTGGGGCCCCTCCCATACAGGAAGGGGGTATTTAAAGGTGTTTGTCTTGTCACAATTTTTATGGCTTTGAGCAGTTTGATAAAGGTGTAAACCGAAACAGCAGTCTGTCACTGCTGCCACTTTGGTGCTATTAAAAGAGCTTTGATACAAGACAGCGGTGCCGGTCCTTTCTGTTTTATCTGCATGTTCAGGGGTTACAGCTAAAAGTATTAAGGTGTGTACACACCTTTGACTTATGTCGTCCATCGTGGAACCCGGACCCAATTCCCTTAAGCGACATCGCTTTCTGTTGCTATGGGGGGGGGGCAGAGGGATGACAGAGCATCTCGTGCGTGACATCACATGGCGGGCCGGAGATCGGCGTGCACAAAGGAGCTGGCCGTCGCTCGACCAAGTAAATCCGCCGGACAAATCTCTTGCGTAATGGGGGCAGCTATACGCATGTTGGCTGAGGCACTCGCTATTGGCCTCCTCGGCCGACTTTAGTCTAGGATGTGTACAAGTCTTTAGAGGCAGAGGATCAGCAGGGCAGACAGGCAATTTGTATTGTTTCAGACCCCTTTCACACCTGCACTTTGCGTCGCACCGCGGTACGCTTCCCTGCCGCTAGGGTCATGCAGTGCGACGGAAGTATCAAGATTGCCGTAAAGTCTGCAGTGCGTTGCCGCATGATCCGTGCCTAACCACACAGACTATGCAGTAATGCAAGTCCAGGAGCGACGCAGGCAGTGTGCACGACGGGAGCGCGGTGGGACACAGTGCACATGCGCGGCCCGATGGGAATCCAGTGACACACTTCCTGCCCAGCTGGTGGGTGGCGCTATGCATGTGACTCTGTTGCCGCACCCCCATTTAAAGCCTTTTTTTTCCGTGTATTGTGATACATGCCCCAAATTGCACAGGTCAGGTGTAAAACCAGCCTAAAATAAACAAATATGTCAGTCTCCATGTCCCTCTCACGTCAGTTGTCCTGTAATAAAGCTATTATGAGCTGCACATAGTGAAGGCAATACAGTAGTTGCATTTTTCACCTACAGGTACTCTTTAGCTGTATGCAAAGTCACCGCCGTTTCAGCAACCAATCCTGTTAAAGTAAATATTGTGGGAGGAGAATTCTTTCCCTTATAACCAGTTGTCACATTACATGCGATGAATACCAAAATGTTTATCAACAAACTTCTTAAATATTCATATCATAAAACATACGCTAAAATACCCCCATTACTTCCCCCTGATACTCACCCCCTCCTCTGCTGTTTGTGAATTCTCCATTTCTAAGGCTTTCAAATTAAATTTTGCATGGATCCCGCACAGCACAGCCAGAGGACATGGCGTTTGTCCGGGACATGAAGCTATGACTGGCAGGGTCAGGTCTTGCACACTGTAAAGTGATCCGGCCTGCTGGATAGTCATGCATTGCGTAGTAGCTACTAGCAGGCCTTATCTCTTACAGCAAACACACAACACTAGCCAGCCCTGCAATGGCCGTACCAGTTGCGTTATTCAAGAGAGAACGGTAACGTTCTCACATTACTTTTACAGAGGCAAGAAATAGGGGGATGATACAGATCAGCTTCCCAGGGCCTCTCTGTGTGCCCCAGCTTATAATGAGAATCTGTAACAAAAAAACAAAAAAAATAAAGCCTCAGGGAAGGGTTACTTACCCCGGGGAGGGGTAAGCCTCTGGATCCATTACTAGGACGCCCTACCCCCCCCCTCCCGGTTCTCCTCGCTTGTCAGGCTGCGCGCATGCGCAGTACAGTAGCGGCCCTCAGGGGGTTCTCTATGGCTGATATTGTGGTGAAACTCCTCCCACAATGTGATGTCAGGATCGGTCCTGACAGTTTCCGGTCTGTTAACCTGTTTCTTGTCTGTTAACCTCATTGCATTGTGGGAAATAACAGCTGTTGCCAAAAATGCAAGCAGCTTCTCCTTCCAGTGACATCACCTGCCAGCAGTAAAAATGTCACCATGTGGTAAAAGTCAGAATGTAAATCAGGGACAGGAAAGATTTTACAATGAGCAAACACTGACTAAATCATTTATACATAATTATTGTAAAAATGTGAGACACGGCTGTCCCCTCTGTAGGCAGGGAAGTGATCGACTGTCATAGGCTGAAGCTTGTGACAGCAGATCACACTGATTGGCTGGCGGGGAAAGGGAAGGAAGGATACAAAATTAAAAAAATAATAATAATAATTTTATTTAAAAAATAAAGACACAAATATTCTAAAAATAAATAAACATTCTGGGAGCGATCATAGCCCACCAACAGAGAGCTCTGTTGGTGGGCAGAAAAGGGAGGGGGAATCAGATCACTTGTGTGCTGAGTATGGCCCTGCAGCGAGCCCTGAAAGCTGCAGTGGCCTATTTTGTCAAAAATGGTCTGGTCACTAGGGGGGTTTAAGACCGCGGTCCTCAAGAGGTTAATTTTGATGTATTGAACATAAGAGAGGTATGACAGATTTTTAGCTTATTGCTACAATTCTGCTCTGTGGTTTAGATTTTTCTTGTTTCTGCTCTTCCCAGATATCGGGTTAGCAACATAGGTTTTAAATAACGATACTTGAAAAACATGAATTGGAATGCAGTCTGTGTGCGGCAGCCTCAAGGCATTTGGGCATAATCATGAAATAATGTGATTTGTACAATACCTCCCAGGCAGCACCTGTAAGAACTGGCCAGACAGGATCAACGTAGTCCTCGTAGATTTCACGACATTTTACTGTCACCGTCTTCAGGACAAGGGCCAGGTCTTCTGCAAGGGAGACAGGATAACCAATTCAAATCCATCTCTAAGCACTCATATAATTACACCATAGTAAACAGCATGTCTGAATGTTACCTTTTAATATGTCAAAAGTGTCCCTCTAACTATAAATCCTGGTTTAAAAATTGTTCATAGGACTAATTAGGGTGCATACACATATCCATTTTTTTTCTTTGAAGAGGGGGCTGCTACTCTGCCTAGGGCACCAGTTTACCATAATATTTCTGTGCTAGTAAGATGTCATGGACCAGTAATATAGCGAGTCTTCATCTACAAGACGACATCTTTATTTCAGTATGATTACAAGTGTCAGGAGGATCTATAGGATCATATGTTAATGTTTTCACACCATCTGTCCTATTAAGCAAAACTGGGGCAGTAAATAATGAATTGGTTTCCATCTGCTTTCAGAGTAGCTGTGAATCTCATCCGTACCCTGTGACACCTCTGCAGAAATCAGAATGAACTCTGTTTAAAACCAAAAGTGTCAGAAAGGGTTAGCTCATTTACTTTCATTTTCTCCTGGGAGCTTTATCAGTGTACCTCCCAGAGCTCTTCAGGCTGGAGAGCTTGTTTTTTTGTTTTTCTTTTTCTTATCACTGACTGCAGGAGATAAAAGCTTATCTACATCAGGGAGCTTCTGTCTGCAAAATAAACTGATAGCAACTAAGCTGTCAGGCAAATAGCAGTGTTGTGCTTTCAGCATGAAAAAAAAATATTCATTATGATACAGGATGGCTGCTCTCTGTACTTTTTTCTGTAATGTCATGTGACCGAGGAGAATTGTGATTTTCACAAAATGACTGTACTTTGGGTGAAAGGCAGATAGGATAGCTATAAAGTCAATCAGTAGTTGAAAGACAGGTTTTCGATTGTTATGCTGACTTCAATTCCAATTCAGGCTCCTCCAGTTCATGCTTCCTCCATGACTGGCGAGCGCTTGCTCGCAACCAGACAGCCTAAAAAACGCCCACTTTTCTCACATGGGCATAAAGGGGAGAATGATTGCTCTGTCACCTGAAGCCACACCCCCTTCTGACTGATAGCCTATCAGAGCTTTAGAATGCGTAGGAAGGAGAGTGAGCAGGCAGGAGGAGTCTGCTGAGGAAGAGGTGAAGATCTCTGAATTCTTGCAGAAGGTGTTTATTTTTTTATTTTTTTTTAAATCAATTTTTCTCCTAAAACATCTTGTGCTTAACTCATAAAACTGTGTTCTAGTAGGTGCATATGAAAACTGTGCTTACATTATAAAATAAACTAGTAAGGGAAAAAAGCTCCCCTGCAGTAGTGTAACTAGACATCACTGGGCCCCCCTGCAAAACTTTGGATGGGGCCCCCTCTCTCCCCCCCCCCCCTTTGCACTGTACACAAGACTCTGCTACACACTGAATAGGGGCTGTCTACAAATCTTTGTCTACAAAACTTTGTATGATTCGTTATCAGTGGCTGAGCAGATGCAGTCATTAGAACAATTGTGCAGAGAGCAGAAAGCTTTTCCTGTTCATGCCCTTAGCTGTCAGTCTCTCCGGACAGGGAAAATAGACTTTCCCCCAGGGCCCCCTGCAGCTTTTGGGCCCCCCTGCGGCTGCATCCCTTGCAGGGTCTATTGTTACGCCCCTGCTCCCTGGGGGGAGGGGTGCTGCTTACCTCGGGAGGGGGAAGACTCTGGATCTCTGCAAACCCCTTCAGCTGCTGGGACCCCCGGACAAAAGTAAACAAAAACCATTCCAGTGGGCAGAGCGCGCAGGCGCAGGAACGGCTTTCCTCGCAGGCTCTATTGGAAATAGCCGAGAGTGATCGGGTCCACTATACTGCACAGGTGCCTTAGAGCAGACCTGAGCTTGGCTATTTCTGCCGGATCTGATCAGAAAGCCACTACTGCACCTGCGCGCTCCGCTGACAAGCCCTTGTCGGCATATCTTCGTGAGTCCCAACACTGGATTGCCAGTGCTGAGGAGCAGAGACGGGACAAGGTCCTCCAGCACCCAAGGCTGAGACACCAAAGTGCGCCCCTCCATCCCTCCCACCCCAGCTGTCACACACTGATTGCTATTACACTAAGAGGCGCCACAGGTCCCACAACCCCCAAAAACCTTAATATCTAGTTATCTGGCTTGCAGTCACTGCCATGTATCCCCTTTTCTTATTTCTGTCTGCTTCAAACACAATAGGGGAATGATAGCTGAGCGAGTTGTGCGCCCCCTCCTACACTGCGCCCTGAGGCTGGAGCCTCTCTTGCCTCTGCCTCGGCCTGGCCCTGCTGAGGAGGACGGGGGAAAGCCTCTTTAGGATCCAGAGGCTTCACCCTCCCAAGGTACATACCCCCAGGGGCACTTTTTTCCCCGTCAGGTTCACTTTAAAGGACAACTGAAATTAGAGGAATATGAAGGCTGCCATATTTATTTCCTTTTAACCAATACCAGTTGCCTGGCAGTCCTGCTGGTCCTCTGCCTCTAATACTTTTAGCCATAGCCCCTGAACAAGCATGCAGCAGATCAGGTGCTTCTGACATTATTGTCAGATCTGACAAGATTAGCTGCATGCTTGTTTCTGGTGTTATTCAGACACTACTGCAGCCACAGAGATCAGCAGGGCTGCCAGGAAACTGGTATTGTTTAAAAGGAAATAAATGCCTCCATATTCTTCTCACTTCAGTTGTCCTTTAAGCAATACCAGTTGCCTGGCTGTCCTACTGGATCCTCTGCCTCTAATACTATTAGCATAGCCCCTGAACCAGCATGCAGCAGATCAGGTGTTTCTGATATTGTCAGATCTGACAAGATTAGCTGCATGCTTGTTTCTGGTGTGATTCAGACACTACTGCAGCCACATAGATCAGCGGGGCTGCCAGGCAACTGGTATTGTTTAACAGAAAATAAATATGGCAGCCTCCATGCACCTCTCACTTCAGTCCTCCTTTAAAGAAGCAGAGAACACACCTGTAGAGGGCAGTATCATGGAAATTGATGGTGTTTTCACTACGGTCTCGCAGGGTTCCTCGGGGGAGGGAGTGTTCCTCCAGGCATGATCCGGTGTTTGCTGGACTGCACAGTATCCACTAGATGACTCTTCTCCAGACTTACATGCTGCCGTATGTTCCTCTATAACACAGAAAGGAAAGGTATTTACCATCTATGGGGACTAACAAACGCTAGGCCAGATTTCATTGCATCGATTTCCTGTAAGCTCTTCAAACCGGAACTTCAGCCAATCTGGAAGTTGTTTCATTTTGTGTTTGGCCCCTATTCAATTCACTTTTTTCTCCAGAGTTTTCTCCTAAGTGAGAGTTTCACAACTTGTCCATAAAATGCCTTTTAAGCCAGCAGTAAGCACAAAAATTCTCAGAATAATTTTGATACTAGTTTTTCACCTTTTGGTACTTTTTCAATTGCAGAGTGCTGAAAACTTATTTTAAAGGGAACCTTAACTGAGCAGGATATGGATTTTTCCTTTTAAAATAATACCAGTTGCCCGGCTCTCCTGCTGATCCTGTGTCTCCAATACTTTTAGCCACAGCCCCTGAACAAGCATGCAGATCAGATGCTCTGACTGAAGTCAGACTGGATTAGCTGCATGCTTGTTTCAGGTGTGTTATTCAGCCAATACTGCAGCTAATGAGATCAGCAGGACTGCCAGGCAACTGGTATTGCTTAAAAGGAAAAATCCACATCCCTCTCAGTTTAGGTTCCCTATAAGCAGAAGATGAAAAAGTATCTTGGAGAAAACTCATGAGAAACTTGGGAGAAAAAGGGAATTTATGTGTGGACATGTCTAGATCTCCCCCCGCCCCCCCCCCCCCCCCCATACTTCCTGTGAGCTCCCATGGAGCCCAATAAAAATGTCTACATCGCTCCTGACCTGGAAGGTGTTCTATGTCAGTAAAGCTGCAACTGCTCCCAATAAAACATCATCTACGTACACAAAGATCCCCTGGCCACACTTTACACCATCGGCCACTGTGTGGTAGACAAGGGGTGGATTTAACCTGACCATAGAAAATAATGAGGATCTAGCGGATTTCTGTCTACATGTATGTGAGGAAGGATCAATAGTCAGCTTTGGGAGGCAGTGTCAGACTGGGAACTGGAAAAGCTGAGGAAATCCACTTGCTGGCCAAGCAGCAGTAATCAGGTGCTGCTGCTCACAGTGAGGACTTGCTGCAGGTCTCTATTGGGAGTGATAACACAGGGTTACTGCTGCTTGGCCAGCAGGGGGATTTCCTCAGCTTTTCCACCTCCCAGTCTGAGGGCTGCAACCCACTAGAGCGTTTTTTTTTAGCTTTTAGGGAGCGATTCAAAACGCTAGCGATTTCCCTAAACGCTCAGCTAATGTTAATGGATGGGCGAAATTCAACTGGAGCGATTGCGATTACCAAAAACGCAAATGCAGGACACGCAGCATTTTTAGCGTTCAGCGTTAGCGTTTCTGCAATGTAAAGTATATAAACGTTGGCGCAATCGCTCGTCAAAACCTACACGGAGCGATTCTGCTAGCGTTTTTAAATTACTGCACGCTGTAAAAAAATTAAAATTAATTGAAAGGACCAATCAGAATTAAAAACGCTAATCACTTCACAATCGCTGGCAAAACGCTTACACTTTTTAAATTCGCTACCAAAATCGCCAGAAAACGCTCATGGAATTGCTTACAAAACGCTCATTAAAAACGCTAGCGATTGTGATTAGTAATAGCGCTTTGTAGTGGGTTCCAGGCCTGACACTGCTGGGAGGGCTATTCAAGCATTTATTCTATACATGTAAATATCCATAACAAAGAAACAGAAAGCAATAAGGACCAGTTCATACTTGCAGCGGATCAAAACAAATTCATTTAACACGGATCAGTTTTGTTTTGTTTTTTAACTGATCCTTTTTTCACAGTTTTGTACTTTTTGTAGCATGTTTCCAGTACTATATATTGTAATGTATGGTAAAAACGTGGTGGGTGTTATTAATTTGGTAATGTACTTTTTTGACCAATAGGAAGGAATTGGGAGTGTTTATGCTGTACCAAGCAATTTTTTACTCATATGGCCTTTTTTAATGTACCGCTTTATTTTCAATGTACCGTTTGATGCACCGTTTAATGTTACGTACAGTTTTACATGATTACATGAAAATGTACTAAATGTTATTGTGAGACTGCTATGGTATGCAAGCGGTTAATGTACCGCTTGGTTGGCATGTTTGAAGCAATGCTCGAGCCCTGCTTTTAACAGGAAGTATGCAATAATGACGCCGAGGGGAGGAGCAGGAAGTTTAGGCAATCCGCTTTGGCATACGATTTGCATGGAAAAAGAAAGAAAGACAATTGAGAGCCCCCAATAGTGTATTACTGATGGACAAGTTGCGTATTTAGTAATAGATGGAAGTATACTCACAAGTCTGAGTTGCAAGCCTCAGGCAACCACTCTCAATGCGTATGGGGAAATTAGACCTGTCCCCACTCAGGCTAAAAAAGTCGCTCTCCGTAGAAAAAGAAAAAGGGTATAAACACCCATCCACCAGGTGGATTGTAATGTATAAGAAAGGAACAGAGGCGCCAACAGGATAAAAATAGTAATACCAATTAAAACCAATTAAAATGTGGGTGGCGAGGGTGGACTTGTCTCCCCAACAAAAGACACAACCGCTGTGTATGGTACAACAAATTTAATCAAATTTAGTGAGTACTCCAAAACAACTGCAACGCGTTTCTCGGGTCTCAAGCCCGCTTCCTCAGGCAAAAATACAACAGGAGCAACAGCGCAGTAGTGTATGCTAGTGTAGCGTCTCTGCCTGCAACGCGTTTCTCGAGTCTCAACCCCACTTCCTCAGGCAAAAATGCAACAGGAGTAACAGCGCAGTAGTGTATGCTAGTGTAGCGTCTCTGCAGAGACGCTACACTAGCATACACTACTGCGCTGTTACTCCTGTTGCATTTTTGCCTGAGGAAGCGGGCTTGAGACCTGAAAAACGCGTTGCAGTTGTTTTGGAATACTCACTAAATTTGATTAAATTTGTTGTATCATACACAGCGGTTGTGTCTTTTGTTGGGGAGACGAGACCACCCTCGCCACCCACATTTTAATTGGTTCTAATTGGTATTACTATTTTTATCCTGTTAGCGCCTCTGTTCCTTTCTTATGATTTGCATGGAAAGTTCTGTTTGGGAATAGAAGATACATTTTATTTTGGCTTTAATTGCCATTGTGGGGAACCGCTCTCTGGAAAGAAATGTCAAGTTTGGACTCTCCGCTTAGTTTTAACGAACGTATCTAACGGATCAGTTTTTATTTTTTAGTCAAGATGGCCAATATTTTTAACATTACAATCCGCTCATACGTTTTTGTCCGCTCCAAAAAGCATACTGAATGGGTATATTTTTATCGCAAGCGTTAACTGGCCCTAAGAACCTGACAGAGGTTCTAATCCCTCTCATTTTATTCAAAGCGAAATAAATAAATTTTCCCTTAGATCTTCCACTATGATGGTCTTGGATGCAGCAAAGCAAAGAGTGAAAGCGCTGATGGAAAGCAAGTAAGAATAAACTGTAATAAAACTACTAAACTGTTAGAGTTGGCTACAATAATACATTGATATCTGATATGTAATATTTGGACTCCTATTTTTCTGTTTCTCAGTCCGTTGTACCTTTCAGATGATACTTGATGCCCTGTATGTAGGAGAATGAGCCTTTTTATTTCTATTACTTTTAGCCTCTCTGATTTCCACCATTTTGTGATCTAACATTATCCAATAAAGCCTTACTGTCCTTAAAGGAACACTGTAGGGGGGTCGGGGGAAAATGAGTTGAATTTACCTGGGACTTCTAATGGTCCCCTGCAGACATCCTGTGCCTGCGCAACCACTCACTGATGCTCCGGCCCCGCCTCCGGTTCACTTCTGGAATTTCAGACTTTAAAGTCTGAAAACCACAGCGCCTGCGTTGCCGTGTCCTCGCTCCCGCTGATGTCCCCAGGAGCGTACTGCGCAGGCCCAGTATGGTCTGTGACTGCACAGTACGCTCCCTGGTGACATCAGCGGGAGTGAGGACACGGCAACGCAGGCGCTGTGGTTTTCAGACTTTAAAGTCTGAAATTCCAGAAGTGAACCGGAGGTGGGGCCGGAGCATCAGTGAGTGGTTGCGCAGGCACAGGATGTCTGCAGGGGACCATTAGAAGCCCTGAGTAAGTTAAACTCATTTTCCCCCGACCACCCTACAGTGTTCCTTTAACACTTGTGCATTTGGCACACAGATTGTACTGAGCTTTACCTGCTGAAACATCTGAGCTAGCTATGGTGTCTGTTTCCACCATGTTTAAAGCGGATTGAAAATCCAAATCTAAATGAGCTTTTAGGGCCTCCAAATGACCATCACTGGGTCTGTCTTGTATAATCGTGTTCACTTCGGTTGTATAAACTGAACTTGCATTTGGGTCAACTTTCCCAACCAGAGGCAAGTCCATATTTATATCGGCACTTGAGAAAACCCAAGGAGAATTCATAATCCCACCAGTGCACACGGGGTTGACTTTTCTTTCTTCTGGAGCTTTGCGTGATTCAGAATTCAGTTCCTCCTGTTTTCTTAAGAATTCCTGTGTTTGTCCCTCCTGAGGACGTTCCTTTTCTGTGACTTTGGATACATAGGATTGTATCTGTTGATCAAAAGACAAAACAGCATCATCATCGAAATCAGTTTTGTGTTTCAAGGTGGTAACGTCTTGATGGGTTTCTTCATCCAGCTGTGACAGGTCTTGTTCTGTAGAACTAGTTCCTTCAAATTCATTTTCTGCTTTTAAAATGTTGGCTGTAGGTTTGGGCAGATCTTTCAGGTCAATCTCCAGCTCATCAACCTCCTCTACTAAGTTTTCTGGTACTTTGTCAGAATAAAGTGTTGGGTTATCTTCTTCGTTGGTGGTTAAAATGAAACCTTCACTAGATGGTTTTATTTCAATAGAAGCAGCTTGAGGATTATGAATTGGAGTGGGTAAGCTTGGTTCTGATACATGAAGGTCACAAGTTATCTCTTGAAGATCAACTTGTTCTGTCCTCACCTCATCTTTCTTGCCTTTCCCTAAATTCAAAACATTTGACACAACAGATCTAAACCATTGGGGTGATTCTTTAGACCCCGGCTCCTCTGGATTGTCCTGAAGTTTGAGAGAATCTTTCTTTTCAGCTGTTGTACTTATTTCCTGTAGGTCCAAGAAATCAAAACTTACATCAGCATTGACAACTGTAAACTTATCAAACCCACCTTTATCTGGTTTGTTGGATTCAGCTGTGTCTTCTGAGTCAATGTTGGGGTATAACACTTTGTCCTCCTTTGTGACACCGACAGTTGGTTGATCCACTGCTGAAATATCTGTTTTATCATGCTCGGCTCCACCCCCAGTGGTGGTAATGTGAGTAGCACTTGATTCTTTGAGTATTTCCTTATCATCAGTTTCAGTCCCAGTTTGGTCAAGGTTCTCGTTTTTAAGTTCTTTCTTGGTCCCAAAACCTAAAACCTCTTTGATGGCAAAGTTGAACCATTTAGGCTTTGGCTCTTCCTCCTGTTCAGTTTTGGCATTTTCCTGTTCAGGCTCTTGGGTGGAAATAGCTTCCTTGTCTCCTTCCACCACAGCTGCTTCACCTGTCTCTGGACCACTGTTACTACTAGTTGCTTGTGTCTCGTCCTGTGTTTTTTGTCTTCCAAAAGGCAGGAGATTTTTTATTCGACCACCAAACCAGCCAGATTTTTCTGGTTCGGCATCTTTAGGTTCCTTGTGTTTATTTGCCTCTGGTGCTGGTATCTGCTCTTCCAGAAGAGAGTCCTCAATGACAGGTTCTGAACTGCTTTTAACCTCTTCTGTTCTTCCTATCCCAAACCAACCTCCGATTCCAGGGGGAGTTCCGGTTGGTTTGTCTGTAACTTCTTGTGGGAGTTCATCTTGTGAATCCTTAGTAGACGTCTCACCTGGAGGGTAAAAATGAGATATATAAAAGGGTACTCTGCTACCTAAACCAAACCTAATCTAATCTAAAGCTTCCTTCACTCAAAGAGGAATTGTAGTGATACTAACAGAATTAATAAAATTGCTTTTTTTTTTTTTTACAATATTTATGTATATAAATGATTTAGTCAATGTTTACCTATTGTAAATTCTTTCCTTTCCTGATTTACATTTTGAAATTTATTACAGGTCACAACCTCTTTTTTTTAAATAAATGGCCAGTTGGAGTGTGTTATACTGCCTTGTTCTAAGGGTTGAGTCGATGTCCAAGCTGCCAACATGGGTGAACCACATCCAGGGTTCCCATGGCTGGGTGCCAGCTGCCAGCCATGCATATTGATAATACACATTGGGCCAGTTGGCGGAGTCGAACCCACAACCTCATGCTTGGTAGGTAATAACAGTACCTCTGCTCCACCTCACCTGGCTAAGTGGCAGCATCTTTAGTCCTGTCATATGATCCCTGCAGAATCTTCGTTTGTTGAGAGCTCTATGCTCAGAGGGAGATACTTCTTACTTGGTAGATAAACGACAACATTAGCCATACAGATGTCCCTAATGATTTATTTGAGAAGGGGTAAATCTTTCTGGTGGGAAGGGGGTTTCAGCTACTAAATGGGATGAAGTGCAATCCTGGGTTAAAGTTCCTCTTTAATATATCTGCCTTGTCTAAATAATATGTTTCACTAATGCATATTATCTGATATCTAGCTGGCCAGACCCATGATACGGATACCATAGAGTCATCTTGCTATATGCGAGTTCTAAAATTTACTTTACAGACAGCAGTTTCTTATATCACAGAAATAAAGTAAAGCTAGATATCTATTCCTAGCTTAGAGGATGCCATAGAACTACAAGAGCACCTGAACTGACATGTGACACGACATAAACATGTGTACAGTATGTACAGTGCCAAGCATGTACATAGCTTGGCTGTGCTACCCCCTTTTGAGTGTATGGAATAGATATAAAAGGTCAGTAGTTAATAAACTGTGACTCTTGACGGTACCGAAGTCACCAGGGTACATAGCGCACGGCTCCTAGGCACCACCATCAAGGAGAACTTGAGATGGGACGGAAATACCTCTACAACCCAAAAGAAGGCCCAGCAGAGACTGTTCTTCCTGAGGCAACTGAGGAAGTTTGGAATGCCCAGGGAGCTACTGACCAGTTTTTATACGGCGACCATTGAATCTGTCCTTTGCTCCTCCATCATTGTCTGGTACTCGGGGGCAAATGCAAAAGACAAGCTCAAACTCCAGAGAGTCATCAATGTGGCTGAGAAGATCATTGGGTCGCCCCTGCCACCCTTGGACCTTCTACACAAATCCAGAATGAGGTCCAGAGCAAATAGAATCACACTCGACCCCTCCCACCCTGGCAATCACTTCTTCAGTCCCCTCCGCTCGGGACGCCGCTATAGGTCCATCTACACCAAAACCACCAGGCGTAGGAACACATTCTTCCCGCAAGCGATCACTCTCCTTAACTCAGACCCTCTCCCCAATGTCATCTCCTAAGCCCCTTCAGCACCTCGGGGCACTAGAGTACGAACGCGCGCCCATAGGCCGACATGTTCATCTTTGCATAATATGGGACAACCGCTCTATGTGTCTTTTACTCTGTCTTATAAATTTATAAATTGTACTATGTGTAGTGTTACTCGCACTGTTTGTCACTTGCCAATATGCCTTGTGTCCACAAATAATTCCGGGTGCGGCGCCTGTCGCACTTGGCGAATAAAGTCATTCTGATTCTGATTCTGATTCTTACTTTTTTAGCTTTTAAATATAAATAAGAATGTGTGATTCTAAAAAAAGCTATATTTAGGAGGAGAAGGATAGATACAATTGTTTATATTTTCAGTTTATTTTCAGTTCAGATTTTTTTTATACATGCACTATTAGTGTCACCTGCCAGGATTGCGCTCGGTGGAAATACCTTGCAATGTGCGCTGCTCTCTCCTTTTCCCTTCTGCAGAAAGCAGGAACTCTTCTTCAGCGTCCCTGGACTTATGCAGAACGCTGTCTTCATTCTCAAAAACATATTCTCCTCCATCCAAGCACACAAAATCAATTTCCTGGAATGAAACATATACAGTATATGTTTAGAGGTTGAACCATCCCTCATTGTGGCTTAGCTTCCTCCAATCGGAAGCTAAGGCACGACCCAGGAAGTACTTCCTGGGTCGCGGCTTAGCTTCCGATTGGAGGAAGCTTACGGAGGTGGGGAGGGAAGGCACACAGGTGGGGGAGCCGTGCAATACAGGAGGCTCGGGAGCGGGCATGAGTGACAAGCACAGGCAAATAGCAGGCTAGCGACAAGCAGATTGTCGCTAGCCTGCCGCTTTTTTAAGGGGAGACAGCAGAGTTGGGCGGGGGGGGGGGGGGGGGGGGAGGGGGGAGGGCAGGCTGAAGGCACAATAGGAGGACACAGAGGCAGGTCATTGTACACAGGACATGCCTCTGTGTCCTATTAAGATTTGACAAACACACCTCGGGTTCTCTTTAATGTCATGTGGCCAGAGCCGTATTATCCTCAAGGCATACTAGGCATGCCTAGGGCATGGTGATAGTCTAGGGGCCTAGTGAATGCTAGCCCCCATCAAATCTTACTAAAAAAAGCCAGGTGACCATCAGCAGTGGACAAAAACTGCTGTCTTGCCTACGGCCCATTTCATCTGAATCCCCAGACTATCGCAGCACGATGTTTGACTAGTTGATACATTAATATAGAATAAAGCACATCACACAACTTACAAATTACCCAGAATCCTCACCTGTGCTGGAACCTCCACCTCCTCCCGCTGGTAGACTTGCTCTATGACCACCGCATCCTTGGGAAAGAAGCCATATGCTTTCCCCGTCTGTAACAGACCAAACATTCCCACAGATTACCGGCAGGACAGTGTACAATCATCTCTGTAACATGCACAGGTATACAGAAATTAGTATTAAAGTGTAACTGAGCCTCAGGTACAAAATTAAATACTTACCTAAGGAGAAGGAAGCCTCTGGATCCTGGTGAGGCTACCCTCACTGTCCTCCGGTCCCCGATCACCGAGTGCTGACTCCCCAAATACTACCGACATGGGATTGTCGGTAATCTGATCGGGGCCACTTTCGTCTTCAGTCAAGTGTGTGGCCAGGCTGTGCCTGCATGAGGATGGCCACGCCCAGGATCGGATTTACCATGAGGCACTGTAGGCACATGCCTACAGGCGCCTGATGAAGGAAAGGCGGCTCACTACCCTCCCTGAACGCTTCCCTCCCTCTTGCCCTATGCAGAGTCCTGATGAGAGTGTAAATGACAGTTTACTCACCCTGCTTTTGGGATTCTCCCTTCAGTCAGGGACACCTCTAGCTACTTAATACTGAGGGTACCTCTGGCTACCTAATACTATGGGGCACCTGTAGCTACCTATGACAGGCAGGGGAAGTAAGGGAGAAGGACAGCTGGGACAGCCAGCACACTTGCAGTTTGGTTTGGTGGGGGTTTATAGGTTCATGGTGGGTGGAGTCTAGGGTGCCAGGACATCTGTGCCTATAGGCTCCTGTGAGGTAAATCCGTGCCTGGGGTTCATGGAGGGCGGAGTCTAGGGTGCCAGGACATCTGTGCCTATAGGCTTCAGTGATGTAAATCCGGGCCTGGGGTTCATGGTGGGCGGAGTCTAGGGTGCCAGGACATCTGTGCCTCTAGGCTCCTGTGATGTAAATCTGGGCCTGGGGATCATGGAGGGCGGAGTCTAGGGTGCAGGACATCTGTGCCTATAGGCACCTGTGAGGTAAATCCGGGCCTGGGGTTCATCGAGGGCGGAGTCTAGGGTGCCAGGACATCTGTGCCTATAGGCTCCAGTGATGTAAATCCGGGCCTGGGGTTCATGGTGGGTGGAGTCTAGGGTGCCAGGACATCTGTGCCTATAGGCTCCTGTGAGGTAAATCCAGGCCTGCATGCATGGAGGGCGGAGTCTAGGGTGCCAGGGCATATGTGCCTATAGGCTCCTGTGATGTAAATCCAGGCCTAGCCACGCCTGCGCAATAAGCTAGCAGTGTGATTCTGCGGCGGCTATGATCACTCGTGCTAGTGAAAACCTTCCGTGGAAAAAGGGCCCAAGTTTCAGCTACTACTGGCTACTGATAATAAAATGACAGCACACTTACACTGCCTTGCCACAGGTCCTCCCGCTCTCCTGTCAGCTTATAATTCACATTAATTTCCTCTCCGGTCCTGAAGCTGAGGAATCTGCAGTCGGGCCCAGAGTAATCTTGCTTGGCCGAAGCTCTGATCATCACACCTGGAAGACAAACACCGGACATGAGTTACCGCTGTAACCCATATGAAACCACTTGCAGTAGGCTCCGGCTGAGTGGAATCCACCAGACACTCACTCAGATGAAATTATCAAAATATTTTTCCGCAACCGAACAGTGGTCACGGCAGTTGTTATCAGCCAAAACACTTCAATGTCAAAACACTCCTCCCTTGCACATCAAAGGTCAAAAATACACAATATCTAGTCTTCACAAACGGTGCACTGGTAAAACCTGCAGAAGGAAACGGTTAGTTACAGAGAAATTATAGTGAGCTACAATAGGTCTTCTTATACAACAATCAACCACTTTACAGCATTTACAATTCACAGTACCGATGTTGGGTGTGGGCTGGGGAAAGGGCTGGTCTACTGAGTCTACTGGACTTCAGTCCAATACCTAATCAGTTCTCAGTTCCTTGCAACCAAGTCCAAGCTATATTGCTCAGCAAAACCTGGGAGGAAACTCATGACAGTTCGCTATATGGTACTGAATAGTTACAGTTCGTTGGTCGTTCTAATCAGGACATTCACCTTGCTCCAAGATCTTTCAGACACTTTAGGTTGTATTTGTAGTACTCAATACACTTTACTCTTAATACCTCCCCTCTGGATTGGGATCCCCCCCCCCCAAAAAAAAAAAAAATATAAATCAAATAATCAAAAAGGGTTAAAGCAAAATAAAGATAAAGGAAATTAAATATAAAGTGTCCGATGCATCCCTCTATATGATCAACACCACCTTCCTACAATAGAACTCTCTTTAGGTGCACTTTGACTTTAAGGCTGAATAAGCTCTGAATTAGAGTGGATGTAAAACTTGTAACCCAAGTAGGTTAATGCCTGTTTCCACTACACGCAGATTCTGCATGCAGAAAACTGACTCCAATGAATGCCTATGGGAAATCTGCATCAGAAAAATTGCGTTCAGTGGAAACAGGCCCATAGACATTCATTGGAGTCAGTTTTCTGCATGCAGAATCTGCGTGTAGTGGAAACAGGCCCTGACTCTGTATCTTGATCAGATGACAGTTCACTTTCTCTGTAGCACACTTTAGTATCACAAGATGCAATGCAACTCCTCCTCTTCCACTTAACTTTGTAATACTGACAGGTTCTTTTTAAATATCAAACTCTTTGTAATCATAACATATGTAACATAGAAAGTTTAACTTTTGACCCAAATGTCATGCTCTATGTTTTTGCTACGGTTAAAATAAAATGGACAAAAAACGATTGTCATCAACTGAAGAAAAGGATATGCAATGCCTTCATAAATATACCTTTTTAGATTTAATAAAACATGGTAGCTAATAGTTTAAAGTGGACCTGAACTCAGCTTCCTCTTTCATCTAAAAGATAAGCAACAGCATAATAACCTTTAACCCCTTCAGTACCAGCAGTCTCTGCCCCCTTAGAGGAATCATCAGGCAAAGAATAGGAAATCTGATTTACTTACCTGGGGCTTCCTCCAGCCCCTCGCAGCGGTCTGTCCCACGCTGACAGCTTCGCTCTCTGCCACCGGCCCGGGGTCCCCGCACGGTGCAGAGGCCGACCTCGAGGTCGCCCTTACTGCGCCTGCGTGAAGCGCCGCTGTCAATCAAGCCCACGTTGTCCGCGGGGTACTGCGCATAACAAGGAATCGCTACACTTACCTGCTGCTACCGCAGTCCACACCACACACCCGTCGCCTCAGGCCACCCACTCTGCCGTCTCTATGACAGCAGAGATCTGTGAGCCAATCAGGAGCCGCTTTCAATTGGGTCTTGACCATGTGATGAATGTAAACCAATGGGAGTTATTTACATTGATGACATAGTCAGGAGGCAATGAAATCGGCTCCTGGCTGGTTTACAGAGCTCTGCCGCCATAGAGATGGGAGGGGGAGTGTGCTGCGGCGGGGAGAGAGAGACGCGATCACGGCGAGAACCTGCGGCAGCGGTGAGGTGGAATCTATGCCCCAACAGGTATTGGAGGATCAAAACAGGGCGTAGACACTGCGGTCCAGAGGTGGTTAAAGAAAAACATTACTTTGTTACAGCTGATTCAAATCCTGCAACAAATCTGCAGTGTGTCTACATCCTGCTTTCATGGAAGCAGACATAGCGTTAACATCCTGTGTTTACAAATTAGCTGCTCTGCCAAGGCAGCCAGATGACACAGCTGAGAGATCAAATTACAGCTGCGATTAGACACAGACAAGAGGGAATTAGACAGGCTAAACTCTCTAAATACATACAGGGTGCATTTCTCTATGCTTTACATCTGTCCTGTGCAAGAGTTCAGGTCCACCTTAAGGGCACTTTATTACTAGGCACGTTTTGATCCGAAAATCGGATCATGCGCGTTATCATGCGCGTTTTGCTACAGTGCTGCGATTAATATGTAAATTGCGGTGCTATTGTTCCACTACTGTGGTTTGACTTTCTCTGAAACGTAATCGCTGGCCTGCTGCATTTTTTATGCATTTGCGCTCCTTTGGTGCACAGGAAAATCACAAGCAATCATGTCGCTATGCGATTTTCCCTGCGATTCAGCAATTCAACCTATTTTCTCTACAAGTTTTTTCTCCCCCATCAGAAATAGGCAGTGCGAATGCACCGCAATCGTACACCCAACGGATCACACCGCAATCGCGGTAGTGGAAAATAGAGGAAACGAGGTCGCATGCGCAATTGGGTCTCCTAGTGGAAAAGAACCCTGATCGATTTTCTCGGGATGTGTTTCCAGCAAACTGACAACCTGAAATAATAAATAACTGACTGAATTTGTTTTATCTAAAGCTATCAGTAAACAAGCCTGTGACATTTGTCCCGCCGCTACTTACAGCGGCGACCCGGCCTTTCCATTGTGCTGCGTTATATATGAAATGGAGACTAATGATGCAAAACTGAAAACAGTGCAGCGTCCTTTCATTCTGATCTTCCTGTATGTGCAGCGCGGGGACGACACTCGGATAACGGAAGAGCAAAGAGAGAATAGAGTTTAGCCTAATTCCCCCTCATCGTCAAGTAATCACAACTGCAATTTGATCTCTCAGCTGTGTCAGCACAGGAATTCAGCAGTCCTCGGGCACAGCTAATTTGTAAACATGGGATGTAAACCCTATGTCTGCTTCCATGTAAGCAAGAAGTAGACACACTGCAGATTTATTGCAGGATCCGTAACAGCTGTAACAAAGAAATGTTTTTCTGTAAAGGTTATTATGCTGTTGCTTATGTTTTAGAGCAGAGTGGTTGTTCTGAGTTCAGGTCCGCTTTAAGCTGTGTACACCCGTACAAGATCTGTGCCCCGGCAGGTATACCCACAGTGGTCTCTGAGGAAGCTGGGTATCCCGGCGACACACGTGTAACACCAAACTCTTATGGCGGCTGCATCGTTCTGCAGTTAGGCCTCTTTCACAGTAGGACTTTGCGTTTTGATGTTAAAGTCGCAACACAAATTACAACGCAACGCCCCCCAAAAAAGTCGCGACGCAACTTAATGCCCCGTTATGATCGCATACAGTAGAGCATACAGGCAATGAAAACTATGCTTCCAAGTCATTGCTGAGCATGTGCAAACAGTCCACCGCAGCTAATAACATATATAACGTACAGCATACAGCACTTTCACCTAACGGGCAGCGTTAGACACAAACGCAACGTGTGCACTGTGGACGGCGCATTGATTTTTCATTGCAGTGCGTTATTCTGCGTTAAATGTTGTTTTAACATGCGACTTTCACCTCCTGGACGTAGAAGCTACGTTCAGGAGGCCATGTGCGCTCCAACGCGCTCCCACGGCCAATCGTGCGTGTTCACGCACGCTCCCGGCCCGCGGTTTGTTAGCCAGGGAATCAGTGAATCGGGCTATGGTGCCCGATCACTGATTCCTCTCCCCCGCAGAAAAAGCGACAGCTTCTCTCCGAAGCCTAGCTTTTTTTGCCTCCTACGTCCCTCTAAGCATACGTTACGCTTAGAGTGACGTCATGTAAACAAACCTAAGGTTGCCATCTTGTGGCCAAAAACTACATCTACATTAAAAAATAAAAAACAAACATATATTTACATTACAAAAATTACTATTTACATCCCACCCTCCCCAAAATACCCAAATAAAATGTTTAATAATAATAAAAAAAAACATTACAATAAAAAAAAACAAATATTTACCTAAGGGTCTAAACTTTTTAAATATCTATGTAAAGATGAAATATTTCTTCTTTTTTTTTTTTTTTTTTTTTTTTTTTTATTATAAGCTTGTAAAGAGTGATGGATGCAAAACTGAAAAAATGCACCTTTATTTCCAAATAATATATTGGCGCCATACATTGTGATAGGGACATAAATGGTTTAATAACCGGGACCGATGGGCAATTACAATACGTGGGTTTTTAATTATGGAGGCATGTATTATTTTAAAGCTATAATGGCCGAAAACTGAGAAATAATGATTTTTTTCCGTTTCTTTCTTATTCTTCCTGTTAAAATGCATTTACAGTAAGGTAGCTCTTAGCAAAATGTGCCACCCAATGAAAACCTAAATGGTGGCGAAAAAAACAAGATATAGATCAGTTCATTGTGATAAGTAGTGATAAAGTTATAGGCTAATGAATGGGAGGTGACCATTGCTCGGATGCATAAAGTGAAAACAACTGAAGGCTGAAGTGGTTAACATCGCACTGTGAAAGAGGCCTAAAGGAGTGCGCAGGTAATATGGTGTTTTTTTCAATTCTCATTGAACCACACTATAGCATTCGGATGCTTATAGGACTGTTCACACTGGAAGGGCCCTTTTCCACTAGCAATCGCTAGCGTTAGCGCTAAATGCTAGTGATTGTGATTCAGCAAAAGTCCTTTTTTACTCGACGATTGCGATTTTGCTATGCACTGCTTAGCATAGCAAAATCGCAGCAATAATCGCTCCGAGGCACGATTGCGATTTAGTAAAAACGAATCGCGGTAGTGGAAATTACCTACCGCGATTCCTATGTTATTTAGCAAACTGTAGCGATTTTAAAATTGCTAACGATTCGCGATTTTGCGATTCAGCAATCGCAATCGCTCTAGTGGAAAAGGTCCCTAATGCTACGTAGACACCTGCGATAACGATCGTTTGCAAGGAAGGATAAGTACCAGACGAACAATATTGGAACTATTGGTATGCAACGATGGGATACAGAAATCATCATACACATATTAACGAATGTTCTCGCAGAAAAGAACGATAAGAGGGAAATGTTGCGTATATATTTATATAAAAAAAAGAAACCAACACAAACATGAGGTTACAATAGATAAAAATATATAATAGTTAACTTGAAAACGGAGTTTATTAGAAATGTATAATGTAACAATCGTTACAGGCCGCTCTACACAGGAAGTACGGAAGTTGGTCGCAGGCGCATTGGCCCTTGTAACGATCGTGCTCGGCAGAGAACTGTACACACTTCAGTTTTGTAATGTTTGTCATTCAATATGATCCGTCCTGTTGGATTTTTCCATCGTGCCAATATCGTTTGTTCGTCGTCGTACTTAAGGATCGTTTGATAAAGTTCTTTACCCGATTGTCGGCAGACCAATCTTAAAGAGACTCTGAAGCGAGAATAAATCTCGCTTCAGAGCTCATAGTTAGCAGGGACATGTGTGCCCCTGCTAAACCGCCGCTATCGCGCCGCTAAACGGGGGTCCCTTCACCCCCAAACCCACCCCCGCAAGACTTGGTCGTAGTCTTGGTCCTAAATCTTCCCTTCCTGGAGGCAGGGCTAACGGCTGCAGCCCTGCCTCCAGTCGCGTCTATCAGACGCGCATCGCCGCCTCTCCCCCGCCCCTCTCAGTGAAGGAAGACTGAGAGGGGCGGGGGAGAGGCGGAGATACGCGCTGACAGACGCGCGTGGGGCAGGGCTGAGGCGGTTAGCCCTGCCCCAATGCGGAAGCGCTCCCCCGCTTTACGGAGGGGATTTGGGGGTGAAGGGACCCCCGTTTAGCCGCGGGACAGCGGCGTTTTAGCAGGGACACACATGCCCCTGCTGTCTATGAGGTCTGAAGCAAGATTTATTCTCGCTTCAGACTCTCTTTAAGCTGCTGTTAGTAATGACCATAGTCACAAGTGTGTACGTAGCATAACTGTTGTGGCTAAACAGAATTTTTGAGGATTGCTGATTTATCAGACTTGTGAATGTTTATGCACTGTCTGTCAGCACTTTATTATTGATCACTTAAAGGGGAACTACAGCAAAAAACTGTAACATTTTAAATATGTGCAATCATATACAATTAAGAAGTACATTTTTTCCAGAGTAAAATGAGCCATAAATTACTTTTCTCCTATGTTGCTGTCACTTACAGTAGGTAGTAGTAATCTGACAGAAGTGACAGGTTTTGGACTAGTCCATCTTTTTATAGGGGATTCTCAGGGATATGGTTATTTTCAAAAGCACTTAATGAATGGCAGTTGCTCTGTCCAACTGCCCCCAAAAAATGTGTAGGGTGCAGAGAAGCTGGCCAGCATCATTGTTTTAATCCTTTTTAGGGAATATCTTTATAAAGAATAAAAGCCTTGCTGAGAATCCCCCATGAAGAGATGGACTAGTCCAAAACCTGTCACTTCTGTCAGATTTCTACTACCTACTGTAAGTGACAGCATTATAGGAGAAAAGTAATTTATGGCTCATTTTACTCTGGAAGAAACTTACTTCTTATTTGTATATGTTTGCACATATTTTAAATTTTACAGTTTTTCGCTGTAGTGCCCCTTTAATAAGTATCTTATACTTCACTATGGATTTATTATGTCTGTACAGTCTTGCTTCCTGTAGTTGTACTTTATAGATTGTACACCCCAGCACCTAAGTACTACTACTAGTATCTGTATTTATACGCCTATTTCCAGAGCTTTTTATATGATTATATAATTATATATCATACAACCAGTTCTTATCAGCGGCTGTGAATAGACCGCAGGAGAGCTCTGCTGAGGAAGCTCTCAGTACACTGAACTCTGAGGTAGGTGCGCCTTGTAAAAGTAAAACCAAATAAAACTTCAGGGTTTGAATATTTTTTTCCATAAAAGCTATCGTGCTGTGGATAACCTGTTAGAGCAGAGAGGAAGTTCTGACTTAAGTGCCACTTTGAAGTTATATATTTCTTATGTTCAAATGTTAATAGCAAGAAAAACTAATGATGATTGTAGGGACCAGTTTGTAATAAAAAACAAACAAACAAAAAAAAAAGCACAACAACATATTTTGCTCAATAGGCCTCTTTTCCACAAACTGTTTACAGGCAGTGAAATGCCTCTCAAACGTTCACAACTGCTTGCTGCTGCCTGGCAACTGCTCGCTGCTGCCTGGTAACTGCTCGCTGCTGCCTGGCAACTGCTCGCTGCTGCCTGGCAACTGCTCGCTGCTGCCTGGCAACTGCTCGCTGCTGCCTGGCAACTGCTCGCTGCTGCCTGGCAACTGCTCGCTGCTGCCTGGCAACTGCTCGCTGCTGCCTGGCAACTGCTCGCTGCTGCCTGGCAACTGCTCGCTGCTGCCTGGCAACTGCTCGCTGCTGCCTGGCAACTGCTCGCTGCTGCCTGGCAACTGCTCGCTGCTGCCTGGCAACTGCTCGCTGCTGCCTGGTAACTGCTCGCTGCTGCCTGGTAACTGCTCGCTGCTGCCTGGTAACTGCTCGCTGCTGCCTGGCAACTGCTCGCTGCTGCCTGGCAACTGCTCGCTGCTGCCTGGCAACTGCTCGCTGCTGCCTGGCAACTGCTTGCTGCTGCCTGGTAACTGCTCACTGCTGCCTGGCAACTGCTTGATGAGCACACAGCTCAACAGTTCGTGGAAAAGAGGCCTAAGGCCTCTGTTCCACAGGCTGTTGATAGGCAGTGAAATGCCTCTCAAACTCTCACAACTGCTTGCTGCTGCCTGGTAACTGCTCACTGCTGCCTGGTAACTGCTCACTGCTGCCTGGTAACTGCTCACCGCTGCCTGGCAACTGCTTGATGAGCACACAGTTCAACAGTTCGTGGCAAAGAGGCCTAAAGGTGGCTTCTAACGGTCCAATTTGTAGCGAAAAACCATTCGAGAGATCAGAAATTCTGATTGGATAAAAAATCGTTCACTACACCATCATCTAACCAGTCATTGCTTCCTATCTATCATGACCAACAAGAAAATCCAAATTTTGGTTCGACGAAAATTCAATCGGACGATTTTTTTTTATAATCGTACATTATCGATTGTGCCCATCAACTGAGATTATTTACAACCAAACGATTTTTCGCTAGAAATTGAACCGTTAGTGGACAGCTTTAGGTCTCCTTACCCCGAGCTGTGTGCTCAGCAAGCAGTTGCCAGGCTGCAGTGAGCAGTTACCAGGCAGCAACAAGCAGTTACCAGGGAGCAGTGAGCAGTTGTGAGAGTTTGAGAGGCATTTCACTGCCTACAAACAGTCCGTGGAAAGGAGGCCTCATTCTTTGTGCGGTGTGTGATGAGAAGTGTGGTGGGGGTGTGATGAGGGGTGTGACGGGGGTGTGGTTAGAGGTGTGATTGGGGTGTGTCTCAAAGGTGTTCCTCTTTCTTAAAGGGAACCTGAAGTGAGGGGTATATGGAGACATATTTATTTCCTTCTAAACAATACCAGTTGCCTGGCAGCCCTGCTGATCTATTTGGCTGCAGTAGTGTCTGAATCACACCAGAAACAAGGATGCAGCTAATTTTGTCAGATCTTACAATAATGTCAGAAACACCTGATCTGCTGCATGCTTGTTCAGGGGCTATGGCTAAGGGCCCGTTTCCACTAGGGCGAATTCGCATGCGTGGCCTGCATGCGAATTCGCATAGGCAATGAAAGTGGATGGGACTGTTTCCACTTGTCATTGTTTTCGTGCGTTTTTCTGTGCAGGATTTTTCTGCACGGTAGGGCCTGCAGAATTCGCCTGCGTGAGGAATGCAGGCGAATCGCAGCCCATGTATTTAATAGGGAAATCGCATGCGTTTTTTCCATGAAAAGTAATACAAATTGAGTCAGGCAGTGACATGGTTAAATTCGCATAGACCCTGCCTATGCGAAATCGCATGCGAATTCGCGGCAAAAAACGCACGCGGAATCGCATCCGCATGCGATTTCGTCAGCGGTGGAATCCCAGGGATTCGCACCGCACTAGTGGAAACGAGCCCTAAAAGTATTAGAGGCAGAGGATCAGCAGGACAACTGGTATTGCTTAACAGGAAATAAATATGGCAGCCTCCATAGCCCTCTCACTTCAGTTTCCCTTTAATTCATGAAGTGGGGAGGCATCTATCCCATGTTCCTATGTGCATCAAGGAATCACCTGACCCCTTCCCCCACTCTTGCAGCTGCCATGTGCAGCCCCCTAATGACAGAAGTCCCATATGCAGGAGCCACCCTGTCCCATGGACGTCCTCCCCTTCCCCCAGCTGTATTTACAGACACGTATCCCTGCAGACAGGCTCTCCTGACAGGATCTGACCACACAGCAGAGTTCAGCAGGAAAGGGTCCCTGGTGGCTGATTTTAAAGTGAACCCGAGGTGAGAGTGATATGGAGGTTGCCATATTTATTTCCTTTTAAGCAATACCAGTTGCCTGGCTGTCCTGCTGATCCTCCGCCTCTAATACTGTTAGCCATAGTCCCTGAACAAGCATGCAGCATATCAGGTGTTTCTGACATTATTGTCAGATCTGAAGGGATTAGCTGCATGCTTGTTTCTGGTGTTATTCAGACACTACTGCAGCCGAATAGACCAGCAGGGCTGCCAGGCAACTGGTATTGTTTAAAAGGAAATAAATATGGCCGCCTCCATATCACTTTCACCTCGAGCTCACTTTAATGTGGATACTGGAAGAGTTAGGAGGCAGGCCGGGCACTTACTCTCACAGATGGGGTCCCCACACCTTTTCTTGCTGGAGAGAATCTTCTGGCCGTGGAGCTGTGCGGTGAGGAGCACCATCAGAACAGCGATCCTGCCGATCATGGTGCAGCTGAGATCGGTGGTGTTCCCGGTCATGTGGGCCCCGCAGTTACTCCATGTCTGCTGCTCATCTGAGGACAGAGAGCAAGGCCGCGAGCAGAAGGCAGATTAATGTTTAACTAACCCGTCTAATCAGAGTCCTGAGTGCAGCGAGATCTGTCACAACACCATTGGGCCCATATAACAAGCAATGCACAGAGCAGACAGCTGACAGGGGGCAGCACACAGCAGCATTGCACCTTTCAGCAAATAAACAGCAGAAAATGTAGGCTTCACAGATTACAAGTTCACAGTGGGACGTTATAGTTGCGCGTTATAAACATTGATAACGCAGAATGGTGCACTGCAATGAAAAATCTATGCACTATTACAGTGCACCCGTTGTGTGGCTGGTGTTACGATGTTTGCACATGCACACTAATGTCTGTAGCAGGTGCAGACAGGACCGGTTCTGTCATGAAGCAAGGTGAAACACTTGCATCAGGTGCAGAGATTACAGGGGCGGCATGTTTGTACTGTGTTCAGGCCCGGTCCGCCCCTGACACCACCTGAGCGTCGTGCATCAGGCAGCGACCTTCCTGCCACTCATTTACCTTCTGTGTGGCGGACACCTTCTCCAGGACAATAACACTGAAGGGATGAGAGCGGTTGCCCTGGTAACAGCGCATATACAGAAAGTAAGTACTTCCTGTAATGCGCCACTATGAGAGATACTCTCCTCCCTTCAGTGCGGGGCTGCGGGTCGCTGCTGATTTGAGGTCTATTGTGGTAGTAGTGAGGGGTCTGGGACTATCCTGGAGGGGGCGCCGCTGCTCAGAAGGTAAATGAGCAATGGCCGGGGAGGAAGGGGGGGGGGGACAGGTTGGCTACCTATACTGGAGCCACCTACCTGGCTAACCTATACTGTGGGCAGCTATACTTGCTACCTATACTGTGGGCAACTATACTGGCTACCTGTACTAGTGGCACCTATACCTGGCTTCCTATACTGATGGCAACGATACCTGGCTACCTATACTGGGGGCACTGATACCTGGATACCTACAGTATGTATACACATGAATCTTTAATTTTAACATTTTTCGTGAAAGTAGTCCCTTAATGTGGGGTATTAAACTTCACAGGTGAAACTTTGCAGCTCTAGGCATACGTTTTCCCTCCAGTTTCTTACAGCCAGGGTCGGATTATCGACCAGGCAACAGAAGCACTTGCTTGGAGCCTGTCACAGTCTAAGGGGCACAAGGCAAGGTAGGCACGGCGTGACTACAGGCTTATTCATAGTGGAATGTTGCGTTGTAATACGACGTTAAAGTCACAACACAGCATTGCAATGCAACGTAAAAAAAAGTGGTAACGCACATGAACGCTGCATTACCGTCACATACAGTAGATACAGTGAAGCATACAGGCAATGAAAACTATGCTTCCCTGTACCTGGTAACGTGTGTGTTTAGAGGTAACATACTGCAGCAGTGAGTTACCATAACGCTACACGTTACCATGCAACCCTGAGGTCGCACTGTGAACGTCCCATACGATTAGCATTGCAGTGCAGTGAGCTGTGTTATAAGAGTTTATAACGCAGCTCCGCAACGTCCCGCTGTGAACGTAGCCTAAAAGTTATTAAAGAGAACATGTACTGAGTAAAAATATTTAAAATAAACACATGAATTAACTTCAAATGAACATTACATAGTTACCTTGCCATCAGTTCCTCTCAGAAGCTCACCATTTTCTTCTGACAATAATCCCTTCCAGTTCTGACAACATTTTGTCAGATCTGAAATATATCAGTTGCTGTCAGTAAAATATCAGTTGCTGTCAGTTATAGCTGAGAGGAAAACTGATGTAGCAGGTAATGTCCATGTTTCCCTATGGCTCAAGTGGGCGATGTTACAGTTTAACTGTGTGCTGACCAGAAAGCTGTTATGGGTAATGGCCATTTTCAAAATGGAGGACGGAAAATTCCATTGATCACAGTAGACAAACAGGACGCGGGAGAGGAGAAAGGCACTGAGGAGTAGACTACGTGGAAGGTAAGTATGACTTGTGTATGCTTATTTTGAATTTTCAGTTTTAAGCTGTTGCTTATCTTTTAGAGCAGAAAGGAAGTTCTGCATTAAAGAACAAGTGACACCCATGCTATCTTAGAAATAAAAAAAACACACATATATATATATATAAGTAGATAAATACTAGTTCTACTTACATAACAGATGTATTGTACTGTCCATATTATGATTCCTGTGAATTTAATAAAGGATAAAGCAGGGAATCATATTCCATCTTGGATACCTTTGACCTCCTGACATCATTTCCTCCCTCACTCTTTTTTCTCCTCTTGCTAATTGTGTATTCGATCGTTACCCGCCCTCCTCCCAGAGTCTTCAGACACTCCCACCGAGGTCTATACTAGGAAGTGCACTGTCTTATGTCATTAGAAGGAGGGGAAATAAAGGGAAGAGGAGGAATATATTATAGATAGAAAGACCCTCCCAGCATGCAACTGTTTGGCAATGGCAATTAAAGGGCCAGTGCTCCTAAGATATGTGATAACTCCAAACCATAACAGCTGAAAAGGTTTTAAAAGTTTTGAATGCAGGATTAGCATCTTTATCACTTAATACACTCTGACCAGTTGCTGTTGAAATTTGATTTTTATGGTGACAATAAAAAAATATCCTCCGCTTTAAGGAGGATATGAGGATCTATGAACTGTTGAAACAAGTATTCCCCATGTTCATTTTGCAACATTTTCTTAAACATTATTTTATGTATTGTTAATTTAAAATAATATACTATAGAATATATACGGAAAAAAAAATTGGCCAGCACACATCTGATTAGGCTTCAAGCACTGCAAAGGTTAAATTATCATCATTTAGCGGTCACAAACTGTAAACCACATCTGCCACCAGGTGGAGACAAAGTACTGCTTTTCCAGGAGTCAGAAAGATGATGATGCCAAAGAAAACAGCTGTTGTGAAACAAAAAAAGGAAGAAAAAAATGAATAAAGACAGTCAAAATAGCAAAACAGAGAAAGACTGCCAAGATCCAATCAAAACGATCAGTTCGGATAAGTTTTAATTGTTTTAAAGTTATGCAAACACAACATTCAAAATGTCAGAATGGCAGAAATGCAGGTAAATGCTAATAATTCTTAGATGGTGTTAATAGTATGCAAATGATATGTAAATGTATGCAGCTTTATTAACATCTCATTGATCATCCCTCCCCCTCTCCCCCACCATCTGTACATCCGGAATAGCTGTGACACGACCGGAGGCAAATCATTCCATGCAGCCAGCGGAGTGCAGAGAGGAGGTGTGTGCGAACTGTGAGCGCTGATGAACTATCCAATCACAGGGCTTGTTTGGGAAGGCAGTGAGGGGAGGGAACATCTGAGCTGAGGAAGGAGAAAGGTATAGGGTGTTCCTGGAACAAGATGAGGAGAAGCTTTCAGCCAACTGGTCTAAGCAATGTACACATTATATTATATGGACAGCGCTGCTGAAGGGACCACACAATATTAATTCAATTAAATAAGCACATAAAATAACACACAGATTATTTGTTCTGTTTTTAGTTTCAATTGAAT
The DNA here is from genome assembly GCF_040937935.1 of Hyperolius riggenbachi. Taxonomy (NCBI): domain Eukaryota; kingdom Metazoa; phylum Chordata; class Amphibia; order Anura; family Hyperoliidae; genus Hyperolius; species Hyperolius riggenbachi. The sequence goes on along the minus strand of NC_090654.1, from coordinate 288,633,267 downwards.
TAAAGTGAACCCAAGATGAAAATAAACTAATGAGATAAACAATTGGATCTGTCCTCCTACTCCTAAAAACGACCTTTTTTTTAGATATTTCAAGGTTTTATTTTTGCATAAACATTTACAAATCAGATTTATCCACTTCACCACTGAGGGGTTTTACCCCTGGAGCACCAGAGCAATTTTCACCTTTTAGCTCTCCTTCCATTCATTCTTCTATAACTTTATCATTACTTATCGCAATGAAATGAACTATATCTTGTTTCTTTCGCCACAAATTCGGCTTTCTTTAGGTGGGACATTATGCCAACAATTATTTTATTCTAAATGTGTTTTAATGGGAAAATAGAAAAAAATGTGGGAAAAAAATCATTATTTTTCAGTTTTCGGCCATTATAGTTTTGAAATAATGCATGCTACTGTAATTAAAATCCATGAAATTTATTTGCCCGTTTGTCCTGGTTATTACACCATTTAAATGATGTCCCTATCACAATGTTTGGCCCCAATATTTTATTTAAAAATAAAGGTGAATTTTTTTCAGTTTTGCGTCCATCCCTAATTACAAGCCCATAGTTTATAAAGTAACAGTGTTGTACCCTCTTGACATAAATATTTAAAAAGTTTAGTCCCTAAGGTAACTATTTATGTTTTTTTTTTATTGTAATTTTTTTTCTTTTTATTACAAAAAAAAAAAAAAAATGGGGAGTGTGGGGGTTAATGAGTTAATTTATAATGTAAAAGAATGTATTTGTATATGAAAAATGTTTTTGACTGTAGTTTTACTTTTTGGCCACAAGATGGCCACAGTAATTTTTTGTAATTGCGACCTGTAAGCATAGGAAGTACGCTTACAGGAAGTTCAGTGAGGCTGGGAAACTTTGTTTTTTTCACAATGATCGCGCAACTTCTCATAGAAGCAGTTGATCATTGCTGGGGGGCTTAGATCAACGAACGGAACAGTTTTTCCCGTTCATTGATCTCCAGACGAGCGAGCGGCGGCATGCACGAGCGCGGGAGCGCGCGCACGAGCGAGCGGGAGTGCGGTCAGCGCTTGTATCTACGCTCCTGGTGGGGAAAGGATGATAAAAGGAGCGTAGATACACGCACCGCTGGTGGTAAAGTGGTTAATGTTTTATTGTCTCTGCAGTGTCTCCAGAGTCCTAGAGTGAAAATACATGAACTATTGAACTTTTTATCTTTCCCTTGCAGTCAGAAGCCCAGTTATCTGCTTAGGAGAGTGTTTTGTAGCTGTAATTTGTTATCAGTGAGCCCCGCAGGAGAAAAACTGTATTTCATAGCTGAATATCAACACTTTCGGGCAGGGAAAAAGAAAAGGAGCACAGAATAAGTGCCTGTGTTCTTGCCACTGTATATACACGTGTCTATCTCATCATGTCTCGTGTCCTCTCGGGTACACTTTAAATCTATCTGCGGCCTCTTCTCTTGCTGAGAAGTTCAGTGTCCCATTTGCCACCCGCCAGTGCAATTCGGGTGCAATTTAAAGGAACACTATCATGAAAACTGTAAAATGCAAAAAACATGTAACCACATACAAATAAGAAGTACATTTCTTTCAGAGTAAAATGAGCCATAAATTACTTTTCTCCTATGTTGCTGTCACTTACAGTAGATATTAGAAATCTGACATTACCGATAGGTTTTGGACTAGCCCATCTCTTCATGGGGGATTCTGAGGGTTTTCTTTATTTTTTTCAAAAGCACTTAGTGAATGGCAGTTGCTCCGTTCATCTGCCTAAAGTGTGCAGCGAGCAGGGAAGCTGGCCAGCATCTTTGTTTAAATTATTTTCAAGGAGTGTCTTTATAAAGAATAAAGGCCAGGCTGACAATCCCCTATGGAGAGTTGGGCGAGTCCAAAACCTGTCGGTAATGTCAGATTTCTATTACCTAAGGTAAGTGACAGCAACATAGGAGAAAAGTCATTTATGGCTCATTTTAATCCAAAAGGAAAATACTTCTTATTTGTATGTGTTTACATATATTTAAATTTGTGAAACTTTAGTGGTCTTTTAAATGCAGCCATATTGGTTGTAACGCCACACCTGCCAAGCACTGAGATGCGGGGGGGTTGCAGGGTGTCAGAGGACTGCAACATGCGGACACTCTCAGGTCTGACTCTATGGGGGAGGGGGGCACCTGTCCGGCGCTGATGCTGAGTATGAACAATCACCCGGCTGGTGCTCAAGAGCAGCTGACAGGTGGTAAATCCTCTGCCTGTCTGCAGCCCATATGAAAGAGGCCTGAGGCTATCTCACTGCCTTCGGCTGACTCTTCCCCAGTAGCTGCTCTCATGCCTAATGCAGGAGGATTAAGTGGGGCTCCCGGGGAAAGACTATTTCTTGGCAGCATGATGGGAGCTAATAGTGTCTCCCGGCACAGGGGGCATTCTGGGAGGAATCATCTGCAGCCAGCAGCTTCTCTATCCTCTACAGGCATTGCAGATTCACTACTCATATTATCTTTATACATTTTACTTTTTCTTAGTAATTGCATGTAAATATTTGTTGCTTTTAAAGGAACTCCGAGCTCACCCAAAAAAAGAAAGTTGTACTCACCTGGGGCTTTCTCCAGCCCAGTGCTGGTCGGGAGGTCCCACGCCGGCGTCCTGGCTCCTCTCCTAGGCCCCGCTCCGGAATGGCTGACAGGCCGCAGCCCGGGCGACACTCGGCATTAAAGCGCGCATGTGCAGTACTTTCATGCCGGCTGCCGTGATGACGCGAGGCGGCCGGCGTGTGACATAATCCGCGTCATACGCGGAAGCTGCAGCCCGACACTCTACCGAGTGTCGCCCGGGCTGCGGCCTGTCAGCCATTCCGGAGCGGGGACAACTTTCATTTTTTTTATGAGCTCGGAGTCACTTTAAAAGTGAAATACCCGATGCAGTGATTTGCTGAAGCTAATCTCCTTGCTCCTTTATTATTATTTATTGTATTTATAAAGCACCAACATATTAAGCAGCGGTGTGCAATACATATTAGGGATACATAGAGTGTAAACAAGGGGTGACAGAGAGAGGTAGCACACGGTTATACAACATAGCACAAGGTTATCCATGCAAACAGGAGGTCAGATACACAATCATGTGATTTTACAGAGACCCAGCAAATCAAGTCTGAAATAGTCCATGAGAAGGGTGACATAGCTGGAGTTGCAAGATCAAGAAGGACACACTAAGGGGGAGGGGAGGGGGGGAAGACCCTTATCTGACTGAACTCACTTTAACTACCTGCGGACCGACGCAGTGCGATTCTACGGCGGGCAGGGGGCGCTGCGGTTCAGACTGGACGTAAACTCTACGTCCCATTCACCGCGCGTCCCTGCCGTTCCCGCCGCTCTCGACGCTTTCTCCCCGCCCAAATTTGCTTGCCCTGCCACCTCTATGACGGCAGAGCACTGTGAGCCGGGCAGGAACAGTTTTCATCGGCTCCTGGCCCTGTCATTACTGTAAGCCGTTCCCGTTGGCTCACATGGAGTGACAGGGTCAGGAACCAATGACAGCGGCTCCTGACCGACGCACAGCGCTCTTCCGTCATAGAGACGGCAGAGAGAGCAGCCTGCGGTGGGGACAGAGCGGCGTGACCGGTGGGAGCGGCGGATTTTAGCGGCGATTCGTCGGGAAGCGGCAGTTTACTGTAGCAGCACCCACTGGTCCTTAAAGTGAACCAGAGACGAAGCACCCTCATGTATTTTACCTTATATATCAGTGGGAACATTAGAGAAAACACTTACCATGCTCTCTGTTTCATCCTCACTGCATAAAGTGTCTGTTACCAGCTGTGATAAGAATCCCAGACTGAGCATTCAGTCTGGCTTTGCAGGGAATAATTATAGCTGAGTCATTATAGCAGAGCCAAAAGGGGGCAGGCTTGGGCTTGAAAAGACACCAGAGAAGACAGACTCAGCTATAATCTTTCCATAGCAAAGCTAGACTGAGTGCTCAGTCGGGGATTCTTATCAGAGGTGATAACAGTCAGATTACACAGAGAACAATGAAACAAAGAGCAGATTAGGTGTTTACTGTCATGTTCCCACTGATTTATAAGGTAAAATACAAGAGGGTGCTTCATCTATGGTTCTCTTTAAGGGGGCAGAGGGTGCTGGTACTGAAGTGGTTAATCAATAAAATTTGCAGATGCCTTGAAACAGGCTTGAATGTCCGAATATCCTCATGACATCATCACTGCACTATCTTATCAGAAAAGCTATTGGGAAGTGGTGATGCTGCATTCTGTAGCAGAGGCTGCCATATTTTTTTCCTTTTAGGCTGCTTACACACTAAGACGTTACAGGCGCACGTTAGTGCAGCCTGTAATGCTCCCCCAACGCACAGCAATGTAACACAAGTGGGCTGTTCACACTGCCCACGTTGGGTTACATGTAACGCTGCACGTTCTGCCGAAAGTGCAGCATGCTACAGCGTTACAGCGGCTTAAGCCGCGTTAGACTGCTTGCACATGCTCAGTCAGGTTGGGGAGGAGCGGAGAGCGGCCAGGCACATGGCTAATTAATATTCATTGCACTCAGTGACGTACAGTGTTTACTTCCTGGTGCGGCCGCTCTGTGCGGCGATTGGCCGGCGGGACCACGTGATGCCGCATGCGTCCAAGAATACGCATCACGGACGCCAGAGTGAGCTGCACAACGCGGCTCACTCTGACGTCCACATCGAAGAGCACCAGGCCTTGCGTTAGGTGCACGTTATGCGACCTTAACGTAGCACCTAACGCAACGTCTTGGTGTGTAACTAGCCTTAAAGAGACTCTGAAGTCTCATTAAAATCAAGTTTTCATATTAAAAATGTCTTTAACATGATTGCCCTAACTAAAACGCTGCATCCCCTCGGCTGAAATGTAACTAAATCCCCCAAACTCCCCGGGGCACACTATGGGGAGCTCTTCCTGTAGAGGCAGAGCTTTCAGCTGCAGCTCTGCCTCACCACGCTTCTATCAGTGCATATCTCCGCCTCTCCCCACCCCTCTCAGTCTTCCTTCAGTGAAAGGGGGCGGGGAAGAGGCGGAGATACGCGCTGATAGACTCGCATGGAGGCAGAGCTGCAGCTGAAAGCTCTGCCTCTCACGGAAGCGCACAGGGCAGCAAACTTCACGACCAAGAAAGTCGTGGATTTTCCGAGGGGGAGTTTGGGGGGATTTAGTTAGATTTGAGCTGCAGGGATGCGGCGTTTTACTTAGGGCAATCATGTTAAAGACATTTTTTATATAAAAACTTGATTTTAATGAGACTTCAGAGTCTCTTTAAAGGACAACTGTAGTGAGAGGTATATGGAGGCTGCAATATCGATTTCCTTTTAAGTAATACCAGTTGCCTGGCAGCCCTGATCTATTTGCCTGCAGTGATGTCTGAATCACACCAGAAACAAGCATGCAGCTAATCTTGTCAGATCTGACAATAATGTCAGAAACACCTGATCTGCTACATGCTTGTTTAGGGGCTATGGCTAAAAGTATTAGAGACAGAGGTTCAGCAGGGCTGCCAGGCAACTGGTATTGCTTAAAAGGAAATAAATATGGCAGCCTCCATATACCTCCCACTACAGTTCTCCTTTAAACAATACTAGTTGCCTGGCTATCCTGCTGATCCTCTGCCTCAAATACTTTCAGCCATAACCCCTGAACAAGCATGCAGCAGATCAGGTGTTTCTGACATTATTGTCAGATCTGACAAGATTAGCTGCATGCTTGTTTCTGGTGTGATTCAGACACTACTGCAGCCAAATAGAGCAGCAGGGCTGCCAGGCAACTGGTATTGTTTACAAGGAAATAAATATGGCAGCTTCCATATCACTCTCACTTCAATTGTCCTTTAACTGCTAACACTCAGCGAACAACACTGAATCCCATTGGCTGTTTGTAGTCTTCTTGCTCACAACAGAAAAAATAACATTATAATAAAAAAATGTTCTAACTTGGGACGTCATATGAAGCCATATTTATTTTCCAGCAACATCTGTAGGAAAATACAAGAGATAATTAACGACCTCTTTATTTAACTTGACAGAGGAACTTTAACAAGGATTAAACTTCATCCCAATCAGTAGCTGATACCCCCTTTCCCACCAGAAATCTTTACCTTTTCTTGTATAGATCATCAGGGAGGTCTGTATGGCTGATATTGTGGTGAAACCCCTCCCACCGTGTGATGTCATTACCATGGTCCTGACAGTTTGCTATATGTGAACCTTGTTGCATTGTGGGAAGTAACAGCTGTTTCTAACTTCCAAGCAAGCAGCATCTCCCTCTGTACATAGAACTCTCTGTAACGAACATTCCGTACAGATCACCTGGCAGAACTAAAGAGGTCACCACCATGTGATAAATTTCAGAATGTAAATCAGGGAGAGGAAAGATTTTACAATGGGCAAACACTGACTAAATAATCTATAAATGAATATTGTAAAAAAAAAAAAAAAAAAAAAAGCAATTGTATTTATTTCGTTATTTTCACTACAGTTCCTCTTTAAATATAAGTAGATGTGAGGTGTCTTTTTTTCACCCTTTACTGTTCCTTTTAAAATAAGCAGAAAAACATCAGAAAAGATAAGATACATTTTTCTTTAAATAAATAACAAGTCCTCTGTTTTAGCACTGTTGGTTAAAGTGTCTCTGAAAAGTTAATAAAAGACTTGATGACAGGCAAGAGCGATGCATTGAGCTGATATTTATTTGTGGTTATAACAGGAGTTGAATGAATAAGAGGTGTTGGGAAGGGTAACAGTAAAAAAGGGCGCAGGAGGCTAGTGGACAAATCGGGCGCCGCCATTCACTCCCATAATAAATATCGTTTAATGGGCGCCCGATAGGAAAAAAGGGCGCCGGAGAAAAATAACGTTTTAAAAGCGGCGCCCGGAGACTTAATGTTTTATTACTGCTTCTCATGATTACACATTATTTAATGATTTATACATTTTTTAATATTATTTTTAAACGAAAAACAGTACAATATTTTTTCAAACATTATTTTTAAACGAAAAACAGTACAACATTTTTTTTACATTATTTTTAAACGAAAAAACCGCACAATATGTTTTTGAAACTTTATTAATGCTTATATCACAGGGGGGTCTTAGGTTTAGGCACCAACAGGGGGGTCTTAGGTTTAGGCACCAACAGGGGGGTCTTAGGTTTAGGCACCAACCTAAAAGTTGGTCTTAGGTTTAGGCACCGACAGGGGGGTCTTAGGTTTAGGCACCAACAGGGGGGTCTTAGGTTTAGGCACCAACAGGGGAGTCTAGGGGTTAGGGGTAGGTACAGGGAGGGTTACTTAGGCACCAACAGGGGGGGTCTTAGGTTTAGGCATCGACAGGGGGCTCTAGGGGTTAGGGGTAGGTACAGGGAGGGTTACTTAGTAATTTTTTTTTTTAAACGTTATTATACGTTTCACTATTTAAACGAAAGATTAACGTTTTTACAATTGCCGATTTAATGCACACTATTTAATGATTTGTAACTTTATAAAACATTAATTTTAAACGAAATACAGTACAATACATTTTAAACGTTATCCATGCTTATCGTTTAAAACCCCGCGCCCTTTTTTCCCAGCGCCCCTTTTTAACGTACGTGTTGGGAAGGCGTACTTACAAAAAGGGCGCGGGGTGTAAACGCTAATTAACAATTAATCATTAATAGCGTTTATAAAAATAGTGTGCTATATTTCGTTTACAAATAATGTTTGACAAATTTATAAATCATTAAATAATGTTTATGAAATCGGCAATTGTGAAAACTTCAATCTTCCCTGTTTCAAAAGTGAAACTTAGAATTACGTTTATTAAAATAACGATAATATATGATTAATTGTTATAATTGTATATTATTGTGAATAACCTTCATTTATGGTTTGTTCTTATAATAAAATCTGAAAATATTCTTTATAACGATGATATAAATATAACTACGTTCGTAATAAGTGTTGTAAAACAGTAGTAATTATTACTAAAATTGTAGTAAAACTATACCTAAGCCTACTCTCACACAGAACCCTCCTGTACCTATCCCTGACCCCTAGACCCCCCTGGTGGTGCCTAAACCTAAGACCCCTCTGGTGGTGCCTAAACCTAAGACCCCCCTGGTGGTGCCTAAACCTAAGACCCCCCTGTTGGTGCCTAAACCTAAGACCCCCCTGGTGGTGCCTAAACCTAAGACCCCCCTGGTGGTGCCTAAACCTAAGACTCCCCTGGTGGTGCCTAAACCTAAGACCCCCCTGTTGGTGCCTAAACCTAAGACCCCCCTGGTGGTGCCTAAACCTAAGACCCCCCTGGTGGTGCCTAAACCTAAGACCCCCCTGGTGGTGCCTAAACCTAAGACCCCCCTGGTGGTGCCTAAACCTAAGACCCCCCTGTTGGTGCCTAAACCTAAGACTCCCCTGGTGGTGCCTAAACCTAAGACCCCCCTGGTGGTGCCTAAACCTTAGACTCCCCTGGTGTTGCCTAACCCTAAGACCCCCCTGGTGGTGCCTAAACCTAAGACCCCCCTGGTGGTGCCTAAACCTAAGACTCCCCTGGTGGTGCCTAAACCTAAGACCCCCCTGGTGATGCCTAAACCTAAGACCCCCCTGGTGATGCCTAACCCTAACCACCCCCCTGTTGGTGCCTAAACCTAAGACTCCCCTGGTGGTGCCTAAACCTAACCACCCCCCTGGTGATGCCTAAACCTAAGACCCCCCTGGTGATGCCTAACCCTAACCACCCCCCTGTTGGTGCCTAAACCTAAGACTCCCCTGGTGGTGCCTAAACCTAACCACCCCCCTGGTGATGCCTAAACCTAAGACCCCCCTGCTGGTGCCTAAACCTAAGACCCCCCTGGTGGTGCCTAAACCTAAGACCCCCCTGGTGGTGCCTAAACCTAAGACCCCCCTGGTGGTGCCTAAACGTAAGACTCCCCTGGTGGTGCCTAAACCTAAGACCCCCCTGTTGGTGCCTAAACCTAAGACTCCCCTGGTGGTGACTAAACCTAAGACCCCCCTGGTGGTGCCTAACCCTAACCACCCCCCTAAGTCATCGCTTTATTATGTGGATAATAATGTTTCACAAATTGTGACTCCAAAAAATATATTGCAATTTACGTTACGTACTGATCGCTTTATTTTGTGAATATTAATGTTTTACAAACAGTAAGGGATAAAACTTTAAATAATGTTTTAATTAGTTAAATAAGATAAATATGTTTAGTATTTTTATAAACGTTATTCGGCACTGGTGCATTTTATAAACGTAAATCACCACAAGCTCAGTTATAAATCATTAAACATCTCCGGGCGCCGTTTGTAAACTTTATTTAGCTCCGGCGCCCTTTTTTCCTGCTCGGCGCCTATTAAACGTTATTTATTATGGGAGTGAATGGCGGCGCCCTTTTTGTCCACTAGCGGCCTGCGCTCTTTTTTCCCAGCTCCGTTGAGAAGAATGATTCAGGTATTTACCAAAGAGAAGCTCACATGAAAGCCGACCTTGGCATGTGAGAGGCCTCATCACACAAAACGGTTTTGTAAATTTTAGTCGATAACTAAAGCACTTCATGTGTAACGTTCACTCACAAATCTGGTTCTGTTATGTTTGTTTGACAGCAGCTCTGTTCCCTAGAAATTCACATCTTTCTGCAGAGCCTTTCTGTGAGTCTCTGTAAAGTCAACAGCACTTTAGGAAATGCTTGACCCTGTTGTGCCCCTGTAACCTGGCACCCTCTGCAAATCCCTGCAATGGCCCCCAATACGCTGCACACTTTCACAATTCCGTGCCTGGCTTACGGATCTGCACACAAGACTCACCTGGCATACATTTCACATCTCGACCATAAATACATGCCTCTCCGATCCTACAACGATGTTCACTTGGCCGCCCTGCTCATCTCCCACTCCCGTGTGTGATTGCAGGACTTTTCTAAAACTGCCCCTACTCTCTGGAACTCCCTTTCACCACCCATCAGGCTCTCCCCCTCCTTCAAAACCTCCAAACAAGCCCTCAAAATGTACCCCTTCAAGATGACCTACACCCACAACCATAGTTGGCTGGCATGCTTTAAACTTTACCTGTGTAACAAACGTGGGAGAGGCAGCCGCGGTGAACAGCGCTACCACCGCAGCTGCCTCCAGCTCCCTGTCTAGCAATGTATCCGTGCCTCAGGCGTCTAGCACGCCGAGGACGGGTCTGTCACTCAGTTGCACATAGGATTGCTTTGTTGTGTGCGCGCGCGCACAGACAGGACCTTTATGCGGGGAGGAGGCGCGTCAGCTGACCGGCCGGTCGGCTGACGTCAGAGGAGACGCTCGCCGCTCCTCATTGGCTGATAGGAGGGGGCGTGCCGGAGGGGGTCTCCTCTGCTACTTAAGCCTAGCTGAATCACTCGCAACTTGTCTGCTGTTGCGAATACTCTGTGTTAGCGCTCGGACCCTTAGATAGTTCCGGTGTGCTTTGATCCGGGAGGAAACCGGGGATTTCACACAAGATAGGAATTGTTTGATAGCCTTAAAGATTTACATTACTGTGTTATTATCTGTGCATGACTCTGGCTCGTTCTGACTACTCTTCTGCTCAGTGATTCTGTACCTCTGCCCATCTGATCTTGCTGCCTACCCTGCCTGATTATACCTTCCTGTCTCTGCCTCCTGATTTTGTACTGCATCTGTCTGTCTGTTGCCGAACCCGATCTGTCTGACCACTCTACTCTCACCAGAGGGCCCTTGACTCTGGTGAGGAGCGCCTGTCGGAAAAAAGGTAGTTTTGAAGAAGCGCTTAAAGTAGACCTGAACTCAGAACTTCCTCTCTGCTGTAAAAGATAACAAACAGCATGCTAACTTTTAAAGAAAAACATTTCTTTGTTACATCTGATATAAATCCTGCAATAAATCTGCAGTGTGTCTACATCCTGCTTTCATGGAAGCAGACATATTGTTACATCCTGTATTTGCCAATTAGCTCTCTGCCATGGCAGCCAGCTTACACAGCAGCCAGATAAAATTACAGCTGGTGATTTGTCACAAATAAGGGGGAATTATAAAGGCTAAATTCTCTAAATACAGACAGGGTGCATTTCTCTATGCTTTCCTTCTGTCCTGTGCAAGAGTTCAGGTCCACTTTAAAGGTTTCAAAGGTCTGGGAGTGACTGATGTGTTTTGGAAAGAGAATCCAGAGTAGGGGTGTGGCTTGTGAGAAATCTTGTATATGTGAATGCAAGGAGTTGATTTTAGAAGAGGACAGGAGGAGGTTGTGTGCAGAGCAGTTACGGTGATATATGTAAGACTAGCTTTTATTATAATTTTTATTAATATCATTATTTCCTCTGGCTATGTAAACATGTCAAACTTATGTCCAATCGGACCTGACCTTAAACGTACTTGGAAGTGACAAAAATCCAGTCACCCTCAATCACCTATCATTAGTTATATGATCTAAGGTGACTGAGTAGTATTGAAAGTGCTGATACCATGAGTGGCCTAATAAAATGAGTAGAGATGTGGTCAATGGTAAAAGACCACATAGACAAAATCTGCCAAACAATGGTCAGCAATGCGTACTCCGTATTCTGGGAGGTCTTTGCTGATCCCCCCTGTAGTCTGGTTCGCACTGTCAGATATGCAAAGCCAGGCACAGGGTGTAGCTATTCCCAATACGTACGGGGCACACCATGAAAAAGTACAATTTTTGTTGGCAGGGTATGAGGACAATATAAAACATGGCAGGATTCCACTAGCGTATTGGTGGTCTGCAGTATTATAAGCCTACATAGTAGTAATGCCAACACCCTTCACAGAAGGTAATAGATATGCTGGGGAAAGGTACAGGAGTGCAATATATTATACAGTGTTGGTGCAATTCGACTAGTGCTAGTTTCACTCCATAAGTGGAGCTTCGTCAGGAAAAGTGCACATAAGGTATGAAAAATAATAAACAGCCCCCCACCATAACAACCCACATCAACAATTGGTCTCACCTGTGCGGTACACGCCCCCCTCAGGTATGTCCCATGCTCATTCCCTGGATCAATAGGGAGATAAATGGTCCCCCATATGTGTGAATAAAAGCCACTGCATGCTGTATGCACGCAGTGTAGACTTTCATCATCAGGATAGACGCCACAGCGGCTGGGCGGATGGGGGAAGTGACGTCACTCATAGCCCCACCTCATCCGTATAGTATTGGGCCTTCCGATTCGTCGCGCTTCCCTGCTGGTCGCCATGACAACGCGTATACAATACACGGCGCCAGCTAGTCAAGGGGAGGCGGCGAGAGTAGTGGTACGCCTAGTTGTAGGCGTCATAGCAACAGGGGCGTGCTGGAGTTGCCATAGTAATAGGCAAACAAACAGCCAGCGTATGTCACTGACAACCACCACACTCGGCTCCATCAATATATGAACTTCTCCATTGGATCGGCGCTGCTATATATGAAGCTATAGACATAAATACCTATGCATATACAGCGCATGGGTATACAGGGACACACGTTATATAATTATACAACCCCTTGCCATTACGCTAGGTGAACAGAATAATGTAGGGATCCGAAGTTGGGGAGAAACAGGAAGGAGACCAGGGGATGGGGACAATGTTATAAGCGCATAAATATATACATACAAATGTATGAAATGCCCCATGGAGGGGGGACTGATTGCACAATAGGAACATAAAGGACCTCTACTGGTGGGCCCTAAACCTAAAGAAACAAGACATGCAGGGCCGGGCCGAGGCATAGGCTGGAGAGGCTCCAGCCTCAGGGCGCAGTGTAGGAGCGGGCGCAGAATTCATTCAGCTGTCATTTCTAATTGTGTTTGAAGCAGAAAGAAATAAGTAAAGGGGATACATGGCAGTGACTGCAAGCCAGATAACTAGATATCAAGGTGTTGGGGAGGTTGTGGGCCCTGTGGCGCCTCTTAGTCTAATAGCAATCAGTGTGTGATGGCTGGGGTGGGAGGGATGGGGGGGGCGCACTTTGGTGTCTCAGCCTTGGGTGCTGGAGGACCTTGTCCCGGCTCTGAAGACATGCATATGGACCTGGGAAGATGGTGAGCCATAGAACTGTTAATGCATGTCAAAAAATGAGGAAGATCACTGGAGTGGAATAAAGTACATTTTACACATAAAGTATGACCGCATACATACTTCTGTACAAAGGGGATTCTATCATTATATCACAGAAAACTGGCAACTGCAAAGTCCTCATTTAGACCATGCGGCGCCAAAGTGTCCAACCTAAAAATCCAGCCTGCCTCAAGTTGGTGCAGTTTTTTGTCCAAATTGCCACCTCTCATACCCAATTTCCACTGCTGAATACCCCAGAACCTAATCTCAAAAGGTTTGCATGCGTGGACTGTGTTCATGTGTCTGGCCACTGATGTGTCATTTTTATGCTTTATGTCCCCAATATGTTCGAGGACTCGTTGTTTCAGTGGCCTAGTAGTTAATCCCACATACAACATGTCACATCTACATTTACAAGCATAAGCTACCCCCGGGGTATTGCAGTTGATAAAGGATCTGATGGAAAAAGTTCTATCGGTGTGCTGAGAGGAGAATGTGGCTGTTCTTTCCATAAAAGGACAGGCCTTGCAGTGGCCACATTTGTATGAGCCATTTGGCTTCGGTGGTAGCCAGGTCAATCTGGGTGATTGTTCCTCCCTGAACATACTATGGACCAGGATGTCCCGCAAGTTTTTAGTACGTCGCTATGTAATGGCCGGTTTTGTGGACAGATGTTTTGACAAGTCCTTGTCCTGATGGAGGATTGGCCAATATCTCTCAAAAATCCCCAAAATTTGGTGGAACTGTTTAGAAAAGGAGCCTATCAATCTGGGCATAGGTCGGGTAGGTGTATTTCTTATCTTGTTTATTAGGGTGTTGACTTGTGGTTTCTCTTTGGCTCTTCTGTACCCTTTCTCAATGACATATTCGGGGAAGCCTCTTTGTGCAAATCTGTCCCTTAACAACCTACATTCACCTTCAAATTTTTCTTCCGTAGAGCAATTCCTGCGAGCCCGCAGGAACTGGCCGGTAGGAATGCCTGTTTTTAAGGATTTGGGGTGTGCGCTCTCCCAATGCAGCAAAGAATTTGTTGCAGTTGGTTTACGGTAAATTTCAGTTTACAAACACCCATTTTCATCCTTATGAATCAACAAATCAAGGAAAGTGATGTACTCTTCTTGGATGTCATAGGTGAAACGCATCCCTACTTGATTATGGTTCAGAATGTTGACAAAGTCCACAAAGAGGTCCCTGGGGCCGTCCCACAATATCAGCACGTCGTCAATGAAACGACCCCAAAAGACCACATGTGCAGCAAAAAAGGACAAATCCTCACTCAATACCACCGTGTCCTCCCACCAGCCCAGGAAGAGATTTGCATATGATGGCGCACAGGCCGTGCCCATGGCACTTCCCCTGAGCTGGTGGTAGCAGTGATCCCCAAACATAAACACGTTATGGCACAGGATAAATTCCAGGGCTTTCAGCAAAAAATCAGTGTGAGCTGATAAATGGGTACCCCTGGCGTTCAGAAAATATTTAACAGCCTGGATGCCCAAATCGTGCCTGATGTTGCTGTATAATGATTCTACATCCAAGCTGGCCAGGAGTACCCCCTCAGAGACCGTTAGGTCCTGAAGTCTACACAGGACGTCTTTCGTATCTTTTAAATATGATGGCAAAGATTCGACAAACGGTCTTAGGAACATATCAATATATTGACTAAGCTGGTCTGTAAGGTTATCACTTCCAGAGACAATCAGCCTACCAGGTGGGTCGACTGTACACTTGTGAATTTTAGGTAGGGAATAAAAAACTGACATTATTGGATGATCAACAGATTTGATGAGTATGTCATAGTCAGATTTCTCCAGGGCACCACTCGTAACACCCTCCTTTAGAAGGGTTTCCAACTCAATTGTATATTGTTTAAGGGGATTGGATCTCAGTCGTCTGTATTGTGTGGTGTCATTTAAGATGTCTGTGCACATCTTCACATAATCCGTTGTATTCATAACCACCACATTACCCCCCTTATCAGCAGGTTCAATTGTTATATCTTTATTATTACCAAGTGTTTCAATTGCCCTTCTTTCCTCTCGAGTTACATTTTCATTATCGTGATTGTTCCATCTATAGACCCGTTTTTCCAGGTCCTTCAAATCTCTCACCACCATATTCACGAAAGTTTGTATATGGGTGTACTGTGTAATTGATGGACAGAAGGTACTCTGTCCCTTCATTTGGCTTTTGGGGGCCAGGGGGGGGGGGGGGCAGATTCACTCTCTTGTAATAGATCAAATAAGGATTCAAGGGCTTCTCTCTCCTGCCTCCCCAATCTCCTCTCCCTGCCTTCTTTTGATTCGGACATTTTGATTAAAGCCAGTTTTCTGGCAAAGAGGTGGACGTCCTTTGTCCACTCAAAGGCAGAAAAGTTGGTGGTTGGAACAAAGGATAACCCTTTTTGTAGAACCCCGATTTGTATCTCTGTAAGTGAAATGTCAGAGATATTCACAACCCTCAATGTCCGATTCTGTATTTGTTGTACAGACGGATCGTTGTCTACTACCACTGATGGCTGTATTTTCCCCGTCTCTTGCCCGTGTAGCCCCAGTCTCCCCGATTTCTCAAGTGATGAGTCTGTTTTGGGGTGGCTTCCTGTGACCCCTTGACCTGTGTGTCTGGGGTCTGTGCTAAAAAAAAAACCTTTCGCACGAGGTTTTGAGGGTGCTCTGGGGTAATGGCAAGGGGTTGTATAATTATATAACGTGTATCCCTGTATACCCATGCACTGTATATGCATAGGTATTTATGTCTATAGCTTCATATATAGCAGCGCCGATCCAATGGAGAAGTTCATATATTGATGGAGCCGAGTGTGGTGGTTGTCAGTGACATACGCTGTCTGTTTGTTTGCCTATTACTATGGCAACTCCAGCACGCCCCTGTTGCTATGACGCCTACAACTAGGCGTACCACTACTCTCGCCGCCTCCCCTTGACTAGCTGGCGCCGTGTATTGTATACGCGTTGTCATGGCGACCAGCACAGAAGCGCAACGAATCGGAAGGCCCAATACTATACGGATGAGGTGGGGCTATGAGTGACGTCACTTCCCCCATCCGCCCAGCCGCTGTGGCGTCTATCCTGATGATGAAAGTCTACACTGCGTGCATACAGCATGCAGTGGCTTTTATTCACACATATGGGGGACCATTTATCTCCCTATTGATCCAGGGAATGAGCATGGGACATACCTGAAGGGGGCGTGTACCGCACAGGTGAGACCAATTGTTGCTGTGGGTTGTTATGGTGGGGGGCTGTTTATTATTTTTCATACCTTATGTGCACTTTTCCTGACGAAGCTCCACTTATGGAGTGAAACTAGCACTAGTCGAATTGCACCAACACTGTATAATATATTGCACTCCTGTACCTTTCCCCAGCATATCTATTACCTTCTGTGAAGGGTGTTGGCATTACTACTATGTAGGCTTATAATACTGCAGACCACCAATACGCTAGTGGAATCCTGCCATGTTTTATATTGTCCTCATACCCTGCCAACAAAAATTGTACTTTTTCATGGTGTGCCCCGTACGTATTGGGAATAGCTACACCCTGTGCCTGGCTTTGCATATCTGACAGTGCGAACCAGACTACAGGGGGATCAGCAAAGACCTCCCAGAATACGGAGTACGCATTGCTGACCATTGTTTGGCAGATTTTGTCTATGTGGTCTTTTACCATTGACCACATCTCTACTAATTTTATTAGGCCACTCATGGTATCAGCACTTTCAATGCTACTCAGTCACCTTAGATCATATAACTAATGATAGGTGATTGAGGGTGACTGGATTTTTGTCACTTCCAAGTACGTTTAAGGTCAGGTCCGATTGGACATAAGTTTGAGATTATATTTACCTGTACTCACTACTCGGTTTAGTGTGTATTGTACTATGTAAACATGTAGCATTTAATGTAACATAACGTGGTGTTTTCCGGTTACACTTCCCTTGCGTGTTCGGTATGATGACTCCGCGATGATGTGCGCTCACCATGCATAATCCCGTCTCAACACTGTAATTTCATTTAATTGTCAAATTGAGGACAAGCACATACACCTTGCCATAGCTGCTGGGCAAACTCTTCATGCTTGTAATACACAGAAGAGCCTAGTGAGCTGTATTGTAACGCTAAGCTGCTTATTCAGGAAGACAGGCGGAGTCTATGCACGTCACATACAGCTAGAAAAGGGTTTTATTAGTCTAGAGAGGCTCTGGAAGCATTGTTATTATTATTATTGTTTGTATTATTATTATTATTATTATCTCTATATATATAAAATCGTGTGTGTGTGCAGGGGCGTCTCTGGCCATTTTGTCACTCCAGGCACCCCCCCCCCCCGTGATTGCCCCCAGTCCCATACCCCGCACCCCTCATGGTGAACACCACTCCTGTGGTGAACCCCACCCCCAAGACCCCCGAAAATCATAATGCAGCAGCGTTTCACCAGAAAATGTACTTATTGCGGCATGGGTTCACCAGAAAATAGTTGTTATGCAGCAGAGCGTTTCACCATAAAATATACTTATTGCGGCATGCACTCACACACACCACACACAGTACACACACACACACTATACACACACACACACAGTGTACACACACACACACACACAGTACACACACTGCACACAACATACACACTATACACAGTACACACACACTAGACATGCACAGCACAGTACACACACTATACACACACACACACACACACACAGTACACACACTGCACACAACATACACACACACACACACACACAGTACACACACTGCACACAACATACACACTATACACAGTACACACACACACACTTTAGACACGCACAGCACAGTACACACACACACACACACACACACACAGTACACACACTGCACACAACATACACACACACACACAGTACACACACAGTACACACACACACACACACACACACACACACACACACACACAGTACACACACACACACTTTAGACACACACAGCACAGTACACACACACACACACACACACAGTACACACACTGCACACAACACACACACACACACACACACACACACACACACACACACACACACACACACAGAGCACACTGTACACAGCACACAGTAGACATACACTATACACATACAGAGATAGGAGGAGTGGAGTGAGACTGAGAATAGCCTGAGATGGAGCAGTTTATCTGTATTGCAGTCCCACATTACACAGAGACTAGTTGCTGGTAATAGGACTGCTGTCCCTGCCAATCTCTTACACAAGTCAGCAAGCAGCCCTCCTGGAGTCTAGGGACTGTCAAAACTTTTCAACCTGTTTAAGACCTTATCTGCACATGCAGTCATTATAACAATGGAGAGAGACCAGACAGATTTTTTCCCACTGACCCTCCAGACGAGTTCTACATCATGCTGTGTATATTTACCAGCTAGCCTGCCCTCTAATTGCACTTTTATCAGCTAGCCTAGTATTTTACATTGCCTTACATCAACAAACCTGAATACAGCAGACACAGGACCAACCCTAAATCATTGAATGAAAGGCGGCCTGGGGGGAAGTCAATGCCTGGCTGCTACACAGTCTCTACATCCACGCAGTTAGCAGTAGCAGAGAGAGAGGGACTGAAATCTCAGGAGTTGGACTCAGGAGCTGATGATGCTGTACTCCTCGGATCCCTGACTAGGATGAGTGCCTTCTCTCACTGACTCATTCATTACTGTGGTTCTTTGAATCATTGAGCTGAAGTCCAGTCAGCCCTGCTGCTGCTGTGTAAACTGACACCTGAGTCAGCTGAGAGGCATTTCTTCTCTCACTACTCAGTGCAGAAGCGCCCTTGCCTCTTCCTGTCGCCTTAGGCGAAAATTTATAGCTGCCTAATGGCTCGGGTGTGTGTGTGTGTGTGTGTGTGTGTGTGTGTGTGTGTGTGTGTGTGTGTGTGTGTGTGTGTGTGTGTGTGTGTGTGTGTGTGTGTGTGTGTGTGTGTGTGTGTGTGTGTGTGTGTGTGTGTGTGTGTGTGTGTGTGTGTGTGTGTGTGTGTGTGTGTGTGTGTGTGTGTGTGTGTGTGTGTGTGTGTGTGTGTGTGTGTGTGTGTGTGTGTGTGCGCGCCGCGATCACGCGAAAATGGCTTGACCGATTTGAGCGAAACTTGGTACACAGATCCCCTACTACCTGGGATGATAGGTTCTGGGGGTCTCGCAGCCCCCCTGCACACCTGGGCGGAGCTACAAACAGCAAATCAGATTTCACCCATTCAAGTCAATGGAAAAAATGTAAAAGGCTGCCATTCTCACAGTAATCAAACCAGAGTCCCCACACATGGCACAGTTGGTCACTTGGCGACCGAGGTTACAAATTCAGGAAAAGTGGGCGGAGCATAAAACTTCCAATCAAATTTTAGCCATTCATTTAAATGGGAAAATGTAAACTGCAGCCATTCTTAGACTGTTAATCGCAGGGTTCTCAAACTTGGTACACTTGGTCACTGGGTGAATACGATTACGATTCAAGAAAATGGGTGAAGCCTACAACAGCCAATCAAAATTCACCTATTGATTTTCAAGGGGAATATTTAAACTGCTGCTATTCTTACACTTTTAATGGCAGAGGCTTCAAACCTGCTACAGTCGGTCATTGGGTGACTGGGGTCAAAATTCACTAAAGGGGCGGGGCCACATACAGCCAATCAGATTTCCTTGGTGAATAAACTGCTTCCATTCACATATTTTTTATGCCAGGAACCTGAAAGCTCACAAACTTGGTCATTGAGTGACTGTGTGTCAAGGTTACAAAAGTGGGCGGAGCCAAAAAAAACTTTTATTGGGAAAATATAAACTGCAGCCATTTTTACACCGTTAATGGCAGGGTTCTCAAACTTTGCACAGTTGGTGACTGGGTGACTGAGATTAAGATTTTGGACGGTGGGTGGAGCCTACAACAGCCAATAAAAATTCACCTTTTGATTTTCAAAGGGAATATTTCATCTGCTACCATTCTCTTACACTGTGAAAAGCAGATTCCTCAAACCTGGTACAGTTGGTCGCTGGGTGACTGGGGTCCAAATTTGGAAAGGGGGCGGAGCCACAAACAGCCAGATTTGTTTCTTTTTCAATGGGAATATACAAAGTATTGATACCAAGGAACCCAAAGCCGATAAAAACTTGATAACTGAGTGACTGTATGTCAAGGTTAGAACAAGTGGGCGGTGGCAACAACTTCATTTTTAACATGGCAGGGTTCCCAAACTTTACACAATTGGCCACTGGGTGACTGGGATGAATATTGAGAAATGTGGGTGGAGCCTACAACAGCCAATCAAAATGTACCTATTGATTTTCAAGGGGAATATTCCCATTGCTACCATTCTCACACTGTTAGTGGCAGAGGCCTCAAACCTGATACAGTGAGTCATTTAGTGACTAGGGTCCAAATTCATTAAAGGGGTGGAGCCACAAACAGCCAATCAGATTTGTTACATTGATTTCAGCCATTCTGTTATTGGCAGGGTTCTCAAACGTGACACAGTTTGCCACTGGGTGACTGGGACTAATATTCAGAAAAGTGGGTGGAGCCTACAGCAGCCAATCAAAATTCACCTTTTGATTTTCAAGGGGAATATTTACATTGCTGCCATTCATGCACTCTTAATGGCAGAGGCCTAAAATCTGCTACAGTCAGTCACTGGGAGACTGGAGTTTAAATTCTGAAGGGATCAGGCCAAAAACAGCCAATTAGATTTGTTTAATTTCAATGGTAAAATGCAAAAATGTTCAAATCCAGTAAAGGTGCGGAGCCAAAAACAGCCAGATTTCTTTGCTGGATAAACTGCTTCCATTAGCACAATTTTGATGCCATGAACCCAAAAGCTCACAAACTTGGTCATTGAGTAGTGACTGTGTGTCCAGGTTACAAAAAGTGGGTGGAGTTAAAAACAGATTTTTCTAGGAAATTGTAAACTGCAGCCCTTCTTCACTGTTAATGGCAGGGTTCTTAAACTTAGCATAGCTGGTTACTGGGTGACTGGGATTAATATTCAGAAAGGTGGGAGGAGCCTAAAAATGGCAATCAAAAATCACATGTCACTTTTCAAGGAGAATATTAAAATTGCTGCCATTCTTGCACTTATGGCACAAGCCTCAAACCTGGTACAGTTGGTCATTGGGTCACTGGGGTTCAAATTCAGAAAAGGGGACAGAGCCACAAACAGTCAATCAGATTTGTTTCATTTCATGGGAAAATACAAATTATTGATGCCAAAGACCCCAGAGCTCACAAACTTGGTCATTGAGTAGTGACTTTGTGTCCAGGTTACAAAAAGTGGGCGGAGCCAAAAACAAATTTCACTGGGAAAGTGTAAACTGCAGCCCTTCTTACACTGTTTATGGCAGGGTTCACAAACTTTGCCCAGATGGTCACTGAGTGACTGAGATTAATATTCAGGGAAGTGGGTGGAGCCTACAATAGCCAATCAAAATTCACCTGTTGATTTTCAAGTACAATATTTAAATTGCTGCCATTTTTACACTGTTAATAGCAGATGCCTCAAACCTGCTACAGTTGGCCATTGGGTGACTGGGGTTCAAATGCTGGAGAGGGGCGGAGCCACAAACTGCCTATCTGATTTGTTTAATTTCTATGTGAATATACAAATTATTGATGCCAAGGACCCCAAATCTCACAAACTTAGTCATTGAGTGTTTGTGCATTAGGGTTAGAAAGTGGGCGGAGCCCACACCAGTCAAATACATACCCGGGCAACGCCAGGTCATCAGTGGGTGGAGACAAATACACATTTCACTGGGAAAATGTAAACTGCAGCCATTCTTACATTGTTAATGGCAGGGGTTTTTAAACTTTGCACAGTTGGTCACTGGGTGACTGGGATTAATATTCAGAAAAGTGGGTGGAGCCTACAAAATTAGGCTCCATCTATTGCTTTTCAAGGGGAATATTTAATTGCTACCATTCTTGAACTGTTAATGGCACAGGCCTCAAACCTGGTACAGTTGGTTATTGGGTGACTGGGGTTCAAATTCAGAAAAGGGTGTGGAGCCACAAACAGCCAATCTGATTTTTTCATTTCAATGCAAATTATTGATACCAAAGACAGCAAAGCTCACAAACTTGGTCATTAAGTAATTGTGTGTTAGGGTTAGAAAAAGTATGCAGAGCCAACACCAGCCAAATACATACCCGGGCAACGCCGGGCAATCAGCTAGTTATTATAATATAAACATTGATAGGGCAAATCCAGAGAGAGGCGTAGCTAGGGGTTTTCAACGCCCGGGGACAAAGACAGTTTTTGTGACCCCCTCTGGACTGGACAAAATGGGCGTGGCCATGTAACAGAATGTGATTTTGGTCATGGGTGGAGCCCCCTTCCCCCGGTTAGATAGCCACATGTGCCCCCTATAGGTAGCCACATGTGCCCCCTTTAGATAGCCAGATGTGCCCCCTACAGATAGTCAGATGTGCCCCCCCTTCCCCTGTCTAGATAGCTAGATGTGCCCCCTTATCGATAGCCAGATGTGCCCCCTTCCCCCTATAGATAGCCAGATGTGCCTTCACCTATAGATAGCCAGATGTGCCTTCCCTATAGATAGCCAGATGTGCCCCCTTCCCCCTTTAGATAGCCAGATGTGCCCCCTTCCCCCTTTAGATAGCCAGATGTGCCTTCCCTATAGATAGTCAGATGTGCCTTCCCTATAGATAGATAGATGTGCCCCCTTCCCGCTATAGATAGCCAGATGTGCCTTCCCTATAGATAGTCAGATGTGCCTTCCCTATAGATAGCCAGATGTGCCTTCCCTATAGATAGTCAGATGTGCCTTCCCTATAGATAGCCAGATGTGCCCCCTTCCCCCTTTAGATAGCCAGATGTGCCCCCTTCCCCCTTTAGATAGCCAGATGTGCCTTCCCTATAGATAGCCAGATGTGCCTTCCCTATAGATAGATAGATGTGCCCCCTTCCCCCTATAGATAGCCAGATGTGCCTTCCCTATAGATAGCCAGATGTGCCCCCTTCCCCCTTTAGCCAGATGTGCCTTCCCTATAGATAGCCAGATGTGCCCCCTTCCCCCTTTAGATAGCCAGATGTGCCCCCTTCCCCCTTTAGATAGCCAGATGTGCCTTCCCTATAGATAGTCAGATGTGCCTTCCCTATAGATAGATAGATGTGCCCCCTTCCCGCTATAGATAGCCAGATGTGCCTTCCCTATAGATAGTCAGATGTGCCTTCCCTATAGATAGCCAGATGTGCCTTCCCTATAGATAGTCAGATGTGCCCCCTTTTTCTGCTGCTGTTAACGCTTCTACACTCCTCTGCAGAGGGACGGAGAGAAGCTGGGGCACTTCGGGCAGCCAGCCGCCTCTCATGCATGTGGGGGTGCAGCGCTCATGCTGTGCACCCTCACAGTGCTATGCCTGAGGACATATGCCCCCTCCTGCCCTGCCATAGCTACGCCTCTGCAAAGCCAGTCACCATATTGAGATACGGGATTTTGCAAGACAAAGGCCCAGGCTAATAACACCTATTAAGTTATTTAGTAGCTTGTGACATAAATTACTAAAGATTAAAAATAGCAATCTTTCTTCATAACATTACACAATATAATGACGATAATAAAAGCAAGTTCCTTTTTAAGGCGTTCTTATATATTGGCAGAAGGCCTGTAATTAAAGTTTCAAGACTGCTTCTGTCTCAGAAGATCTGGATGAACAATCTACGTCCAAAGCAAACTGGTTTCTGCTGACAGTACAACCATTCCAATATATTCAAATACAGTCAAAAACCCTCCCTAACAATCTAGTCAATTTTGACAAGTTTTGGGCTGGTTCATCTCCTCATGGGGGACTCTCAGGTTTTCTTTCAATGGTATTGATTCCGGTATCTGTCTGTGCATATTACCGCAGGTACCTGCATAAACCCCAAAAGCGCTTAAAGGGAACCTAAACTGAGAAGGATAAGTATTTTTCCTTTTTCAATAATACCAGTTGCCTGACTCTCCTGCTGATCCTGTGTCTCTAATACTTTTAGCCACATCCCCTGAACAAGCATGCAGCAGATCAGGTGCTCTGACTGAAGTCAGACTGGATTAGCTGCATGCTTGTTTCAGGTGTGTGATTCAGACACTACTGCAGCCAAAGAGATCAGCAGGACTGCCAGGCAACTGGTATTGTTTAAAAGGAAACATCCATATCCCTCTTAGTTAAGGTTCCCTTTAAAGTAAGATTGTCGACCATAAAATCAAATTCCATTTACCCACTGCTCTGTGTGTATTATGCAGTCTGTAAAAATGGGCATGTCCATGACATGGTGTGGGCGGAGTGAACTGTAATGTAACTCTGAGGCAGTGGGCCAGAGTTTCCTCCCAAAACACAGATAGGCAAAGTGACCCTAAAGGTAATTAGGAAATGTTCCCCAAACACATAACAAAGCAGTGTTCCCACAATGATGTGGTGAAATGGGAGATTTGCACCATGGATGTCAGTCCAAATGCTGCAACAATAACCCCAAATTAGCAAATGCAGCCAACTATGACCATCAAATAATAACTCCATCAACCGTTACCTCCAACACATGAAATGCAACTACCGTTACCTCTGAGACATGAAATTCAATTACCATTACCTCTGACACATAAAATGCAGCAGAAAACGATTACTTCGACTCCGCAAACGGTAAATGAGGCAAAAATTACCTCATGTGGCCACAGAGTCCCACGGCTGGGACACCCGGTGGCCAAAAGTGGGACATAACCTGGGACACAATGCAGTCTGGGACAGGGGACCCTGCTCCTGGGATGTGTCCCCAGGTAAAATGGGACATCTGGTCAGGGTAATTTATAATATATTTTTACAGTGGAGTAACAATAAGGGCTGCACCCGAGGGGGGCTGGGGCCCCTCTGGGGCCTGCTCAGGGCCGTTATGGGGGCGGGAGGGGTCACAGAATGAGGAAAGAGCATGGCCACATATCCCTCACCTCGGGCTTGGAAGGGGTCCACATTTTTGCAGGAGGGCCCGGTGGATTCTAGTCACGCCCTGTATTTTTACATGGTTTTCAAACTTGTTCAATCTCGTTTCAATCCCTTCATTGTAGGATCATCAGATTCCTCATCTATGGGGTTTAGAGGGATAGGGGCTTCATATTAATTCTGCTGAACAAACAGTTACCAGCATTCTGCAATCATGTGACAAGCGTTCCAGGGATAGAAGAGGTTAACCTGACAGATGCAAGTTATAATACCTTGCCTGGAATGTGCTGTAATCACTGGCGTACCGATAGGCCCTGCAGCACCTGCGCCTGCCCCCCCCCCCCCCCTGGGGCCCGCTCGGGGCCGTGGTGTGGGAGCTGGAGGGGTGGCAACATGAGGGGAAAGCCTTGGCCACAGTCGGCGGGGAGAGGGGAAGTTCCCCCCTCTCCCTCACCTCCGGGCTGTCCCCTCTGCGCTTCCCTCCAGCTAACGTTAAACTGTGGGCAGCGGGCAGCGGCGGGCAGATACATACCTTCCTTGCGTTCCACCGCATAATCTTCGCTCTGGCCTATGACGTCACTTCCGGAAGTGACGTCACTTCCGGAAGTGACGTCACTTCCGGAAGTGACGCCAGACGCCAGAGCGAAGATTATGCGGTGGAACGCAAGGAAGGTATGTATCTGCCCGCCGCTGCCCGCTGCCCACAGTTTAACGTTAGCTGGAGGGAAGCGCAGAGGGGACAGCCCGGAGGTGAGGGAGAGGGGGGAACTTCCCCTCTCCCCGCCGACTGTGGCCAAGGCTTTCCCCTCATGTTGCCACCCCTCCAGCTCCCACACCACGGCCCCGAGCGGGTCCCAGGGAGAGAGGGGGGGGGCCCGCTCTGAAATTTTGCAGGGGGGCCCGGTGGGGCCTAGTTACGCCCCTGGCTGTAATATTAATATGGTGCCCGTTTTTCCTGGGGGCTCCCCCTTGTCAGTTTGCACCTAGTCTGACAGTTGCACTGGGAGTAGGAGGAGTACATCTGTGGATGGATCTGTGCTGTGAGCTCATCATTATGCTGGTACACTGACTCAGCACACAGAAGTGTAATCCTTTTAAATAATAAATGAACTGTAACAATCCAGCTCTTCTTTTCCCGCTGACAGATTCCCAGCAGGAAGGGACATGTAACTCAGAAATAATGCAAATGACTTACATCACAGGTCACATGACTCACCAGCCACTGAAATTAAGGCTCTGTAAATTCAACTAATTAAAAGACCACTATCGCGAAAAAAGTAGGCAGTTAAATTCTGACAGAACCGACAGGTTTTGGGCCAGTCTATCTCCTCATGGGGGATTCTCAGGGTTTTCTTTGTTTTCAGCAGCATTTCCTGAACAGCAGTTTAACTGCCAAACGAGTAAGATGCCAGCCTGCCTCTCTACTCTCTTGTACACTATTTTGTCAGTTAGACTTTGCCACTGATGTTCAGGAAATTCTGTTGAAAACAAAGAAAACCCTGAGAATCCCCCATGAGGAGATGGACTGGCCCAGAACCTGTCGGTTCTGTCAGATTTTAACTGCCTACTTTTTTCGCGATAGTGGTGCTTCAAGCTATGGTCACACACTCCATAGACCTATGCTGATAACACTGATAATATTGCTCCCATCTCAGGCCCGGATTTACATCACAGGAGCCTATAGGCACAGAGGTCTTGGCACCCTGGACTCCGCCCACCATGAACCTACAAACCCCATCCACACTGCACCGCACCGTGCTAGCTGTCACGTCTCCCTTACTTCCTTTGCCCATCATAGGTAGCTACAGGTGCCCCTTAATACTGAGGGTACCTCTGGTTACCTAATACTAAGCAGCTAGAGGTGCCCCCAAGTATTAGGTAGCTACAGAAACCTCAGTATTAAAGAGAACCAGAGATGAAGCACCCTCATCTATTCTATCATAGATATCAATGGGAACATAGTTACATAGTTATTTGGGTTGAAAAAAGACATACGTCCATCGAGTTCAAACAGTATAAAGTACAACACCAGCCTGCTCCCTCACATATCCCTGTTGATCCAGAGAAAGGCGAAAAAAACCCTTACAAGGCATGGTCCAATTAGCCCCAAAAGGAAAAAATTCCTTCCCGACTCCAGATGGCAATCAGATAAAATCCCTGGATCAACATCATTAGGCATTACCTAGTAATTGTAGCCATGGATGTCTTTCAACGCAAGGAAAGCATCTAAGCCCCCTTTAAATGCAGCTATAGAGTTTGCCATAACGACTTCCTGTGGCAATGCATTCCACATCTTAATCACTCTTAGGGCCTGTACTCACTGAAAAACGCAAGCAAAATCGCAAGCGCATGTAGTTTTAAAAACGCATCGTATGCCTGCGTTTTTGATGCCTTTCCATTTTTCTTGTAATTGCTGATTGGCTAAAGAATCCTTTGTTTTTTTCTAGTTTACATTTCAACAGGAATCAGGAAATTGCAGAGTCTTCTGGGATACTGACTTCCGGAAAAACGCAATGGAATCGTTTTTTCATGCGTGTTTCATGCGCTGAGCTTAAAAAAGCACAGTAGGCACTGCGATTGCGTTTTTCTAAAAACACATCGCACCACTGTGTACAGGTCATCACGATTTTCATTATTTTTCAAAAGACCTTGCATTTTTAAAAACGCAGCGCAAGCGCAGTAGTGTGTACAGGCACTTACTGTAAAAAACCCTTTCCTAAATAAATGGTTAAAACGTTTTTCCTCCATGCGCACATGACACATGACAGTAAACACCTACTCTGCTCTTTGTTTCACTGCACAATCTGGCTGTTATCAGCTCTGAAACAAATCTCCGACAGAGCATTCAGTCTAGCTTTGCCCTGGAATGATTATAGGTGAGTCTGTCTTCTGTGAGGTCTTTTCAAGCCCAAGCCTGCCCCCTCCTGGCTCTGCTTTCCTGTTACAAGGATACATAGCAGGAATTCAAAGCCACAAGGGGGCAGACTTGGGCTTGAAAAGACATCACAAAAGACTCACTCAACTATAATCATTCCAGGGCAAAGCTAGACTGAATGCTCAGTCGGGGATTCTTATCAGAGCTGATAACAAGCAGATTGAGCAGTGAAGAATGAAACAAAGAGCAGAGTAGGTGTTTACTGTCATATCCCCATTGATATATATGGTAAAATACATGAGGGTGCTTCGTCTCTGGTTCTCTTTAAGTAGTTAGAGGTGCCTCTGACTGAAGGGAGATCTCATCAGTGGAAAGAGCAGGGTGGGTAAACTCTCATTTACTCTCTCATCAGGACTCTGCACAGGGAAGGAGGGAGGGAGGAGCTCGAGGAGGGGAGTGAGCCACCTTTCCAGCATCAGGCGCCTGTAGGCATGTGCCCACAGTGCCTTATGGTAAATCCGGCCCTGCCCCATCTGCACAACCTAAAAGCTTCAAGTTGTGTGGGGCTTTTGTTTAACTGCCCTCAAGTGCAGCGCCCACTAAAGGCTGATTTCCATGACGCACATTTTGCTGCAATTTCAGAAGCCTTCACAGTTTGCTGATCAGAATGCTTTTTTAATAATGTAAATCTTAATGTATTCATTAAACTCCTGTAAGTCATAGCTCCACCCCCTTCTCTAGGACATACCCCTCCCCCCACATGTGTCCTTCTCCCCCACCCCTTAGATTGTAAGCTTATTTGGCAAGGCGCTCCTCCCTGTGTGCTCTTCTCCACCACTATATGGACTTAGTGACTCATGACTATTTAGTATTTACACTGCATTCGAAATTATTATGCAAATTGTATTTAAGTGTGGTTGGATAGTGTAATGGTTAAGGGCTCTGCCTCTGACACAGGAGACCAGGGTTCGAATCTTGGCTCTGCCTGTTCAGTAAGCCAGCACCTATTTCAGTAAGGAGTTTCTTGGGCAAGTCTCCCTTACACTGCTGCTGCCTACTGAGTGCGCTCTAGTGGCTGCCTCGCAAGCGCTTTGAGTCCGACAGGAGAAAGGCGCAATACAAATACTGCCATTAAGTGTCATAAAGATTAAATATTAATTAAACTCATGGATGGTGTTGTGTCTCTGGGCTCTTTTGTTCACTGAAGTGAATCTCAGACTCCTCTGATAACTACCTTTTTTCAGGGGCGGCTCCAGGACTTTTTTTTATTGAGGGTGCTATGCAGGTGCTGGACCAACTTTGAGGGTAGCTGGGGACCTGCACCGTGGCAAAAAATGGGCGTGTCCATGCACTAGAAAGTGGGCGTGGTAATGTCAGGTCATGGGCAGGGCCAAATTTACATGAACTTAGCAGCAGTATAGTTCACTGACAGTGGACATCAGTATAGCTAGTATAGTTGCCCCAGTATAGATAGTATAGTTGTCCCAGTATAGCTAGTGTAGTTGCCCCAGTATAGATAGTATAGTTGCCCCAGAACAGATAGTATAGTTGTCCCAGTATAGATAGTATAGTTGCCCCCAGTATAGCTAGTATAGTTGCCCCAGTATAGATAGTATAGTTGCCCCAGTATAGCTAGTGTAGTTGCCCCAGTATAGATAGTATAGTTGCCCCAGAACAGATAGTATAGTTGTCCCAGTATAGATAGTATAGTTGCCCCCAGTATAGCTAGTATAGTTGCCCCAGTATAGTTGCACCAGTATAGCTAGTGTAGTTGCCCCAGTATAGATAGTATAGTTGCCCCAGAACAGATAGTATAGTTGTCCCAGTATAGATAGTATAGTTGCCTCCAGTATAGCTAGTATAGTTGCCCCAGTATTGATAGTATAGTTGCCGCAGTATAGCTAGTATAGTTGCCCCCAGTATAGATAGTATATTCGCCCCCAGTATAGATAGTATATTTTCCCCCAGTATAGATAGTATATTTACCCCCAGTATAGATAGTATAGTTGCCGCAGTATAGCTAGTATAGTTGCCGCAGTATAGCTAGTATAGTGGCCCCAGTATAGATAGTATATTTACCCCCAGTATAGCTAGTATAGTTGCCGCAGTATAGCTAGTATAGTTGCCCCAGTATAGCTAGTATAGTTGCCCCCAGTATAGCTAGTATAGTTGCCCCCAGTATAGATAGTATAGTTTCCCCCAGTATAGCTAGTATAGTTGCCCCAGTATAGCTAGTATAGTTGCCCCCAGTATAGATAGTATAGTTGTCCCACTATAGATAGTATAGTTGCCCCAGTATAGATAGTATAGTTGCCCCCAGTATCGCTAGTGTAGTTGCCCCAGTATAGATAGTATAGTTGCCCCCAGTATAGCTAGTATAGTTTCCCCCAGTATAGATAGTATAGTTGCCCCAGTATAGCTAGTGTAGTTGCCCCAGTATAGATAGTATAGTTGCCCCAGAACAGATAGTATAGTTGTCCCAGTATAGATAGTATAGTTGCCCCCAGTATAGCTAGTATAGTTGCCCCAGTATAGATAGTATGGTTGCCCCAGTATAGCTAGTGTAGTTGCCCCAGTATAGATAGTATAGTTGCCCCAGAACAGATAGTATAGTTGTCCCAGTATAGATAGTATAGTTGCCTCCAGTATAGCTAGTATAGTTGCCCCAGTATAGATAGTATAGTTGCCGCAGTATAGCTAGTATAGTTGCCCCCAGTATAGGTAGTATATTTGCCCCCAGTATAGATAGTATATTTTCCCCCAGTATAGATAGTATATTTACCCCCAGTATAGATAGTATAGTTGCCGCAGTATAGCTAGTATAGTTGCCGCAGTATAGCTAGTATAGTGGCCCCAGTATAGATAGTATATTTACCCCCAGTATAGCTAGTATAGTTGCCGCAGTATAGCTAGTATAGTTGCCCCAGTATAGCTAGTATAGTTGCCCCCAGTATAGCTAGTATAGTTGCCCCCAGTATAGATAGTATAGTTTCCCCCAGTATAGATAGTATAGTTTTCCCCAGTATAGCTAGTATAGTTGCCCCAGTATAGCTAGTATAGTTGCCCCCAGTATAGATAATATAGTTGTCCCACTATAGATAGTATAGTGCCCTAGTATAGATAGTATAGTTGCCCCAGTATTGATAGTATAGTGCCCTAGTATAGATAGTATAGTTGCCCCCAGTATCGATAGTATAGTTGCCCCTAGTATAGCTAGTATAGTTGCCCCAGTATAGCTAGTATAGTTGCCCCAGTATTGATAGTATAGTGCCCTAGTATAGCTAGTATAGTTGCCCCAGTATAGACAGTATAGTTGCCCCCAGTATAGCTAGTATAGTTGCCCCAGTATAGCTAGTATAGTTGCCCCAATATTGATAGTATAGTGCCCTAGTATAGCTAGTATAGTTGCCCCAGTATAGACAGTATAGTTGCCACCAGTATAGATAGTATAGTTGTATTTAAGTGTCATAAAAATGAAATATTAATTAGGGCTGGTTCAGACGGACGTTTGGAGGCGTCGCGTTCGTTGGCGTTGCGTTCGTGATGCGTTCGGGCTTTCAGCAGCGTTCACATTGTGTTCGGATGCGGTCGCGTTTTTTCTTCCCCTAGAGGGACATTACCCGTCGCGGTTAACCGCCCCTGGAAGCAACATGTAGCTTCCAGGGGCTCCTGGAACGCCAGTAAAAATCGGGACCCGAATGCTGCGTTCGTGCAAACGCGCATAAAAGCTTGGTACAAACGCTCCCATTCACTTGAATGGTAGCATTTAACGCCAAGCCCCGAACGCTGGCAGTAAACGCTCTGCAAACGTCCGTCTGAACCAGCCCTTAAACTCATGGATGGTGTTGTGTCTCTGGGCTCTTTTGTTCACTGAAGTGAATCTCAGACTCCTCTGATAACTACCTTATTTCAGGGGCGGCTCCAGGACTTTTTTTTATTGAGGGTGCTATGCAGGTGCTGGACCAACTTTGAGGGTAGCTGGGGACCTGCACCGTGGCAAAAAATGGGCGTGTCCATGCACTAGAAAGTGGGCGTGGTAATGTCAGGTCATGGGCAGGGCCAAATTTACATGAACTTAGCAGCAGTATAGTTCACTGACAGTGGACATCAGTATAGCTAGTATAGTTGCCCCAGTATAGATAGTATAGTTGTCCCAGTATAGCTAGTGTAGTTGCCCCAGTATAGATAGTATAGTTGCCCCAGAACAGATAGTATAGTTGTCCCAGTATAGATAGTATAGTTGCCCCCAGTATAGCTAGTATAGTTGCCCCAGTATAGATAGTATAGTTGCCCCAGTATAGCTAGTGTAGTTGCCCCAGTATAGATAGTATAGTTGCCCCAGAACAGATAGTATAGTTGTCCCAGTATAGATAGTATAGTTGCCCCCAGTATAGCTAGTATAGTTGCCCCAGTATAGATAGTATAGTTGCACCAGTATAGCTAGTGTAGTTGCCCCAGTATAGATAGTATAGTTGCCCCAGAACAGATAGTATAGTTGTCCCAGTATAGATAGTATAGTTGCCTCCAGTATAGCTAGTATAGTTGCCCCAGTATTGATAGTATAGTTGCCGCAGTATAGCTAGTATAGTTGCCCCCAGTATAGATAGTATATTCGCCCCCAGTATAGATAGTATATTTTCCCCCAGTATAGATAGTATATTTACCCCCAGTATAGATAGTATAGTTGCCGCAGTATAGCTAGTATAGTTGCCGCAGTATAGCTAGTATAGTGGCCCAGTATAGATAGTATATTTACCCCCAGTATAGCTAGTATAGTTGCCGCAGTATAGCTAGTATAGTTGCCCCAGTATAGCTAGTATAGTTGCCCCCAGTATAGCTAGTATAGTTGCCCCCAGTATAGATAGTATAGTTTCCCCCAGTATAGCTAGTATAGTTGCCCCAGTATAGCTAGTATAGTTGCCCCCAGTATAGATAGTATAGTTGTCCCACTATAGATAGTATAGTTGCCCCAGTATAGATAGTATAGTTGCCCCCAGTATCGCTAGTGTAGTTGCCCCAGTATAGATAGTATAGTTGCCCCCAGTATAGCTAGTATAGTTTCCCCCAGTATAGATAGTATAGTTGCCCCAGTATAGCTAATGTAGTTGCCCCAGTATAGCTAGTATAGTTGCCCCCAGAACAGATAGTATAGTTGTCCCAGTATAGATAGTATAGTTGCCCCCAGTATAGCTAGTATAGTTGCCCCAGTATAGATAGTATAGTTGCCCCAGTATAGCTAGTGTAGTTGCCCCAGTATAGATAGTATAGTTGCCCCAGAACAGATAGTATAGTTGTCCCAGTATAGATAGTATAGTTGCCTCCAGTATAGCTAGTATAGTTGCCCCAGTATAGATAGTATAGTTGCCGCAGTATAGCTAGTATAGTTGCCCCCAGTATAGGTAGTATATTTGCCCCCAGTATAGATAGTATATTTTCCCCCAGTATAGATAGTATATTTACCCCCAGTATAGATAGTATAGTTGCCGCAGTATAGCTAGTATAGTTGCCGCAGTATACCTAGTATAGTGGCCCCAGTATAGATAGTATATTTACCCCCAGTATAGCTAGTATAGTTGCCGCAGTATAGCTAGTATAGTTGCCCCAGTATAGCTAGTATAGTTGCCCCCAGTATAGCTAGTATAGTTGCCCCCAGTATAGATAGTATAGTTTCCCCCAGTATAGATAGTATAGTTTCCCCCAGTATAGCTAGTATAGTTGCCCCAGTATAGCTAGTATAGTTGCCCTCAGTATAGATAGTATAGTTGTCCCACTATAGATAGTATAGTTGCCCCAGTATAGATAGTATAGTTGCCCCCGGTATCGCTAGTGTAGTTGCCCCAGTATAGATAGTATAGTTGCCCCCAGTATAGCTAGTATAGTTTCCCCCAGTATAGATAGTATAGTTGCCCCAGTATAGCTAGTGTAGTTGCCCCAGTATAGCTAGTATAGTTGCCCCAGAACAGATAGTATAGTTGTCCCAGTATAGATAGTATAGTTGCCCTCAGTACAGCTAGTATAGTTGCCCCAGTATAGATAGTATAGTTGCCCTAGTATAGCTAGTGTAGTTGCCCCAGTATAGATAGTATAGTTGCCCCAGAACAGATAGTATAGTTGTCCCAGTATAGATAGTATAGTTGCCTCCAGTATAGCTAGTATAGTTGCCCCAGTATAGATAGTATAGTTGCCGCAGTATAGCTAGTATAGTTGCCCCAGTATAGATAGTATAGTTGCCCCCAGTATCGATAGTATAGTTGCCCCCAGTATAGCTAGTATAGTTGCCCCCAGTATAGCTAGTATAGTTGCTCCCAGTATAGCTAGTATAGTTGCCCCCAGTATAGCTAGTATAGTTGCCCCAGTATAGCTAGTATAGTTGCCCCAGTATTGATAGTATAGTGCCCTAGTATAGCTAGTATAGTTGCCCCAGTATAGACAGTATAGTTGCCCCCAGTATAGCTAGTATAGTTGCCCCAGTATAGTTAGTATAGTTGCCCCAGTATAGCTAGTATAGTTGCCCCAGTATAGACAGTATAGTTGCCCCCAGTATAGATAGTATAGTGCCCCAGTATAGCTAGTATAGTTGCCCCCAGTATCGCTAGTGTAGTTGCCCCAGTGTAGATAGTATAGTTGCCCCCAGTATAGCTAGTATAGTTGCCCCAGTATAGATAGTATAGTTGCCCCAGTATAGCTAGTGTAGTTGCCCCAGTATAGATAGTATAGTTGCCCCCAGTATCGATAGCATAGTTGCCCCCAGTATAGCTAGTATAGTTGCCCCCAGTATAGCTAGTATAGTTGCCCCCAGTATAGCTAGTATAGTTGCCCCAGTATAGATAGTATAGTTGCCCCCAGTATAGCTAGTATAGTTGCCTCAGTATAGATAGTATAGTTGCCGCAGTATAGCTAGTATAGTTGCCCCAGTATAGATAGTATAGTTGCCCCCAGTATCGATAGTATAGTTGCCCCCAGTATAGCTAGTATAGTTGCCCCAGTATAGCTAGTATAGTTGCCCCAGTATTGATAGTATAGTGCCCTAGTATAGATAGTATAGGTGCCCCAGTATTGATAGTATAGTGCCCTAGTATAGATAGTATAGTTGCCCCCAGTATCGATAGTATAGTTGCCCCCAGTATAGCTAGTATAGTTGCCCCAGTATAGCTAGTATAGTTGCCCCAGTATTGATAGTATAGTGCCCTAGTATAGCTAGTATAGTTGCCCCAGTATAGACAGTATAGTTGCCCCCAGTATAGCTAGTATAGTTGCCCCAGTATAGCTAGTATAGTTGCCCCAATATTGATAGTATAGTGCCCTAGTATAGCTAGTATAGTTGCCCCAGTATAGACAGTATAGTTGCCCCCAGTATAGATAGTATAGTTGTATTTAAGTGTCATAAAAATGAAATATTAATTAGGGCTGGTTCAGACGGACGTTTGGAGGCGTCGCGTTCGTTGGCGTTGCGTTCGTGATGCGTTCGGGCTTTCAGCAGCGTTCACATTGTGTTCGGATGCGGTCGCGTTTTTTCTTCCCCTAGAGGGACATTACCCGTCGCGGTTAACCGCCCCTGGAAGCAACATGTAGCTTCCAGGGGCTCCTGGAACGCCAGTAAAAATCGGGACCCGAACGCTGCGTTCGTGCAAACGCGCATAAAAGCTTGGTACAAACGCTCCCATTCACTTGAATGGTAGCATTTAACGCCAAGCCCCGAACGCTGGCAGTAAACGCTCTGCAAACGTCCGTCTGAACCAGCCCTTAAACTCATGGATGGTGTTGTGTCTCTGGGCTCTTTTGTTCACTGAAGTGAATCTCAGACTCCTCTGATAACTACCTTATTTCAGGGGCGGCTCCAGGACTTTTTTTTATTGAGGGTGCTATGCAGGTGCTGGACCAACTTTGAGGGTAGCTGGGGACCTGCACCGTGGCAAAAAATGGGCACTAGAAAGTGGGCGTGATAATGACAGGTCATGGGCAGGGCTAAATTTACATGAACTTAGCAGCAGTGTAGGTCACTGACAGTGGACATCAGCATAGCTAGTATAGTTGCCCCAGTATAGATAGTATAGTTGCCCCAGTATAGCTAGTATAGTTGCCCCAGAATAAATAGTATAGTTGTCCCAGTATAGATAGTATAGTTGCCTCCAGTATAGCTAGTATAGTTGCCCCAGTATAGCTAGTATAGTTGCCCCCAGTATAGATAGTATAGTTGCCCCAGAATAGATAGTATAGTTGCCGCAGTATAGCTAGTATAGTTGCCCCCAGTATAGATAGTATATTTGCCCCCAGTATAGATAGTATATTTGCCCCCAGTATAGATGGTATATTTACTGCAGTATAGCTAGTATAGTTGCCCCAGTATAGATAGTATAGTTGCCCCCAGTATAGCTAGTATAGTTGCCCCCAGTATAGATAGTATAGTTTCCCCCAGTATAGCTAGTATAGATGCCCCAGTATAGCTAGTATAGTTGTCCCAGTATAGATAGTATAGTTGTCCCAGTATAGATAGTATAGTTGTCCCAGTATAGATAGTATAGTTGTCCCAGTATAGATAGTATAGTTGCCCCAGTATAGTTAGTATAGTTGCCCCTAGTATAGCTAGTGTAGTTGCCCCAGTATAGATAGTATATTTGCCCCCAGTATAGATAGTATATTTGCCCCCAGTATAGATGGTATATTTACCGCAGTATAGCTAGTATAGTTGCCCCAGTATAGATAGTATAGTTGCCCCCAGTATAGCTAGTATAGTTGCCCCCAGTATAGCTAGTATAGTTGCCCCCAGTATAGATAGTATAGTTTCCCCCAGTATAGCTAGTATAGATGCCCCAGTATAGCTAGTATAGTTGCCCCCAGTAGAGATAGTATAGTTGTCCCAGTATATATAGTATAGTTGTCCCAGTATAGATAGTATAGTTGCCTCCAGTATAGCTAGTGTAGTTGCCCCCAGTATAGCTAGAATAGTTGCCCCAGTATAGTTAGTATAGTTGCCCCCAGTATAGCTAGTGTAGTTGCCCCAGTATAGATAGTATAGTTGCCCCCAGTATAGCTAGTATTGTTGCCCCCAGTATCGCTAGTGTAGTTGCCCCAGTATAGATAGTATAGTTGTCCCAGTATAGATAGTATAGTGCCCCAGTATAGCTAGTATAGTTGCCCCCAGTATCGCTAGTGTAGTTGCCCCAGTATAGATAGTATAGTTGCCCCCAGTATAGCTAGTATAGTTGCCCCAGTATAGA
This sequence comes from Hyperolius riggenbachi, assembly GCF_040937935.1. Lineage (NCBI taxonomy): Eukaryota > Metazoa > Chordata > Amphibia > Anura > Hyperoliidae > Hyperolius > Hyperolius riggenbachi. The sequence continues at coordinate 288,596,159 of NC_090654.1, read as the reverse complement.
TAGTATAGTTGCCGCAGTATAGCTAGTATAGTTGCCCCAGTATAGATAGTATAGTTGCCCCCAGTATAGATAGTATAGTTGCCCCCAGTATAGCTAGTATAGTTGCCCCCAGTATAGCTAGTATAGTTGCCCCAGTATAGCTAGTATAGTTGCCCCAGTATTGATAGTATAGTGCCCCAGTATAGCTAGTATAGTTGCCCCAGTATAGACAGTATAGTTGCCCCAAGTATAGACAGTATAGTTGCCCCCAGTATAGATAGTATAGTTGTCCCAGTATAGATAGTATAGTTGACCCAGTATAGATAGTATAGTTGCCCCCAGTATAGATAGTATAGTTGTCCCAGTATAGATAGTATTGTTGCCCCCAGTATAGATAGTATTGTTGCTCCCAGTATAGATAGTATAGTTGCCCCCAGTATACAGTAGATAGTATAGTTGTCCCAGTATAGATAGTATAGTTGCCCCAGTATAGCTAGTATAGTTGCCCCAGTATTGATAGTATAGTGCCCTAGTATAGCTAGTATAGTGCCCTAGTATAGCTAGTATAGTTGCCCCAGTATAGATAGTATAGTTGTCCCAGTATAGATAGTATAGTTGCCCCAGTATAGCTAGTATAGTTGTCCCAGTATAGATAGTATAGTGCCCCAGTATAGATAGTATAGTGCCCCAGTATTGCTAGTGTAGTTGCCCCAGTACAGATAGTATAGTTGCCCCAGTATAGATAGTATAGTACCCCAGTATAGATAGTATAGTTGTCCCAGTATAGATAGTATAGTTGCCGCAGTATAGATAGTATAGTTGCCCCCAGTATAGATAGTATAGTTGCCCCCAGTATAGCTAGTGTAGTTGCCCCAGTATAGATAGTATAGTTGTCCCAGTATAGATAGTATATTTACCCCCAGTATAGATAGTATAGTTGCCACAGTATAGCTAGTATAGTGGCCCCAGTATAGATAGTATATTTACCCCCAGTATAGCTAGTATAGTTGCCGCAGTATAGCTAGTATAGTTGCCCCAGTATAGATAGTATAGTTGCCCCCAGTATAGCTAGTATAGTTGCCCCCAGTATAGCTAGTATAGTTGCCCCAGTATAGCTAGTATAGTTGCCCCCAGTATAGATAGTATAGTTGTCCCAGAATAGATAGTATAGTTGTCCCAGTATAGATAGTATAGTTGCCCCAGTATAGATAGTATAGTTGCCTCCAGTATAGCTAGTATAGTTGCCCCCAGTATAGCTAGTATAGTTGTCCCAGTATAGTTAGTATAGTTGCCCCCAGTATAGCTAGTGTAGTTGCCCCAGTATAGATAGTATAGTTGCCCCCAGTATAGCTAGTGTAGTTGCCCCAGTATAGATAGTATAGTTGCCCCAGTATAGATAGTATAGTGCCCCAGTATAGCTAGTATAGTTGCCCCCAGTATCGCTAGTGTAGTTGCCCCAGTATAGATAGTATAGTTGCCCCCAGTATAGCTAGTATAGTTGCCCCAGTATAGATAGTATAGTTGCCGCAGTATAGCTAGTATAGTTGCCCCAGTATAGATAGTATAGTTGCCCCCAGTATAGATAGCATAGTTGCCCCCAGTATAGCTAGTATAGTTGCCCCCAGTATAGCTGGTATAGTTGCCCCAGTATAGCTAGTATAGTTGCCCCAGTATAGACAGTATAGTTGCCCCCAGTATAGATAGTATAGTTGTCCCAGTATAGATAGAATAGTTGTCCCAGTATAGATAGTATAGTTGCCCCCAGTATAGATAGTATAGTTGCCCCCAGTATAGATAGTATAGTTGTCCCAGTATAGATAGTATTGTTGCCCCCAGTATAGATAGTATAGTTGCCCCCAGTATACAGTAGATAGTATAGTTGTCCCAGTATAGATAGTATAGTTGCCCCAGTATAGCTAGTATAGTTGCCCCAGTATAGCTAGTATAGTTGCCCCAGTATTGATAGTATAGTGCCCTAGTATAGCTAGTATAGTTGCCCGAGTATAGATAGTATAGTTGTCCCAGTATAGATAGTATAGCTGCCCCAGTATAGCTAGTATAGTTGCCCCAGTATAGATAGTATAGTGCCCCAGTATAGATAGTATAGTGCCCCAGTATTGCTAGTGTAGTTGCCCCAGTATAGATAGTATAGTTGCCCCAGTATAGATAGTATAGTTGCCCCAGTATAGATAGTATAGTTGCCGCAGTATAGATAGTATAGTTGCCCCCAGTATAGATAGTGTAGTTGTCCCAGTATAGATAGTATAGTTGCCGCAGTATAGATAGTATAGTTGCCCCCAGTATAGCTAGTGTAGTTGCCCCAGTATAGATAGTATAGTTGTCCCAGAATAGATAGTATAGTTTTCCCCTGTATAGCTAGTGTAGTTGCCCCAGTATAGATAGTATAGTTGCCCCAGTATAGATAGTATGCAGGCACGCGTGCGCAATACTCCTGGTCGGATGCGCGCGGGGCAAAGCAGCCTTTATAGGCTGAGGAGGCGTGTCTGACAGGAGGTACTGTCATCCTAGGGGTGGGCTGTTACTCTGCCTCTCGGGTATTTTAGGCCAAGTGAGTCAGTTGCTCACTGGCCTTGATATTAATCAGTTTGTTGGTTCTTGGCCTTAGCTAGTCAGTAATTTGAAGAGCTACATTTCATATATTGCGCATCAGCACGATATATATGTACTCTAGTCAGTCTAGAACTGTGTAATATATCTATATATATAAAATCGTGTGTGTGTGTGTGTGTGTGTGTGTGCGTGCGTGCGTGCGTGCGTGCGTGTGTATGTGCCGCGATCACGCGAAAACGGCTTGACCGATTTGAACGAAACTTGGTACACAGATCCCCTACTACCTGGGATGATAGGTTCTGGGGGTCTCGGGTCCCCCCTGCACAACTGGGCGGAGCTACAAACAGCAAATCAGATTCTACCTATTCAAGTCAATGGAAAAAATGTAAAAGGCTGCCATTCTCACAGTAATCAAGCCAGAGTCCTCACACTTGGCACAGTTGGTCACTTGGTGACCGAGGTTACAAATCCAGGAAAAGTGGGCGGAGCATAAAACAGCCAATCAAATTTCAGCCGTTCATTTTAAATGGGAAAATGTAAACTGCAGCCATTCTTAGACTGTAAATCGCAGGGTTCTCAAACTTGGCACACTTGGTCACTGGGTGAACGTGATTAAGATTCAAGAAAATGGGTGGAGCCTACAACTGCCAATCAAAATTCACCTATTGGTTTTCAAGGGGAATATTTAAACTGCTGCTATTCTTACACTTTTAATGGCAGAGGCTTCAAACTTGCTACAGTTGGTCATTGGGTGACTGGGGTCCAAATTCACTAAAGGGGTGGGGCCACATACAGCCAATCAGAGTTCCTTGGTGGATAAACTGCTTCCATTCACACATTTTTTGATGCCAGGAACCTGACAGCTTACAAACTTGGTCATTGAGTGACTGTGTGTCAAGGTTACAAAAAGTGGGCGGAGCCAAAACAACTTTTACTGGGAAAATATAAACTGCAGCCATTCTTACACCGTTAATGGCAGGGTTCTCAAACTTTGCACAGTTGGTCATTGGGTAACAGATTAAGATTTTGGAAGGTGGGTGGAGCCTACAACAGCCAATAAAAATTCACCTTTTGATTTTCAAAGGGAATATTTCATCTGCTTCTCTTATGCTGGTAAAAGCAGATGCCTCAAACCTGGTACCGTTGGTCACTGGGTGACCAGGGTCCAAATTCAGGAAGGGGGCGAAGCCACAAACAGCCAGATTTGTTTATTTTTCAATGGAAATATACAAAGTATTGATACCAAGGACCCCAAAGCTGATAAACTTGATAACTGAGTGACTGTATGTCAAGTTTAGAAAAAGTGGGCGGTGCCAACAACTTCATTTTTTACATTGCAGGGTTCCCAAACTTTACACAATTGGCCACTGGTTGACTGGGATGAATATTCAGAAATGTGGGTGGAGCCTAAAACAGCCAATCAAAATGTACCTATTGATTTTCAAGGGGAATATTCACATTGCTACCATTCTTACACTGTTAGTGGCAGAGGCCTCAAACCTGATACAGTCAGTAATTGGGTGACTGGGGTCCAAATTCACTAAAGGGGTGGAGCCACAAACAGCCAATCACATTTGTTTGATTGATTTCAGCCATACTGTTATTGGCAGAGTTCTCAAACGTGACACAGTTGGCCACTGGGTGACTGGGACTAATATTCAGAAAAGTGGGTGGAGCCTACAGCAGCCAATCAAAATTCACCTTTTGATTTTCAAGGGGAATATTTACATTGCTGCCTTTCATGCACTCTTAATGGCAGAGTCCTAAAATCTGCTACAGTCAGTCACTGGGAGACTGGGGTTTAAATTCTGAAGGGAGCGGACCAAAAACAGCCAATCAAATTTGTTAAATTTCAATGGTAAAATGCAACTTATTGATGCCAAGGACCCCAAAGCTCATAAACTTGGTCATTAAGTGACTGTATGTCAAGATTAGAAATAGTGGGCGGAGCCAAAAACAACTAACTTTTTACATGGGGAAATGCAAACTGCAGATTTTCTTACACTGTTAATGGCAGGGTTCTCAAACTTCACACAGTTGGTCACTGGGTGACTAGGATTAATATTCGGAAAAGTAGGTGGAGCCTACAAGAGCCAATCAAAATTCACCTATTGATTTTCAAGGGGAATATTGAAACTGCAGCCATTGTCACACTGTTAATAGCAGAGGCCTCAAACCTGCTACAGTCGGTCGTTACGTGTATGGGGTTCAAATTCAGTAAAGGGGCGGAGCTAAAAACAGCCAGATTTCTTTGATAAACTGCTTCCATTAGCACAATTTTGATGCCAGGAACCCAAAAGCTCACAAACTTGGTCATTGAGTAGTGACTGTGTGTCAAGCTTACAAAAAGTGGGTGGAGTTAAAAACAGATTTATATGGGAAATTGTAAATTGCAGCCCTTCTTCGCTGTTAATGGCAGGGTTCTCAAACTTAGCATAGCTGGTTACTGGGTGACTGGGATTAATATTCAGAAAAGTGGGTGGAGCCTAAAAATGCCAATCAAAAATCACATGTCACTTTTCAAGGAGAATATTAAAATTGCTGCCATTCTTGCACTGTTAATGGCACAAGCCTCAAACCTGGTACAGTTGGTCATTGGGTCACTGAGGTTCAAATTCAGAAAAGGGGACAGAGCCACAAACAGTGAATCAGATTTGTTTCATTTCATGAGAAAATACAAATTCTTGATGCCAAGGATCCCAAAACTCACAAACTTGAGCATTGAGTGACTGTGTGTCCAGGTTACAAAAAGTGGGCGGAGCCAAAAACAAATTTCACTGGGAAAGTGTAAACTGCAGCCCTTCTTACACTGTTTATTTCAGGGTTCCCAAACTTTGCCCAGATGGTCACTGAGTGACTGAGATTAATATTCAGGGAAGTGGGTGGGGCCTATAATAGCCAATCAAAATTCACCTGTTGATTTTCAAGTGGAATATTTAAATTGCTGCCATTTTTACACTGTTAATAGCAGATGCCTCAAACCTGCTACAGTTGGTCATTGGGTGACTGGGGTTCAAATGCTGGAGAGGGGCGGAGCCACAAACAGCCTATCTGATTTGTTTAATTTCTATGGGAATATACAAATTATTGATGCCAAGGGCCCCAAAGCTCACAAACTTGGTCATTGAGTGTTTGTGTGTTAGGGTTAGAAAGTGGGTGGAGCCAACACCAGTCAAATACACACCCGGGCAATGCCGGGTCTTCAGTGGGTGGAGACAATACAAATTTCACTGGGAAAATGTAAACTGCAGCCATTCTTACACTGTTAATGGCAGGGTTTTTAAACTTTGCACAGTTGGTCACTGGGTGACTGGGATTAATATTCAGAAAAGTGGGTGGAGCCTACAAAAGTGAATCAAACTTCACCTGTTGCTTTTCAAGGGGAATATTTAATTGCTACCATTCTTGAACCGTTAATGGTACAGGCCTCAAACCTGGTACAGTTGGTTATTGGGTGACTGGGGTTCAAATTCAGAAAAGGGGGTGGAGCCACACAGCCAATCAGATTTGTTTCATTTCAATGCAGATTATTGATACCAAAGACCACAAAGCTCACAAACTTGGTCAGTGAGTAATTGTGTGTTAGGGTTAGAAAAAGTAGGCGGAACCAACACCAGCCAAATATATGTATTTGGCTGTTGTTGACTCTGCATAATTTTTCTAGCCCTAACACACAATTACTCACTGACCAAGTTTGTGAGCTTTGCGGTGAAAAAATCTGATTGGCTGTTTGTGGCTCCACACCCTTTTCTGAATTTGAACCCCAGTCACCCAATAACCAACTGTACCAGGTTTGAGGCTAGTGCCATTAACAGTGCAAGAATGGTAGCAATTAAATATTCCCATTGAAAAGCAATAGGTGAAGTTTTATACACTTTTGTAGGCTCCACCCACTTTTCTGAATATTAATCCCAGTCACCCAGTGACCAACTGTGCAAAGTTTAAAAACCCTGCCATTAACAGTGTAAGAATGGCTGCAGTTTACATTTTCCCAGTGAAATTTGTATTTGTCTCCACCCATTGATGACCCGGCATTGCCCGTGTATGTATTTGGCTGGTGTTAGCTCCGCCCACTTTCTAACCCTAAAGGACAAACACTCAATTACCAAGTTTGTGAGCTTTGGGGTCCTTGGCATCAATAATTTGTATATTCCAATAGAAATTAAACAAATCAGATTGGCTGTTTGTGGCTTCACCCCCTCTCCAGCATTTGAACCCCAGTCACCCAATAACCAACTGTAGCAGGTTTGAGGCATCTGCTATTAACAGTGGAAAAATGGCAGCAATTGAAATCATCCACTTGAAAATCAACAGGTGAATTTTGATTGGCTATTATAGGCTCCACCCACTTCCCTGAATATTAATCTCAGTCACTCAGTGACCATCTGGGCAAAGTTTGGGAACCCTGCCATAAACAGTGTAAGAAGGGCTGCAGTTTACACTTTCCCAGTGAAATTTGTTTTAGGCTCCGCCCACTTTTTGTAACCTGGACACAAAGTCACTACTCAATGCCCAAGTTTGTGAGTTTTGGGATCCTTGGCATCAATAATTTGTATTTTCCATGAAATGAAACAAATATGATTCACTGTTTGTGGCTCTGCCCCCTTTTCTGAATTTGATCCCCAGTGACCCAATGACTAACTGTACCAGGTCTGAGGCTTGTGCCATTAACAGTGCAAGAATGGCAGCAATTGTAATATTCTCCTTGAAAAGCGACATGTGATTTTTGATTGGCATTTTTAGGTTCCACCCACTTTTCTGAACATTAATCCCAGTCACCCAGTAAGCAGCTATGCTAAGTTTGAGAACCCTTCCATTAACAGTGAAGAAGGGCTGCAGTTTACAATTTCCCAGAAAAATCTGTTTTAACTCCACCCACTTTTTGTTACCTGGACACACAGTCACTACCCAATGACCAAGTTTGTGACGTTTTGGGTTCCTGGCATCAAAATTGTGGTAATGGAAGCAGGTTATCCAGCAAAGAAATCTGGCTGTTTTTGGCTCCGCCCCTTCACTGAATTTGAACCCCAGACACTTAACGACCGACTGTAGCAGGTTTGAGGCCTCTGCTATTAACAGTGTAAGAATGGCTGCAGTTGCAATATTCCCCTTGAAAATCAAAAGGTGAATTTTGATTGGCTGCTGTAGGCTCCACCCACTTTCCTGAATATTAGTCCCAGTCACCCAGTGGCCAACTGTCATGTTTGAGAACCCTGCCGATAACAGTATGGCTGAAATAAATCTAACAAATCTGATTGGCTGTTTGTGGCTCCACCTCTTTAGTGAATTTGGACCCCAGTCACCCAATGACTGACTGTATCAGGTTTGAGGCCTCTGCCATCACCAGTGTAAGAATGGTAGCAATGTGAATAGTCCCCTTGAAAATCAATAGGTAAATTTTGATTGGCTGTTATAGGCTCCAGCCACATTTTTGAATATTCATCCCAGTCACCCAGTGGCTAATTGTGTAAAGTTTGGGAACCCTGCCATGTTAAAAATTTAGTTGTTGGCACCGCCCACTTTTTCTAACCTTGACATACAGTCACTCAATTATCAAGTTTATCAGCTTTGGGGTCCTTGGTATCAATACTTTGTATATTCCCATTGAAAAATAAACAAATCTGATTGGCTGTTTGTGGCTCCGCCCCCTTTCTGAGTTTGGGCCCTAATCACACAGTGAGCAACTGTACCAGGTTTGATGCATCGGCTTTTAACAGTATAAGGGCCTGTACACACTGCTGCGCTTTTAAATCGCAAGCCTTCATGAGAATAGGAAAAGCGCATCGCACCAGTGTGTACAGGTCTCCACGATTTTCATTATTTTTCAAAAGACCTTGCGATTAAAAAGCGCATGCGATTTGAAAAGCGCAGCGCAAGCGCAGCAGTGTGTACAGGTCCTAGGAGAATGGTAGCAGCTTAAACATTCCCTTTGAAAATCGAAAGGTGAATTTTTATTGGCTGTTGTAGGCTCCACCCACCTTCCAAAATCTTAATCTCAGTTACCCAATGACCAACTGTGCAAAGTTTGAGAACCCTGCCATTAACGATGTAAGAATGGCTGCAGTTTATATTTTCCCAGTAAAAGCTGTTTTTGGCTCCGCCCACTTTTTGTAACCTTGACACACAGTCACTCAATGACCACATTTGTGAGCTTTCAGGTTCCTGGCATCAAAAATGCGTGAATGGAAGCAGTTTATCCACCAAGGAAATCTGATTGGCTGTATGTGGCCCCACCCCTTTAGTGAATTTGGACCCCAGTCACCCAATGACGACTGTAGCAAGTTTGAAGCCTCTGCCATTAACAGTGTAAGAATGGCAGCAGTTTAAATATTCCCCTTGAAAATCAATAAGTGAATTTTGATTGGCTGTTGTAGGCTCCACCCATTTTCTTGAATCTTAATCGCATTCACCCAGTGACCAACTGTGGCAAGTTTGAGAACCTTGCGATTAACATTCTAAGAATGGCTGCAGTTTACATTTTCCCATTTAAAATGAACGGCTGAAATTTGATTGGCTGTTTTATGCTCCGCCTACTTTTCCTGGATTTGTAACCTCGGTCACCAAGTGACCACCTGTGCCAAGTGTGGGGACTGTGGCTTGATTACTGTGAGAATGGCAGCCTTTTACATTTTTTCCATTGACTTGAATGGGTGAAATCTGATTTGCTGTTTGTAGCGCCGCCCAGGTGTGCAGGGGGGCCGCGAGACCCCCAGAACCTATCATCCCAGGTAGTAAGGGATCTGTGTACCAAGTTTTGTTCAAATCGGTCAAGCCGTTTTCGAGTGATCGCGGCACATACATACACACACACACACGCACACACACACAACATGCATACATACATACAGCTATATCTGATCATGTGTGCTAAATGCCCCAATGTGATGTACGTGGGAGAAACTGGACAAACACTGCGCAAACGTATGAATGGACACAGGCACACTATTAATGATACCAAATCTGGACTCCCAGTTGCTACACACTTTCGGTCCAACGGACACAGCATGGATGATCTTCGTGTCACTGCCCTGAAGGGCGGCTTCAAAACGTCAAATGACCGATTAATAGCAGAAACAAAATTTATAAATTGGTTCAAAGCTGTGCAGAAGGGTCTGAATAAGGACAACAACTTTCTATATTGGTATGAGATTGATGATATATGAACTGTCTCAGCCACTCTAGCTGAACTTGTGAACTAAGAATTTACGATACCTCTGGGTCAATCCTAATACCAGGTCTGTGAGCAATGGAGTAAACAAGGATCCTTATCTTACCCCATTTAGATGGTCTGTTTGTATTAAGGCATCTTAATGACGTATTTATGCTTGAAAAAAATATCTGTTTTCCCTTTTGATGTTGCATGTATATAAGCTGTCTGTACCACCAGCTTGCAAACTAACAGGATGTAAACCTGACGAAGGCTGCAAGGCCGAAAGCTTGTTTATTCTTATTCATTTGTAGTTAGCCAATAAATGGTATCATCCTGATTTAAAACTTCTTGCCTATACATACATACATACACACATCCGATTATATATATATATATATATATATATATATATATATTGTGACAAAGTGGATAGAAAGTATTTATGCACTTTGTCTGGAATGGTAGTAGATGGGAGGTATGTTGCACCCAGGATCCGACGCTACATGCAGTAGCAGCTCCAGAGTTTGTGTGGCTTGGTTATGTGAATAGCTAAGTCTCACTATTGGGCTGGAGCTGACCAGAAGCAAGGCGGGTGGGTGCTTCTGGTCGTCCTATCCTGGGTGGAATTGCACTCCGGGTTTTACCTCAACTGGTCAGCTTCACAGCTGACACATAAAAAAGGTGATCACTTCCTGGTTGGTGTGTGTGAGCAGCATGGCTGCTAGTCAGAGACTCTGACAAAACTGCTGGGAGTTATCCAGGATTGCATTATTCAAAAGCTACCACCTTTCATATGGACTTTGCATGGAAAGTGCTGTTTGAAACCCGCTGCATATTAAGGTTTGCTTTGCTGTGGACTTACTGTCTTTGAACTGTTTGTGTCACTTTGCTGTGGAATAAAAATACAAAGTTTTGCACTTTGAAACTGTGTCAGAGCCTGCTTCACTGTCTGCCAAGCCTACCAGTTGATGCTAGTCCCTCACAATTGGTGGAGGATGCGGGCAAAGTGGCAGAGTGAAATGCAGTGCTCTTAAAGGGACAGTGCCATCGATAATTGTTTTCATCTCCTTGGACTGAGAATCTGTACAGCAGAATGGAGGAGTTAGTCAAGCAATTGGCACTGGCTACTATTGAACAGCGGCAAACTAATGCAGTCCTTCAGCAGCAAACAACAGCTATGCAGGAGCAATCTAAGGAAATGTATGAAAGACTGGCTACAGCTGCAGAGGCTGACAGAAAGCTTCTGACTGAGGTTGTACAAAAACTTGCTGAGCGAAGCTCAGAGGCCCAAGCGGGTGTCCCGGGCAATGCTGGCTCTATCCGAGCTAGTTGTTTTCTTCAAAAAATGACACCGCATGATGATGTGGAGGCCTTCCTGCATACGTTTGAAAGGACTGCAGAAAGGGAGGCCTGGCCTAAAACCCAGTGGGCAGGGTTGGTAGCACCTTTTCTGACGGGCGATGCCCAGAAAGCCTATTTTGACCTTGCCCTGGAAGACGCCAAGGATTATGACAAACTGAGAAATGAAATCCTGAGACGTCTGGGTGTCACGCCGGCCGTACGGGCCCAACGAGTACACAGTTGGGAGTATTCACCGTCAAAGTCTCCTAGGTCCCAGATGCACGACTTGATTCATCTGATGAAAAAGTGGCTTGAGCCGGAAGTGTTAACAGGTCCTCAGATCGTGGAAAGGATCACTATGGACCGTTTCTTGCGAGCGCTTCCTCAAGCTTTACGGAGATGGGTGAGCCATTCGAATCCAAAATCGGCAGACCAGCTAATCGAGATGGTGGAATGCTACCTTGCTGCTGAGGAATCCCTGGCCTGGTCGACAGCTCAGCGAGCCCCAGCCCCAAAGCCGTCAGCTCCCAAGGCAATGGGTAAGACTAAACCTGTGGTGTTTGGGGGTGTAGAAGGGGAGCGTCATGCTGCAGAGGGACTTAAAGGGTTTGCTGGGAAGCGAGTGGGACTTCCCTCTAGAAACCCAGGACTTATACAATGTTGGCGGTGTAACGAATGGGGACATATTGCAGCTAACTGTCCGCTTGCTATGGAGTGTGACCATGCTCGCAGACTGTCTTTCTTTGCTCTAACAGTCTGCCAGGGGAACTCTGAGTCACATATGACTGTGGTCAAGATTGCTGGTAACAGTGTGCATGCACTTCTGGACTCAGGCAGCCTTGTGACACTGGTCCATGGCAGTCTTGTAAAGAGTAACCTGCTTGGTGAACGGCACATAGCGGTTCTGTGTGTTCATGGAGACTGTAAAAAGTACCCCACTGCTGTTTTACCCCTGGAAACAAACTGTGGAGTGGCCTCTCATGAAGTAGCAGTGGTCCCAAACTTGGCACACAGTGTCATTTTGGGAAGAGATTTTCCCCTTTTCTGGACCTTGTGGGAGGGGCAAAAACAATGCAATATGAAGTTGGAATGTGTATCTGAACCTCCAGTATTATTGCCTGTATGTGAGCAAAATGTATGTAAAAATGATGAGGAACTCAGAGGTGATGCTGTGTCTTACCCTTTAACAGTTATGGCAGGTGAAATAGGGGAACCTGGGGAAACAACCAGTGAATCTCCTATGCCAGAGTGGGAGGTCTCCCGAGAAAATTTTGGTACTGCCCAAATGAGGGACCCTACTCTGGTTAGGGCATGGGAAAATGTAACTGTAATAAATGGTGTGAGTCAGGCTCCAGGTGCAGAGGGTGAGTTTCCACATATGGCTGTTAATAATGAGTTACTGTATAGAATTGAAAAAGTCCGAAGTGAAGTGGTCGAACAGCTTGTGGTTCCTCAACCTTTTCGCCAGCTAGCCTTAGATCTAGCACATAAACACCCTCTGGGGGGTCACCTGGGGGCTGAAAAGACAAAGGATCGGATCTTACAAAGGTTCTTTTGGCCTGGGGTGCATGGCGATGTAAAGAAATACTGTGAATCATGTCCTGAGTGTCAAATGTCTGCTCCTCTGCCACATTTCCGCAGCCCCCTCGTTCCATTGCCTATCATTGAGGTACCCTTTGATAGGATAGCAATGGATCTAGTGGGCCCGTTGGTTAAATCTGCCAGAGGAAACCAATACATTTTAGTTGTCTTGGATTATGCCACCCGCTACCCGGAGGCAATTCCATTGAGGAACTCCTCCTCCAAGACAATAGCAAAAGAACTGTTTCAGATGTTTACTCGCACTGGTATTCCAAAAGAGATCTTAACAGATCAAGGGACACCCTTTATGTCCAAAGTAATGAAGGAATTGTGTAAAGTAATGAAAATCAAACAGTTACGTACTTCAGTATACCATCCACAGACGGATGGTCTGGTAGAACGATTTAACAAAACACTAAAAAATATGCTGAAAAAGGTAGTGGAAAAAGATGGCAGGGACTGGGACTGTCTCCTGCCCTATCTATTGTTTGCCATTAGGGAGGTTCCCCAGTCTTCCACGGGGTTCTCGCCCTTTGAGTTGTTGTACGGACGGCAACCCCGTGGTATACTGGATATAGCCAAAGAGACCTGGGAACAAGAAACCACTCCCCATAGAAGTGTAATAGAGCACATTTCCCTTCTGCAGGAAAGGATAGCAGCAGTGATGCCCGTGGTCAGAGAACACTTGCAACAAGCTCAGGAAGCTCAAAGCCGTATATATAACAGGGCAGCAAAAGTTAGAACTTTCAACCCTGGGGATCGGGTACTCGTGCTCATTCCCACGGTAGAAAGTAAGTTCCTGGCCAAATGGCAGGGCCCCTATGAGATCATTGAGAAGGTGGGGGAAGTAAATTACAGAGTATACCAACCGGGGAAACGAAAGCCAGAGCAAGTGTACCATGTCAACCTCATTAAGCCTTGGAAAGATAGAGTGGCCCTGGCCGCTACAGTGGTGTCACAGGAATCACGATGTGGGGGAGTTCCAGAAGTAACAATTGCTGATACCCTGTCCCCTTCCCAGAAACAGGAAGTTAAAGAGTTCCTGTTACGAAATAAAGACATATTTTCAGAGCTTCCAGGATGCACTAGTGTGATACAGCATGATGTTGTTACTGATCCCTATGTACAAGTTCGTGTGAAACCTTACCGAATTCCTGAGGCCCGTAGACAGGCAGTAGCAGAGGAGGTTCAGAGAATGCTAGAGCTGGGGATTATTGAAGAGTCTAACAGTGAGTGGAACAGTCCCATAGTTCTAGTCCCTAAGCCAGACGGGACCTTGAGGTTTTGCAACGATTTTCGAAAATTAAATGAGGTATCGAAATTTGATGCATACCCCATGCCCAGGGTGGATGAATTAATTGAGAGGTTGGGCCCGGCCAGGTATATAACAACCCTTGATTTAACTAGGGGATATTGGCAGGTCCCTCTAACTGAGCAGGCCAAAGAGAAGACAGCATTCACCACTCCTGAGGGGTTATTTCATTACAAAAAAATGCCCTTTGGGTTGCAAGGGGCTCCTGCTACCTTTCAAAGAATGATGGACAGAATTCTCAAGCCCCATCAATACTTTGCTTCAGCTTATTTAGATGACATAGTCATATTTAGCCATGACTGGGACAGTCATCTGCCCAAAGTGCAGGCTGTCTTAGACTCCCTCAGAAAATCTGGGCTGACAGCCAATCCAAAGAAATGTGCGGTAGGACTAGAGGAAGCCCGGTATTTAGGATACACCATAGGGCGGGGTTTGATAAAGCCCCAAATAAACAAGGTTGAGGCCATTAGAGACTGGCCTCAGCCTAAAACAAAAAAACAAGTAAGGACTTTTTTAGGCCTGGTGGGTTATTACAGAAGGTTTTTGCCCAATTTTGCCACGGTAGCCACCCCAATTACTGATTTGACAAAAGGGAAAGACTCCGGTAAAATACACTGGGGCCCGGAGGCTGAGAAGGCATTTCAGGATCTTAAAACCCTTTTGTGCAGGGGTCCGGTGCTTATCACTCCTAACTTTAATAAAGAATTTGTTGTACAAACTGATGCTTCAAGTGTTGGGTTGGGAGCAGTGTTGTCTCAAGAAGTGGAAGGTGAGGAGCATCCAGTTGTGTATCTGAGTCGAAAGCTGACACCTGCGGAGAGAAATTATAGTATTGTAGAGCGTGAATGCCTTGCTATCAAGTGGGCTCTGGAGGCTCTCCGATACTACCTCCTGGGTCGTCAATTTCGTCTCATTACTGATCATGCTCCACTCACCTGGATGTGTAAAAATAAAGAGCAGAATGCCAGGGTAACACGTTGGTTCCTGGCACTACAGCCCTTCAGGTTCACTGTGGAACATAGGGCTGGGAAACTGCAAGGAAATGCTGATGCCCTCTCAAGGACACATTCTCTCATGGCAGAAGGTGTCCGAACCCATGGGTTCGAACAGAGGGGGGAGGTATGTGACAAAGTGGATAGAAAGTATTTATGCACTTTGTCTGGAATGGTAGTAGATGGGAGGTATGTTGCACCCAGGATCCGACGCTACATGCAGTAGCAGCTCCAGAGTTTGTGTGGCTTGGTTATGTGAATAGCTAAGTCTCACTATTGGGCTGGAGCTGACCAGAAGCAAGGCGGGTGGGTGCTTCTGGTCGTCCTATCCTGGGTGGAATTGCACTCCGGGTTTTACCTCAACTGGTCAGCTTCACAGCTGACACATAAAAAAGGTGATCACTTCCTGGTTGGTGAGTGTGTGTGAGCAGCATGGCTGCTAGTCAGAGACTCTGACAAAACTGCTGGGAGTTATCCAGGATTGCATTATTCAAAAGCTACCACCTTTCATATGGACTTTGCATGGAAAGTGCTGTTTGAAACCCGCTGCATATTAAGGTTTGCTTTGCTGTGGACTTACTGTCTTTGAACTGTTTGTGTCACTTTGCTGTGGAATAAAAATACAAAGTTTTGCACTTTGAAACTGTGTCAGAGCCTGCTTCACTGTCTGCCAAGCCTACCAGTTGATGCTAGTCCCTCACAATATATATATATATATATATATATATATATATATATATATATATATATATATATATATATATATGGCGTAGCTTTGGAGCTGTAGGCCCCGATGCAAGTTTTACATTGGGACCCCCCAAGCACTCTATACATAACAATTGATATGGCGCACCAAAACCTGCTAATGGCAACTACAGTGTCAGAGGTGCAAGAAGGGGATGGGGAACAGCTTGTTAATGATTACCACTATTCAAAGTATCTATAGAAGTGATTATTATCAGCACAGGACCAATAGAGAGCTAATACTGCATTTGAGGGAGGGCCCTTTGGGGCCCCTCTGGCCCAAGGGCCCCGATGCGGTCACTACCGCTGCAACCCCTATTGCTATGCCCCTGTATATATATATATATATATATATATATATTTGTAATTATAGTAATATAGTATTATTGTAATTATTATTATTGTATTTCTGTGTATGATCCGGCAAGCCCACGACTCCGATTAAAGTCTCATCCTTTTGTACCTCAGTCATCGGATACCGTTTTAGATCCTGGCTAGCCTCTCGACCCTGCCTTTGTCTCACCCTTAATGGTATCTCAGTCATCTGATCCTATGTGTATGACTTTGGCCTGTTACTGACTTAGCACTTGTCTCTACCCGTGTACTGTAGCTATCTGATTACCCGTGTACGATCTTAGCCTATTTCGCCCTTCTGTACTGCTCATTTCTTACTTTCCGTGTATGACCTCAGCTAACGACCTGACCGCGATTATCTGTGTATTTGTGTGTGCGTTTAACCCAGCGTCACACATTGCCTAAGCTTCTTCCTACTGCACAATATTAATCGCTTTAGGGCGATTTGTGACTCCTCCTCAGATGTCATATTCACATCAATGTCACCTGCAGTTTGAAGTTAGCTGACCAGTTTTTCCAGATGTACATGGAGGACTTTTGTCATCAGCTGAAGACGTGGAATGACTGATGATAGCGACCTGAACTAAAAGCTCTGTGCACAGTAGTTCTAAAGGTGGCTACACACTACACAATTAAAAGATCCAGTTTTACACTAATTCGATAACTATGATCGGTTGTCCCAAAAAATCGAAAGATCTTTTTTTTTCATTTGTTCGAGAAATCTGATCAAATTTCCTGTTTTTCCTTGCTACCAGCATGCTGAAGATGATAGGAAAAAATTGGAAAACACCTTATTTACCATCAATTACAGAATGGGCATGGGAGGTGTATAGTTTCTTGGAAGCCAAAGAAAGTATAGATATTAGAGATTTACGACAAACTAAGGAAAAATGGGCTATCATTCTTAATAAAAAAAAATGAGGAGGAAGGAGGAGGCTTAACCTCCCTGGTGGTCTATTAAAACCGCCAGGGGGCAGCGCAGCACTTGAATTTTTTTTTTTTCAATCATGTAGCTAACCTAGCGCTAGCTACATGATAGCCGCTGTGCAGCGGCATCCCAGCACCCCTTCCGATCACCTCCGGCGATCAGAACAAACAGGAAATCCTGTTCAGAACGGGATTTTCTGTTTGGCTTCCCCCGTCGCCATGGCGACGATCGGGATGACGTCATCTACGTCATGGTGTCGGAGGGAGTCCCGATCCACCCCATAGCGCAGCCTGGCGGTGATTGGCCAGGCTGCGCAAGGGGTCTGGGGGGGCCCTCTAGCGGGTAGCAGCGATTCGCGCGGAGTGGCGGTGATCAGAACAAACACGCAGCTAGCAAAGTGCTAGTTGCGTGTAACAAAGTAAAAAGTGAGCAAATCGGCCCACCAGGGCCTAAGCTATCCACCGCGGTGGCTTAGCCCGAGCTCAGCTCGGGCTTACCGCTGAGGAGGATAAGGGATCGAGGGAGGAGCGGTCCACGGGCGTTCAAGCAGTAGGATTAGCCATACTATGCCAGGGAAAAAACACATATATAAGTAAATAAATACTTGATCTACTTACATAACAGATGTATGGTACTGTCCACGTTTTGATGTCAGTGAATGTTATATAGTAAATGAAGAGAATTCTGTCCCTGGTGGGGGCCATGTCTTTTGCCCACAGTTTAGGCTAAAACCTGATGTCATTTCTGCCCTTTACTTTTTTTCCTTTCTCCTCCAATCACTGAGTCACCTCAGCCTTGCTTGTAAACACAAGTGAACAGGGGATCGTGTTTCAGATAAGCAGCTAGGCAAGGAAATAAAGGGA
Source organism: Hyperolius riggenbachi (assembly GCF_040937935.1). NCBI lineage: Eukaryota > Metazoa > Chordata > Amphibia > Anura > Hyperoliidae > Hyperolius > Hyperolius riggenbachi. The sequence continues at coordinate 288,578,344 of NC_090654.1, read as the reverse complement.
AGAGGAGGAATATATTATAGATAAAAAAAAAAACAACATGCAGCTGTTTGGCACTGACTACTAAATGGCCAGTGCCCCTTAAAGAGAACCAGAGATGAATGATTAAATAGATTTAAACATACCTGGGGCTTCCTCAAGCCCCATCAGCCTGGATCGCTCCTGCGCTGCCTTTCTCCGCTGCCTCTATCCGCCGGTACCGGGTCCCGTCATTTGGGCCAGTCGACAAAAAGCGCAGTTCGCTTCCTCCGTACTGCGCAGGTGCATGCGTAAAGAGATGGAGGGAGTCCCTGTGGATGCGGAAAACTGTCCGTGTCCGGCGGAAGTGACGGGACCCAATACCGGAGATGCAGGCAGAGGAGGATGTCGGCGTGGGAGCAATCAGAGCGGATGGGGCTGGAGGAAGCACATGTGTAACATCATTTTTCATCTTCCAGGTCTCATTTGTCTCTGGTTCCCAATCCCTTTAACCACTTAACGACCGCCTAACGCCGATAGGCGGCGGCAGGTCGTAAGTGGTTTTACATGGAAACGGGCGCTCGTTCCATGTCAGTTCACGGAGGGTGTCTCCGTGAACAGCCTGCGAGCCTCCGATCGCGGCTCGCAGGCTAAATGTAAAAACGCGGGGAAGAAATCCCCTGTGTTTATAGGAGATCGGCGATCCCTGGCCTCTGATTGGCCAGGGATCGCCGGCATCTGATAGGCTGAAGCCTATCAGAGGCAGTGCAGGATGGATCGCCATCCTGTGCCGCCCATAGGAAGGAGGGGAGGGAGGGAAGGACAGGGAGGCTGGGAATTGCTGCGGAGGGGGGCTTTGAGGAGCCCCCTCGCTCGGCCACACAGAGCAGCAGCGATCAGACCCCCCCCAGCAGGACATCCCCCTGGTGGGGAAAAAAAGGGGGGGGGAAGTCTGATTGCCCTGCCTCTATCCTGATCTGTGCTGTGGGCTGGAGTGCCCACGCAGCACAGATCAGCGAAAAACAGCCCGGTCTGGTAACTCCAAATCATAACAGCAGAAAAAGTTTTGAACGTTTTGAATGTAGTATTAGCATCTTTATCACTTAATACACTCAGACCAGTTGCTATTGAAATTTGATTTTTATGGTGACACTCCCACTTTAAGGGATGGAGGTTGGCGTTAACAAAAGTAAGGCAGAGGCCGATGAACCTTCATTTTGTCCATCATGTCTAGTGAAGCGTCTCGGCACGTTGCGGCACTATCCATTGGGGTGAGTGGAAACTGTACCGCAGATTTGCGATGGGTTATGGCATCCCGACGTCTACTGCAGAGTACGATGCATGTAGGAAATCGGTTCTTATAGGCATAAAATGTAAAGGATCTCTAAAGAGGTTGCTTTGGTAATATGGATGGATGTGAGTGCGGATGGGGGTATGTATGAGAAAGTGTAGGTTAGATATTCTTGCATTGTATTTTGGCTTAAAGTTTCTCGCATTAAAAATCTCTCGCATTAAAAATCTCTCTCTATGATGTAAATATCTCCCAACATAAGCGGGCACCTATGAAGCCTGTTTTATCTAACTTGGTTGTCGTGCTAAAACTGAGTCTGAAAAAAAGAAAAAAATGTCCTGTTTTTATTCGATAAAAAAAGGAGTATTGGATTTTTCTGATCAATTTATATCAAAATTGTATGGTGTGTGGTAGATTGTCAATTACTTGATGTAAAGACCCAAGCAATTTTTTTTTTTTTTTTGTCATCATTTGTCAGTTTTCAATCATTGGTCAGATTTTTGAAAAGTTACAATCAGTCAGAAAAATGTATTGCAATTCTTGAATTGAAAAGATATTTAAAAATTGTATGGTGTGTGGCCACCTTTAAAGGGAATCAGAAGCCTAAACGAAAAACAAACAAACAAACAAACAAACAGATACTTACCTAAAGAGAGGGAAGACTCTGGGTCCTATAGCAATTAATATTGTCTGAAATTGTAATAATTCGTAATTTTCGTGTATTTGTGCCGACTTAGCGGTTAATAGCAAATTTCCCATACCTGCTATTGCCACCAGAATTGCTAGGCAAAATAATGAATAGTGAATACAGTACATATAAAGGTACATATAAAGGTACAAGTCAATTTTTTTTTCAAAAAGACCAAAACATTTTTTAAGAAAATCGATTTTAAAAATGCAAAGGAAAAAAAAGGTTACTAACTGTCGTTTATTTTTCAGTTTAAAAACCATTTTTACTTTACGTTTTTAAAATCGATTTTCTCAAAAACTAAAAGTTACAAACACTAAAGTCTCGTACACACACCTGAATTTTACAAATGACCGGTCGTTTGGACGTTTGAACGACCCGACGTTTGAATGTCGTGTACAAATGATCGTCCAGCTAAGACTGGACTTCAACGATCCAACAAGCGGATCCATCAAAACCAGTCATATCAGCTGAAAGATCGTTTGAACACACGCCTGATTTGACGTCCAAACGACCGGTCGTTCAAATGTCCAAACGACCGGTCATTTGGAAAAATCAGGCGTGTGTACGAGCCTTTAACCTCCTTGGCAGTAACCCCGTGTGTGACACGGGGTAAGCCGCCGGAGGGTGCCGCTCAGGCCCTGCTGGGCCGATTTACATAATTTTTTTTTTCAAACACGAAGCTAGCACTTTGCTAGCTGCGTGTTTGCTCTGATCGCCGCCGCCCGCCGCCGATGCGCCGCTACCCGCCGCGGAAACAGGCCCCCCCCGCATACCCCTTGCGCAGCCTGGCCAATCGCCGCCAGGCTGCGCTATGGGGTGGATCGGTACTCCCTGTGACGATGACGTCACTCCATTAGTCGCCATGGCGACAGGGGAAGCCCTCAAGGAAATCCTGTTCAGAACGGGTTTCCTTATGGGCAAGCGGCGCCGGCGGCGATCGGAGGGGACGGGCGGACGCCGCGGGGAGGGGGGAAGCAGGTAGCTAGCGCTAGGCTAGCTACATGCTAAAAAAAAAAAAATGGCGAAAAAAACCCTCCCGCGGCTGCACAGCCGCGGGAATTATACCGCCAGGGGGGTTAATAGGCTGCCACTGATTATAGACCGTAAAACATTCAACCTACTTTGTAAATGTGTAAATATAAAAGAAAACCCTGTGATACTTAAAAAAGTCATTTTTAGGAGTAGGAGGATAAATACAACTGTTTATCTCATCAGATTATTTTTACCTCAGGTTCACTTTAAGGAAATTGCATTCTTCAGAGAATCATAGCTCATCTGTTTTCCATTAAACAAGGGAAGTTTTTCCATCAGTGGAGATAAGGTATCCCCAGTACTCTGATGGCTGCAGTATCCATCATAGAGGCAATGTCATCACTAGTCAGATATGTGCAGCGTGGACCCGCATGACATGTGACAGCGGGCAGAGATTGCTGGAACCGATTCTTGGAATAAATAAGATTGTTTGGCGTTGCTGCTGCTGTTACATGTGCACAGATTTACATTTTTATTATTTGGGCTGCCCGCTGCATCTCTCAGATTCATAACAGCAAAATGAGTAAAGCTCTCTGCACACTCGCATGCAAATTCTCATGCAGATCAATCATGCAGGAACCAGCGCTATCTCTACAGCTAAATTAAATCCCAGGGTTTTCTTTCCTGCGGGATTGATCTGCATGCATGGATTTGCATAAGAATTTGCATGCGAGTGTGCAGAGGGCTTTGCTAATTTTGCTGTTTTATTTGCCAGACCCAAAGCTTTGGAGACACAGTCTTTTGTCATGCTGCCCCTACACTTCGGAACACCCTGCCCCACCCAATCAAGACAGCTCCACCCCTGGAAGCATTTAAAGAGGAACTCCAGTGAAAATAATGTAATAAAAAAAGTGCTTCATTTTTACAATAATTATGTATAAATGACTTAGTCAGTGTTTGCTCATTGTAAAATCTTTCCTCTCCATGATTTACATTCTGACATTTATTACATGGTGACATTTTTACTGCTGGCGGGTTATGTAAGCTGCAGCTATTTCCCACACTGTAACAAGGTTCACAGACAGGAAACTGCTAGGAGTACCACGGTCCTCAGAGTTTCACCACAATATCAGTCATACAGCGCCCCCTGATGGTCTGTTTATGAAAAGGAATACATTTCTCATGTAAAAGATATTTGGTATAGGACAAGGACACAAGTTGAAGTGCAGATTCTGTTGTTTAGGGGTTTGGGTTTTTTTTGTCTTTAAAGGGGAACTGAAGTAAGAGGTATACAGAGGCTGCAATATTTATTTCCTTTTAATCAATACCAGTTGCCTGGCAGCCCTGCTGGTCTATTTCTCTGCAGTAGTATCTGAATAACACCAGAAACAAGCATGCAGCTAGTCTTGTCAGATCTAACTTTAAAGTCTGAAACACCATATCTGCTGCATGCTTGTTCAGGGGCTATGGCTAAAAGTATTAGAGGCAGAGGATCAGCAGGGCTGCCAGGCAACTGGTACTGCTTAAAAGGAAATAAACATGGCAGCCACCGTATACCTCTCTCTTCAGTTCCCCTTTAACCTCCTTGGCGGTAAGCCCGAGCTGAGCTCGGGCTATGCCGCTCAGGAGGAGATCTCAGCCCCTGGTGGGGCGATTTTCAATCTGTAAAATGCTGTACGTGCAGCTAGCACTTTGCTAGCCGCGCGTACAGCTTGATCGCCGCTGCTCTGCGGCGATCGCCCGCACGCAGCGGCGCAAGAGGGCCCCCCCCCCGCCAGAGCCCTGCGCTGCCCGGACCAATGAGTTCCGGGCAGCACTATGGGCTGGATCGGAGACATCTGACGTCAGGACGTCGGCTGACGTCCATGACGTCATTCCGATCGTCGCCATGGCGACAGGAGAAGCCAAACAGGGGAGCGCGTTATATACGCGTTCCCCTGTTTGCTATTGTTGCCGGCGACGATCGAACTAGAGGGACACATGCGCCCTCTAGTGGAGTTTCATGTAGCTACCACTCTAGTAGCTTTATATGAAACATTAAAAAAAAAATTGGAATTCTGCAATTTTTGCAGAAAAAATTAACCGCCAAGGAGGTTAAATAAACCACACCGACTTGTAAAGCCATGCATATTGATCTGTTCTAACTTGACACACTGGACGCCTATCTGCGCGTACAGACCACACTCAGGGGCGTAACTAGAAATCCCCGGGTCCCTCTGGAACTTTTTTGGGGGTAGGAGGGGTCGCAACATAAGAGGAGAGCGTGGCACAGATCAGCGGGGAGGGGCAGACATCCCCCTCCCCCCCACACACCTCTGGCTCTCCTCTCAGCGGACTCATTTTAGTCTGGAAAAATGCACTTCTTATTTGTCTGTTTGCACATATTTTCAATTTTAAAATGTTTCACCATAGGGCCGTTCAACATTCCACCGTTCTGAATCATAAAGTGATTTCACCTGAGTTAAATGTGTATTTCTGTAAAAATGGAAGATTATCAGGATGTCGTTACCGAAGCACTACTGAAGAACATGAAAAACAAGCTGAATTCCTTGTCCCACGACCGCCGGCTAGACAAGTGCACCACACACAGCCATGGGCTGCAGAACAGGTACTCTTGGCTGCTGTGAGGATCCCAGCAGTGCTTCAGCGAGACTGGACTTCCAGAAGACTTCGGTGTAAAGGTATCTTCAGTCCTTACTAGAGGGGTACGTTTTTCTGTCTGTTAGACCTATTACTCCCTTGGCTTAATCTCTGTATGTATATCTGTCAATACATTTCACTGGAAGCAGATGTAGTTGGTGCCCAGCGTTGTTTTTCCTACTACTTTTTACTGCAAGTTGTCAACTGGCCGGTACACACTACATTTCCTGGAGGCAGATTGCTGGAGGTCAGTCAGCATCGAGTGCCGGCCAAATTCTTTTGACTCTTTTTATACCTTTTTTGGAACCTTTTTCTGTATTAGTCCTATTAGGTCTCCCTCAAGCACTCTATGGATCACACCCCACATAGGACACCAAAACCTGCAAAGGACAATCATTGTGTCAGAGGGGTTTAAGCAGGGGAGGAGAACAGATAACAACTATTCCAACACATATAGAGAGGGATCACTGCAGCACCCATTGCAGCTCCCTTGCAGCTAAGGGGCCTCGGTGGTCTTAGCCAGCGTTAAAGAGACACTGAAGTCAGTCTAAATTTCCTTTTTTAAATTGTAGTTATGTTAATCACTATAACCCCTGCTAAACCGCCGCCATCCCGCGGCAAAACGAGGGGTTAATACCCTCCAAATCCCCCCTGCAAAATTAACGACTTTATTGGTCGTGGATTCTGCTGCTCCTGGAGGCAGAGCTGCCTCCATGCGCGACTATCAGCCGGCAGATCTACGCCTCTTCCCCGCCCCTCTCTGTGACGGCAGATTGAGAGGGGCGGGGAGAGGCGGCGATCAGCCGGTATTGACAGGCTGAGAGGCAGAGCTACAGGGCTTAGCTCTGCCTCTTCAGGAAGCGCTCCCCGGGCACCACGTCACTCACAGACAGGACTCATTCAGGGGCTTTGTGTGATATGCCCTTCTGGTGAGTGGTGCCACATAAGGGGAGCTTTGATTTTACCCTGTCCAAGGTGGTGGCAGTACCCCCAGGAGTGGAGCACGGGGTGCAGGATATAGCTTATCTCAAGGCGGCAATACTTGGCACTATGTGCATATTTGATTAATATTTTACAGGGTATAACTTCAACCTTTGGAGTTTTGATGCACAGTGAATTTTGCATAGACTGCTTTTAAGGGTGAAGTGACCTTCTGATTACTGCGAACCCCTGATACTGTATACTTTTCACCATAGGAGCGCAGTAATATTTCATAATTTATATCAAGTAATTGACAATGCATCACACACCATACTATTCTTGGTAAAGTTAGTCTGAATGTTTCCAACATGTCTAATCTCCAAAAATCTGAAAAATTTGATTTATCGATCAAAAACAAAGAAAAGCTCTAGATTTTTCAGGACAACCAATTGAAATGATCTAAATGGTGACAAATTGGATATTTTAATTGTGTGGTATGTGGCAGTTTCTTGCGAAGTCACATTATACACCATGTAGAGGTCCCCTGTGTTAGTATGCGTCCTAACTCTGGCCCTGTAACATGCATAGTACAAACGTGCAAACATTCAGTGTGTCAAGCCTGTCTGAAGATTAGGAGCACATCACATAGTGTAATGGTTAAGGGCTCTGCCTCTGACACAGGAGACCTGGGTTCAAATCTCGGCTCTGCCTGTTCAGTAAGCCAGCACCTATTCAGTAAGGAGTTTCTTGGGCAAGTCTCCCTAACACTGCTACTGCCTACTGAGTGCGCTCTAGTGGCTGCCTCGCAAGCGCTTTGAGTCCAACAGGAGAAAGGCGCTATGCAAATACTGCAAAATACTGCAATATCGTAATAATGTACTCTCCTGGGACAGAGCATCAAACGAATCACCCAAGGGAGCTGCCAAAAAAACCCATCCATATGTACCACATGCACACTAGAGTAGAGATGTCGCGAACGGTTCCCGAAGCGTTCGCCGGCGAACATCTCAGTCTCTCTGTGCTATGTACTACTTCCGGATCGCTATGACCCGGAGTAGTCCGCCTGTGCTGGCCTGGCGGTGCGCGTCCTAGATCGCGCTCCTGTTGCCGGGCACTTTCTGCGCATATGAGTGACGTCACGCTCATGCGCAGAGAGTGCCCAGCAACAGAAGCGCGATCTAGGACGCGCACCGCCGGGCCAGCGCAGGCGTACTACTCCGGGTCATAGCGACCCGGAAGTAGTACATAGCACAGAGAGATTCGCCCGGCGAACGGTTCGTGCCATCTCTAATGCACACCAGCATAAGCTGTATGTATGCTGACAATGGTCACAGACAGGGAGAGGATTATGGATTCTTTCTGAGTTATAATTTAAGATTCCGTGGGGGGCTGGTTCTCTCAAGAAGCATGGTGAAGCACGTGCATCAAGCGGCAGAGATTACAGAAGTGGCATGTTTGTACTGTGTTTACAATAACAGCATGCTGTCAGAGTAGGAGGAGACGCAGTGACATAGCTAGAGCTTATGGGGCCCCATAGCAAAACTTTAATAGGTCCCTCAGATGTAGGCGCTCTTGAGCAATGCCACCTGCCCTACCCTATAGATATGAATTGATTGGGCAATTTACATTCTTGTGCAATCTACATTCTACATAGTTCATGGGCACAGACAAAGCCAGTGGGTGGAGGAACACAAAAAGGTAATTAGTGAATACATCAAGTACCACCTGGGCCCCCTCTGTTCCAGGGCCCCATAGCACCTGCTATGGCTGCTATGGCTATTGCTATGCCCCTGAGGAGACGCAAGAGAAGAGTGAGGTAGAGAGGTCATCGTTGGGAAAAAGCTGCTTGTTGTGCTGTGTGAGGAGTCTGACAGTGAGTGAGGAGGGGGAGGCAGGAGAGCATTATTGGGGAAAAGCAGCTTGTTGTGCTGTGTGAGGAGTCTGACAGTGAGTGAGGAGGGGGAGGCAGGAGAGCAGCATTGGGGAAAAGCAGCTTATTGTGCTGTGTGAGGATCCTGACAGTGAGTGAGGAGGGGAGAGGCAGGAGAGTAGCATTGGGGAAAAGCAACTTGTTGTACTGTGTGAGGAGCCTGACAGTGAGTGAGGAGGGAGGAGGCAGGAGAGCACCATTGGGGAAAAGCAGCTTGTTGTGCTGTGTGAGGAGTCTGACAGTGAGTGAGGAGGGGGGAGGCAGGAGAGCATCATTGAGGAAAAGCAGCTTGTTGTGCTGTGTGAGGAGTCTGACAGTGAGTGAGGAGGGGGGAGGCAGGAGAGCAGCATTAGGAAAAAGCAGCTTGTTGTGCTGTGTGAGGAGTCTGACAGTGAGTGAGGAGGGCGAGGCAGGAGAGCAGCATTGGGGAAAGGCAGCTTGTTGTGTTGTGTGAGGAGTCTGACAGTGAGTGAGGAGGGGGGAGGCAGGAAAGCATCATTGGGGAAAAGCAGCTTGTTGTGCTGTGTGAGGTGTTTGACAGTGAGTGAGGAGGGTGGAGGCAGGAGAGCATCATTGGGCAAAAGCAGCTTTGTTGTGCTGTGTGAGGAGTCTGACAGTGAGTGAGGAGGGGGGAGGCAGGAGAGCATTATTGGGGAAAGCCAGCTTGTTGTGCTGTGTGAGGAGTCTGACAGTGAGTGAGGAGGGGGAGGCAGGAGAGCAGCATTGGGGAAAAGCACCTTGTTGTGCTGTGTGAGGAGTCTGACAGTGAGTGAGGAGGGAGAGGCAGGAGAGCATCGCTGGGGAAAAGCAGTGTAATGATCGGTGTAACACAGAGAGGGTCTGATTACCGGTGAACTGCAGTATCACCGAAAATACAGAATATACCCGATTATTGGCGATCTGCAGTATCACCGATAATCAGATATATCTACTAACCTCTGGACACCAAGATAACAAGTGAAATGCAACAGTATACTTTAAGTACTTCTCCAGAAGTAGGTTCCTTCCTCTAGCCTAGACTCTCCAGGAGGGAGGAGCTAGGCTGAGGGGAGGAAGGACAGAGTGTGAGTGACACCCAGAGAAGGGGTGACACTAACAGGTCTGGGAACTGCCTCTAACAGTAAGGCCAGTTCTCGAGGTCGGGCAAGCCAGGTCGTTAACACACAGACAGATAAGGTACAGATTCAGAAGGCCAATACAGAGTCCAGGAGCGAGCAGAGATTGGCAACAGGGTAACAGAAATAGCAAGGTACAGAATCAGAGTTCAGAAGAGTGGTCGGACAGGCAGAAGGTCATAACAAAGAATACAGTTCAATATTCCTATTGCTAAGGTGTGAACTCCTTGATGTCAAAACCTTTGGAAACTATGCTAGAACACAGATACAGACATGGTCTGAGTGCTACCACGTAGTGATCGCAACGGCAGACAACCAGAGAATGACCAGCACCCAGTATATATAGGAAAGCGCCTCCCCTAATGCTGGACCAATGGCAGGTGGTGAAAATGTCAGCTGACCCGCCTGGTCAGCTGACCCTTTTCTGGCTGTCATATAAGCGCTGCCTCTCAGCGCGCGCGCGTCCTTCTGAACCTGTGTGGACTAGCAGTCCCAGCCACACCAGACATGTCTTGTACTGTGACCTCTGACTCAAGCGCGGAAACCGCCGCCCCGCTCTCTATGCGAGCGGCGGTTTCCCTGCGTCCAGCCGCAATGTCAGCTGCTATGTCATGCGTACAATCCGCCGCTTCCAACGCGGACTCCACCGCTCTGCCCATGCGGCATGCGGCGGTTTCTTCGCGTTGTGCCGCCATGTTAGACACGGAAACAGCCGCCTTACTCTGAGCCCTTGCGGCGGCTTTTCCGCGTTTCCTCACAAGCAGCTTGTTGTGCTGTGTGAGGATGAGGATGACAGTGAGTGAGAAGGGAGGAGGCAGGAGAGCATCATTGGGGAAAAGCAGCTTGTTGTGCTGTGTGAGGAGTCTGACAGTGAGTGAGGAGGGAGAAGGCAGGAGAGCATCATTGGGGAAAAGCAGCTTGTTGTGCTGTGTGAGGAGTCTGACAGTGAGTGAGGAGGGAAGAGGCAGGAGAGCAGCATTGGGGAAAAGCAGCTTGTTGTGCTGTGTGAGGAGTCTGACAGTGAGTGAGGAGGGGGAAGCAGGAGAGCAGCACTGGAGAAAAGCAGCTTGTTGTGCTGTGTGAGGAGTCTGACAGTGAGTGAGGAGGGGGAAGCAGGAGAGCATCATTGGGGAAAAGTAGCTTGTTGTGCTGTGTGGGGAGTCTGACAGTGAGTGGGGGGTGGGGGGGGAGGGTGGGGAGGCAGGAGAGCAGCATTGGGGAAAAGCAGCTTGTTGTGCTGTGTGAGGAGTCTGACAGTGAGTGAGGAGGGGGAAGCAGGAGAGCATCATTGGGGAAAAGTAGCTTGTTGTGCTGTGTGGGGAGTCTGACAGTGAGTGGGGGGTGGGGGGGTGGGGAGGCAGGAGAGCAGCATTGGGGAAAAGCAGCTTGTTGTACTGTGTGAGGAGTCTGACAGTGAGTGAGGAGGGAGGAGGCAGGAGAGCATCATTGGGGAAAAGCAGCTTGTTGCGCTGTGCGAGGAGTCTGACAGTGAGTGGGGGGGAGGAGAGGGGGAGGCAGGAGAGCAGCAGTGTCTCATTTGACTTGCACAGCAGAAGGGAGGAGGTGGCACTGCTGTCCTGACCGAGGAGGAATGGAGTGGCTGAGGGCGAGCAGCTTGTTTGTTAGACTCCCAGCCAGCCAGTGTGCTATTGTGTGCTATTGTGTTAAGCTGTCGCATGTCATGTTAGAACATTAAATGATGAAGAGTAAATTGTCGGGTGCTGTGTGATTATTCCAAATCGGGAGACGAGGCATCCTCACAAGTTTGCCTCTGGCAGCAAGAAGTCTACAACCGGCCCTGTAAGTAACTAGTACAAATATTGCACTACATGGCTATGCATGCAGATGATGTGAAGACCCCCAGGTGCGATGTAATAATTAAAACAGAAAATAATATTATCTATCAACTTTCCTCCTGTAGTAAGAACAGTATGTTAAAGAAGAACTCCAGCCTAATCAAACATACTGTCATTAAGTTACATTAGTTATGTTAATTAAAATAGATAGGTAATATAATCTCTTATCCACCCTGTTATAAAAGAACAGGCAAGTGTTTGATTTCATGATGGCAGCCATCTTTTTCATGGGGCAGCCATCTTTTTGGTTGAAAGGAGGTGACAGGGAGCATGAGACACAGTTCCAACTGTCCTGTGTGCTGATCACCCCTCCCAGTTGTTAGGCAACGTGTATAACATAGGAAATCCCATCATGCTCTGCACAGCATCAGGGAAAAAAAGCCCGGGCTTTTTTTCTTTGATGGGTGGAGCTTAGCTAAAAATGCAGCTAAAAATGATGCTTTGGTAAGAAAAACAAAGTTCTGATGCTGTGAAACTGGTAAAGAAACACCAAGTCTTTTCAGTGCTGCTGAGTAGATTTTTAGTCCGGAGGTTCACTTTAAGGTATAGTAAAGAGAATTTATTAGCATGTAAAAACTCACACTTTTGTGATTTTATTTCCAACTTTCTCAGGCTACAGTGCCTAAAAAAAGAGGCGTCACACCAACCACATAAGATTGGTATAAATATAGAAAAAAGCATTATATACAATTTTTTACAAATGTGTCATTTTAAATAATAGGATAACAGAGGCGCCAACAGGATAAAAACACTAAAAGAGCTTAAAGAGACACTGAAGCAAAAAAAAAAAAATATGATATAATGAATTGGTTGTGTACTATGAATAATTACTAGAAGATTAGCAGCAAAGAAAATATTCTCATACTTTTATTTTCAGGTATATAGTGTGTTTTCTAACATTGCATCATCCTATAATATGTGCAGATTACACAACACTCAGCATTCAAAATGAGTCTTTCAGAGCAGTCTGTGAAGTAATGACATCTCCTCTGGCAGAGGAAAAGTAAATAGTCCAGGAACAGTTGAGATAATAAAAGTCAGATAACAGCCCTCTCCACAACTAACTTAGTCGGAGAGCTTAATGGCTTGTTTGCATAGAGATAACAACTGGAGTTTCTCGACTCTTCCTATACTGGAAACAATTAGACTGATGTATCTGATCTTAATGTTTTATTTCTTAGCTGTACTACACATACAAACCATAATATCATCATTTTTTTTCGCTTCAGTATCTCTTTAAAAGCCAATCTTGGTAATAGAGGAGGCAGTGGTGGATACTCCAAATAAAGTGCAACGCGTTTCGCGGGGTACAAACCCGCTTCATCAGGCAATAACAGATAGGAGTAAACAGCATCTGCCAGTATCATCAATGCTGAGTGCCTTTGAAACGCGTTGCACTTTATTTGGAGTATCCAATAAAATTGTTTTGACTGAAAATCCACAGTCGTGTGTTCTGCTTGGAGGAGATAAGTCCACCACTACCTCCTCTATTACCAAGATTGTTTTTGAAGCTCTTAGTGTTTTTTATCCTGTTGTAGCCCCTGTTATCCTATTATCTACATCGAGTCCACCCTTGGTGGAGGGTTGTACCCTTCCTTCTACTACAGAGAGAAACTTTTTAATCCTGAGTGGGGTCAGGACAATCTCTCCACCTGCTTTGACAGTGGTTGCCTACTTGGTAACCCTGGTTTGGGAGTATTAAATTAATATTATTACTCTTCCAATTATACATTACCAGTACATACTACACTATATTGGGCTCTTGGTGTTCTCTCTTTTTCTCGTGTCATTTTAAATGGTTAACAGTAATACAAATGTAATTCTTTGTACGAAAAAAAGGCATCTGTCAGTTTTGGAAGTAGCCATAAATCCTTATTAAAGGATACCCCAACTGAACTGTGACATAATGAGATAGACATGGGTATGTACAGTGCCTAGCACACAAATAACTAGGCTGTGTTCCTTTTTTTCTTTCTCTGCCTGAAATAGTTAAATATAAGGTATGCAAGTGGCTGACTCAGTCCTGACTCAGACAGGAAGTGACTACAGTGTGACCCTCACTGATAAGAAATTCCAACTATAAAACACTTTCCTAGCAGAAAATGGCTTCTGAGAGCAAGAAAGAGGTGTAAAATAGGAATTTCTTATCAGTGAGGGTCACACTGTAGTCACTTCCTGTCTGAGTCAGGACTGAGTCAGCCACTTACATACCTGATATTTAACTCTTCCAGGTAGAGAAAGAAAAAAAGGAACACAGCCTAGTTATTTGTGTGCTAGGCACTGTACATACACATGTCTATCTCATTATGTCAAATTTCAGTTCGGGTATCCTTTAACTATTTACTTCTACAAAGGAGTTTCATTGATGTCAATATAGACTGCCGTGCACTCAGTCTGTTATCTTATCTGATTGTTTTTCTTTTCTGGAACAACCTGCACTTATCATTCTGGTTCTCTCCTCTCCTCCAGGAATTCTTATTTCTGCAGAAACATGATTCCCATCTTCGCCTTCCTGTTTCTTTGTTACAATGTGGTGCAGGGCCAGTTCCCAAGAACCTGCGTCACGGAGGAGGCACTTGAGGCGAAGACTTGTTGTCCTGTTTGGAAAGATCGCAGTCCCTGCGGCGCGCTCTCAGGCCGCGGCAGATGCCGCCCCAGCGTGCCTGTAATGACGTTGCAGCATGCATTTGTACAGAGGCGCCAGGATAACGACGACCGCCTGGACTGGCCGCGGCACTACTTCACCAGCACCTGCGAGTGCTTCCGGAACTACAGCGGCCACAACTGTGGTGACTGCAAGTATGGATATTTCGGAAAGAAATGTGACCATAAAAAAACTGTCGAGCGTAAGGAGATCCGACAACTTTCCTATCTCGACCGAAAAAGGTTCTTCGGCTACCTGGCTCTGGCTAAAACCACAAAAAGTCAGGATTTCGTCATCCTGACCACTGGAAACCGCCACGACAGGAACACATACCGGTTTGTAGATGCTTCCGTCTATGACCTCTTTACTTGGATGCATTACTACTCCACTCAGTCGATCTTGGAAGATGGCGTCTTCAGTGATGACAGAAATTACGCCCATCAGGGTCCGGCTTTTCCCGGTTGGCATCGGTTGTGTCTTCTCTTCCTGGAGAGACAAATTCAGCTCTTGACGGGAGATGAAGATTTCGTCATTCCTTATTACGACTGGCGAGGAGAATTAAACTGCTCCATCTGTACCAATGACTTCATGGGGGCTAATGATGACCAGGGGGCTATGGGCAAATACTCCCATTTTGCTTCTTGGAAGGTGAGTGGTTTGTGGTCGAAATATGGCTTTGTGTTAAAGAGAACCCGAGGTGGTTTGTGTGTGTGTGTGTGTGTGTGTGTGTGTGTGTGTGGGGGGGGGGGGGGGGCAGATGGGAGACAGAGGCATGTTCTCTGCCTCATGACATGCCTTGTGCCCCCACACCGCCGCTTTCTGCCCCCCCGCCGCGCTACAGCCCCCCAAGATTAGTAACAATATTTGTTGCTATCTCTGAGGTAAACACAGGGAACGGTATTCCCTGTTCAGACGCCCGCCAGGGGCGTTCCTGCAGGGTTTCCAGAGCTGCCATTGGGCAGCTCACTCTCCCTGGCCACGCCCCAGCCACTCCCCTGCCTCCCTGTGCGCTGGTGAGAGAATGAATCAGTCATTCTAGCATCATGACGCACAGGGGCGTAACTAGACATCACTGGGCCCCCCTGCGAAACTTTGGATGCCCCCCCCCCCTGCAAAACTTTGGATGGGCCCCCCACCCCCATCTCCTTCGCTTTCTGCACAGGAAAACTGAGGACCAATGTGTTTTCCCCATGCAGATAAAAACACTTAGATCTGGGGATAGCATAGATTGCCTGATGTTTCCTTTAAGTCTACTTACCCGAGGCTTCCTTCAGCCCCTTGCAGCCGACAAGTCCCTCGTCGCAGCTCTGCTCCCAGTACATACATACACACACAGCTGTATTATTTTACTACATGAGAGCACATGCTATATGGAGGAACAACAATGACATGCTGAACATAAGATATAGTATCAATGTAACTTTGGCAAAACATTCACAATGTCACTGATTGATACTGTCATTACGGGATCTTGGACAAATGAGGCAGGGACAGTCAGACATCAATCTTACCCACTCCATTGTGTTGTAAAAGTAATCAGACACCATAAGCCTGTGTGTGATAAGAATCTAGGAAACTCTTTGGAAGTGATTGCTGGATAAGGGACAGTCTACAACTTTTTTACAAATGTGACTCCTTTGTTTGTAATGTTGTACATGAAGTCATCAGAACTTTGCAGCAGTGAGAGATGTTTTTTACGAACCCTAGGGAGCAGGGACAGTGTACAAATTCCTTATCTGTGTGGTGGACACATGCAGTCAATATAACAATGGTGCGAGAGCTGAATACGACTTTTCTCTCCATGCCCTTCGATGTCAGTGTCTTAAACTTTTCCCCCCACGGGCCCCCTGTGGCTTCTGGGCCCCCATGCGGAGGCATCCCTTGCAGGGTCTATTGTTACGCCCCTGATGACGCAGAGGTCACGAAAGTGAAAGTGGGACTGTGCAGCCCACAGAAGCGATGAGGAGCGGTGGTTTTGGAGGTTACCTGATGCACTCTGCCCCCTGGATCAGATAGCCTAGATTTTTTTCAAGCGCCTACCTCGGGCTCTCTTTAAAATTAGTAAGGATAATCAATGAGATGCAAATAATTTCTCCTTGCATTAAAATTTCATGTAAATGATATGCAGCTTGAACCTGGGCCAATAAAAATCGATAATAAGATATAAAAATTGCTGTGCCCCCTATTCAATATGACTAAATAGATGGAAAAGACACAAGTCCACAATATAAACACAAATCCAACAGGTGCTTGCTTTTCCTTGTTTCTTAATGAGTATACAGTCAGTGCGCTGTGCAAGAAAATCCTCTGGATTGGAACAAAGATAAAAATAATCCACTGCGCGCTTCCAACCTAAAAGCAAATAGCATACATAGTGTAATCCTGTTTCAACTATAATTACAGATATCACACATCCACTGTGTAAGTGACCACTCGTGATCCCACCACCTCTATTATAAGAGCGGCTCACCAGATTGTAGCCACCAGATCAGGGTGGGGTACTCGCTCAATATATGGTACATTGGGAACATCAATGATCCATAGCCAATTTCCCATAGGGTTAATTTCTTTTAATCCTCAATAAAACACATAAAAACTCTCATTGCGCAATATATAGAGACAAGATAAAATCATACTGCGCTTCTCGCGCCCTCCATACACTTACAAGCTCCCCTTAGGGACTGGTAGCATATCACAGCGGCAAGTCTGCTGGGCCGGGTGTGCCTCTCTGAGTCCGTACGCGGCGTCCCGCTTGGTCCCCTCACGGCGTTCACCTCACCCGAACTTCCGCATACAGCGTCAGACGTACTGGCTCCGCCCTACGCGTTTCGTCACAATGACTCATCAGGGGCTAGCGTTGCCAGTACGCCAGCCGCATAAGTAGTGTCTCGCACGTGACGTCAGCGCCTCCCTCCGTATAACGTTGCCCTGAGGCTCACCACTACATGTAGAGTTATTGTATTTATTATAGGAGGGCAATACATGTAGAGTTATTGTATTTATTATAGGGAGTTGTAGGTAAAGCACTTAGTAAAATGACCACAAGATGGCACTATGGATATATATGGGCCACTACGGAGCATGCGCGGCCTAGTATATATATGTATACATTGGGGTGGGGGAATACACTTAGGTAGATTAGGAGTTGGTCCTGTATTAGATTAGGGAGGAATTGTTGTGTACTGTATATATGTGAATCTGTAATGGCAGGTGACAGTGGTGAGCCTCAGGGCAACGTTATACGGAGGGAGGCGCTGATGAGAGTTTTTATGTGTTTTATTGAGGATTAAAAGAAATTAACCCTATGGGAAATTGGCTATGGATCATTGATGTTCCCAATGTACCATATATTGAGCGAGTACCCCACCCTGATCTGGTGGCTACAATCTGGTGAGCCGCTCTTATAATAGAGGTGGTGGGATCACGAGTGGTCACTTACACAGTGGATGTGTGATATCTGTAATTATAGTTGAAACAGGATTACACTATGTATGCTATTTGCTTTTAGGTTGGAAGCGCGCAGTGGATTATTTTTATCTTTAATAAAAATCGATAGAAACGTATTCTGATTCGTCTAATTTCAAGCTGAATATACTGTAATTAACATGAAATTTTATTGCAAGGAGAAATTATTTGCATCTCATAGATCATCCCTAAAAGTTACCCTCTCTCTGTCTCATCTATTCATAATTCTGCACAAAGCAGAAAGCAAAATTGACTGTATCCCTTTTCACCACGCTGCATTAGCAATTAGATGCTAAGAGCAGAAGTCGTTGACACACATTTTTATTTTTATTTATTTATTTATTTTTATTCACATAAATACCCATTAGTGCTGAAAAGAATAGATTGTGTTTGTCACCATATACAAGTTGAATTATGGACTCTGGAACAAACTACAGGGTAACCCATACCTAAGTAACACAGTTATCCCCATATGTAAATTTGTGTGTGTGGGGGGAGGGGTTAAGACATTTGCGATTTTTTTTTTTTTTTTAATTAAAAATTGTGCCCATAACGTATAGCTTATTGGTATATTTATGTAGAGCAAAACAATTTTTGAGATAAAGTAAAGGAGGGGTGTGACCTGATTGAACACAACTTTGTTTACAAAAATACAAAAAAACTTTATTAAACTTATATTTATGTATTTCCGTTCTTCAGTCTATTTGCAGTGGGTATGACTATGAAGACGCTTATTGCCTCTCTGCCGCGGACGAGTGTCAGATGGAGATACTGCACCGAAAGCCCGGCGCCAATCCCAGCGCCAGAAAACCACCCACCTTCCAAGACGTGGAGGACACCCTGAAGTGGAGAAAGTTTGACACACCCCCCTATGACATCACATCCAGATACAGCTTCCGGAATGCCTTGGAAGGTGGGTGTGACAAAAGACTAACCTGCCCTCTACCTACATCTATCACTAACCTACCCCCTATCTACCTACGCCTAACACTAACCTACCCCCTACCTACACCTATCACTAACCTACCTCTTATCTACCTACGCCTAAAACTAACCTACCCCCTACCTACGCCTAACACTAATCTACGCCTTACCTATGCCTAACACTAACCTACGCCCTACCTATGCCTAACACTAACCTGCCCCCTACTTATGCCTAACACTAACCTGCCCACTACCTATGCCTAACACTAACCTACCCCCTACCTATGCCTAACACTAACCTATCTCTTACCTAAACCTAACACCAACCTGCCCCATACCTACACCTATCACTAACCTACCTCTTATCTACCTACGCCTAACACTAACCTACCCCTACCTATGCCTAACACTAACCTATCTCTTACCTAAACCTAACACCAACCTGCCCCCTACCTACACCTATCACTAACCTACCTCTTATCTACCTACGCCTAACACTAACCTACCCCCTACCTATGCCTAACACTAACCTACCACCTACCTACGCCTAACACTAACCTACCCCCTACCTACGCCTAACACTAACCTATCTCTTATCTACACTTAACACCAACCTGCCCCCTACTTATGCCTAACACTAACCTACCCCCTACCTATGCCTAACACTAACCTATCCCCTACCTATGCCTAACACTAACCTACCCCCTACCTACACCTATCACTAACCTAACTCCTACCTACCTACGCCTAACACTAACCTTGCCCCTACCTACGCCTAACACTAACCTGCCCCCTACCTCCACCTAACACCAACCTGCCCCCTACGTACGCCTAACACTAACCTACCCCTTACCTACATCTAACACTAACCTACACCCTACCGACACCTAACACTAAACTACCCTTACCTATACCTAATACTAAACTACCCCCTACCTATGCCTACCACTAACTTACCCCTGCCTATACCTAACACTAACCTACCCCCTACCTATGCCTAACACTAACCTACCACCTACCTACGCCTAACACTAACCTACCCCCTACCTACGCCTAACACTAACCTATCTCTTATCTACACTTAACACCAACCTGCCCCCTACTTATGCCTAACACTAACCTACCCCCTACCTATGCCTAACACTAACCTATCCCCTACCTATGCCTAACACTAACCTACCCCCTACCTACACCTATCACTAACCTAACTCCTACCTACCTACGCCTAACACTAACCTTGCCCCTACCTACGCCTAACACTAACCTGCCCCCTACCTCCACCTAACACCAACCTGCCCCCTACGTACGCCTAACACTAACCTACCCCTTACCTACATCTAACACTAACCTACACCCTACCGACACCTAACACTAAACTACCCTTACCTATACCTAATACTAAACTACCCCCTACCTATGCCTACCACTAACTTACCCCTGCCTATACCTAACACTAACCTACCCCCTACCTATGCCTAACACTAACCTACCACCTACCTACGCCTAACACTAACCTACCCCCTACCTACGCCCAACACTAACCTACCCCCTACCTACGCCTAACACTAAACTACCCTTACCTATACCTAATACTAACCTACACCCTACCTACTCCTACCACTAACCTACCCCTGCCTATACCTAACACTAACCTACCCCCTACCTACACCTAACACCAACCTACCCCCTACCTTCGCCTAACACTAACCTACCCCTAACCTACGCCTAACACTAAGCTACTTTTACCTATACCTAACACTAACCTACCCCCCACCTACGCCTAACACCAACCTAACCCCTACCTACACCTAACACTAACCTATCTCTTACATACACCTAACACCAACCAGCCCCCTATCTACGCATAGCACTAAGCTACCCGCTACCTATAATTAATGCTAACAGCCATAACACTCTTGCCTGACAGAGAACAACTTTTTGAGTGCACATTGTTTATGAAACAATAGACTGTTATCTTGGCTTCAGCTTTCACTCATGGTTTTTGCAGGATTTATGCGGCCATCAGATGGGACAACTCGAGAACGCAACATGCACAACCTGGTCCACGTATTCCTTGGAGGAACCATGTCCCAAGTGCCAATCTCCAGCAACGATCCAATGTTCTTGCTGCACCACTGCTTTGTGGACAAGTAAGTTTTACCTCTAAATCTGACAACTTATTGTCACTCTGTGTTTTATTATTATCATCTATATATATAAAGTCGGATGTATGTATGTATGTGTGTGTGTGTGTGTGTGTGTGTGTGTGTGTGTGTGTGTGTGTGTGTGTGTGTGTGTGTGCGCGTGCGTGCGTGCGTGCGTGCGTGTATGTATGTATGTAAGTGCGTGTGTGTATGTGTGTATGTATGTATGTGCCACGATCACGCAAAAAAGCCGTGACCGATTTGGACGAATCTTGGTATACATATCCCTTACTACCTGGGATGATATGTTCTGGGGGTCTCGCGTCCCCCCTGCACACCTGGGCGGAGCTACAAATAGCAAATCAGATTCCACCCATTCATGTCAATGGAAAAAATGTAAAAGGCTGCCATTCTCACAGTAATCAAGCCAGAGTCCCCACACTTGGCACAGGTGGTCACTTGGTGACCGAGGTTACAAATCCAGGAAAAGTGGGCAGAGCATAAAACAGCCAATCAAATTACAGCCAATCATTTTCAACGGGAAACTGCAGCCATTCTTACACTGTTAATCGCAGGGTTTTCAGACTTGACGCAGTTGGTCACTGGGTGACTGAGATTAATATTCAGGAAAGTGGGTGGGGCCTACAGCAGCCAATCAAAATTCACCTATTAATTTTGAAGTGGAATATTTAAACTGCTGCCATTCTTACACTGTTTATAGCAGATGCTTAAAACTTGCTACAGTCGGCCATTGGGTGACTGGGGTTCAAATTCACTAAAGGGGTGGAGCCACAATCAACCAATAAGATTTCTTGCTGGATAAACTGCTTCCATTCACACATTTTTGATGCCAGGAACCTGAAAGTTCACAAACTTGGTCATTGAGTGACTTACAAAAAAGGTGTACATATTAAAACAGCGCCTGGAAAAAAGGGCGCGGTATATAGCCGAAATTATGTTTTTTTAATCTAAAACAATATTTGTCATTTATAGCTATGTAAATGAAAATCAAGTGCTAAATATGTTGAATAAACGGAAATGAAACGGCAAAATACCAGCTATAACAAAAAACGATATCGGAAATGAAACGGAAAAATAGCGTCTATAACAAAAAAATGATATTTACACTTGTATTAACCACAATAATACAATTGTAGATATTACAGGTATTTTACTGCAACTATACCTAACTGTACTCTCACACAGATCTCTTCCTATCCCTACCCCCCCCCCCCCCCCTTTGTGTAAATATACATAATTTAATAAATTGTATACAGTATATTACAAATATTGTACTGTAACTATACCTAACCCTACTCTCACACAGAACCCTCCCTGTACCTATCCCTACCCCCTAGACCCCCCCCCCCCCCGGTGGTGCCTAACCCTAAAACCCCCCAGGTGGTGCCTAACCCTAACAACCCCCTGATGGTGCCTAACCCTAAACCCCCCTGATGGTGCCTAACCCTAAGACCCCCTGGTGGTGCCTAACCCTAACCACCTCCCTGGTGGTGCCTAAACTTAACCACCCCCCTGATGGTGCCTAACCACACCCGATGGTGTCTTACCGTAACCACCCACCTGGTGGTGCCTAAACCTAACCATCCCCCTGGTGGTGCCTAACCCTAACCACCCCCTGGTGGTGCCTAACTCTAACCAGCCCCCTGGTGGTGCCTAACCCTAACCACCCCCTGGTGGTGCCTAACCCTAACCATCCCCACTGCACAAACACCCTTACACACATAAAAACAATAATATATTTAATCCATAAAATAATTCGCTACAAATAACATGATTAGAATAATTTATATATTTTAAATAGAATAAATAGCCTTAAAATCACGTACACATTAAAAATATTATAAATAGAAAAATGTATTTATAATAGAATAAATAGCCTTACAATCATGTTGGCATTCAAAATCTTAAAATAACAGTAATATTAAAAGCAATATTTTATAAGATAATAAATCTGAAAATTATAATGGACGCATTATAATTCTGAAAACAAGGTTAATACCTATATGCTTGAAAATTATATTTAAGGATTATAGGTATAAAAACAAATTTTAAAAGTGTAAACGAAAATTTACTAGTTACACTCCTAAAAGTGAAATTTAAAAATGATAAAATAAGGCAAACCGAAGTCAAAACGAATTTGTAAACGATATTTGTAATAAACCTTATTCTGTAAATGAAAACTTTTGTTAACACGATCCCTGCAATCGCTATTTTTCAAGCGTCGCAATTTACTCTCTGGTGCCCAATAGCCGATATTTTGCATTGCAGTCTATGGCGGCGCCCTTTTTGTCCATTAGCCATATGCACCCTTTTCCTGCTTCCACAAAAAATTGGGCGGAGCCAAAAACATATTTCACTCAGAAAATATAAACTGCAGCCATTCTTAAACTGTTAATGGCAGGGTTCTCAAATTTTGCATAGTTGGTCACTGGATGACTGAGATTAATATTCTGGGAAGTGAGTGGAGCCTATAATTTAGAAATGTGGGTGGAGCCTACAACAGCCAATCAAAATTCACCTATTGATTAATAAGGGGAATATTTAAATTGCTGCCATTCTTACACTGTTAATGACAGAGGCCTCAAACTTGCTACAGTCGGTCATTAAGTGACTGGGGTTCAAATTCACTAAAGAGTCGGAACCACAAACAGCCAATCAGATTTCTTTATTTGATAAACTGCTTCCATTCACACATTTTTGATGCCAGGAGCCTGAAAGCTTACAAACTTGATCATTGAGTGACTGTGTGTCAAGGTTACAAATACAAATTTCACTGGAAAAATGCAAACTACAGCCACTTTTACACTGTTAATGGCAGGGTTCTCAAACTTTGCACAGTTGGTCACTGGGTGACTGGGATTAATATTCATAAAAGTGGGTGGAGCCTACTAAAGCCAATCAAAATTCACCTGTTGATTATTAAGGGGAATATTTACATTCCTGCCATTCTTGCACTGGTAATGGCACAAGCCTCAAACCTGATACAGTTGGTCATCGGGTCACTGGGGTTCAAATTAAGAAAAGGTCGTGGTACCACAAACAGCCAATCAGATTTATTTTTTTTCAATGGGAAAATACAAATTATTGATACCAAAGACTGCAAAGCTAACAAACTTGGTCATTGAGTGTTTGTGCGTTAGGGTTAGAAAAAGTGGGCAGAGCCAACACCAGCCAAATACATACCTGGGCAACGGTGGGTCATGAGCTAGTTATTTATAAAACGCTGTGTGTTATGCACCTATTCAGTAAGGAGACCTTGGGCAAGACTCCCCAACACTGCTACTGCCTATTGAGCGTGCCCTAGTGGCTGCAGCTCTGGAGCTTTGAGTCCGCCAGGAGAAAAATAAAGTACTTATTTTTTACCTAAAGGGACCCTAAGCTCAGGCTCAAAATGAAATTTAGACTTACCTGGGGCTTCTTACAGCCCCCCCCCCCCCCCCCGTACCTCGCAAAGTCACCCGGCGTCCTCCTGGCTCCTCTTAGAGTCCCGCCGGCGTCCATGTCCAAATTCCATTTTGAGCCTGAGCTCCGGGTCCCTCAAACTGTAAGGAGAGCTAATGCATGTCATTTAAAGAGACTCTAATGTCTCAAAAAAAAGTTTTTTTTATTTCACAAATATGTTTAATACTTTATCCCTAACTAAACCGCTGCATCCCCGCCCCAGTATGCTATCTAAATCCCCCCCTAACTCCCCGGGGGGCAATCCGGGCAGCGCTTCCGTGTGAGGCAGGGCTATGAGCTGCAGCCCTGCCTCACACGCGTCTGTCAGCGGCGGATCTCCGCCTCTCCCCCACCCCTCTCAGTCTTCTTTCACTGAGAGGGGCGGAGGAGAGGCGGAAATCCGCCGCTGACAGACGCGTGTAGAGGCAGAGCTGCAGCTCATAGCCCTGCCTCACACGGAAGCTAATGCTGGCAGCAAAATCCACAAAAAAGTCGTGGATTTTGTGGGGGAGAGGGCGAGCGAGTTAGGGGGTATTTAGATAGCGTACTGCGGCAGGGATAAAAAATTTTTAAGAGACTTCAGAGTCTCTTTAAGGAGAGATCAATCCTCTATAATAAAACCCAAGCACCCCTGCGTACTCCTGTCTCTGTGTCATTGGGTCTGTGCTTTTTGCTACTGCACACGTGAGACAGGGGGATGGGGCCAGTGAGCCGGGCAGGTGTGTCTGCGGGCAGATGGGCGCGCGCGCGATCGGCGGGTATGCGCGCAGCGGGTGCATGCACATGCGCACTGTGCATGCGCTCTGTTCAGAAACAGACCTAGAGCCCGTTTATAAACGGGCTTGGGTCCATGGGCGTCCGCACATACGGCAAAACCGGGCATCTGCCCGACCCTGGCCGCCCGCTGCCTTCCCCTGGCCGCGTTCCTGTGCAGCCAGCAGGAGGGGAGCAGCGCAGAGAAGAGAGAGAGCTATGGGTACAGTGGGGAAGGGCGGACGTCTCCCCCCCCCTTCCCTCACCTTAGAGGGCTCTCTCTCCCTCGCTTTCCCCTCCGGAACGAAGTGTGCAGCGGCTGGGCAGCGGGCGGAAATTACCTCGTCTCGCTCCTGCGCCAAAAGTTCTGGTGCCGCACTTTGGTCTGGACCAGACCAGAGTAGCGGCTAATCCATCCGTCGCGTGCGATGAGACGAGGTAAGTTCCGCCCGCTGCCCAGCCGCTGCACACTTCGTTCTGGAGGGGAGAGCGAGGGAGGGAAAGCCCACTAAGGTGAGTGCCCATAGCTCTCCCTCTTCTCTGCGCTGCTCCCCTCCTGCTGGGGCACACCTGGCTACTTTTTCTGGGCACATATCCCCCTGGCTACATATACTGGGCACATATACCCCTGGCTATATATACTGGGCACATATACCCCTGGCTACATATACTGGGGACATATACCCCTGGCTATATATACTGGGCACATATACCCCTGGCTATATATACTGGGCACATATACCCCTGGCTATATATACTGGGAACATATACCCCTGACTACATATACTGGGCACATATACCCCTGCCTACATATACTGGGCACATATACCCCTGCCTACATATACTGGGCACATATACCCCTGCCTACATATACTGGGCACATATACCCCTGCCTACATATACTGGGCACATATACCGCTGCCTACATATACTGGGCACATATACCCTTGACTACATGTATTGGGCACATATACCCCTGGCTATATATACTGGGCACATATACCCCTGCCTACATATACTGGGCACATATACCCCTGACTACATATACTGGGCACATATACCCCTGCCTACATATACTGGGCACATATACCCATGACTACATATACTGGGCACATATACCCCTGCCTACATATACTGGGCACATATACCCATGCCTACATATACTGGGCACATATACCCCTGGCTATATATATACTGGGCACATATACCCCTGCCTACATATATTGGGCACATATACCCCTGCCTACATATACTGGGCACATATACCGCTGCCTACATATACTGGGCACATATACCCTTGACTACATGTATTGGGCACATATACCCCTGGCTATATATACTGGGCACATATACCCCTGCCTACATATACTGGGCACATATACCCCTGACTACATATACTGGGCACATATACAACTGACTACATATACTGGGCACATATACCTCTGGCTACATATAATGGGCACATATACCCCTGGCTACCTGTTCTGGGGACATCTCTACCCCTGGCTACCAGTTCTGGGGACATCTATACCGCTGGCCACCTATTCTGGGGACACCTATAGACCTGGGGCTACCTATTTTTGGGGAACCACTGCTGTCAGATTGAGTGTATTTTGGGGAACTGCTGCCAGGTGAGAGGTGTCTACATATTTAGGGGGCATTTTGCCTATTTATGTGAAAATGCTGTCTATTTATGTGCCTCAAGATTGCTGAATTTGTCTTGTTGGGGGCCTCATGATTGCTGAATTTGTCTTGTTGGGGGCCTCATGACTGCTGAATTTGTCTAGTTGGGGGCCTCATGATTGCTGAGTTGGTCATGTTGGGGGCCTCATGATTGCTGAATTTGTCTTGATGGGGGGGCCTCATGATTGCTGAATTTGTCTTGTTGGCAGTCACATGATTGCTAACTGCGAGACTATGGAAAAAGCTGAATCATCATCATATGAGACAATAGCATTAAACCTACTTTTTCCGCTTTTTAAAACAGAAAATGAAACTGGGAGGTTCTAAAAAAATGAATAAATTTTTCAGGAGTAGGATGGATGAAATTGTTTATCTTCACAGTTTATTTTCAACTTGGATTTTCCATAATGTTCACTTCCGGCGCCCCTGCAGGCAGCCACGGCACACATCGGCTCCTGGAATCAAGGGGATTCCAGGCGAAATTTCACCATAGGAGTTTTACTTTTACTTTTCTTTTTTACTTTACTTTCTTTTATTTAGTGTTAGCCCAGTAGTCTTAGTCTTAGTTTAGTTAGCCCTAGTAGTGTAGCAGTCCAGCGGACAACCAGTAGTCCAGCGGCAACCACCGCAACATCCGCCTACCTCCTGCCACTGAACGGAGCGGATGAGCAATAACACAGCTCCCGGCCCTCTCCACGACCTCATCCAGCTGGCCCCTCCTGACTCGGCTCCTTCAGAGCCCCCCGCCGCGACCTTCAGAGGGACCGCACCTGCAGCCAAGCCGCTCGGATCCGCCGCGGTCAGCCCGGCACCAACAGACTCCGGCAACCACCGCAACATCCACCTACCTCCTGCCGCTGAGCGGAGCGGTTGAGCAACAACACGGCTCCCGGCCCTCTCCACGACCTCATCCAGCTGGCCCCTCCTGACTCGGCTCCTTCAGAGCCCCCCGTCGCGACCTTCAGAGGGACTGCACCTGCAGCCAAGCCGCTCGGATCCGCCGCAGTCAGCCCAGCACCAACAGACTCCGCCACGTGAGCTGCTCCTGCCGCTGCGCTGCCGGTCTGCTCATCTCCTCCGCAGTGGCCCCCAGCGGCGGACTAAGCCTCCACATCTTCGCTGTGGCCCCCCCATGCGTCCAGTGGCGGACAAAGCGCCTCCACTCTCCGCTGCAGGACTACACTACACCGGCCCTCTGCTCGCCGCACAGCACGCAGCACCTAGCTTTAAGGCCTAGCCTGCGTGGTACGCCTCCTTAAAGGCACAGGCCCCAAGCTGGAAAACTGGCCTCCTGCCGCAACGAGGGGACAGCATCAGCCACAGCTGGAAGCGGTGTTTCAGCTAAACTGTGAGTGTTGCCCAACACGTGTTCTCCTTTGTTTTTACCATTCTGCTCAGCACGTGTTTTTCTGTTTGTTTTCCTGTTCTCCACTGGCCCGTCTGCACCCCGCTCCGCAAAATGCCTGTACCTGCCCCCCACTAGCATGGCCAGGCGCAGCCACACAGACCTTGCCGTGCAGATGCTAAACCCCCCTCCTGCGCGGCACATTGCCACCCACTCACGGGAGGATCTTTTGGAATGGGAGGGCCACGCTGTCAGAGAAACGAGGGCAGCTCCGCTTCTGTGGGACTCAGTCTGTGCCCATATTGACCACCTCACCAGCTCCACCAAATGGGCCCCAAACAGGCGTCGCTACAGAGGGTGCAGGGCGGGGGCACTTACGAAACTCAAGAGGAGAGGCCTGCGCACACCCCTTCCCGCCATCATACTATCGAACGTTCGGTCCCTTCCAAATAAGCTTGACGAACTGCTCATCCTGCTTGGCAACAAACGCAAGCTGGAAGGGTGCACCCACATCCTCTGCTTCACAGAGACATGGCTGAAAGACGCCATCCCCGACAACTCCCTTCTCCTTCAGGGATACAACCTCATTCGAGCTGACCGCGACCCGACTCTCTCTGGAAAAAAGAAAGGCGGGGGCATCTGCCTCTACATCAACACCGCTTGGTGCACCAACACCACCACCCTGTTCAAATGCTGCACACCAGACATTGAGCTCCTTCTCGTAAACTGCAGACCAGTGTACTCCCCTAGAGAGTTCTCCTCCTTCGTTCTGGTCGGGGTCTACATCCCACCCGATGCAGACACTTCAAGTGCCCTGGGCAAGCTATGCGACTCCATCACCCAGTGGGAGACATCCCTTCCAGACTCCCTCTTTATCATCCTGGGGGACTTCAATAAAGCCAACCTCCGCTGGGAGCTCCCCCGCTACAAACAGCATATAACGTGCCCCACCAGGCAGGAGAACACCCTTGACCACTGTTACACCGTGCTCAAGGATGCCTACAAGGCCACTCAATGGGCTCCCCTCGGCAACTCTGACCACTGCCTTGTCCGCCTGATTCCCACCTACAGAAGGCAGCTGGGGTCCACCAAACCAGCCCTGAGAACTGTGAAGAAATGGTCAGAGGGGGCCAAGCAGCAACTTCAGGCCTGCTTCGAATGCACCGACTGGTCAGCCCTGGAGTCACCCTGCCTGGAGGAATGGGCTGAGAACATCACGTCCTACATCAGCTTCTGTGAGGAGTCATGCATCCCGACGAAGAGCTTCAAAGTCTTCCCCAACAGCAAGCCATGGTTCAATGGCAAGCTGAACCAGCTCAGGAAAACAAAGGCAGCAGCTCACAAATCAGGCACCCCAGAGGAGTTTCGCGAGGCCAGGAACACCCTAAACCGCGAAATCAAGGTGGCAAAGCGGAACTATTCTGACAAGCTGCGCCTCAGTCTCCAGTCCAACAATCCACGGGAAGTCTGGAGAGGCCTAAGGGCAGCCACGAACCTGAAACCCCCCCCTCAGCACGCTCCACCCAGCACAGAACTTGCCGAGAAACTCAACGAGTTCTATTGCCGGTTCGAGAGAGACCCCCTCACACTTGAGGCACAAGCAAGCGCACCAGAGACGTCATCCGGCACAGGTCTGGTAACTGTCCGAGAAGCTGATGTCCTGAAACAACTCCGGTGGCTCAACCCCAGGAAGGCCTCAGGCCCGGACGGCGTGTCATCTTTCTGCCTGCGAACCTGCGCAACCCAACTTGCTCCTGTCCTCACCCCTCTCTTTAACAAATCACTGGCCGAGGGCAAAGTTCCAACCTGCCTTAAAAAATCCACAATCATTCCGGTTCCCAAGAAGCCAGGAAACTGCGATCTCAACAACTATAGGCCAGTAGCACTCACCTCCACCATCATGAAGATCTTGGAAAGGCTGGTCCTCCACCTCCTGAAGCACTCCACGGACTCCCTCCTAGACCCACTTCAATTTGCCTACAGGCCAAACAGGTCTATCGAGGACGCCATCAACATCACTCTGGCGTACATTACAGAACATCTTGACAACCCGAACACCTATGCCCGGATCCTTTTCCTTGACTTCAGCTCAGCCTTTAATACAATATGCCCAAACATTCTATACGACAACCTTGTTAATCTTGGCCTCGACCCCCTGCTGTGCTCCTGGATCAAGGACTTCCTCACAGACAGGACACAACGAGTGAGGCTCGGCAACTGCTCGTCACAGGATAGAACCACAAACACAGGAGCCCCGCAGGGGTGTGTACTGTCACCTATCCTGTTTTCCCTCTACACGAACAGGTGCACCTCTTCCGCTGACTCTGTCAAGGTCATAAAATTCGCGGACGACACCACCATACTTGGGCTCATAGGCAGCGACGGCGAACACGTGTACAGGGAGGAGATCGCACGCATCTGCAGGTGGTGCAAAGACAATCAACTGGTACTCAACGCTACAAAAACAGTTGAGCTTATAGTGGACTTCAGAAGGCGCCCTCACCCGCTCCACCCGGTCTTCATTGAAGGCATCGAAGTCGCCAGGGAGTCGAGCGTCTGTTTCCTGGGTGCCACCATCACGAAAGACCTTAGGTGGGCTGAAAACACCTCCAAGGCCCAGAAGAGGGCTCAGCAGGGGCTGTTCTTTCTGAGGCAGCTGAGGAAATTCGGGATGCCGCGGGAACTGATGATCACCTTTTACACCGCAACCGTGGAGTCTATCCTTTGCTCCTCTATTGTTGTTTGGTACGCTGGCGCTACTGCGAGCGACAGACTTAAGCTCCAGAGAGTAATCAATGCCGCTGAGAGGATCATCGGGTCCCCCCTTCCACCTCTGGATCTCCTACATACCTCCAGACTGTGGTCTAGGGCAAACAGAATACTGAACGACCCTACTCACCCTGGCAGCCGATACTTCGACCGTCTGCCTTTGGGACGCCGCTACAGATCGATCCTCACCAAGACCACCAGACATTTGAACACTTTCTTTCCCCAAGCTGTTCTCCTACTGAACTCGAGCTACCACCCCTGCAAAGCCCCCCTAGCCGTGCACTGATGCTGCACTACTGCCCAACTACGTTCCACCCTCACCCTCCCCCCCCCCCCCTTGTAATCTGTTTGATGTGTGCAGTCTTTTTTTTTTTTTTAGCCCCTTCTCACATCTGTGTAAAATCTGTATCTGCATACTCCTGCCGTGTGTACCACAAAAAATTCCGGGTGCGTCAGTTGACGTACTTGGCGAATAAAGCTGATTCTGATTCTGATGAGTTAAAACGTTTGTATTTAGTTTAAATTGCTGTTGGCACTTTGTGATAAGTAAAGTGACTTTGCAGTTTGGACACTCGACCTCCAAAAGGTTCGCCACCACTGTCCTAATCTAATGTCCCACCATTGCTTAGTTCATGTAAACTTGTCTCCACCCACGACCACACCCACATTCTGGTTCATGACCACACCCATTCTTCGGCGCGGCGCATGACGTAGCCCCATTTTTTTGCGAGCGCGCCACACAACACCACCCCAGACTTTTGGCGCGGCGCCGCCCCACTTTTTCCTCCCCCCATTTTGCCCCCCTGGAAATTTTTCTGCAGACACCCATGCTTGGGTCTACTAGTTGTTAATAAGTAAGGTAAGATAGTTGAACAGAAAGGGCTGGATTCTCTAACCAGTGCTAACTCAGTTAGCACGTGGTAAGGCTTTGCACATGTAAACTAGGGTGCTAAGTAGTTTGCATGGGCAGAGCTGTTACTGTTCACATGCTAGCGCGGGTAAAGTTTTGTGCGCACCGCTTCGTGTGCAAAGTATGCTTATCATGCTACTTAGCACGTGAAGTGGCTGATTTTGCATGCTTAGCGGTGCACGCAAAACTTTACGCGTGCAAACTCATAAGAGCGTAATTAGCGCACGAAGAGGCAGTTTGCACGTGATAAGCGGCTTTTCACTGCCGTGCTAACACTTAGCACACTTTTGTGAATCAAGCCCAAGAGCTTTGTGAATCCGCCCCCCTGGAGATGGTCACACTACTTTGTACTAAATGTCTGCAAAGCTGGACACCATAAAAAAACAAACAAACAATTACTTACATGATTGTGGCAAAAATAAAGACAGAAAGGAAATGTCTTTCATTTTTGCTTTATGAATGTTGTCTGGTCTTTAATATATATTTTAATCTCAACATTGTATCTTTTGCAGGATCTTTGAAGAGTGGCTTCGCAGACACAACGCGACGGTGGACTCGTACCCTGATAATGATGTACCGGGACAGGGAGCCACGGAGTGCTCCACCCCCTACTTCCCCTGCTATCGGAACAAAGACCTTCTAAACAGATCCTACAAGTTTGGATACACCTTCTCAACATACAAGAGAATGTAATGGTCCGCTAAGCCAGGGCTTTTCAACACTTTCACTAACTGTACCACTGTTATCTCCTGAAAGTTTTCAAGTACCACCAGCCAGGGGCATAGCTAGAAATCAGGGGCCCCATAGCAAAGATTTAATTACTCCCTCCCCCCCAAAAAAAGCCCCAAAAGGTTATTAGGCATCTTTGTGCCCTCCTTCCTCACTCAAATTATAGGTATCCAAAGGGGCGCCCAAATAGAAACAGCCCTAAAGTAATAGTAGCTGGAGGTACCCCTTAGGTAGACCACACTATAGGTAGCCAAAGGCTCCCTCTCCCTTCCCAGTATAGGTAGACAAAACTAGCCCCGTCAGTATAGGTAGCCAGAGGTACAGTCAGGGCCGGATTTGTACTCATTACCGCCCAAGGCCACTGTCACCAGCCATTTCCCTTCAGCATAGGTAGCCAGATGACCCCTCCCCCCTTTCCTTCTGGTATAGGTAGCCTGATGACCCCTCCCCCTTTCCCTCCAGTATATGTAGCCAGATCACTCCTCCCCCTTTCCCTCCAGTATAGGTAGCCAGATGACCCCTCCCTCCTTTCCCTCCAGTATAGGTAGCCAGATGACCCCTCCCCTCTTTCCCTCCAGTGTAGGTAGCCAGATGACCCCTCCCCCCTTTCCCTCCAGTGTAGGTAGCCTGATGACCCCTCCCCCCTTTCCCTCCAGTGTAGGTAGCCTGATGACCCCTCCTTCCTCCTCCTCCAGTATAGGTAGCCAGATGACTTCCTTAATCCCTCTTTCCCCCTTCCCTTTCAGTATAGGTAGCCAGCTCGCCTTCACATCGCAGCATCCATCAGTGTCCCTCATTTCTCCGCCCGTCTCTAGTGCAGAAGCTTCCTTTTCCTTTCTGTCTCCAATGCTGCCCAAGTCTATAGCCGCCGGCCACAATGCAAACGTGCACAGAGAGCAAGGTGGCTGCTGCACAGGCGGCAAGCTTACAAATGCTGCACCAGTTTAGCCTGCTGCTTTGGTGCCCTTGCTCCTGTGGTGCCCTAGGCCATGGCCTAAATGGCCTTGGCCTAAATCTGGCCCTGGGTACAATACTTCCATTTGTGCACTCTGTTTCCATCAGAAATCCTCCCATTCCATTATTTCCGATTCTTTTGTTCGACTGCCTGTAAGTACCCTCCCATATTTAGATCCATTCCTGCGTTAGAGTAAGAGCTGGGAATGAGCGCATTTGTACGAAGCATGCATGAGTTTACAACCTGTGCATGCTCAGTAAAAGGAACTACTCACTCACGTATGAACAAATGAAGATGTGCGCAAGCGGTTCCTTACAGAGCATATGCAGTTCATAAACTCGCACATGCTCAGTACAAAAGCACTAATTCGTGGCTGCGAATGTGGAGCAGGGGTGTGGCTGAAGACAGGAGGGCGCTTACAGATTAAATCCTAATAGTAAGCTATGGAAGGAAGGGACGCTTTTGGAATTATGTGCAGAAAATAAATTTAACCTAAAAAAAAAAGTGCACTTTCATTCCAGAGACACTGAAGCGAAAAAAAAATGATGATATTATGATTTGTATGTGTAGCACAGCTAAGAAATAAAACATTAAGATCAGATACATCAGTCTAATTGTTTCCAGTACAGGAAGAGTTAAGAAACTCCAGTTTTTATCTCTATACAAAAAAGCCATTAAGCTCTACGACTTTCAAAGTCCTGGAGAGGGCTGTGTTCTGACTTTTATTATCTCAACTGAAAGTAAACAAATGTCTTTTTCTCTGCCAGAGGAGAGGTCATTAGTTCACAGACTGCTCTGAAAGAATCATTTTGAATGCTGAGTGTTGTGTAATCTGCACATATTAGAGAATGATGCAATGTTAGAAAACACACTATATACCTGAAAATAAAAATATGAGAATATTTTCTTTGCTGCTAATCTTCTAGTAATTGTTCATAGTGCACAACCAATTCATTATATCATATTTTTTTTTCGCTTCAGTGTCTCTTTAAAACCAATATATGAGTAAAGCAGAGGTTACTCAATGAGCGACCACCAAAGACATTATACATCATGAATTTACACTGTCCCGGGGACACATGCAGGCCCCAGTGAATATGCTCTCCTTCACAATTGTGGGTGCTTCTGGGAACTAGTCAGGAAATTAAAAGCCAGGGGACCCTGAAATAGCGTGACATGTTTGTGATTACTCTGAATTGTATTTTGAATAATTTGGATCAGAGCTTGAATGCTACTCATGCTGACTGTGGCTGGGGGGTTAACACACCCTTATCACTGCCTCTGACCGCTGCACGTAGCACTATATTTCTCCAATATCAAAAATATTGGAGGAGCATAACGCTACATGCAGCACAGCGGTCAGAAGCAGTGTGACAAGGGTGTATCAACCTAGGGTGACCATATTTTGATTTCCAAAAAAGAGGATGATCACAACAGCATGTGGGCGTGGTCATGGGTGGAGCCAAATATACAAGACCTTAGCAGTGTGCTGTCCAACTTCGCGGGCAAGGAGGGACGTTTTTTTTTCCAGACCACATGGTGGAGGGCCAGCCGACCACAAAATGCAATCAGATTCGCAGAAGATATCCCCACAAAATGCAATGAGATTGGCAACAGATTTCCCCACAAATGGAATCAGATTGGCAGCAGATTTCCCCACAAATGCAATTAGATTGGCAGCAGATTTTCCCACAAATGCAATTAGATTGGCAGCAGATTTTCACACAAATGCAATTAGATTGGCAGCAGATTTCCCCACAAATGCTATGAGATTGGCAGCATATTTCCCCACAAATGCTATGAGATTGGCAAACAAACAAACAATTTGCTATGAGATTGGTGAAACGAATTTCCGCAGGGCGACTGCTTTGCGTTATTGTTTTTTTGACCCTGCATAGTTTGGCATGCGAAAGCAAATGCATATTTGCATGAGCATTGCCTCATGAATAGCCAATTAGGCCAGATTTGCAAAGCCAGACTTGCTAGGGTTAAACTTGGTGTTTGAGCACGCATATATTTTCTCATGGAAAGCATTTTTTCAGAAGAAGAAGTAGCGCCCTGCCGCCAGGGCCAGTCCAAGCAAGAAGAAGTAGCGCCCTGCCCCCAGGGCCGGTCCGAGCAAGAAGAAGTAGCATCCTGCCCCCAGGGCCGGTCCAAGCAAGAAGAAGTAGCCCTGCCCCCAGGGCCGGTCTAAGCAAGAAGAAGTAGCGCCCTGCCCCCAGGGCCGGTCCAAGCAAGAAGAAGTAGCGCCCTGCCCCCAGGGCCGGTCCAAGCAAGAAGAAGTAGCGCCCTGCCCCCAGGGCCGGTCCTAGGCTTTTTGCCGCCTGAGCTAGAGGGGGTAGCGGGCAGGAAGGGGGTATTCGGCACAGCGGCGGGGGGGAACCCCTCCCTCACCTGGGTCCCCCATCTGCGCTCCCCCTCCAGGACTTACGAGGCGACACTGTGAAAAAAAGTTAAATACCTGGCTGGTAGTTGTAGCCTTAGGGGACACCATCCGCGTCCTCCGTTCCATTCTGCTGCGGGTTCTTATCAATTTACATCCTATGCTTAGGCCCCAACCCCATCCCTCGGGTCGTCCTGGTTTTCCCCAATAAAGATGGCCGCCGGTCTCGCCGCACGTCTTGCAGCGCCTGCACAGTTCATATAGCCGTGAGTGCGGCTGCGCAGCTCTAACTCCTCCTCCAGTCCTGAACTGCGCAGGAGCGGCAAGATGTGCGGCGAGGCTGGCGGACATCCTTATTGGGGAAAATCAGGACGACCCGAGGGATGGGGTTGGGGCCTGAGCATAGGGTGTAAATTGAAAAGAACCCGCAGCGGAATGGAACGGAGGACACGGATGCGATCCAAGTACAGCAAGAGAGTAGCAGACCAGAAGGATCCACAGCACTAGCGCAAGGCGAGTGCGATCCAAGTATAGAAAGAGAGATGGAGATCAGACGGATCCACAGCACTAGCGCAAGGCGAGTGCGATCCTGGCAAGACAGATCAGATGAGATAGCTGGTAGCAACCGCTGCTCCAGCTATACTCCAAGAACAGAGATCAGAACGACTTCCTGTCGACCACCGATGGGAAAGGATAATCACAACAGACAAACAAAACAGATATGCAATCCTAACTGCACTAGGGAAACTGCCTAGTGCAGTTCCAGGAATTACTCTAAACTAATATTCAAACAATGAGCAAGGCTGACACTCCAGGCGAGTTACACAGGACTAACCCTTATGACCAGCAAAGGACTCTGGGAAACATAGCTCTTTATACTGCCAGTCATCAAAGGAGGCAGGTAGGAGATTTGCATAACGAGTGTATGCAAATTCCTCAGCAGCAGAACAGACCAGAAACCTGTAATGGAAAGACAGGTCTCTCTTCCAGAGACCTGCAGCCCACAGACTAGAGGAATGGTCAAACAGCTGTCTGCCAGTGCATCCAGCTGAGCGGATCATTACAGTTATCAGACGCAGTTTCAGGATTGATGTTGGGATACCCTGAACCTAAAACCATTGAGGAAGCAATCTCTTTGGCAGTAGGGGTTGATCGTCGGTTACGATATCAAAAACAAACCCGTGATAAAGACCGGACCAGATATGTCTCCTGACCTATGCCACACCTCCACCTGCCTCACCACCACCTGAGTCAATGCAGATTGGTCAGTCCAAATTGACGCGGTCAGAAAGGAATCGCAGGAAAACAGAACAGCTCTGTTTATACTGTGCAGAGGAGGGTCATAGAGTGCAGAATTGCCCCAGGAAGTCGGGAAACGCTGCCGCCTAGGAGTAGTCAGAGGTAATACCCTAGGCGCGCAGTCTTTACCTCTACATGACAATCGTCTGTTACTTCCCTGTTCTGTCACATGGGAAGGTCAGACTGTTTCCACTGAAGCTTTCATTGATTCCGGTTCCGCAGCTAACTTCATTGACTATGATTTTGCTAAAAGATTGGGAATACCCATGCTCCCCTTAGATCAACCGCTCCGGGTTACTGCTGTAGATGACTCTCCTCTGCAGAGTAGACATCCATTATCCCATACTCCTAGTCTACAACTCAGTGTGGGGGTCTTACATGGGGAGAGTCTGCAATTTCTGGTTTTGCATATGGCAACCTCTACTATCATTCTTGGCATGCCCTGGTTACAAATTCACTCGCCTCAGATAGACTGGGTTTCAGGTCAGCTAACGAGCTGGTCGTCCCATTGTTACCATCATTGTTTAGCAAAAGTAACCATGGGTAATACCAATATTCAGGTTGAAGGTGTACCGAGACAATATGCAGAATTTGCTGACGTCTTCTGTCCTAAGTCAGCGGACAAACTTCCCCCCTATCGTACCTACGATTGTCCCATCGATCTGAGATCTGGTTGTATGCCGCCCAGGGGTCATCTGTATAATCTATCTGGACCTGAGAAACTAGTCATGCTAGAATACATCAGGGAAAACTTGGCGAAAGGGTTCATCCGTCCCTCTCGTTCACCAGCAGGGGCAGGTTTCTTCTTTGTAAAGAAAAAAGACGGAGGCCTCCGTCCTTGTATTGATTACCGAGGGCTGAATAAGATCACAGTGAAAAACCGCTACCCGTTGCCTTTGGTTGACGATTTGTTCACGCAGGTGACCAATGCCAAGATTTTTTCCAAGCTAGATCTCAGGGGTGCATACAATCTAGTCCGTATCAGGGATGGTGACGAATGGAAGACGGCCTTCAACACACACGACGGGCATTACGAGTACCTAGTGATGCCTTTCGGGTTGTGCAACGTGCCGGCCGTCTTCCAGGAGTTAATCAATGAGGTGTTCAGGGAAGTGTTGGGGAAGTTTGTTCTGGTTTACTTGGACGATATACTGATCTTTTCGTCCAGTCTCTCTGAACATCACCAGCATGTTAGATGGGTTTTAAAAAAGTTAAGACAGAATCAACTTTATGCAAAACTAGAGAAATGCCTCTTTGATGTAGAGTCAGTAGCCTTCTTGGGGTACATTATCTCCACATCTGGTCTCTCGATGGACCCAGGGAAGGTTTCGGCTGTCCTGGAGTGGCCTCAGCCTGTGGGGCTGAAGGCACTTCAGAGATTCCTGAGGTTTGCCAATTATTACAGAAGGTTCATCAAGGGGTACTCAACCATCATCGCTCCTCTCACCAGCCTCACCAGGAAAGGGGCTGACACTCATCACTGGTCACCAGAGGCTCATGCGGCCTTTTCGAACCTAAAGAAACTGTTTTGTTCTGCCCCGATACTGAGGCATGTTGATGTCGCCTTCCCCTTCATTGTGGAGGTTGATGCCTCAGAGGTAGGGGTGGGAGCTATATTATCTCAGAAGTCAGGCTTGCAAGGCAAGTTGCACCCATGTGCCTATTTTTCTCGCAGATTTTCACCCGTCGAGAAAAACTATGACATTGGCAACCGTGAGCTCCTGGCCATCAAATTGGCGTTTGAGGAATGGCGACACTGGTTAGAGGTTGCAGAACACATTATTACAGTTTATACAGATCACAAAAATTTGGAGTATATTGAGGGGGCTAAGAGACTTAGCCCTCGCCAGGCCCGGTGGTCCCTGTTTTTTGCAAGATTCAGATTTGTAATCACGTCTACTCCCGGAAGTAAGAATGTCAAGGCCGATGCTCTCTCCAGGTGTTTTGAGCCCGAGTCAGTGCAGCCTGCAGTTCCTGAAACCATCCTACCCCCAAAGGTAGTTTTGGCAGCCACTGAGACATGGAGAGATTGGACAGCCACGTTGAGTCCTTACACACAGGATGTACCAGAGGGAAAGCCTGAGGGGATC
This sequence comes from Hyperolius riggenbachi, assembly GCF_040937935.1. Classification (NCBI taxonomy): domain Eukaryota; kingdom Metazoa; phylum Chordata; class Amphibia; order Anura; family Hyperoliidae; genus Hyperolius; species Hyperolius riggenbachi. Next base: position 288,539,418 of record NC_090654.1, on the reverse strand, counting down.
ATATTTGTGCCGTTGCCTTTCCGCTTGCAAATCCTACAATTCTTTCATTCTCACAAGAATGCTGGTCATCCTGGAGCCACCAGAACTCAGGATCTACTAGCTAGATGTGTCTGGTGGCCTACTCTGCCTATAGATTGTAAGGAATTTGTAAGAGAGTGTGCTGTATGTGCAAGAAGTAAACCCTCTCGTCAGGCCCCTGTTGGCACTTTACAGTCTTTGCCAGTCCCCAATGAACCCTGGACTCATCTGGGTTCTCCCCATTCCAGGTGGTGTCAGGGAGATCACCTAAGTTTGCTCCTTTTTCAGTCGCTTCCACTCCTTTCCCAGCTCTGGAGGATTGGAAAAGGGCTCTGAAAGATATTTGGGCAATGGCTAAGAGGAACCTAGGGAAAGCTTTTTAAACCCAGAAGAAGCAGGCAGATAAACATCGGTCTATAGAGTGGAGATTCTCTCCAGGAGATTTGGTGTGGGTGTCCACTCGTCACTTGGCCTTAAAACAATTGTCACCCAAGTTGGGCCCTAAATTCATAGGACCTTTTCCTGTGGCCAAGAAAATCAATAAAGGCACGTATGTCAGTGCTATATAAATACATAATAATAATATGGTAGGACATTAGACTATGACTATGGTGGGATTAGAGGGTGAGCTCCTCTGAGGACAGTCAGTGACATGACTATGTACTCTGTAAAGTGCCGCTGAAGATGTCACTGCTGTATAAATACATACTAATAATATGGTTGGACATTACACTATGACTATGGTAGGATTAGAGTGTGAGCTCCTCTGAGGACAGTCAGTGACATGACTATTAGGGATGGGCCGAACTTCCGATTTTCGGTTCGCAAACAGTGTTTGCGAACTTTCGCGGAAGGTTCGGTTAGCGCGAACTTTTGCGAACCGCAATAGACTTCAATGGGGAGGCGAACTTCAAAATTGTACAAAATTTCTGCTGACTGCAAAAATGATAGAAAAGATGTTTCATGGGGTCTAATACCTGGAGGAAGACATGGTTGAGTGAAATACACATCAAAAGTCCCAGAAAAAAATCTGGATTTAATACAAAGCAGTGTTTTAAGGTCAGAAATCTCATTGAATTCAATTGCAGGCCTACACTGCTTTATGACATCAGGAATCTCTCTCTCTTTCTCCCTCACTGTCGGTCTCATCTTCCAGGGAATTGTAGTATTTCAAAAGCCAGCTTACATACCGTGGCTGGTAATTGAACCCAGGCTGGGTTGGGAATTGAACCCAGGCCTCAGTGTGCAGTAGGTAACTCATTTAACCACTATACCACCAACCACACTACATGCTGAAGCCAGCCTAGCATGTACCATTATGATCAATCCAAGAGAAAAAGTAGCTTGCTTAATCCACGGAATTGTACTATATCAAAAGCCATCTTACATACCGTGGCTGGGAATTGAGCCCAGGCTGGGCTGGGAATTGAACCCAGGTCTCAGTGTGCAGTAGGTAACTCATTTAACCACTATACCACCAACAACACTACATGCTGAAGCCAGCCTAGCATGTACCATTGTGATATACCCAAGAGAAAAAAGGATCTCTCTCTCTCTCTCTCTCTCTCTAGGACTTGATGCCATTGAAGTGAATTTTCAGCTTAAAACCATCAACGGATTCCGGCAGAATTTCACAGGCAATTTCGGAATTCCGCCAGATTGAAAAAGCAATTCCGTTCCGACCAAACGGAACGGAATGACCAATTTCCGCCTAAAATACAATTTCGCGGAAAGCGGTGACCATCCCTACTAGAGAGAGAGAGAGAGAGAGAGAGAGAGAAATGAATCTACCTGGCTATCTGGAGTTCTCTTCGGACTACTCTTGAACACAAAAGGCAAGGCCATGCCTGGGTGAGCTTGAACCACCAACCTTGCAGTTAACAGCCAAACACACTAACCAATTGTGCCACACAGACTGTGTACCACAAAAACTTTGCATGCAGTTGCTGTTGAATGATTTTATGGGATGTATGTGTGTCTTTTGGAGGGAGGAAGTAAGTCTGCTCCAAGAAGTTTCAGCATGTAGTGTGGTTGGTGGTATAGTGGTTAAATGAGTTACCTACCGCACACTGAGACCTGGGTTCAATTCCCAGCCACGGTATGTAAGCTGGCTTTTGATATAGTACAATTCCGTGGATTAAGCAAGCTAATTTTTCTCTTGGATTGATCATAATGGTACATGCTAGGCTGGCTTCAGCATGTAGTGTGGTTGGTGGTATAGTGGTTAAATGAGTTACCTACTGCCCACTGAGACCTGGGTTCAATTCCCAGCCTAGCCTGGGTTCAATTCCCAGCCACGATATGTAAACTGCCTTTTGATATAGTTCAATTCCGTGGATTAAGCAAGCTAATTTTTCTCTTGGATTGATCATAATGGTACATGCTAGGCTGGCTTCAGCATGTAGTGTGGTTGGTGGTATAGTGGTTAAATGAGTTACCTACTGCACACTGAGACCTGGGTTCAATTCCCAGCCACGGTATGTAAGCTGGCTTTTGATATAGTACAATTCCGTGGATTAAGCAAGCTAATTTTTCTCTTGGATTGATCATAATGGTACATGCTAGGCTGGCTTCAGCATGTAGTGTGGTTGGTGGTATAGTGGTTAAATGAGTTACCTACCGCACACTGAGACCTGGGTTCAATTCCCAGCCACAGTATGGAAGCTGGCTTTTGATATAGTACAATTCTGTAGATTAAGCAAGCTAATTTTTCTCTTGATTGATTATAATGGTACATGCTAGGCTGGCTTCAACATGTAGTGTGGTTGGGTTCAATTCCCAGCCTAGCCTGGGCTCAATTCCCAGCCACGGTATGTAAGATGGCTTTTGATATAGTACAATTCCGTGGATTAAGCAAGCTACTTTTTCTCTTGGATTGATCATAATGGTACATGCTAGGCTGGCTTCAGCATGTAGTGTGGTTGGTGGTATAGTGGTTAAATGAGTTACCTACTGCACACTGCGACCTGGGTTCAATTCCCAGCCACGGAATTTAAGCTGGCTTTTGAAATACTACAATTCTCTGGAAGATGAGACCCTCCGGGAGAGAGGGAGAGAAAGAGTGCAGTCTGATTGGTGACAATGTGCCTGCTGACTGTGATGTAGAGGGTCAAAGTTCTGCTCAATGGAGCATTATGGGGCGAATCGAACTTCCGGGAAAGTTCACCTTCACCGGCGAAGGAGAACCACCCGAAGTTCGCCTGGAACCGTTCGGGCCATCTCTAATGACTATGTACTCTGTAAAGTGCTGCAGAAGATGTCAGTGCTATATAAATACATAATAATAATATGGTAGGACACTAGACTATGACTATGGTAGGATTAGAGTGTGAGCTCCTCTGAGGACAATCAGTGACATGACTATGTACTCTGTAAAGTGCTGCAGAAGATGTCAGTGCTATATAAATACATAACAATAATATGGTAGGACATTAGACTATGACTATGGTAGGATTAGATTGTGAGCTCCTCTGAAGACAGTCAGTGACATGACTATGTACTCTGTACAGCGCTGCGTAATATGTTAGCATTATATGACTACTAAACAATAATAAAAATGTGATTTAATCTCTGAAAAGATAGTTACCTTGTGATGATACCAGTAGCTATCCTATAAGGAATATTATTTCCTAAGTAGGAAGTGTGACCTAACATGTAATTATATTGATAACATTAGTAAAGGCGCATCTGAAGCTCAGCTTCCTCATGCTGCATTGCTACATACTGGGATTCCCAAGTAGATTGATTTCCTTGTGACGCCAGCAGTGTCATTTCCTACGCTTCTTCCTACTACACAGTTAGTCGTGTTAGGGCGGAGTACATGGACCTTTGTGACATCTCCTCATATGTCATATTCACATTAATGTCAGCTGCAGTTTGAAGTCAGGGGACCAGTTTTTCCAGATTCACATGGAGGATGTTTGTCATCAGATGAAGTGGAAGTCTGAGCACTAAGGATAGCGACCTAACTACAAGCTCTGTGCACAGTAATCCTTAATGGCAACCCAAGGGGAGAAGGAGGTTTGTGGAAGGAGTCGTGGGGTGGTGTATGTGGTAGCATGGGGGGTTGTTCTATAGACAGTGTCAGTACATATAAAAGTCCTGGCAGCACCAGCCCCTAACCACTAACCAGGGCCGGATATAACAGCGCTGCGTAATATGTTGGCGCTTTATAAATACAACAAATAAATAAATAAATTTACCTCAAAGGAGACTATAGGCACAGATGTCCTGGCAGCTTATGGTGTGTACACACTTGAAAAATTAATGAAAGATCACAGAACAATTTTACCCCCTTCCATGTAGTATGAGAGCCACACCTACACAGTCTATTCTATGGAGCTGCACTCCCCATCAGACAGAAATCTTACCCCCTTCCATGTAGTATGAGAGCCACACCTACACAGTCTATTCTATGGAGCTGCACTCCCCCATCAGACAGAAATCTTACCCCCTTCCATGTAGTATGAGAGCCACACCTACACAGTCTATTCTATGGAGCTGCACTCCCCATCAGACAGAAATCTTACCCCCTTTCATGTAGTATGAGAGCCATACTCTACACAGTCTATTCTATGGAGCTGCACTCCACATCAGACAGAAATCTTACCCCCTTCCATGTAGTATGAGAGCCACACCTACACAGTCTATTCTATGGAGCTGCACTCCCCATCAGACAGAAATATTACCCCCTTCCATGTAGTATGAGAGCCATACCTACACAGTCTATTCTATGGAGCTGCACTCCCCATTAGATAGAGATCTTACCCCCTTCCATGTAGTATGAGAGCCACACCTACACAGTCTATTCTATGGAGCTGCACTCCCCATCAGACAGAAATCTTACCCCCTTCCATGTAGTATGAGAGCCACACCTACACAGTCTATTCTATAGAGCTGAACTCCCCATCAGACAGAAATCTTACCCCCTTCCATGTAGTATGAGAGCCACACCTACACAGTCTATTCTATGGAGCTGCACTCCCCCATCAGATAGAAATCTTACCCCCTTCCATGTAGTATGAGAGCCACACCTACACAGTCTATTCTATGGAGCTGCACTCCCCATCAGACAGAGATCTTACCCCCTTCCATGTAGTATGAGAGCCACACCTACACAGTCTATTCTATGGAGCTGCACTCCCCATCAGATAGAAATCTTACCCCCTTCCATGTAGTATGAGAGCCACACCTACACAGTCTATTCTATGGAGCTGTACTCCCCATCAGACAGAAATCTTACCCCCTTCCATGTAGTATGAGAGCCACACTCTACACAGTATATTCTATGGAGCTGCACTCCCCATCAGACAGAAATCTTACCCCCTTCCATGTAGTATGAGAGCCACACCTACACAGTCTATTCTATAGAGCTGAACTCCCCATCAGACAGAAATCTTACCCCCTTCCATGTAGTATGAGAGCCACACCTACACAGTCTATTCTATGGAGCTGCACTCCCCATCAGATAGAAATCTTACCCCCTTCCATGTAGTATGAGAGCCACACCTACACAGTCTATTCTATGGAGCTGCACTCCCCCATCAGATAGAAATCGTACCCCCCTTCCATGTAGTATGAGAGCCACACCTACACAGTCTATTCTATGGAGCTGCACTCCCCATCAGACAGAAATCTTACCCCCTTCCATGTAGTATGAGAGCCATACTCTACACAGTCTATTCTATGGAGCTGCACTCCCCATCAGACAGAAATCTTACCCCCTTCCATGTAGTATGAGAGCCACACCTACACAGTCTATTCTATGTAGCTGCACTCCCCATCAGACAGAAATCTTACCCCCTTCCATGTAGTATGAGAGCCATACTCTACACAGTCTATTCTATGGGGCTGCACTCCCCATCAGACATAAATCTTACCCCCTTCCATGTAGTATGAGAGCCATACCTACACAGTCTATTCTATGGAGCTATAGATAAACCAGAGGCGCCAATAGGATAAAAAATAGTGCCAATATTAAAACCATAAAATTTGTGGGTGGCAATGGTGGAGTTGCCCACCCTACAAACAACGAAGACCAATTTGTATGGTAAAACAATTTTAATCAATTTAGTACTCCTAATAACAAAACAGTTTGCAACGCGTTTCACGGGACACAAGCCCGCTTCCTCAGGCAAAAGCAATTACAAGCAGGAGCAACTGCAAAATAAAAAAAAAATAAAAAGACATATATACACGAAACAATCAATAAAAGGACAAATAAAAACCATAAAAAGCCAATAATACAACTCTGATCAAAAATTGATTATAAAATTGGTCATGAATAAACTGATTGTGCATGATTACGCCCACATGAAAAATTAACTGCACAAAGATGATTGTAATTTTTGTCCTAAAGACAATTATCTTGTAGTCCCTGTCAGCAATATAAAACCTTAACTTTAATTTATATGTTCATAATTATAATATACATGAAAAGCGCCTCATTAAAACTGTAATTCATCATAATTATGGCTCTCAAAAAGTGATTCATATATCTCTCTGGGCCAGAAAAATAAACTTAAATTTATAATTTATAAGTTTCCACAATTGATGATATCTATATACACGACAAGAACAATATAATGTCATCATATGTCTCTGTTTTCATTGGGTGAAATGTATATACACCCAGATATAGGGGAAAAAAAAACGACATAAAGTGACATAACATTTTAGAGTTGATAGGTAAATGTGCGCATGTTCCTTAATACACAAATATATAGGGAGAACCTGACATAAAGCTTTAGAGTTGGTAGGTCAGTATTGCACATGTCCCCTGATTAATAAATAAACTAACTAACAGACAAACAAACATCTGAACTAAACAGGAGCTCTAAAAACGTTCCCTTATGCATACTAAATGGTCTTGCGTCAGTCTATCTGGACTAAATGTACGGCTGTAGGTGTTTGAACCCTAGTGTATACAGCCCGTGGTGAGAGTAGTAGATGAGGTAATAAGCAGTGATAGAAACATAAACATAGGTTCAGCGAACTTACCCCAGCAATGGTCTGAACTGGCTTGGCACCTCTGTGCTCGCTGGGTGCCATGGCTGCTGCTATATACCCCACGCTCGATACTAGCTTGTAGTGGGCGTGGCTCAGGGTCAGCCGTGCGCGGAAGTGGACGCTAACCGTCACACCACATTTGGTTACACGTCCCCGGCGGAATTGCGTCAGATGAGGGCATGAGTTCAGTATGGCCATGTTTGCTTAGGCTAATGCTGGATCTTCAGGGGGCGGAAGTGCGTCATGTGTGGGCTAGAAGCCATAGACGCCATGTTAGGTGCTGGAGGATGAGCGCCTCTGGTGCTTCCAATATATAGGGGCCGACAAAGGGCCAAGCTTTAATAAGGGGTACCTAAAGATAATAGTGCCCATCTGTATAATAAAGTAAGTAACAAAATCTTTGAGGTATTGAAAAGTAGAAGAATTACGAGAATTACGAGAACGGAGCTGTCTCATAGTAGTAAATATTGTATATTGTACCCTTGCCCCATCTAGTGGTTAAAACGCAGATTGCAGTAATTGGGACATATTGGGAGGTGTCTATAGCTTATTAGACTGGGAGCATAGTAGCCAATATGCTATGTGTTATACTGGACCCAGGGGTATGGTATGGTGATTTCTCTAGATAGAGCGCTGAACAAGATAATATTGCCCACCTTATTGGGAGTAGAAGTAATAGTCATGACGATGATAATAATGATAATAAACATAATAATAAGACCAAGTAAAAGGTTAATCATAAGGAAGAATACAATGATCACATGAAATGTGATGTATACAATTATAGATTGTGAATTTAAAACATAATATAACTATGAATTTTATATAAAAATGAAAGAGGAGAGCGACTGTTCTGGGATAAAAATTAAAAATAAATGGTAAATTGTAAAAATATATAAAAACATTTTTTAAAAACTATATATATATATAAAAAGGGGGAAAAGGGAAATAAAATAAAATAAAACCCTATAGCGTCGGGCCATATAAGATAGATACCAACAACCATAGTATACTGATACTATGTGTTAGTCATATATATACCCATCCGTGCCTCTAAGAGTATTTGTTGTATATTTGTTTCAATGATAGCACACAGTCACAATGATGATCATAAAAAATTAAAATATGACGTATAGCTAGGGGTCCCTATCTGTTGCACTAAACCCGCCTAGCTATTATGTTGTTGTATATTGTGTTGTTGTATGGTACTTCTAAAAGGTTTTCTCCAATTGTTCATTCAGCCCCAAGGGCACTAGAGTTTTTAGGGTTTGGATCCAGAACATCTCCCTATTTTTTAGGGTCTGGATCGCATTTGGTATCAGCGGATTAATTTGTTCTAGGGCTACGAATGAAAGCAATGATACATTTCTACTATGAATTTGGTCAAAATGTCTGGATAGACTGTGCGTGGCCAGGCCTTTAAGGATGTTACGCCTGTGTTGTCCAATTCTGTCCCGTAGTTGTTGGCTGGTGCGTCCCACATATTGTACATCACAGGGACAGGTCGCCACGTAAATGACCATTTTTGAGTCACAGTCTATATGTTTTTTGATGGGGTAGGAGATCTCGTTGACTGTTGCTACCAGATGATCTACATTCGTTATGAAGGAACACGCTAAACAACGTGTCTTGTTACATGGAAAGGACCCTACTGGTCGGGAAGGTGTTTTTAAAAATGTCCTGATTGAAACTTTTATTACCTCACTTATAACCACTTATCTCCAATAATACACTATCGGGGGCTCTCGATTGTTTCTCCTTTTTCTCATTACATACCTACCGAGGACAAGTCCTACGGCCAATCGATTGCAGACCCCATAGAGTTTGGATCGTCAATTGATCACATACAATATACCGGAAGAATGAACTTCATCGAACAAAGGAACACACACAGAAATGACCTTCTTGCAGTATTCAAAAAACCAAGTATACCAGATGCCCTGGGGAAATTACAGGACCCCCCATCCAAGGACATTGAGGTTCAGATTGACTTAAAACCCATATTCCAAAAATTAGAAAATGCTCTGAAGGACGAATTTTTCCATCAGGCTGATATCTCTATGCAACAGACCTATATAGAGGAGAAAATTTCTCCAGACGGCATAAGGGTTAAAACGCTCTCCGCCTTCCCAAAAGATACAGTCTTCACAGAGGATTGGTATCAATATTTAGAAACTTGCTCAGAAGGCATGATGACAAGAATCATCCATAAACGTACCTCCCTAATAGATGAGATCCAGCCTATTATAAAGGAGTGTAGGGAAACATTAGTTCCCCACACCGGAAGTGTAAAATACCAAGCACTCATGTCAAACATGATTACTAGAGTGAGGAAATTTGAACATGACACAACGGATAACAAACTTGGGAAACTAAATAGAGATAGACTGGCATATGCCGAACACAGGGAAAGGGAAAGAAAACCCAGAGGACCCTTACCACCACCGAGGCACCCAGACCCTCCCATACATCCCAAAGAACAATATACACCTAGGCCCACACCAGCTAATGGACCATACATACCGGTGGGCACCTCCTCTAATATCCCCCAGTTAATGAAACTCAACATCCCCCCACCACCTTTCCTTTATCCCAATTTCCCCCCTCCCCCTATCACTCAGATGCTCAAAAAACCAGTGGACCCAACCACCACACTCACAGTAATAAACCATATCTCTAATAAATCCCCCCAAACAACACTACCCCCAATACAGGAACCTAATACACTCGAAAATAAACAGATTCCAGTGACAAACGAGATTCCCCCTCCATCAGGATTACACAAATTCGCCTTTTCTAAAACACCAACACTACAAAACCTTCCACTCTTTAGTGGTTCGGTGGGATCACGACCCAGCCTAAATGGTCCAAAAATAAGGAAAATAAAGAAAACGGTGACTCACAACTCACTGGATAAACAAAAAACGCAGTCTATTGTGGAACTTCTGAACTCACCTAAATTTACTTTCACAAAAGGACCACCACCCCCCACTCTGTTTAGACACACAGCCAACCCACCAGTCAAAGTAGTTGGCCATTATGATATTGAATTTACTCACACCTCGGGCCCATCAGGCGATCCTTCGGAACCTAGAGCGGAGGCCATCACCAAAACAGAATCGACCTCATCGGACAATATTAATATTAACGTAGAGGCTAGCCTACCAGATCCAAACCATGATGCAGGGAATACCTTAATCACAATAACCCAAAACTCCTTCACCAATATTAATCAAGCAATAGTGGAAGAGAACCTTACACAATTTAGCACCTACAGCACTCAGGATAGCACCTCTTCATCATTCCAAGATAACATCCACAACACACCCACACAAGAGCCATCATCACCCAATCCCAACAATCTAGCACCAGAAAGCCCAAATGAACACTCAGAATCTTTTTTAGATCTTCCACCCACCCTCACCACCCACCCGCCAGACTCATTACACAAACAACTCCCCAGTCCGAAACCAATACGTATGTTCCTTCAACCTAAAAGCATGCGCAAACGCTCATACCAGGACGCAGGAAACGAGGGTCAAGGGGTAGGGGCGGAAGAAAAAAGGAACAGAACCTAGCTATATCCACGGGTAGTAGCACCAAATCCATCTTTAATTTATCCAGCTATATACTCAAAGAAAATGAGACAAAATTGCTGAGCAAGGGACTGTCTTTTTGTCCTACCAACATGGCCCAACTGAGTGAACTATATACAGATCTTAACACTTTTGTCCGAAAACTCACTTTGAAAAGACATTTTGCATTAAAGAAAATAGACAAAACCACAATGCCAATCTTGACTCAAGATAACACTACACCAACAATCACGGTAAATGAACAGGAAATACAATTGGAAAAATGTATAGTAACCTCTCTAAAAGGCCGCTCCAGGTTTTATCCCACAGCCTCCAAGGGGAATTTTATAGAAACATTTTATGCATTGGCACTGGAGGACCTACAAAAATTAAGTCAGGATAACTTAAAATTCCCCTCCAACTTGACACAATCTGAAAAAATTGCCCTCAATAACCTTAAAAACAATACAAACTTGGTCATCAAACCCGCAGATAAGGGAGGAGGAATAGTCTTACTCAATAGAGAGGACTATATCAAGGAATCTCACCGCTTACTTCAAGATCCCATCAGCTATTGTACACTGTCTTCTGATCCCACTATTGTATATCATACGGCACTGAAAACCTTCATTAACACGGCTATGATGGATGGCTTGATCACTAAAAATGAGAAGAATTTCATTATGATTGAGAACCCCACTACCCCCTTCTTTTACCAATTACCAAAAATACATAAGAATTTGCAAAACCCCCCAGGAAGACCCATAATATCCGGCATTAATTCTATCACCAGTAATTTATCAAAGTATGTTGATCAGCACCTACAGAAATATGTGCGCCAACTAGACTCCTACACAAGAGATTCTCAACACCTTATAGACCTACTTAAGGATCACGACTGGAAATCCGACTATACATGGCTGACATGTGACGTAACAGCCCTGTACACCAACATCACGCATGAGTTTGGGACTGAAGCCACACAATACTTTTTGCAGTCAGACCCAGACATGCCACAGAAACAAAAAAGCTTCTTGTTACAATGTGTTGAATTCATATTAACACATAATTATTTCTCCTTTATGGACACCATCTACCAGCAAATAGGGGGTACAGCTATGGGCAGCAGCTTTGCGCCCAGTTATGCTAACCTGGCCATGGGATTACTTGAAATCATCTATATCCATAATAACAACCCATTTCGTGATCACATTGTACTATACAAACGGTACATTGATGATCTAGTGTTCATCTGGCAGGGCGACACAACATTGATTCCGCAATTTCTCAATTACCTTAATTCAAACAGAGCCAAGCTTTCTTTCACCTCCCAGCATAGCAACATAGCTCTGGAGTTTTTGGATCTAGTCTTGTTCCATAACGAGGGGAAAATCAAAACCAAAACTTTTTTTAAACAGGTTGATTCAAATAGCTATATTCACTTTGACAGTTTCCACTACAAACCATGGACCACCAACACCCCGTATAACCAATTCAAACGCATCTATAAAAACTGTACGGACATACAAGATTATGAAACCCAATCCAAAACTCTGGTTAATAAATTTAAGGAAAGAAAATACCCGAAAAAACTCATACAAAATGCCAAATTCAAAGCTAGGTATCCCCACACATCCTCGAAAACCGACAGTAACACATCATATAATAATTCAGAAACCACACTACGATTTATCACCAAATATAATGCACAACATACAAACATAAAAAATATTTTAACCCATAGGTGGGAAATCCTGCAACAGGACCCATACTTACGAGACTGTATCCCAAAAAAACCAATAATGACATTCCGCAGAGCACCCAACCTTCGCAACCTACTGGCACCAAGCAAAATCAGGACATTTTTAAAAACACCTTCCCGACCAGTAGGGTCCTTTCCATGTAACAAGACACGTTGTTTAGCGTGTTCCTTCATAACGAATGTAGATCATCTGGTAGCAACAGTCAACGAGATCTCCTACCCCATCAAAAAACATATAGACTGTGACTCAAAAATGGTCATTTACATGGCGACCTGTCCCTGTGATGTACAATATGTGGGACGCACCAGCCAACAACTACGGGACAGAATTGGACAACACAGGCGTAACATCCTTAAAGGCCTGGCCACGCACAGTCTATCCAGACATTTTGACCAAATTCATAGTAGAAATGTATCATTGCTTTCATTCGTAGCCCTAGAACAAATTAATCCGCTGATACCAAATGCGATCCAGACCCTAAAAAATAGGGAGATGTTCTGGATCCAAACCCTAAAAACTCTAGTGCCCTTGGGGCTGAATGAACAATTGGAGAAAACCTTTTAGAAGTACCATACAACAACACAATATACAACAACATAATAGCTAGGCGGGTTTAGTGCAACAGATAGGGACCCCTAGCTATACGTCATATTTTAATTTTTTATGATCATCATTGTGACTGTGTGCTATCATTGAAACAAATATACAACAAATACTCTTAGAGGCACGGATGGGTATATATATGACTAACACATAGTATCAGTATACTATGGTTGTTGGTATCTATCTTATATGGCCCGACGCTATAGGGTTTTATTTTATTTTATTTCCCTTTTCCCCCTTTTTATATATATATATAGTTTTTAAAAAATGTTTTTATATATTTTTACAATTTACCATTTATTTTTAATTTTTATCCCAGAACAGTCGCTCTCCTCTTTCATTTTTATATAAAATTCATAGTTATATTATGTTTTAAATTCACAATCTATAATTGTATACATCACATTTCATGTGATCATTGTATTCTTCCTTATGATTAACCTTTTACTTGGTCTTATTATTATGTTTATTATCATTATTATCATCGTCATGACTATTACTTCTACTCCCAATAAGGTGGGCAATATTATCTTGTTCAGCGCTCTATCTAGAGAAATCACCATACCATACCCCTGGGTCCAGTATAACACATAGCATATTGGCTACTATGCTCCCAGTCTAATAAGCTATAGACACCTCCCAATATGTCCCAATTACTGCAATCTGCGTTTTAACCACTAGATGGGGCAAGGGTACAATATACAATATTTACTACTATGAGACAGCTCCGTTCTCGTAATTCTCGTAATTCTTCTACTTTTCAATACCTCAAAGATTTTGTTACTTACTTTATTATACAGATGGGCACTATTATCTTTAGGTACCCCTTATTAAAGCTTGGCCCTTTGTCGGCCCCTATATATTGGAAGCACCAGAGGCGCTCATCCTCCAGCACCTAACATGGCGTCTATGGCTTCTAGCCCACACATGACGCACTTCCGCCCCCTGAAGATCCAGCATTAGCCTAAGCAAACATGGCCATACTGAACTCATGCCCTCATCTGACGCAATTCCGCCGGGGACGTGTAACCAAATGTGGTGTGACGGTTAGCGTCCACTTCCGCGCACGGCTGACCCTGAGCCACGCCCACTACAAGCTAGTATCGAGCGTGGGGTATATAGCAGCAGCCATGGCACCCAGCGAGCACAGAGGTGCCAAGCCAGTTCAGACCATTGCTGGGGTAAGTTCGCTGAACCTATGTTTATGTTTCTATCACTGCTTATTACCTCATCTACTACTCTCACCACGGGCTGTATACACTAGGGTTCAAACACCTACAGCCGTACATTTAGTCCAGATAGACTGACGCAAGACCATTTAGTATGCATAAGGGAACGTTTTTAGAGCTCCTGTTTAGTTCAGATGTTTGTTTGTCTGTTAGTTAGTTTATTTATTAATCAGGGGACATGTGCAATACTGACCTACCAACTCTAAAGCTTTATGTCAGGTTCTCCCTATATATTTGTGTATTAAGGAACATGCGCACATTTACCTATCAACTCTAAAATGTTATGTCACTTTATGTCGTTTTTTTTTTCCCCTATATCTGGGTGTATATACATTTCACCCAATGAAAACAGAGACATATGATGACATTATATTGTTCTTGTCGTGTATATAGATATCATCAATTGTGGAAACTTATAAATTATAAATTTAAGTTTATTTTTCTGGCCCAGAGAGATATATGAATCACTTTTTGAGAGCCATAATTATGATGAATTACAGTTTTAATGAGGCGCTTTTCATGTATATTATAATTATGAACATATAAATTAAAGTTAAGGTTTTATATTGCTGACAGGGACTACAAGATAATTGTCTTTAGGACAAAAATTACAATCATCTTTGTGCAGTTAATTTTTCATGTGGGCGTAATCATGCACAATCAGTTTATTCATGACCAATTTTATAATCAATTTTTGATCAGAGTTGTATTATTGGCTTTTTATGGTTTTTGTTTGTCCTTTTATTGATTGTTTCGTGTATATATGTCTTTTTATTTTTTTTTATTTTGCAGTTGCTCCTGCTTGTAATTGCTTTTGCCTGAGGAAGCGGGCTTGTGTCCCGTGAAACGCGTTGCAAACTGTTTTGTTATTAGGAGTACTAAATTGATTAAAATTGTTTTACCATACAAATTGGTCTTCGTTGTTTGTAGGGTGGGCAACTCCACCATTGCCACCCACAAATTTTATGGTTTTAATATTGGCACTATTTTTTATCCTATTGGCGCCTCTGGTTTATCTATAACGTGATTATCCACCTGGTGGATGGGTGTGGACACCCCTCTTTTTTCTGCACAGAGAGCGACTTCTTAACCTGAGCGGGGACAGGTATAATCTCCCCGTCTGTGATACAAGTGGTTGCCTAATCTCGGCAACCCATACTTGTGAGTATAAACTTTTATTACCTCACTTATAACCACTTATCTCCAATAATACACTATCGGGGGCTCTCGATTGTTTCTCCTTTTTCTCATTATATATTCTATGGAGCTGCTCTCCCCATCAGATAGAAATCTTACCCCCTTCCATGTAGTATGAGAGCCACACCTACACAGTCTATTCTATGGAGCTGCACTCCCCATCAGACAGAAATCTTACCCCCTTCCATGTAGTATGAGAGCCATACTCTACACAGTCTATTCTATGGAGCTGCACTCCCCATCAGACAGAAATCTTACCCCCTTCCATGTAGTATGAGAGCCATACCTACACAGTCTATTCTATGGAGCTGCACTCCCCATCAGACAGAAATCTCACCCCCTTCCATGTAGTATGAGAGCCACACCTACACAGTCTATTCTATGGAGCTGCACTCCCCATCAGACAGAAATCTTACCCCCTTCCATGTAGTATGAGAGCCATACTCTACACAGTCTATTCTATGGAGCTGCACTCCCCATCAGACAGAAATCTTACCCCCTTCCATGTAGTATGAGAGCCATACCTACACAGTCTATTCTATGGAGCTGCACTCCCCATCAGACAGAAATCTCACCCCCTTCCATGTAGTATGAGAGCCACACCTGCACAGTCTATTCTATGGAGCTGCACTCCCCATCAGATAGAAATCTTTGCAAGATGCTGCACACACAGATGCCCGTACACATGCAACAGATCAGTATGTGCAAAAGATCTGTTCCTGCCAAAGAACCATTCCTGCAAAATGCATTCATAGTCTATGATATCTGCAGATCATAATACACACCTTGTTTAACTGACATCCATCTGCAGATCTGACAATCATCTGCAGATCTGAAAATCCATCCTGGTGGATCTGATCTGCAGATGAATGTCTGTTAAACAAGGTGTGTATGATGATCTGCAGATATCATAGGCTATGAATGCATTTTGCAGATACTGATCTGTTGTGTGTGTACTGTACAGCATCTGTGTGTGCAGCATCTTGCAAAGATTTCTGTCTGATGGGGAGTTCAGCTCCATATAATAGACTGTGTAGGTATGGCTCTCATACTACATGGAAGGGGGTAAAATTGGTCTAAGATCTTCCATTAAACTTTCAAGTGTGTACACACCATTAGCCCCCCCCACCCTCCTCCTTATGAATCTACTCCCCACACCAAGCGGCACTACAAGTGTGCTGTCTGGCCCAGCTGTTGCTTCTCCCTTACTTCCCTTGCCCATCATAGGTAGCTACAGGTGCCCCTTAGTATTAGGTAGCCAATAGTACCCTTAATATTAAGTAGATAGAGGTGCCCCCAAGTATTAGGCAGCTAGAGGAACCTCAGTGTTAGGTAGCTAGAGATGCCCCTGGCTGAAGGGTGATCTGGTCAGTGGAATGCAGAGAGCAGGGTGAGTAACCTCTCATTTACACTCTCATCAGGACTTAGGGAAGGACTCTGGGAGGGGAGTGAGCCGCCTTTTTATCATGAGGCGCCTGTAGACATGTGCCTACATTGCCTTATGGTAAATCCGGCCCTGCCACTAACTAACCTAATCACCCTCAGTAAGTTGGACCTTTTTTGGGAAGGGGGATTGTGTACTGTAGTGATGCTGAAGTAGTCTGCAGAGCCAGTTCTGCTCCATCAGAGATGGACAGAGTGAGTGTAATAAGCTGAGGCTGGGAGCACACTCATCTGTCAGTTTTCTGTATGTGTTTTCTGCACACCATGTGTGTCTGTATGTGTGAAAACATGCACGTTTTATCACAGAAGCTGATGTAACTGATAGAGAAAATGCATGCAGTGCTTCACTGCTGTCTGTTTTATCTGCATGGGGAAAACACATACAAGTGTGCGCTAGTCAGTTGAATAACATTGGTTCTCAGTTTACCTGTGCAGAAACCAAGGGGGGGGGGGGGAGGAAGTTTATCATCACTAACTATCATCACTAACTTACAGTAGGTGGTTAAGAGCTGACAGATTGGAAAGATTTTGGACTACCCCATCTCCTCATGGAGGATTCTCAGCATTACATACAAAAACGCAAATCCAAAAAGAGAAATGCAGAAGGACATTAGACTATGACTATGGTAAGATTAGAGTGTGAGCTCTGAGGACAGTCAGTGACATGACTATGTACTCTGTAAAGTGCTGCAGAAGATGTCAGTGCTATATAAATACATAACAATAATATGGTAGGACATTAGACTATGACGATGACTATGACTATGACTATGACTGCTGCACATTGTATTATAATACCAGTCACTGCCTACCTTTCACTGCATCTGTGTGACCGCACACTGTTTTATATACCAGTCACTGCACACCTTTTCAATGCATCTGTGTGACTGCACATTGTTATATCAGCAGTCACTGCATACCTTTTCACTGCACCTGTGTGACTGCACATTGTTCTACCATCAGTCACTGCATACCTTTCGCTGCACCTGTGTGACTGCACATTGTTATACCAGCAGTCACTGCATACCTTTTCACTGCACTTGTGTGACTGCACATTGTTCTACCGGCAGTCACTGCATACCTTTCACTGCACCTGTGTGACTGCACATTGTATTATACCAGCAGTCAGTGTATGCCTTACACTGCACCTGTGTGACTGAACATTGTATTAGCAAAGTCAGTGCATACCTTTCACTTCATCCTCCCCAATATGGACAAAACAACAGGCAGAGGCAGAGCTAGATGCAGGCCACCCTGCAGGTCTGTTTGAGGTCATGCTGACGTGATTTCGTGCGCCCCTGGACCAAAGTACAGTGTTCAGAAGGCACGTGCCATCAACTCCCAAGATTGTCAGGATGT
The DNA here is from genome assembly GCF_040937935.1 of Hyperolius riggenbachi. NCBI lineage: Eukaryota > Metazoa > Chordata > Amphibia > Anura > Hyperoliidae > Hyperolius > Hyperolius riggenbachi. The sequence continues at coordinate 288,521,223 of NC_090654.1, read as the reverse complement.
ATTTGACTATTTAACACAGAACACCTCATCTTCCTCAGCTTCCGCACGGAACCGTGACATATCTTCCTCCTCCTGCTCTGATTCTGGCACCCCACTTAACACTCAGTCGGCCGCCACCACCAAAGTGAAATCATCCCAGGGCTCAGCGGTGTGGAATTTTTTTTGTGTGTCTGCCTCAGATAAGAGCGATGCCATCTGTACTCTCTGCCACCGAAAATTGAGCCATGGAAAGACCAAGACCCGCATAGGGACAACTGCCTTACGAAGGCACATGATGAAAAAGCACAAACTGCAATGGGATGACCACCTGAGGAAAAGCAGCACACAAAAGCAAAGCCACACACCGCAGTGGAAGATACCAGGCCGCAATTATTTCTCAAAAAAGGGGATACCCAAACTGTACCGTGATGTTGAAAGGCAAGTGGTGACATCTCTGGCACACAGCGTTGGGTCAAGGATGCCTGGTCTGCAAAGCACGGTCAGGCCTGTCCGAAGACTAGCGGCTGCAACAACAAAACAAAAGACATGTACATGTGTCAATATCCCTTTGCTTTGGGGGGGCTCTGATCTCTGGGCTAACGGGGGTCGGCACAGGAGCACGCGATTGCGCGGGGGAGCGCACAGCAGCGAGCAACAGCCCAGCAGCTGCCGCCTGGACATGACAATCACATCCAGGTGGCACGAATGGTTAAAGTGTATCTGAGCTGAAATGTGACATGATGAGATAAACATGTGCATGTACTGTTTTACTTGTTTAATTTTGGTTCCTGAAAGAGTTCATTTCTAGGAATGGAAGTGACAGCTTCTGTCTTTTCCGTTCCTCGTCGGGAATATAGTAAACATCATTGATAAGCAAATTACAGCCATAAACGTTTCCCTGGCAGAGTACAACATCTGAGAGCAGGGAGAGATAAAACGCATTGACTATTTACCTTTTTCTAACACTTAATAGGCTGCCACTGATTAGAGACAGTAAAACATTCAACCTACTTTGTAAATGTTTAAATATAAAAGAAAACTCTGGGATACTTAAAAAAAGTCATTTTTAGGAGTAGGAGGATAAATACAACTGTTTATCTCATCAGATTATTTTCACCTCGGGTTCACTTTAAGGAAATTGCATTCTTCAGAGAACAACAGCTCATCTGTTTTCCATCAAACAAGGGGAGTTTTTCCATCAGTGGAGATAAGGTATTCCCAGTACTCTGATTGCTGCAGTATCCATTACAGAGGCAATGCCATCATTATTCAGCGGTGTGCAGCGTGGACCCGCATGACATGTGACAGCGGGCAGACATTGCTGTAACCGATTCTCGGCATAAATATGGATGGTTTGGCGTTGCTGCTGTAACTGTTACATGTCCACACATTTACACTTGTATTTTTTGGGATGCCCATTGCTTCTCCCAGATTACATAGTTACATAGTTATTTGGGTTGAAAAAAGACATATGTCCATCGAGTTCAACCAGAGAACAAAGTACATCATCAGCCTGCTCCCTCACATATCCCTGTTGATCCAGAGGAAGGTACAACACCAGCCTGCTCCCTCACATATCCCTGTTGATCCAGAGGAAGGTACAACACCAGCCTGCTCCCTCACATATCCCTGTTGATCCAGAGGAAGGCGAAAAACCCCTTACAAGGCCTGGTCCAATTAGCCCCAAAAGGGAAAAAATTCCTTCCCGACTCCAGATGGCAATCAGATAAAATCCCTGGATCAACATCATTAGGCATTACCTAGTAATTGTAGCCATGGATGTCTTTCAACGCAAGGAAAGCATCTAAGCCCCCTTTAAATGCAGGTATAGAGTTTGCCATAACGACTTCCTGTGGCAATGCATTCCACATCTTAATCACTCTTACTGTAAAGAACCCTTTCCTAAATAAATGGCTAAAACTTTTTTCTTCCATGCGCAGATCATGTCCTCTAGTCCTTTGAGAAGGCCTAGGGACAAAAAGCTCATCCGCCAAGCTATTATATTGCCCTCTGATGTATTTATACATGTTAATTAGATCTCCTCTAAGGCGTCTTTTCTCTAGACTAAATAAACCCAGTTTATCTAACCTTTCTTGGTAAGTGAGACCTTCCATCCCACGTATCAATTTTGTTGCTCGTCTCTGCACCTGCTCTAAAACTGCAATATCTTTTTTGTAATGTGGTGCCCAGAACTGAATTCCATATTCCAGATGTGGCCTTACTAGAGAGTTAAACAGGGGCAATATTATACTAGCATCTCGAGTTTTTATTTCCCTTTTAATGCATGCCACAATTTTATTAGCATTAGCTGCAGCGGCTTGGCATTGAGTACGATTATTTAACTTGTTGTCAATGAGTAATCCTAAGTCTTTCTCCAAGTTTGATGTCCCCAACTGTATCCCATTAATAACAGCAAAATCCCCCTATACACTCGCATACAAATGCTCATGCAGATCAATCATCAGCTGCTAATCAAGAAGTAGAGAGTATATCAGCGGCTATGCAGACGGATGATGCCAGCGGCACGTAAGCGGCGATTGGAGCGGGAAGGGAGGTGCGTTGCTCATACAACGCTTTCTCTGCAAAGTGTGGCTGCAGCTTCCCTCTCCATCACTGCACTCCCCTCTCTCACAGTGCTCAGGGCAGTCGCCCGCCTGGCCCGCCTCTAGAAATGGGGCTGCGTAAGGGCCCGTTTCCACTACAGCGAATCTGCATGCGGTTTCTACATGCAAATTCGCATAGCCAATAGGGATGGTCGGAATGCCAATTTCCGATTCCGCGGTAAATCCGCATTCCGTCATGTACCGATTACCGATTCCGCTTTCCGCTACCAATTTCCGCATTCCAATGCGGAATTTCCGCCGGAAATCGCGGAAATTCTGCCCGAATTTAACATCGATTTTCTCAAAAACTATAATGTCTTTTTGAAAACTTTTTTTGCATCTTGTTCAGAAGATCTGTTTAATTAACCCTGACAATTTGGTGTGTCTAGGACTTACAGGGGCTTTGCTATTAACCGCTAAAGTCGGCAGATTTTTACTGTAATGTAAAATGCAGAAAACAGGCAGATGCAGATTTTCTGCATTTTACATTACAGTAAAAATCCGCCGACTTTAGCGGTTAATAGCAAAGCTCCCTTAAAGGGAAGGTTCAGGGAAACCTTTAAAAAATAAAAATCCATATCCACTTACCTGGGGCTTCCTCCAGCCCGTGGCAGGCAGGAGGTGCCCTCGCTGCCGCTCCAGAGGCTTCTGGTCGTCTTCAGTGGCCGACCCGACCTGGCCAGGCCGGCTGCCAGGTCGGGCTCTTCTGCGCTCCAAGGACGGGCTCTTCTGCGTCCCACGCGGGCGCGCTGACGTCATCAGACGTCCTCCGGGCTTTACTGCGCAGGCGCAGTAGTTCTGCGCCTGCGCAGTAAAGCCCGGAGGACGTTCAATGACGTCAGCGCGCCCGCGTGGGACGCAGAAGAGCCCGTCCTTGGAGCGCAGAAGAGCCCGACCTGGCAGCCGGCCTGGCCAGGTCGGGTCGGCCACCGAAGACGATCGGAAGCCTCTGGAGCGGCGGCGAGGGCACCTCCTGCCTGCCACGGGCTGGAGGAAGCCCCAGGTAAGTGGATATGGATTTTTATTTTTTTAAAGGTTTTCCTGAACCTTCCCTTTAAGTCCTAGAAACACCATTTTCGGGGTTTATTAAACCGAATCTTGTGAACAAGATGCAAAAACAAGTTTTCAAAAAGACCTCATAGTTTTTGAGAAAATCGATGTTAAAGTCGGGTGGAATTTCCGCGATTTCCGGCGGAAATCCGTCTACGGCACTTGCATTACCGATTTCCGCATTCCGATGCGGAAATGCAATTTCCGATCGGGATTTCGGAAATTGCATTTCCGTGGAATCCGAATGAGCATCCCTAATAGCCAATGATAGTAAATGGGCCTGTTTCCACTTGTTAGGAAATCTGTGCGGTTTGCTGTGCAGGAAAAATCTGCACCGCATTGCCATCAGAATTCACACACCGCAAGGCTAGTGTGCGATTCGCATGCAATGTAATTAATAGGAAATTCGCATGCGTTTTCGCTATGCAAATTTTCCATGCGAATTCGCGTATGTTTTTGCCTAAAATCAATGTAAAAGCACACAGGCACTGACATGGTTACATTTGCATACTTACAAAAATACGCAAAAACATACGCAAATTCACGTTAAAATTTGCATACAAACACATATGAATACGCATCCGCATGCAAATTAGTTTTGTCGTTTTCCGCAACAAATTTGCACCGCACAAGTGGAAATGGGCCCTAAGCGGGAAGGGAGGTGCGTTGCTCATACAAAGCTTCCTGCTACACTTTCTCTGCAAAGGCTGGATAGTTTAATGGTTAAGGGCTCTGCCTCTGACACAGGAGACCTGGGTTCGAATCTCAGTTCAGTAAGCCAGCACCTATTCAGTAAGGAGTTCTTTGGGCGAGATTCCCTAACACTGCTGCTGCCTACTGAGTGCGCTCTAGGGGCTGCCTCGCAAGCGCTTTGAGTCTGACAGGAGAAAGGCGCTATACAAATACTGCAATAATAATAATAGGTATTAAATATATATATATATATACTAGCTGGTCGCCCGGCGTTGCCCGGGTATGTAATTGGCTAATGTTAGCTCTGCCCACTTTTTCTAATCCTAACACACAATTACTCAATGATGACCTAGTTTGTGAGCTTTGCGGTCTTTGGCATCAATAATTGGCATTGAAATGGAATAAATCTAATTGGCTGTGGCTCCACTCCTTTGAAAATCAATAGGTGCATTTTGATTAGCTTTTGTAGGCTCCACCCACTTTTCTGAATATTAATCCCAGTCACCCAGTGACCAACTGTGCAAAGTTTAAGAACCCTGCCATTTGACAGACAGTGTAAGAATGGCTGCAGTTTACATTCTGGCAGTGAAATTTGTATTTTTCTCCACCCACTGATGTCCTAATGTTTCCCGGGTATGTATTTGGCTGCTGTTGGCTGTGGACACTTTTTCTAACCCTAACACACAAATGTCAATAGTCAATGACCAAGTTTGTGAGATTTGTGGTCCAATTTTCATTGAAATGAAACACATCTGATTCGCTGTTTGTGGCCCCAAGCCTTTTCTAAATATTTAACCCCAGTCACCCAATGATCAACTGTACCAGGTTTGAGGCTTGTGCCATTAACAGTGCAAAAATGGCAGCAATTAAATATTTGCCTTGAAAATCAATAGGTGAATTGTGATTGGTTTTTGTAAGCTCCACCCACTTTTCTGAATATTAATCCCAGTCACCCGATGACCAACTGTGCAAAGTTTTAGAACCCTACAATTAATAGTGTAAGAATGGCTGCAGTTTACATTTTTCCAGTGAAATTTGTGTTTGCCTCCGCCCACTGAAGACTCGGCATTGCCCAGGTATGTATTTGGCTGGTGTTGGCTCCGCCCACTTTTTCTAACCCTAACACACAATTACTTAATGACCAAGTTTGTGAGCTTTGCGGTCTTTGGCATCAATAATTTGCATTGAAACAAAATAAATCTGATTGGCTATGGCTCCACCCTTTTTCTGAATTTGAACTCCAATCACCCAATGGCCAACTGTACCAGGTACAGGTGAGTAACAGTGCAAGAATGGCATCAATTAAATATTCCCCTTAAAGATTAATAGGTGGATTTTGATTGGCTTTTGTAGGCTCCACCCACTTTTCTGAATATTAATCTCAGTCACCCAGTGACCAACTGTGCAAAGTTTGAGAACCCTACCATATAGGGCCTGTACACACTGAAAAACGCAAGCAAAATCGCAAGCGCATGCGTTTTTAAAGTGCCTGTAGTTTTAAAAACGCATGCGCTTTTGCCTGCGTTTTTTGTGCGTTTGCGTTTTTTTTGTAATTGCTGATTGGCTAAAGAATCCTTTGTTTTTTGTCTAGTTTACATTTCAACAGGAATCAGGAGATTGCAGAGTCTTCTGGGATACTGACTTCTGAAAAACGCAGGCAAAAACGCAATGCGTTTTTCATGCGCTGCGCTTAAAAAAGCGCAGCAGGCACTGCGATTGCGTTTTTCTAAAAACGCATCGCACCAGTGTGTACAAGTCATCACGATTTTCATTCTTTTTCAAAAGACCTTGCGTTTTTAAAAACGCATGCGTTTTTAAAAACGCAACGCAAGCGCAGCAGTGTGTACAGGCCCTAATAGTGTAAGAATTGCTGCAGTTTACATTTTCTCAGTGAAATTTGTATTTGTCTCCGCCTACTGATGACCCAGCATTGCCCGATTATGTATTTGGCTGGTGTTGGCTGCGTCCACTTTTCCTAACCCTAACACCCATTTACTCAATTACTCAATGACCAAGTTTGTGAGCTTTGCGGTCTTTCGCATCAATAACCTGCATTAAAATGAAACAAATCAGATTGGCTGTTTGGGGCTCCACCCCCTTATATAAATTTAAACCCCAGTCACGCAATGATCAACTGTACCAGGTTTGAGGCTTGTGCCATTAACAGTGCAAGAATGGCAGCAATGAAATATCCCCCTGAAAAATCAATAGGTAATTTTTGATTGTTTTTTGTAGGCTCCACCCACTTTTCTGAATATTAACCCCAGTCACCCAGTAACCAACTGTGCAAAGTTTGAGAACCCTACCATTAAAGAGAACCCGAGTTGGGTTTGAAGAATATTATCTGCATACAGAGGCTGGATCTGCCTATACAGCCCAGCCTCTGTTGCTATCCCAAACCCCCCTAAGGTCCCCCTGCACTCTGCAATCCCTCATAAATCACAGCCACGCTGCTGACAAACAGCTTGTCAGAGCTGGCTGTGTTTATCTCTATAGTGTCAGTCTGCTGCTCTCCCCGCCTCCTACAGAACTCCAGTCCCCGCCTGCATCCCTTCCCTCCCTGCTGATTGGAGGGAAGGGACGGGGGCAGGGACCGGAGCTATGCAGGAGGCGGGGGAGCAGCTGAGACTGACACTACAGATGTAAACACAGCCTCACAGCATGGCTGTGATTTATGAGGGATTGCAGAGTGCAGGGGGACCTTAGTGGGGTTTGGGATAGCAACAGAGGCTGGGCTGTATAGTCTGATCCAGCCTCTGTATGCAGATAACATTCTTTAAACACACCTCGGGTTCTCTTTAACAGTGTAAGAATGGCTGCTGTTTACATTTCCCTAGTAACATTTGTATTTGTCTCCGCCCACTTATGACCCTGCGTTGCCCGCTTATGTATTTGGCTGGTGTTGGCTGTGCCCACTTCCTAACCCTAACACACAATTAATCAATTACTCAATTACCAAGTTTGTGAGCTTTGCGCTGTTTGGCAACAATAATTTGCATTGGAATGAAACAAATCTGATTGGCTATTTGTGGCTCCACCCCTTTCTGAAATGGAACCCCAGTCACCCAATGATCAACTGTACGAGGTTTGAGGCTTGTGCCATTAACAGTGCAGGAATGGCAGAAATGTAAATATTCCCCTTGAAAATCAATAGGTGAATTTTGATTGGCTTTTATAGGCTCCAACAACTTTTCTGAATAATAATCCTAGTCCCCCAACGACCAACTGTGCAAAGTTTGAGAACCCTGCCATTAACAGTGTAAGAAAAACAAAAGTTTGCTTTCTTAAAACAGAAAGAATTTGCGATAATTCAGGTTAGAGTGAGCTTGAGATGTCTCCCAGTGCATCACTGCTGAATATATGCAAATTAACCATTATTATCCTTAGAAGCTAAACACACCTCCAGAACCGCTGGAATGCAATGATGTGTCATCTTGTTCATTTGTACAGAGCCATAATAATCCAACATGCATACAGACTGTTTTAGATTGTTTTAGCCTCATTAGTGCATGGCATGGATTAATTTGGCTCTATGCAGTAGGGCTTGTAACACCGAGAGGTACAGACTAACCAGCAAGCTCATGGTGACCCAGAACTCATTGGAGTGTGTAAGGGACTACAATGGTCCTAAAAGCCCCCTTATTAAGATGTTAAGAAAAACAAAAGTTTGCTTTCTTAAAACAGAAAGAATTTGCGATAATTCAGGTTGGAGTGAGCTTGAGATGTCTCCCAGTGCATCACTGCTGAATATATGCAAATTAACAATTATTACCCTCAGACGCTAAACACACCTCCAGAACTGCTGCAATACAATGATGTGTCAGCTTGTTAATTTGTACAGAGCCATAATAATCCAACATGCATACAGACTGTTTTGGATTGTTTGATTTTCATCAGTGCATGACATAGATTAATTTGGCTCTATGCAGTAGGGCTTGTAACACCGAGAGGTACAGACTAACCAGCAAGCTCATGGTGACCCAGAACTCATTGGAGTGTGTAAGGGACTACAATGGTCCTAAAAGCCCCCTTACTAAGATGTTAAGAAAAACCAAAGTTTACTTTCTTAAAACAGAAAGAATTTGCGATAATTCAGGTTGGAGTGAGCTTGAGATGTCTCCCAGTGCATCACTGCTGAATATATGCAAATTAACCATTCTACCCTGAGAAGCTAAACACACCTCCAGTGTAACAGTGTAAGAATGGCTAAAGTTTACATTTTCCAGTGAAATTTGTATTTGTCTCTTTTTGGTTATGGGAATAAAAAGTATCCTATACTTTATTCCAGGTAATGTACTATGTGTGTGCCAAATTTCATTCAAATCCGTTCAGCCGTTTTTGCGTGATGGAGTAACAAACATCCAAACATCCGAACTTTCCCATTTATTATATTAGTAGGATTTTACAATTTTCCATAATGGTGGTCATTTGACTGCCCCATTTTCAAAATAATTCTTTAAACTGTTTTGTATAATATTACACTTAAAGCGGAATATAACCCTGCATTTCAACTTTGCTCTAAAACATTATTTACAGTATATTATATGCAACCAGCATTTTTTTTTTTACTAGACCAGCATTGGAAGGGTTACACAGGGCTTTAAAGTTCCTGGAGATTTCTGCAGACGCATCCGAAGCTGACATAGATACATTTTGTTTACATAAATGTATCTTAAGTGTTGAGTGTGACTCACTCTCTCTGACTGAGAAGGAGCTTGGAGGACAACCAAAGAGTGTGTAACATTTATCAATAGATACATATAACTAAATTGAATGTAACAATCTGAACTTCTGCATATCTCCCGACGGAACTTTAAACCTCTGTGTTTAACCCTTCCAATGCTGGTCTAGTAAAAAAAAATGCTTTTTGCATATAATATGCTGTAAATAATATTTTAGAGCAAAGTTGAAATGCAGGGTTATATTCCGCTTTAATCAAGTATGATTATTTGCGTATCATGTTTATTGTTAGTTCACTTGTGGGTAGGGTGTATAATCATCAAGTATGATACTTAATTATGCAGTCTGCCCACACATGAACTAACATGAACTTTACTGGAAAGACTCCCCCAGTGCACGAACTCGCATTGTGCATCTTATTGCTTATTACCTAAGGATAGGGAGCTCAGAACTTAGACTTTGGTGTACTGCTGGGTGCACTGATTGATGGGAAATTAAGCTTCAGGAATCAAATCTCAGCCGTTGTGAAACATTCCTTCTTTCACCTAAGGAATATTGGAAATATTAACCACTTCAGCCTTCAATGTTTTTTTCACTGAGCAACTTTCACCTCCCATTCATTTGCCAATAACTTTATCACTACTTTTCACAACAAAATTATCTAAATCTTGTTTTTTTCCGCCACCAATTACGCTTTCTTTGGCTAGTATATTATACTAAGGATTATTTTATTCTAAATGCATTTTAATGGGAATATTTTGAAAAAAAAATGGAAAAATATAATTATTTCTTGATTTCGGCCACTATAGGTTTAAATAATACATGCTAACATAGTTGAAACCCTTGTATTTTATTTGCGCACTTATCCAGCTTATTACACCATTTAATTTATGTCCCTATCACAATGTATGGCGCCAATATTTTATTTGGAAATAAATGTGCATTTTTTCAGTTTTGCATTCATCATTATTTACAAGATTATAATGAAAAAAATTATAGTAATATACCCTCTTGACATGCATATTAAAAACAATTTCAGACCCTTAGGTAACTATTTATGTTTTTTTTTTAATTGTAATTTTTTTTTTAATTAAAAATTTTATTTGGGTATTTTTGGGAGAGTGTGGGAGGTAAACACTTAATTGTAAATGTAAGTATATGTCTATTTTATTAAAAAAAAAATATATATGTAGCTGTAGTTTTACTATTAGGCCACAAGATGGCCTCAGTCATTGTTTTTCTTTTGGCCTTGCAAGCTTAACATGTACGCTTACAGGAAGTGCAGAGGGGATGTAACACTTAGAAACATCGCGGCTTCTCATAGAAACTATCGGTCTTTCTAATGGGGACTTAGATCAATGAATGGGAACTGTGTAACCATTCATTGATCTCCGGGCTAATGGGGGCACACGAGCAGCAGCAGGGGCAGCTTGTTGGACACAGCAGCTACATCCAAAAGGCTTAAAGGAATACTATCGATTGACATATTTTTTTCAATTGACACAGGAATTGTTTGGGAAGTGCTGCTAAGTACTGGTGTATACATTTTAGTAGCAACTTCTTTGTTTACTGTTATCAATATACATTCAAAGTTTACTGACGCCAAAACTGACGGCAGACTGAGCCATGAGGAGAGGGGAAATTCCCCTCACACTTGATCAGTTAACTCTATGTGTAGCTCTGTGTGTGACAGAGAGAGACAGGACACAGGAGCTGCAGCTGTTGGGAGCTCTGTTTCTGACTGACCTGTCTGAAGAGAGCAGAGGAAATTTAACTAATTCTCACAGCTTTTCATACGGTTTTTGCTTTCAGAGTTTGATATGTTTGATATTTGCTTTCTGTAGTCTGATATGCAACTCTGGCTGTGCATTGAAGCAGACACCCATTCTGCAATTGATTTGTCCCTATATAGCTAAATCCTACCCTCAATAAATTACAGCTTTTGCCTCTGATATTTAACATGAAAAGTAGGAAAATGTTTACACAGCTACTTAGACATTATTTGCACACTGTCATTTTACAACACTTGGGTATCGATAGTATTCCTTTAAGTACATACCTCCCAACTTTTTGAGATGAGAAAGAGGGACACTTAAGTCACTCCCCTGCCACACCCCTGCTCACGCCCACATCCCACCCCTAGTCATGCATACCATAAGAAAAATATGTTGTTTTATAATTCCAACCACACTGGTCCTTTCTATCCTGGTTCATTTTCCTTCATAGTAACATTTTAAAATTAGTGATATATCAATTTAAAGGATGGAAATAAAGTTTCGAGTCAATCAAACCCATTTTCAGTTGAGAAATATACATATTTACATAGAAAGAGGGACAACGTCCTGAAAGAGGGACAAATGAGGATGAAAATGGGACAGGGCTCCAAAAGAGGGACAGTTGGGAGCAATGTAAGTAGTTAAGCACCCGTACTTAAAGAGACTCCGTAACAAAAATTGCATCCTGTTTTTTATCATCCTACAAGTTCCAAAAGCTATTCTAATGTGTTCTGGCTAACTGCAGCACTTTCTGCTATCACAGTCTCTGTAATAAATCAATGTATCTTTCCCCTGTCAGACTTGTCGGCCTGTGTCTGGAAGGCTGCCAAGTTCTTCAGTGTTGTGGTTCTGCTATGAACTCCCCCTTCCAGGCCCCTCTATGCACACTGCTTGTGTGTTATTTAGGATTAGAGCAGCTTCTCTCTTCTCTCTTATCTTTTACAAGCTGGATAAATCGTCCTCTGAGCTGGCTGGGCTTTCACATACTGAAGAATTACAGACAAGGGCAAAGCTGTTTGCAGGAAGAAACAAGCAGCCTGAAACTTCAGTGCATGAGAACAGGGGGAAAGAAACACACAAGTGATCTCTTGAGATACAAAAGGAAGGCTGTATACAACCTGCTTGTGTATGGATGTATTTTCTATGTGTGGACATACTGTACATCAACCTACTTCCTGTTTTGGTGGCCATTTTGTTTGTTTATAAACAAACTTTTTAAAACTGTTTTTAACCACTTTTAATGCGGCGAGGAGCGGCGAAATTGTGTCAGAGGGTAATAGGAGATGTCCCCTAACGCACTGGTATGTTTACTTTTGTGCGATTTTAACAATACAGGTTCTCTTTAAGCAGCGGATCTTCTTACCCTAGTTCATGGCTTCATCCCATTACAGCTGGACAATTGCAATGCCCTCAATGCAGGCCTTCCAAATAAAGACCTACTCTGCCTGCAGCTAGTACAGAATGCTTCCGCAAGACTGTTAACAAGCCAACCCCGCCATTGCCACATAACACTAACCCAATCAGGACATCTCCATCCCTGGAAGCATTTAAAGAGAAACCGTGACCAAGAATTGAATTTTATCCCAATCAGTAGCTGATACCCCCTGCTCCTTTTCACAAAAAGACCATCAGGGGGCGCTGTATGACTGATATTGTGGTGAAACCCCTCCCACAAGAAACTCTGAGGACCGTGGTACTCCTGGCAGTGTCCTGTCTGCGAACCTTGTTGCATTGTGGGAAATAGCCGTTAACAGCTGTTTCCAACTGCCAAAACAGCAAGCAGCAGCTACATTACCTGCCAGCAGTAAAAATGTCGGAGCTGGGAAAAAAGGGCGCAGGCAGCTAGTGGACAAAAAGGGCGCCGCCATTCACTCCCATAATAAATAACGTTTAATGGGCGCCGAGCAGGAAAAAAGGGCGCCGGAGCTAAATAAAGTTTACAAACGGCGCCCCCGGAGATGTTTAATGATTTATAACTGAGCTTGTGGTGATTTACGTTTATAAAATGCACCCGTGCCGAATAACGTTTATAAAAATACTAAACATATTTATCTTATTTAACTAATTAAAATATTATTTAAAGTTTTATACCTTACTGTTTTTAAAACATTATTCACAAAATAAAGCGATCAGTACGTAATGTAAATTGCAATATATTTTTTGGAGTCACAATTTGTAAAACATTATTATCCACATAATAAAGCGATGACTAAGGGGGGTGGTTAGGGTTAGGCATCACCAGGGGGGTCTTAGGTTTAGGCACCACCAGGGGAGTCTTAGGTTTAGGCACCACCAGGGGAGTCTTAGGTTTAGGCACCACCAGGGGAGTCTTAGGTTTAGGCACCACCAGGGGGGTCTTAGGTTTAGGCACCACCAGGGGAGTCTTAGGTTTAGGCACCACCAGGGGAGTCTTAGGTTTAGGCACCACCAGGGGGGTCTTAGGTTTAGGCAGTGCTGGGCGTAATGGAAAAAACTACGCTTACGGATCATTACGCATAATTTTACGCTATTACGCATTACGGAATTACGCTTACGGCGTAGACAATCATTTACGGTACATGTCTGTAATTACGCATAGCCCTTATGCAATTACGCATAAGAATACCGTAATTAAGGTTGTTACGTTATTGGCTTACGCGTAAAATCCTACTAGCAATTAATGCTGTCATGCTGCCAAGCGGAAAAGTTGACGCATGGATCAATGTTAGGTAGCCGCCGACTTTAAGGGTTAATAGCAAAGCCCCCTTAATTGCTAAGAGCCTCAAATTTGGAGAATATATTAAGAAGATCAGAAGGAATAAGAGGAAGAAATTTTTTTTCAAAAAGACCTTATAGTTTTTGAGAAAATCGATGTTAAAGTTTCAAAGGAAAAATATATACATTTAAAAACCCGCCGACTTTAACGGTTAATAGCAAAGCCTGCTTAAAATTTAGGAAAACCAAATTCCCAGGGTATATTAAGGGGATCAGTGGGAATAAGAGGAAATTTTTTTTTTTCAAAAAGACCTTATAGTTTTTGAGAAAATCGATTTTTAAGTTTCAAGGGCAAAAATGTCTTTTAAAGAGAATCTGTATTGTTAAAATCGCACAAAAGTAAACATACCAGTGCGTTAGGGGACATCTCCTATTACCCTCTGTCACAATTTCGCCGCTCCCCGCCGCATTAAAAGTGGTTAAAAACAGTTTTAAAAAGTTTGTTTATAAACAAACAAAATGGCCACCAAAACAGGAAGTAGGTTGATGTACAGTATGTCCACACATAGAAAATACATCCATACACAAGCAGGCTGTATACAGCCTTGCTTTTGAATCTCAAGAGATCATTTGTGTGTTTCTTTCCCCCCTGAGGGGGGAGTGCATAGCAGAACCACAACACTGAAGAACTTGGCAGCCTTCCAGACACAGGCTGACAAGTCTGACAAGAGAGAGATAAGTTGATTTATTACAGAGATGGTGATAGTACAACCTGCTGCAGTAAGCCAGAACACATTAGAATAGCTTTTGGAACTTGTAGGATGATAAAAAACAGGATGCAATTTTTGTTACGGAGTCTCTTTAAATGCGGAAAATGTCAGTTTTTTTTGCACAGGTAACAATAGTGTTTTATTTTCATAGATTCCCCCAAGTGGGAAGAGTTTTACTTACTTCGTTCTGAGTGTGGGAAATATAAAAAAAAAACGACGTGAGGTCCCCCCTCCCAGACCTCTTTAACCCCTTGTCCCCCATGCAGACTGGGATAGCCAGAATGCGGAGCACCGGCCGCGTGGGGCTCCGCACCCTGACTATACCAGCCCGCATGGTCCATGGATTGGGGGGTCTCGGAAGGGGAGGGGCAGCCAAGCTTTCCCCTCCCCCTCCGAGCCCTTGTCCAATCCAAGGACAAGGGGCTCTTCTCCACCTCCGATGGGCGGTGGAGGTGGAGGCCGCGATTTCCTGGGGGGGGGGGGTTCATGGTGGCATCTGGGAGTCCCCTTTAAAAAGGGGTCCCTCAGATGCCCACCCCACCTCCCAGGAGAAATGAGTATAGAGGTACTTGTACCAATTTACCCATTTCCTTTAAGAGTTAAAAGTAAATAAACACACAAACACATAGAAAAAGTATTTTAATTGAACAAAAAACATAACCACGAAAAAAGTCCTTTAATATTCTTAATTAACCATTAATACTTACCTGTTATTGCGTGGGAACTTGCGTGGGAACTGGCTTTTAAAGGGACAGGTAAGTATTAATGGTTAATTAAGAATATTAAAGGACTTTTTTCGTGGTTACGTTTTTTGTTCAATTAAAATACTTTTTCTATGTGTTTGTGTGTTTATTTACTTTTAACTCTTAAAGGAAATGGGTAAGGGGTACAAGTACCTCTATACTCATTTCTCCTGGGAGGGGGGGTGGGCATCTGGGGGACCCCTTTTTAAAGGGGACTCCCAGATGCCACCATGAACCCCCCCCCCAGGAAATCGCGGCCTCCACCTCCACCGCCCATCGGAGGTGGAGAAGAGCCCCTTGTCCTTGGATTGGACAAGGGCTCGGAGGGGGAGGGGAAAGCTTGGCTGCCCCTCCCCTTCCGAGACCCCCCAATCCATGGACCATGCGGGCTGGTATAGTCAGGGTGCGGAGCCCCACGCGGCCGGTGCTCCGCATTCTGGCTATCCCAGTCTGCATGGGGGACAAGGGGTTAAAGAGGTCTGGGAGGGGGGACCCCACGTCGTTTTTTTTTAATATTTCCCACACTCAGAACGAAGTAAGTAAAACTCTTCCCACTTGGGGGAATCTATGAAAATAAAACACTATTGTTACCTGTGCAAAAAAAACTGACATTTTCCGCATTTAAAAGACATTTTTGCCCTTGAAACTTAAAAATCGATTTTCTCAAAAACTATAAGGTCTTTTTGAAAAAAAATTTTTTCCTCTTATTCCCACTGATCCCCTTAATATACCCTGGGAATTTGGTGTTCCTAAATTTTAAGCAGGCTTTGCTATTAACCGTTAAAGTCGGCGGGTTTTTAAATGTATATATTTTTCCTTTGAAACTTTAACATCGATTTTCTCAAAAACTATAAGGTCTTTTTGAAAAATTTTTTTTTCCTCTTATTCCTTCTGATCTCCTTAATATATTCTCCAAATTTGAGGCTCTTAGCAATTAAGGGGGCTTTGCTATTAACCCTTAAAGTCGGCGGCTTTTTTATATTATACGGGAGCGTAATATTACGCGATTACGGCAGACTGTGTAATTTCAATGGGAGTTTACTGTCTTACGCGTAATTTGTTACGCGTAATAACGTAACCTACGGTCTACGCGTAATTAATTACGCGTAATACAGTAACCTTACACGTAATGCTTACGGTGCATTTGTAGTGAATTACGATGCGTAATTACGCTAATGCGTAATTTCGGCCCAGCACTGGGTTTAGGCACCACCAGGGGAGTCTTAGGTTTAGGCACCAATAGGGGGGGTCTAGGAGTTAGGGATAGGTACAGGGAGGGTTCTGTGTGAGAGTAGGCTTAGGTATAGTTTTACTACAATTTTAGTAATTGTAAGGCTTGGTGGTGTATTCTCCACAGTCAGCATGCAACGCATGAGCTGACGTGAAGGAGGTACACACACTAGCACAAGGAAACAGGCTATCCCTAGTATAGTGGAGGGGAGGACTGACTCCAATAAGAGATTGTGGCGCACAGAGCCGGTGCAGATCTGACAGCCACAAACAATACTTTTGCTATAACGTCTCAGCGCAAAGTAGCGCTGAGCGCATAAACCAGAACTGAGGAGATCAGGACAGGTAGACAGAATGAATGCTTGCTAGCTAGCCGCTACTTAGTGCCAGCAAGCGTCCACAACAAGACAGACTGGAATGAGGCAGCCAATGCGTTGCAGCGATGGCGTGCCTCACAAAGACAGGACAGGATAGTCAGGAAATAGCAGGATAAAGATAGATGAATGTAACACAGACAAAAAGACAATAAGTATGTTTTCCTAGCGTATTACAATTACAGCTATCAATGAAACTATTTGTAACGTCTGACTAACATATGTATATATCGGCAATGAACCGAAATATGACATAAGCAGGAACACTGACTTAGACTGGAGCAATACAGGGAACAGGACTCAGAAGGATTCGCTATCTCTTCGCAGAGATGAATGCAATCCACAAACAGAACCAGGAGCAGAATAACTAACTCAGCACGGGTGATCACGATACGCGCAAACTACCAAAACGTGCTGGAAAGCTGACTAACTGAACACAGGATATAAACAGTTAGTGTACGTATACATCAGCGACACTGATGTATCAACGTAACACGAATACAAGGAAAATAATAAACGTGCTGGTATGCATATATATTGGCAATGAACCAATATATGATGCAAGACCAGCAAAGTATCTTTAGAACAAGAAACACGATCGGGGGCTGAAGCAACAGCAAGACAGGCTTAAACTGAAGCTATGAAAACCCGAGGAGTCCTGCAGGAAGCAGATCTTTATACTGAGGTCATCCAATGGGAGCAGACATGCAGATTCCCACACAGGTGAATGATAATCAGTCACAAGCTGACAGCAGGGAAAGGCAGACAAAGCTATGCAGCTTGCATGGAAAGAGATCAGAACTGCCTGAGCTGCAGCACTACTACTTCCAGCAATACCTGCTGCAGCAGCGATCATGACAGTAATATTTACTAATGTTTTACAACACTTATTACGAACGTAGTTATATTTATATCATCATTATAAAGAATATTTTCAGATTTTATTATAAGAACAAACCATAAATGAAGGTTATTCACAATAATATACAATTATAACAATCATATATTATCGTTATTTTAATAAACGTAATTCTAAGTTTCACTTTTGAAACAGGGAAGATGAAAGTTTTCACAATTGCCGATTTCATAAACATTATTTAGCCACTTCACCACTGAGGGGTTTTACCCCCTGACCACCAGAGCAATTTTCACCTTTCAGCGCTCCTTCCATTCATTCGTCTATAACTTTATCATTACTTATCCCAATGAAATGAACTATATCTTGTTTTTTTCGCCACCAATTAGGCTTTCTTTAGGTAGGACATTATGCCAAGAATTATTTTATTCTAAATGTGTTTTAATGGGGAAATAGGAAAAAATGTGGGAAAAAATTATTATTTTTCAGTTTTCGGCCATTATAGTTTTTAAATAAAGCATGCTACTGTAAATAAAACCCATGAAATGTATTAACCCATTTGTCCCGGTTATAAAACCATTTAAATTATGTCCCTATCACAATGTTTGGCGACAATATTTTATTTGGAAATAAAGGTGCATTTTTTTCAGTTTTGCATCCATCCCTAATTACAAGCCCGCAGTTTATAAAGTAACAGTGTTATACCCTCTTGACATAAATATTTAAAAAGTTCAGCCCCTAAGGTAACTATTTATGTTTTTTTTTATTGTATTTTTTTTTTTTTAATTACAAAAAAAAAATAAAAATTGGGAGTGTGGGAGGTAATGAGTTAATTTATTGTGTAAATGTAATGTTTGAATATGTAAAATGCTTTTAGGGTGTAGTTTACTATTTGGCCACAAGATGGCCACAGAGTGTTTGTTTACATGCGACCTGTAAGCGTCCGGAAGGACGCTTACAGGAAGCAGTAGGAGGCTGGGAGACTCACAATGATCTCGCTGTTTCTGAAAGAAGCAGCAGATCATTGCGGGGGCTAGATCAACGAACGGGAATGGATTTTCCCGTTCATTGATCTCCGGGCGAGCGGGCGGCGGCGTGCACGAGCGGCGGGTGCGCGCGCACGAGCGGCGGGAGCGCGGACAGCGGCGGTAGCGCGGAAGGTACGGATTTCTCCGTCCCTGGTTTTTTAGGGGGGAAAAAAGGGGCGGAGAAATTCGTACCGCCGGGGGTAAAGTGGTTAAAGATTTATACATTTGTTAAACATTATTTGTAAACGAAATATAGCACACTATTTTTATAAATGCTATTAATGATTAATTGTTAATTAGCGTTTACACCCCGCGCCCTTTTTGTCCGGGCGCCCTTTTTGTACGTACGCAAAAATGTCACCATGTGATAAATGTCAGAATGTAAATCATGGATTTAAAAGATTTTACAATGGGCAAACATTGACAAAATCATTTATACATAATTATTGTAAGAAAAGAAGCACTTTTTTATTACATTATTTCCACTGGAGTTCCTCTTTAAGTCCAAACTGAAAAGTCGCCTTTTGGAAGTCTGGCATTCATGAACACCTGACTATCTCCTTTGTAATGCAGTCCTGCCTGCAACCCTGTATTGAGCTGAGACATAACTATTCGCTTTGAGTCTTGTGGGAGAAAAGCGCTTTACAAATGTTACTGTATCATATTATTGTGTGGCCTGTCACACCTATTATCACTGTCTGTAACCTTATTGTACAGTGCTGCATAATATATTGGCGCTATAAAAATCCAATAAATTATATTACTTCAGTGAAGATATTTGGTATAGGACACCAGTTGAAGTACAGTTTCTGTTGATTAGGGGTTTATTTTTTTTTTGTCTTAAAGAACAAGCGACCCCCATGCTAACCTAGAAATAAAAAACACATATATAAGTAGATGAATACTAGTTCTACTTGCATAACAGATACATTGAGTTATCCACGTAATGATTCCTGTGAATCTTATAAATGAAAAGCAGAAAATCCTATTCTAGGCAGTGGCCATCTTGGCTGACATCATTTCCTCCCTGACTCTTGTTTTCCCCCCTCCCTTCTCTTGCTCATTGTGTATTCATTAGCTGCCCTCCTCCCAGAGTCTTCAGACACTCCCACTGAGGTCTATACTAGGAACTGCTCTGTCTTATCCTCCAATCGCTGAGTCGCCTCAGCCTTGCTTGTAAACACAAGTAATCAGAGGGTGTTTCAGATAAGCAGCTAGATAGGGAAATAAATAGAAGAGGAGGAATATATTATAGATAAAAAAGAACCCCCAGCATTCAACTGAATGGCAATGGCTATTAAAGGGCCAGTATTCCTAAAGTATGTGATAACTCCAAACCATAACAGCAGAAAAAGTTTGCAAGTTTTGCATGCAGGACTAGCTTTTTTATCACGTGAAAAACTCAGACCAGTTGCTGTTGAAATTTGAATTTTGTGATGACAATACCACTTTAAATGAACTACACCTACTTGTAAAGCCATGCATACTGAACTGTGTTAGGGATTTAACAACATTATTAACTTAAATTGCAGTATAGTAAAACAACCACAAGATGTCACTGTGTGTAAAATGTGATGATGATCTTCATGGTATTGTGATTTCCTGTATTCACTCTATGTTCCTCTCTGTTCTAAGTAAGCTGCATCTCCTGATATAACATATATCTCTGCATGTTTTGCTTCAGTAAAGAGTTCTGACTTGTTATACTGGGTACCTATCTGTGTGTACAAACCACTTTGCTCCATCAAACTGAACATGCAGGTAGGAGTTTTATCCACTCAACAAACATCAGCCATAGGCTGGATTTTAGTGGTTGTACTGACAGTACAAAGGATGAAAGATGAAGTAACTGGTAATTACCATTCCACTGTTTTGAATCATAAAGTGATCTCACCGGAGTTAAATGTTGATTTCTTTAGTAATGGGAGATTATCAGGATGTTGTTACCAGGAAACTCCTTAAGAAGATGCTAAACCAGCTGACTTCCTGGTCCCACAACCGCCGGCTATATAAATGCACCACACACAGCCATGGACCTCAGAACAGGTACTCTTTGCTGCAGTGAAGATTCCAGCAGAGCTTCATCCAGACTGGACTTCTTGGACAGAAGACATCGGTGGAAAGGTATCTTCAGTCCTTATTAGAGGGGAACGTTTCCTCCTGTATTAGGCTTATTAGGTCCCCCTCAAGCACTTTATGGATCACACCCCACATGAACCACCCAAACCTGCCAAGGTCAATCATTGTGTCCGAGAGGTTTAACTACTTTAGGACCACGGCTTAAACCCCCTAGTGACCAGGCCATTTTTCACAAATTAGGCCACTGCAGCTTTAAGGGTTTGCTGCAGAGCTGCACAACTCAGCACACAAGTGATTCCACCTCCCCCTTTTCTGCTCACCAACAGAGCTCTCTGTTGGTGGGCTCTGATTCATGGGCGTAGCAATAGGGGGTGCAGAGGTAGCCACCGCATCTGGGTCCTTGGGCCAGAGGGGCCCCGAAGGGCCCTCCCTCAACTAGAGTATTAGCTCTCTATTGGTCCTGTGCTCATAATAATGACTTCTATAGATACTTTGAATAGCAGTGATCATTAACAAACTGTTCCCCATCCCCTTCTTGTACCTCTGACACTGGAGTTACCATTGGCAGGTTTCGGTGCGCTGTCTCAATTGTTATGTATAGAGTGCTTGTGGGGCCCAATGTAAAAGTTGCATCGGAGCCCACAGCTCCTTTAGTTATGCCACTGCTCAGGCTAGTGATCCTTTGAACTTTTCTCTGCAGAAAAAAAACATAAACAAAGAAGAAACAATGAGAGACAGTTGAGATAAGAGCTTTAAAAGACAGCGCTGTCCACGACTTTATAAAGCCTATTGATAGGTACACACCATACAATTTTCTGTTAGGTTTTCTGTTAGATTTACCTGCCAGATAGATTTTTTCAAACATGCTGAAAAAAATCTATCTGGCAGGTAAATCTAATGCTAGGTACACACCATACAATATTCTGGCGGATTTTCCTGCCAGATCGATTATTTCCAATATGTCCGATTTGAATTGCAATCGATTTTTTTTCCGATAGTTTTCAATCGTTTTTTTCATTTTTTTAAAAATCAATTTACGTTCAGTTCTACAAAAATCGATAAACTAATGAAAGAACGATTGGAAAATCAAAAAATGGAGCGAAATTCAGATCGGACATGTTGGAAATAATTGATCAGTCAGGTAAATCTGCCAGAAAATTGTATGGTGAGTACCTAGCATAACTCTTCTTGTACTGGAAACAATATGAGACTCATATCTGTGCTAATAATGTTTTATGCATTAGCTGTACTACACATACAAATCATTATATCATAAGTTTATTTTCACTTCAGATTCCCTCTAACCACTTAAGCCAATCTGGACGGATATATTTGTGCAAAAATCGCCACTCAAAGGCAATCTGGACAAATATATCTGTCCAGCAGTGTTGCTGCTCTTGTGCACACATATCTGCCTGCAGGCGCTCATTCCCTGCTGCTATTACAGGGAATCCATTGCTGAAGAGGAACCAGTGTTCCCCTGAGGCAAACGATTCCCTGCAAATGAATTATTTGCCTCCAAACAGGAGGTATTTGATTCATGAACCAAACAAAATCTCTCTCACTCCCTGGTATCTTCCAGGAGAATGCTTAGTGCCACCTAGTGGCCAAAATGTAAAATTAAAGCACAAATGGAAAAAAAAAACACAAATGGAAAAAAACCCCACACACAATACAGACTAAATAAAAACTGATTGACTCCCCACTCTGCCCATTAACTTAAAAAAATAAAAACACATGTTTAAAGAGGCACTACAGCGAAAAACTGTAAAATTTAAAATATGTGCAAGCATATACAAATAAGAAGTACATTTTTTCCAGGGTAAAATGAGCCATACATTACTTTTCTCCTATGTTGCTGTCACTTGCAGTAGGTAGTAGAAATCTGACAGAAGTGACAGGTTTTGGACTAGTCCATCTCTTTATAGGGGATTCTCAGGGATATATTTGTTTTCAAAAGCACTTAGTGAATGGCAGTTGCTCTGTCCAACTGCCAAAAAAACTGTGCAGGAAGCAAGTAAGCTGGTCAGCATCATTGTTTAAATCCTTTTTATTGAATATCTTTATAAAGAATAAAAGCCTTGCTGAGAATCCCCCATGAAGAGATGGGCTAGTCCAAAACCTGTCACTTCTGTCAGATTTCTACCGCCTACTGTAAGTGACAGCATTATAGGAGAAAAGTAATTTATGGCTCATTTTACTCTGGAAAAAATGTACTTCTTATCTGTATATGTTTGCACAGATTTTAAATTTTACAGTTTTTTGCCGTAGTGCCCCTACAAAAAAAATAAAAAAAATTACAGTTTAAAAAAAAAATACATAAATAGTTACCGTAGGGAATAAACTTTTTAAATGTAGGTTGTGAAGGTATATTACTATACACCTTATTACTTTGAGCCTACATGGGCTTGTAATTAGTGATGGACGCAAAACTGAAAAAATGCACCTTTATTTCTAAATAAAATATTTGCGCCATACATTGTACTAGGGAAATATTTTAAACGTTGCAAAAACCAGGACAAATGGGCAAATAAAATGTGTGGATTTTATCCACAGTAGAATGTTTTATTTTGAAACTATAATGACTGAAAACTGAGAAAAAAATGTAATTTTTCATTTTTTTCTTATTATTCCTGTTAAAATGCATTTGGAATAAAATAATTAATCGCAAAATGTACCACCCAAAGAAAGCCTAATTGGTGGCAAAAAAAAAAACAACAAAGTATAGATCATTTACGTGTAATGAGTACTGATAAAGTTATTAGCGGATGAATGGGAGGAGCGCTGACAGGGGAAAATTGCTTTCGTCCTGAAGGTGAAAACACCTGCGGGCTGAAGTGGTTAATACGGACTGCCGTGCACTCAGTCTGTTTTTTTTTTATTTGATTGTTTTTCTTTTCTGGAACAACCTGCACTTATCATTCTGGTTCTCTTGTCTCCTCCAGGAATTCTTATATCTGCAGAAACATGATTCCCATCTTCGCCTTCCTGTTTCTTTGTTACAGTGCGGTGCAGGGCCAGTTCCCAAGAGCCTGCGTCACGGAGGAGGCACTTGAGGCGAAGACTTGTTGTCCTGTTTGGAAAGATCGCAGTCCCTGCGGCGCGCTCTCAGGCCGCGGCAGATGCCGTCCCAGAGTTGTGCCTGTAATGACGCTGAATGCATTTGTACAGAGGCGCCAGTATGACGACGACCGCCTGGACTGGCCACGACACTACTTCAACAGCACCTGCGAGTGCTTCGAGAACTACAGTGGCCACAACTGCGGTGACTGCAAGTATGGATATTTCGGAGAAAAATGTGGCCGTAAGAAAACTGTCGAGCGTAAGGACATCCGACAACTTTCCTATCTCGACCGAAAAAGGTTCTTCGGCTACCTGGCTCTGGCTAAAACCACAAAAAGTCGTGATTTCGTCATCCTGACCACCGGAAACCGCCACGACAGGAACACATACCGATTTGTAGATGCCACCGTCTACGACCTCTTTGCTTGGATCCATTACTACTCCATCCAGTCGATCTTGGAAGATGGCGTCTTCAGTGATGACAGAAATTACGCCCATCAGGGTCCAGCTTTTCCCGGTTGGCATCGGTTGGGTCTTCTCTTCCTGGAGAGACAAATCCAGCTCTTGACGGGGGATGAAGATTTTGCCCTTCCTTATTATGACTGGCGAGGAGAATTAAACTGTTCCATCTGCACCAATGACTTTATGGGTGCTAATGATGACCAGGGGGCTCTGGACAAATACTCCCATTTTTCTTCTTGGAAGGTGAGTGGATTGTGGCAGCCCTGGGCCGCCCATGAGGTGGGGTGAAGCGGGTTCCTCAGGCGGCAAAAGTGGGGTGGCGGCTCCCACCTGGACGTGGATGGGCGGGCCGCCAAGCTGGAGGGGGTAGCGGGTAGGAAGGGGGGCAGTGGTGGGAAGGATGGATCCAGCATGCGTTCCACTTTTCTGTACTGTGCTGGAACGCGAAAGGGAGATGAGTCATTGCTTCCCCGCCAGCTGCCTACTTATACACTGCGCTAATAGCTGGAGAGGGAGCGCAGATCGGGGAGCCCCTGGTGAGGCAGAGGGGTCCTACTGCCTTCCCCACCACTGTGCCCGCTACCCCCCTTCCTGCCTGCTACCCCCTCCAGGCTACCTATACTGAGGGCTACCTATGGGGAGGGGGCATCTTCATAAGTTTGCCTTAAGCAGCAAAAAGTCTAGAACCGGCTGGTTGGTGGTCAAAATTTTACAGATGTTTTTTGTTAGAAAGAAAAGTTAACAAAATTCAAAAAGCGATTCAAAAGATGGAATGTCCACCAACGATCGGGCTTAATTTATCAATAAATATTTAAAAGGACCTTGAACAGTAATGTGAATTGGCCAAATGATCTTACCTGGGGCTTCCTCAAGCCTCTCCTAGTCTGCGAGGTCTCCCTCCGTTCCTCCCAGGAGTGGCGACTTCAGCCATACAGACCTCCCGGATGGTCGATTCGAGAAAAGGGAAAGGGGGTATCGGCTACTGATTAGGATGAAGTTCAGTCCTGGGTTGCAGTTTATCTTCAGTTCATTTTCAGTTCATTTTCAGTTCATTTTCAGTTCATTGGGCAGCATGGTGGCGTAGTGGTTAAAACTCTTGCCTTGCAGCGCTGGATCCCTGGTTCAAATCCCAGCCAGGCCAACATCTGCAAGGAGTTTGTATGTTGTGTCTGTGTGGGTTTCCTCTGGGCACTCTGGTGTCCTCCCACATGCCAAAAACATACAGATAAGTTAATTGGCTACCCCATAAATTGGCCCTAGACTACAATACACGATACATACATACATATATGACTATGAGAGGGGCTAGATTGTGAGCTCCTCTGAGTGACAGTTAGTGACAATGCTATATATACTCTGTACAGCTCTGTAGAAGATGTCGGCGCTATATAAATACTAAATAATAATAATAATGTTAGCTAACTATTAATTTTCAACTTCCGTCTGAAGCTGCTCTGACCGTGAATAGGAAACTTGCTGGAAGCCATGGTAACAGTATATGGCTTTGTGTTAAAGTTACTAAAGATGATGATTAGTCCAATTTTTAAGCTGCAAATAATTTACATGAAGTTTGAATGCAAAGAGAAATTATTTGCATCCCATTTATCATCCCTAAAAGTTACCCTCTCTCTGTCTCATCAGTTCATAATTCTGCACAAAGCAGAAAGCAAAATTGACTATATCCATTTCCATTTGTAAGGTTCATTCTGAATTCTCAAACAGCTAATGTTTTATAAAATAGGATTTCTTGGCAACTCTGGCAAAGGCATTGTGGTTGGAGTCCATAAGCTCCTACCAGGCTGCATGAGCAATTAGGTGCTCAGAGCAGGAGCCGTTGACACTCATTTTCAAAATGGGAGTGTCAACCATAAAATCAAATTCCATTTACCCACTGCTCTGTGTTTGTTATGCAGTCTACAACCTGACCCGACATTGCAAGCATTCCAATATAATCATAAATGTTTCTGCTGTAATAAATCTTATCTCAGTCAGCCTGGCTCTATTTGGTACATTGCCGACGGGAAGTAAGCTTCATCACCCTTCCCACATTCCTGCTCCTCACTGATTGGCTGAGGGCGGTTCAGTGAGCTGATGAAATACAATCTATGATGTCCTCACATGTGTTTACAAAGCAAACTAGATATGACAGTGCAGTTTCTAGGAGAAAAGAAAAAGTAAGGAAGGAAATAACATCAGGATTGGCTTCATTCAGAGGGAATAACAATGGAAAGTGCCAGGAACAGTTTTCTGTTTATTTACTATAGAAAATTTGCTGACATAAAACGTGGACAATACATCTGTTGTGTAAGTACAATTAACAAGTAGTTATCTACTTATGTATGTGTTTTTTTTCATGGGATAGTATGACTAAGCTTGCTGCTTTAACATGTGCGCTTATCCAGTAAGTGACGCTTTTCTGTCCACAATTCTCCAGAACATTGTGCAATGAATGTGTATTCTTCATATAAATACCAATTAGTGCAGAAATGAATAGATTGTGTTTGTCAACATACAAAAGTTGAATTTTGAAATCAACTACAAGGTGACCCATACCTGAGTGACACAGCTATCCCCCATATGTAATGTGTGTGTGTGTGTGTGTGTGTATGTGTATGTGTGTGTGTGTGTGTGTATGTGTGTGTATGTATGGTGTGTGTGTGTGTGTGTGTGTGTGTGTGTTTGTGTGTGTGTGTGTGTGTGTGTGTGTGTGTGTGTGTGTGTGTGTGTGTGTGTGTGTGTGTGTGTGTGTGTGTGTGTGTGTGTGGAGGGGGGGGGGGTTAAGAACTTGAGAAATTTGTGATTTTTTTTTTTTTATTAAAAATTGTGCCCATAACGTATAGCTTATTGGTATATTTATGTATTTCCGTTCTGCAGTCTATTTGCAGTGGGTATAACTATGAAGATGTTTATTGCCTCTCTGCCGCGGACGAGTGTCAGATGGAGATACTGCACCGAAAGCCCGGCGCCAATCCCAGCGCCAGAAAACCACCCACCTTCCAAGACGTGGAGGACACCCTGAAGTGGAAAGACTTTGACACACCCCCCTATGACATCACATCCAGATACAGCTTCCGGAATACCTTGGAAGGTGGGTGTGACGAAAGACTAACCTACCCCCTATCCATACCTATCACTAACCTACTCCCTACCTACCTACACCTAATACTAATTACCTCCTACCTACCTACACCTTACACTAACCTACCTACACCTAACACTCATCTACCTCCTACCTACAGCTAACACTGACCTACCCCCTACCTACACCTAACACTAACCTACCCCCTACCTATCTATGCCTAATACTAACCTACCCCCTACCTACCTACACCTAACACTAACCTTCCCACACCTAACATTAACCTACCTCCTATCTACACCTAACACTAACCTACCCCCTATCTTCACCTAACACTAAACTATCTCTTACCTACACCTAACACCAACCTGCCCCCTACCTATGCTTAAAGGGAACCTTAACCATGGAAAAAAAAAAGTTTCCCTTTCCTGGGGCTTTCCCAAGCCTCCTGCAGCCGTCCTGTGCCCGCGCAGCTGCTCCAGTGTCCTCCGGTCCCCCGCCGCATCTTAGTTTCGTTTTTGGCCGACTGCCAGTCGTCCTCCTGCAACGCGTCCTATTCTTCCGCATCCCCCGACGTAAAGCACCGTAAACCGTGTCCATGGAACACATTCCCCGCCGTAAATGCTACATTCCCCGACGCAAAGTGCCGTAAAGCGCGTCATTCGGATGCATTTTACGTCACTTTACCCCGGGGAATGCGGAAGAATAGGACGCGTTGCAGGAAGATGACTGGCAGTTGCCCGAAAGCAAAACTAAGCCTCGGCGGGGGACCGGAGGACACTGGAGGAGCTGCGCGAGCACAGGACGGCTGCAGGAGGCTTGGGAAAGCCCCAGGTAAGTCAAACGTTTTTTTTATCCACAGTTAAGGTTCCCTTTAACACCAAGCTTAAGTGCTGATTGTTTATGAAACAATAGACTGTTATCTTGGCTTCAGATTTCACTCATGGTTTTTGCAGGGTTTATGAGGCCATCAGATGGGACAACTCGAGAACGCAACATGCACAACTTAATACACGTGTTCCTTGGAGGAACCATGTCCCAAGTGCCAATCTCCAGCAACGATCCAATGTTCTTGCTGCACCACTGCTTTGTAGACAAGTAAGTTTTACCTCAAAATCTGCCAACTTATTATCGTTGTGTTGCCTGGTTTTGAAGCCCTGATCTTTCCATGAATAAAGATGCCATCTATGTGTTTGGGAGTTTGGGAGAGGAATCTTAAAATACCTCACTTCCTGTTGCTCTTACTACTTCCTGTTGACATTGATAATTTACTGGTTGGCAGTCTAATAAATAGTAGAGAAGGAGAGACAAACACTGGCACTGCTGCTACTCCTAGACTTAAGAGAGACTTAATGCAGTGTGTCCAGTGGAGGCGGCTACATGCGACTTAGTGGGCGCCGGGATGGAGGACCTCTGAGAAGTCCGATTTACACAGCTGGCACTTGTTCACCCTGGAGGTCTAACTTTACTGTAATAAGTAGGTGTGCTTACAAATAGCTGAAGAAAAAAAAACTATAAAAACTGTTGACGCTTTAATCTTTTGACACCCTGTATATTTATTGCTATTATTATCCTACCGCAGTGTCTCTGCGTCCCATGTCCCTATGTCAGTGTTTTTGCTCTACTGCATGTGCCACACTCATAGCCGTTGGGACAGGACGAGGACCTGCCAGGGGGCTGGGCGGCAGCAGGTGTGTGTGCACGCGCACAGTGGACGTGTTTGCGTGTGAAGCGTACGGGCGCACGCACAGACATGCGGCGTTGACAGACCTAGAGCCCATTTTTAAATGGGATTAGGTAAGCTAGAAGATTTATAAAGTGCCAACATATTAGGTGTTGCTGTGGTTTTATGCACCTATTCAGTGAAGAGACCTTGGGCAAGACTCCCTAACACTGGTAGTGCCTAGAGAGCGTGCCCTAGTGGCTGCAGCTCTGGAGCTTAGAGTCCGCCAAGAGAAAACCCATAGGGGTTGATTCACACAGCTTACTTACTTTTCACCTTACCTATAAAGCTGCATACCCACATGGCGATTTTCCCGACAACCGGCAATTTTTAAACAACGTCGTGAGGTGGGTACAGGCGCATGATTATGAACGTCACCTAGGGTCGCACCGATGATGACGGACTTACGCGGCGGATCGGCTCTTTGAGTCTTGCTCGCGCCGCCATGTACATTGCGTGACCGCGCGCATTGACCCGCCGACAGGACATTGCTAGACCCATTGATCAGTGAGTACGAAACTTCAGGAGAGCTAATGCATGAGTTAAGTCAAATAAGGAGAGATAAACAATGACTTCAGAAGGAATGATACATTGTTAATGAGTAAGGTAAGATAGTTCAACAGAAAAGCTTTGTGAGTCAGAGTAGTGTGGTCTGGTTTTTAATATATAGTTTAAACTCAACATTGTATCTTCTGCAGGATCTTTGAAGCGTGGCTTCGCAGACACAACGCGTCGGCGGACTCGTACCCCGATAACGATGTACCAGGACAGGGAGCCACAGAGTGCTCCACCCCCTACTTCCCCTGTTACCGGAACAAAGACCTTCTAAACAGATCCTACAAGTTTGGATACACCTTCTCAACATACAAGAGAATGTAATGGTCCGCTAAGCAACTGGTGGGGTGGAAGGACCCCCTTGTAGTCACCAAGTCATCTGGGAAAACAAAATATCTAATTTGATCATCTTATCTTATCAGTCAAGCCATAGTAACAAGTATATGTTGTGGTGACGCTGCTTGAGTTTGGCCGGTTGGTGCCACTCGTGGTAAAATATCAGTAATTGAAATAACCAACATTTTATAATGCACCACCCGGCCGGTACTCATCCTCACTAAGCCCATGAACAGGCTCTCACCACCTAATGCCTAACTCTAATCCCGCTCTTATTGCCAAAACTGGACCTCCCAACCTAATGCCTAAGGGCCTATTTCCACTACACACAGATTGGATGCAGAATGGATGCAGAAAAACTGACTCCAATGAATGCCTAAGTGCCTGTTTCCACTAAACGCAATTTTTCTGATGCAGATTTTCGCATAGGCATTCATTGGAGTCAGTTTTTCTGCATCCATTCTGCATCCAATCTGCATGTAGTGGAAACAGGCCCTTACCCTAGCCTCCCCTCTGTGTGCCAAAACCTAACTCCCCCACCTAAGGCCTAACCCTAATCCTCCGTCTCTAAGTGCCTAAGCCAAACCTTCTAACCCCAGCACCCAAACAGCCACTATTTGTAGCTGTTGGGCTACAACCATTTATTCATATGTGGTAGCCAATCGGCTACTAATCACAGTGGGTGCCAATGCAGCAGGGCAGCCAGGCAATGAGCATTGTTTAAAACATAATAATTATGTCAGCCTCCATATTCCTCTCACTTTAAAGCGGATCTGAGATGAAAAACTAACTATAACAAGTAGCTTGTCTATATATCTTATCTAAAGTTTACATAGTTTACACAGCAAATCTAACTGCAAACAGCTTCAATCGAATATGATTATTTCTTCCTGCGATACAATGACAGCAGCTTTGTTGTTTGTAAACATTACACACAGGCAAGCTTATCTGCATCTTCAGCACTCAGCCTGTGAACAAACCTAATCCCCCCTCCTCCTGCCCCTTCCTCCCCTCTGCTTCTGAAATCTCTGGCTAGTAATACCTCCCCCTCCTCTTGCCCAGACTGAGCTCCCATGAGCCCTTGCTACTGTCTGAAAATGCCTTGGCTCCCTGAAAAACTGTGGGCGAGGCTTGTTTAGTTTATAGGGAATTAGAGTATTAAAACAAAAAACAAAAAAGTATTTGCCTTGAGGAATGCCCTATAAACTATAGGAAAGGAACCCAATTATGCAATGAGTAAAAGTTCATCTCGGATCCACTTTAAGTGTGTTTTAAAGTATACTCGAGGCAGATTAGAGAAAAAAAAAGAGGCTCACTTACCTAAGAAAAGGGAAGTCTCTGGATCCTGCAGAAGCTTCCCACGTTCTCCTTGGCCGCAGCTGTTGCTATGTGCGGACCCCCCACAATAATCCAACAAGAGCTTGTCAGACTGGGGTCCTATTCATGTACGAGCATGGCCGTGCTTGAGCAGGCCAGTATGAGCAGGTTCTTGTGCACAAGCGGTTGCCTGCTAATGCACAGGTGCGACTTTACTTGCGCTATTGCAGCACGGCCGCGCTCCTGAATGAAGATTAGCGTGGTCCTGGTCTTCAGGAGGGTCCGAGTGAGCAACGGTTGGGGCAAGGAGCAGCCTCTTCCTTTCCTAACCGCCACAGGTTCTCTTTAAACAATAAGGTTAGGTTTCCACTAGTACAATTTTTTTCAAAAATGTTCACAATAAAAATGTGCGTGTGTATGGAAACCAGTGATTGTGCATGGGCTAGTTTCCATTTCATGCGAATTTCCTTGTAAGCGTGGAAAAAACGGACAGCCTATTATATATTTTCACATGCCGTATACGATTTTATGTATATAATGTGAAAAATCGCAAATTTTCGTGTTCGTACCAGAAAAAGGAATGTGTCATGCTGTTACTAGGCAAAACATGTAAATTAGGGTCATTGCAAAAATTTGCATGCGAAAAATTCCCATAAAACTGTATGTACAATACCATATATTTTTTTTAATTTTCAGAAAATTCTCATATGATTTTCCTGACGTTAAAACATGTTACTACAGTGGAAACTTAGTCTTAGACAAAAAGCAGTTTGAGGCTGGTAAAACTTCCCTCTTAGGGTACGTTTCACTTGTGCGTTTAGCAGTAGATTTTTCACTTAAAAAATTTGCATTAGTGTAGCAACCAGTTTAGCAACAAATATTAGTGCATGGGGAAGTTTGCATTTAAAGAGGAACTCCAGTGAAAATAATGTAATAAAAAAGTGCTTCATTTTTACAATAATTAGGTATAAATGATTTAGTCAGTGTTTGCCCGTTGTGAAATCTTTCCTCTCCCTGATTTACATTCTGACATTTATTACATGGTGACATTTTTACTGTTAGCAGGTGATGTAGCTGCTGCATGCTTTTTTGGCAGTTGGAAACAGCTGTAAACAGCTATTTCCCACAATGCAACAAGGTT
Source organism: Hyperolius riggenbachi (assembly GCF_040937935.1). NCBI lineage: Eukaryota > Metazoa > Chordata > Amphibia > Anura > Hyperoliidae > Hyperolius > Hyperolius riggenbachi. Next base: position 288,488,993 of record NC_090654.1, on the reverse strand, counting down.
CACAGACAGGAAACTGCCAGGACCATGTTCGGAATCCTCACAGTTTCCTGTGGGAGGGGTTTCACCACAATATCAGTCATACAGCGCCCCCTCCATTTGTGAAAAGGAATAGATTTCTTCTGGGAAAGGGGGTATCAGCTACTGATTGGGATGAAGTTCAATTCTTGGTCTTGGTTTCTCTTTAATGTGAATTTTCGTAAGCAATCGTATGGGGGGAAAAAAAGTCCTGCTTAATTTTTTTGGACATTTTATGCGTATCGTCCATAATTTGCGTTTAATGCTTTTCAATGGCATCGGCTAGAGATGCAATATTTTGCGCTACATGCGTGAATCGGCTTATAATTCACTTTACACCCAGCATGGCTGCAGGAAGTGGGATCAGTGAATAATGGCGCACAGCGCCTATGCATAAAAATGGCGCCGCATTAAAAAGATACGCTTATTGCTATTTATCGTTAGTACTGCATAATAATGGCGCACAGGGAAAAAAGAAGAAAAACGGCACACACTTACGTTATTTATCAATAGTGGCACACACTAACGTTATTTATTAATAGTGGCACACACTAACGTTATTTATCAATAGTGGCACACACTAACGTTATTTATTAATAGTGGCACACACTAACATTATTTATCAATAGTGGCACACACTAACGTTATTTATCAATAGCACTCTACATAAGCCAAACTGCATACATTATTTAACTGCAAAACAGTGAATGGATTTAATGTAACACTGTCAAGGTTAGGGTTAGGCACCACCAGGGGGTGGTTAGGGTTAGGCACCACCAGGGGGGTCTTAGGGTTAGGGATAGGTACAGGGAGGGTTCTGTGTGAGAGTAGGGTTAGGTATAGTTACAGTACAATATACACCACCAGGGGGGTGATTAGGGTTAGGCACCACCAGGGGGGGTTTATGGGTTAGGGATAGGTACAGAGAGGGTTCTGTGTGTTAACGGTAAATAACGATAAGGCATTAACGCTAAATAACAATAAGGCTTTAACGTTAAATAGCGATAAGCGGCAAACGGATTAGCGGCAACACTGTGCGCCATTATTCACAGGCGCCATTTTCAGATGGACGCGCAGGAAGTTGTCAGCAGTCATGACTATTCTGTTACTAGGCAGATTATTTAAATTGAAACTAATGCTAAATTTGGCGTTGAAAATTTGCATAAACGCACACTAATTTACATGTGATTTTTTGCGAATAAAAAAGAAAATCGCATATGATTTTTTTGGATGCAAAAAATTCTGACTACAGTGGAAACAGCCTCAGACCCTTTTCAGAGTATAGTGTCAATTACATAAAATGCCTCTTTGAATGTTTTTTTTTATTGAAATGTACATTTGTGTTCCTTATAAACTGGATTATTGCAGGAGATATGACAATATAATCAGGCTGTATGATCCAGCTTACAGTGCGCAGTAATGAGCGGAGAGCTAGGCGTACATTCGCCGCAATTTCGGCCACAGATGGCTCAATAATGACTCTTACTCTCTCTCCTGCTCTGATTGTAGTGCACTTAGCTTTTCACGATAGATTAAACAGGTCGCAGGCCACGGTGTTATTAGTGGCTGGCATTTCAGAAAATAGCACAACATTGTATTTCTTTCCCAGCTCAGATGTCACACCATTCTCAGCTTAATTGGAATACTATCGATTCACATATTTTTTTCAATTGACACAGGAATTGTTTGGGAAGTGCTGCTAAGTACTGGTGTATACATTTTAGTAGCAACTTCTTTGTTTACTGTTAGCAAAATGCATTCAAACTTTATTGACGCCAAAACTGACGGCAGACTGAGCTGTGAGGAGAGGGGAAATTCCCCTCTCACCTGATCAGTTAACTCTATGTGTAACTCTGTGTGTGACAGAGAGAGAGAGAGAGCTCCCAACAGCTGCAGCTTCTGTGTCCTGTGTTTCTGACTGAAGTGTCTGAAGAGAGCAGAGGGAATGTAACTAATTGTCACAGCTTTTCATACTGTTTTTGCTTTCAGAGTTTGATATGTTTGATATTTGCTTTCTGTAGTCTGATATGCAACTCTGGCTGTGCATTGAAGCAGACACCCCTTCTGCAATTGATTTGTCCCAATATAGCTAAATCCTACCCTCAATAAATTACAGCTTTTGCCTCTGATATTTAACATGAAAAGTAGGAAAATGTTTACACAGCTACTTAGACATTATTTGCACACTGTCATTTTAGAACACTTGGGTATCGATAGTATTCCTTTAATTGATGTTTTACAGGTGCTTGGACAATCTGTTTCGTCTGTTCCATGGTAAATGTGCAGCTAAAGGGACACTATTGCGGAAAATAGTAAGCAGTTAAAATATGACAGAACTGACAGGTTTTGGACCTGCCCATCTTCTCATAGGGGATTCTCAGGGCTTTCTTAGTTTTCAACAGCATTTCCTGAACGTCAGTTGCTAAGTCTAGCTGCCAGAATACCAGCCAGCCTCCCTACTCGTTTGCACGCTATTTTGGCAGTTAGAATTAGCAACTGCTGTTCAGGGAAAGCTTTTAAAAACAAAAGAAAACTGAGAATCCCTCATGAGAAGATGGACTAGTGCAAAACCTGGTAGATGTCTCAGATTTTAAATGCTTACTTTATTCTCTGTAGTAATCCTTTAAAGGGACCTTGAGCGGGTGCTAAAATAAAAATATCCACTTACCTGGGGCTTCTTCCAGCCCACCGTAGGCCGCGAGTTTCCCTGGCATCCTCCTGACTCCTCTCCCGGTCCCGGCTGGCAGCTCCATTTTTGTACAACTTCGGCCTGAAGTGGTCAGTGCTGTTACCCAAAAAATGGAAAGGTACGGGATATCACCCTAATAGGCCAGTCTCACCCATAAAGAAGGTAATACACAAAGAAAAAAAAAAAAAAAAAGTCCGTCCAAGAGCCATCTCCCGTGCCTCCGCTTCTCTTCCTCCCCCGCACACAGCTAGATGCGTTCACGTCTAACAAGCAAGCCACATAGAGTCTTGGAGAGCTCATTCGGAAACGGCGGCACACACCAGAAGTCTCCACTCGCTGCTCCATTAGGTCACGTGAGTGCCAGCGCTTTTTGGAAAAGACAGTGTGTTGCAGGGGTTGAGGCAGTGGCGTAGCTAAGGAGCTGTGGGCCCCGATGCAAGTTTTACAATGGGGCCCCCCAAGCACTCTATACATAGCAATTGATACGTCACACCAAAACCTGCCAATGACAGCTACAGTGTCAGAGGTGCAAGAAGGGAATGGGGAGCAGTTTGTTAATAATTACCACTATTCAAAGTATCTATAGAAGTGATTATTATGAGCACAGGATCAATAGAGAGCTAATACTGTAGTTGAGGGAGGGCCCTTTGGGGCCCCTCTGGCCCAAGGGCCCTGATGCGGTCGCTACCTCTGCACCCCCTATTGCTACGCCTCTGGGTTGAGGTTAGACACAATCTGTGTCTGTAATGAGAGCGTACGCTGAAAAGCAGAGGCGAGCATTCATTCCATTTATACACGCGGGTTGATGCCCCCCAGTTGATATATTCTTCCGTGATTCTTATCCGGATAGTGCTGTTTTCCTGGGCCTGAAGATATTATAATGCATGCATGCGTAGTGACAATATAGGAGTGCACTCCAATCCACACGCTATCACCCCAGATGTCAGCCATTCCCGGCAGTGTTTTTATTGGGAGGGTATATGTTGTATGTCAGTGTATGTCCAGTGCCTACCAGTTTTTGATACTATAATAAATGATATGTTTTTCACCAGCTTAGTGCTCCCCATATCCTTTTTTCTTTGTACAGTGCTGTTACCCGCTTGGCTGATACTCCGTCATCACACCGGCGGGCTACGGGTCATCATGCCATCCGGCGTGAGAGTTCTGCGCATGCGCGGTTCAATATTAGAGAACCGCGCAGGACTCTCACGCCGGCCGTCGTGATAAGGACGAAGTTGTACAAAGATGGAGTCGCCAACGTGGTTAAGCACGCTCACAGGGGAAAATAATATATGCCGGGTGCATGCTTTAGTATTGGTTTGTGCTGCTCATCCCCCGGCATTATATATATATATTGTATAGTGTTGGTTGACTCAATAATCCGCTTCTCTGATCTGATAACTGTAAATTGCAGCAATAAGGCAACCCTACAACAATGGATGATTTGCTTGCGACTATTAATACATTTGCATGTATTCATAACTTTAGTATTAATAATGTTTTGCATTTTATATAAATTATACATTATTTATATATAGATGGAAATATTTTGTCCTTTATTTCACATAATACTTAATAAACTTGTAACTATTATTATTATTATTTGTATATGGCTATTTATTTGAAAAGTAGTGCAGTTCATTTTAAAGTGAGGTGAGGGTGATGTGTTTCATTTTAAACAATGCCAGTTGCCTGGCAGTCCTGCTGATCTGTTTGGCTGCAGTAGTGTCTGAATAACCCCAGAAACAAGCATGCAGCTAATCTTGTCAGATCTGACAATAATGTCAGATACACCTGATCTGCTGCATGCTTGTTCAGGGTCTATGGCTGAAAGTATTAGAGGCAGAGGACCAGCAGGACAGCCAGGCAACTGGTATTGCTTAAAAGGAGATAAATATGGCAGCCTCCATATAACTCTCATCTCGGGTTCACTTTAAGCTGCTGAATATTGATGAGTGGCCAAAATCTTGTAAGAAGAACAGTTTTAAAACTTTTCAGAAAATCTAATGAAAAGATATTTTAACTAAGTTGCATTGAAGCCAAAGTCGAGTAAGTGGGTTGGTTTAAAGAAATGACACGGAAGAAAGATCCTGCCGCTGTTACTGTATCGTGTACCTATGCCACTGTGGACATTACTCCAGCACCAGGGCGTACATACATGGATTTGTTAATTAACCTGCCATTCCCGATTGCCATGCCGCTGTCGATCATTTCTGCCACAATATTGCCGTTCTGTGATAGGTGAATGGGAACATCTTGTTCCCAAACCCAATCGCAGTGCCTGCAATGAATTAAAAGCTGGTGTCATTGAGACAAAGGCTTTCATTCACAAAAGGAAAGTAACCACTTAAATGTAACAGTTCCAGATCCTGTTTACAGTACATAGCACCATCTTGTGGCCAAAAAGTAAAAATGCACATACACTTATACACACATACACCTTACATATAGAAACACATACATTTGTATTACATTTCAACCCCTTACACGCCTACCCTATAGCTATCAAAATAAAACACTTGTAAAAAAAAAAAAAAATAATTAAAAAAACAAAACAAAAAAAAACACCATTTAAAGAAAAAACAAACGTAAATATTTACCTAATGGACTTTTTAATGTGTATCTTATGAGGGTATATTACTGTTAATTTTGCAAATAAAGGCTTGTAATTAATGACCTAGTATTAAAAGTTACTAAACGGAAAAAAAAAATACACCTTTATTTCCAGATAAAATATTATTACCATATATTGAAGTATTGACACAATTTAAACGTAATAACCAGGACAAATGGTGCAAATAAAATGTGTGGGTTTTATCCACAGCAGCAGGTTTTATTTTGAAACTTTAATTTATTTATTTAGGTATTTATATGGCGCCTACATATTACGCAGCACTGTATATATTGTGTTGTCACTAACTAACTGTCCCTCAGAGGGGCTCACAATCTAATCCCTACCCTAGTCATATGTCTAAAGGTAGCCATACACTGGTTGATTTGCCATCAGATCGACCAACAGATAGATCCCTCTCTGATCGAATCTGATCAGAGAGGGATCATATGGCTGCCTTTACTGCAAACAGATTGTGAATTGATTTCAGCATGAAACAGCCGCCCCCCCCTTCCCCCCGTGCATACATTACCTGATCCGGCCAGCGTGACTACCCCGGTCTCCGCTGTCTTCTTCTCCGCTGGGTTCCGGACCGGCTGGCTTCGCTTCCCGTCCGGGGAACAGTAGAGGGCGCTCTACTGTTTAAGCTTCCTGCCGGGACAGGAAGTTCAGTGAAGCATGCCGGACTTGGAGCCCAGCAGAGACGACGACAGTGGAGACCGGGGGACTCGCGCCGGCCGGATCAGGTAATGTATTGCCGCTGTATTGCGTCGGTCATAGGGCATTCGAACGCCGCTATAGACGCACTCCCGACCCACCTTATTATTCCCTTTGAAATGCATATAACATTAAATGATTCTTAGTAAAAAGTAAGTTTTACTATACTGCAATTTAAAGAAGAACTGTTTCGAAAATCTTAAAATTTAAAACACTTACAAATAAGAAGTACGTTTCTTCCAGAGTAAAATGAGGCATAAATTACTTTTCTCCTATGTTGCTGTCACTTGCAGTAGGTAGTAGAAATCTGACATTACCGACAGGTTTTGAACTAGTCCATCTCTTCATGGGGGATTCTCAGCATGGCCTTTACTCTTTATAAAGTCAATAGCTGATGACCCGGCGTTGCCCGGGTATGTATTTGGCTGGTGTCGGCTCCATCCACTTTTCCTAACCCTAACACACAAACACTCAGTGACCAAGTTTGTGAGCTTTGGAATCTTTGGCATCAATAATTTGTATATTCCCATAGAAATCAAACAAATCAGATTGGCTGTTTGTGGCTCCTCCCCTCTCCATTTGAACCCCAGTCAACCAATGACTGACTGTAGCAGGTTTGAGACATCTGCTATAAGCAGTGAAAGAATGGCAGCAATTTAAATATCCCGCCGATATACAGCAGATTCTATCGCAGTGTTCGAATCTGTTGTGAAATTGTTGTGCAAACGCTGACCGTATGATCGATTTCTGTCCGAAATCGATCGTTCCCGTTGATCCGTCTATGCGGAAGATTTCGCTTGATCGCCAGTGGGTCGGGAGTTTGTCGACAGCGGCGTTCGAATGTCCGATGACCAACGCTAGCAACAATACATTACCTGCTCTGCCGGCGCGTGTCTCCACTGTCACCGCTGTTCCTTCTCTGCTGGGCTCCGGCTGGCTTCACTTCTTCCTGTCCCGACAAAAAGTTTAAACCGTAGAGCGCCCTCTACTGTTTAAACCTCCCCCGGCAGGAAGTAAAGTGAAGCTGTAGCCCTGGAGCCCGGAGCAGAGAAGAGACAGCGGAGACCAGGGGACTCGCGCCGGCCGGACCAGGTAATGTATGGGGGGTTGGGGCTTCGGCGGCAGCTCCACAGATTGTGATCGGTTTCATAGTGAAATCGATTCACAATCTGTTTGCAGTAAAGGCAGCCATACGATCCCTCTCTGATCAGATTCGATCAGAGAGGGATCTATCTGTTGGTTGATCTGATGGCAAATCGACCAGTGTATGGCTACCTTACGAATGGCTGCAGTTTATATTTTCCCAGTAAAATTAGTTTTGTTCTCTGCCCACTTTTTTGTAACCTGGACACACAGTCACTCAATTACCAATTTTGTGAGCTTTGGGGTCCTTTGTATTTGTATTTTCTCAGTGAAATGAAACAAATCTGATTGGCTGTGGCTCCACCCCCTTTTCTGAATTTTCACCCCAGTGACCCAATGACCAACTGTACCAGGTTTGAGTCTTGTGCCCTTAACAGTGCAAGAATGGCAGCAATTTCAATATTCCACCTTGAAAAACAACAGGTGAATTTTGATTAGCTTTTTTAGGCTCCACCTACTTTTCTGAATATTAATCCCAGTCACTCAGTGACCAACTGTGCAAAGTTTGAGATCCCTGCCATTAACAGTGAAGAAGGGCTGCAGTTTACATTTTCCCAGGGAAATCTGTTTTTGACTCCACCCACTTTTTGTAATCTTGACACACAATGACCAAGATTTGAGCTTTCAGGTTCTTGGCATCAAAATGGTGCAAATGGAAGCATTTCATCCAGCAAAGAAATCTGATTGGCTGTTTGTGGCTCTGCCCCTTTAGTGCATTTGAACCTCAGTCACTTAATGACTGACTGTAGCAGGTTTGAGGCCTCTGCCATTAACAGTGTAAGAATGGCAGCAGTTTCAATATTTCCCTTGAAAACCAATAGGTGAATTTTGATTGGCTGTTGTAGGCTCCACCCACTTTTCTAAATATTAATCCCAGTCACCCAGTGACTAACTGTGTCAAGTTTGAGGACTCTGCCATTAACAGTGTAAGAATGGCTGCAGTTTAAATTTCCCCATGTAAAAAGTGAGTTGTTTTTGGCTCCGCCTATTATTTCTAACCTTGACATACAGTCACTGAATGTTTATGAGCTTTTGGGGTCCATGACATCAATAAGTTGCAATTTCCCATTGAAATTAAACAAATCTGATTGGCTGTTTTTGGCCCGCTCCCTTTTCGGAATTTAAACCCCAGTTTCTCAGTGACTGACTATACCAGATTTGAGGCCTCTGCCATTAACCCTCTGGGCGATACAATTGCATCGCCCAGGAGGGGGGCGCAGCACTTTTTTTAAAATGTTTTCTTTTTTAAATCATGTAGCGAGCCCTGGGCTCGCTACATAATAGCCGCAGCGCAGCGGCATCCCCCCACCCACTCCAATCGCCTTCGGCGATCAGAGTAAGCAGGAATTCCCGTTCAGAACGGGATTTTCTGCTGGGCTTCCCCGGTCGCCATGGCGACGGGGCGGAATAATGTCACCGACATCATGGAGGGAGTCACGATCCACCCCTCAGCGCTGCCTGGCACTGATTGGCCAGGCTGCGCAAGGGGTCTGGGGGGGGGGGCTGTGCGGCACGGCGAGGAGCAGCGATCGGAAGTTACACGCAGCTAGCAAAGTGCTAGCTGCGTGTAACAAAAAAAAAAAAAATTATGCAAATCGGCCCACCAGGCTTGAGAAATCCTCCTGCGCGATATACCCCGAGCTCAGCTCGGGATTATCACCCAGGAGGTTAAGAGTGTATGAAGGGCAGCAATGTAAATATCCCCCTTGAAAATCAATAGGTGAATTTTGATTGGCTGCTTTAGGCTCCACCCACTTTCCTGAATATTAGTCCCAGTCATCCAGTGACCAACTGTGTCAAGTTTGAGAACCCTGCCAATAACAGGGCTGAAATCAATCTAACAAATCTGATTGGCTGTTTATGGCTCCACCCCTTTAGTGAACTTGGACCCCAGTCACCCAATGACTGTTTTAGGCTTGAGGCCTCTGCCATTAACAGTGTAAGAATGGTAGCAATGTGTAATATACGAGGCAGCTGCGGCGAACAGCACCGCCGCCGCAGCTGCCTCCATGTGGCCATCCGTCTGTCCAACGTCCAGGATGCCGAGGACGGAGCCTTCTCACTTGCTGGGGGTCGCCTTAGCGCGCGGGCGCGCGCACACACAGGACCTTTATGCGGGGAGGAAGCCCGTCAGCTGACCTGCTGGTCAGCTGACGTCAGAGGAGTCCCACGGCGCCCAGGATTGGCTGATTCAGGAGGGGCATGCCAGTGGGGTCTCCTCTGCTTCATAAGCCTCCGGGCTTCATTCTGCAGGTGTCTGTTGTCGTGAATACTTGCGTGTTAGCGCTCAGACCTTAGGCTAGTTCCCTGGTGTTGATGCTAAGGATTTCACACCTAGACTAGGATATTGCTACTTTGTTATTGTTGATTGTTTAGACTAGTTCCCGGGTGTTGATGCTAAGGATTTCACACCCAGACTAGGTTATTGCTTACTGTTTTGATCTCCTGTGTATGACTCTTAGCGATTACTCTGACTCTGATCCTGCCCCCTGATCCTGTACTTTCGCCTATCTGCCTACCTGCCTACCTGTTGCTGAACCTCTGCCTGATTACCGATTACTCTCTTGTCTCATGATTCTGTACCAATACGTACCTTCCTGTTGCTGAACCTCTGCCTGATTACCGATTATTCTCTTGTCTCACGATCTCTTACTGATACTTACCTCTCTGTTGCCGAACCCTGCCTGCCTGACCAGTCTACTCATCAGTGGGCCCTCGCCACTGGTGAGGTGTTAGCTACACCATCTCCTCTGGTGAAGCAGTTCTGCTAGGCCGCAGTACAGCCTTAATTGCCTGCTCCTCAGGTAATCTGTCATTGTAGTATTACTGTATCCCTTAGCCTGAAGTACATCCTGAATCACCCGATCCTCAGGAGATTCAGCCCCTTCAGTTTTGTTCTCCAGCTTGCTGGAGCTTGTACGCTAGGGCACGATTAGTGTACTGTTATTACCTCACCAGCCCCTCTGGTGAGGTCTCATTGCTATTAAAGTTACAGTTGCACCCAATCACTACACACTGTGCTCTTTGTCTGCTATACTGGTATTATTGGTGATTCTGCAGATCACACATAATCGGGTATAGCGTCTGCATTATTGGTGATTCTGCAGATCACCACATAATCAGACATCTGAGCTACAACACCCTACCGTTACAGAACAACAGACCAGTAAAGTATAATGGAGGCACTCTGCCAACGGGTCGACGTGTTAACCACCACCGTTAATGAACTCATTAACACGGTGAACGCTCAACAGACTCAGATTGACAAACTAGCTAAGTCAGTTAACCGTTTATTGGACCCTAATACTCGAGTGTCTCCCCCTTCTGTGATCGAGACGAGGGTACCCCCACCTGAAAAATTCTCGGGGCATTGCTCGGATTTTAGTAATTTTAAGCATAGATGCTTGTCATATTTTGAATTACGACCCGTTTCTTCTGGTACAGAAGCCCAACGGGTCACATTCATTAAAACTTTGTTGTCTGGAGATTCCCAGTCCTGGGCATACAGTCTTTGATGGGCGGAGTCCAAGTGTCATGGCCGCGTCATACCCGCGCCAACCGATGAAACAGCCTTTGGAGCTCTAGAATTGCTGCTCCGGCGTTGTGCCGCCATTACTGGTTGAACAGTTTGAACTATGAGGCCAGCAGGAACCGGGTGTTATGCGCAGCGCTGAGATGCTGATCCGGTAGGGTGCAGCCAATACTGCTGTTACAGTGAGCTGAGAGAGATCTGGTGAGCGCAACCTGAGTTTCATTCCGGAAGCTGGACTGCTCTCCCCCATATCGGGATTCCGCCTGGCACGGGCATCAAAGTGGGTACCCACTCAATACGTTGCAACGGAGGTGGTAAGAGTGACTTTCCTCTGCTGAGAATATTTTTCTATTCCTGAGGTGATAGTTCAGCGCATTCACATCGCTGCTGTGCAGGTGGACTCATTGCCCCCTATGGGGAGTGTGTCTTCAAGTATCACTGTATCCAGAGGATTAAGGCAACGCTTTGGAGTGCATGGGCGCCATTGTGTGTATGTGTGGGTGGAGTAATGATGCCGGCTTAGATCAGATAGGAATATGATTAAACCATTGAGCATGAATTTATGACATTTGGACTTTCAGCGAGTTTTTACTGATATTTTAGTGAAGCTGATTTTTGCATGCAATCAAGCTATATGTTGTGTCATTGGTGTTTTTGATAATAAATTTTCTACTATCTGACAAAAATGTATCATGAACCCTAGACTCTATTTGTATATTACTGGGCATACAGTCTCCCTATAGGGGATGCGGCCTTGGTCTCAGTGGAGGAATTCTTTAAAGCTATGGCCGTAATTTACGACGATCCTGATTTGGCAGTGACTTCAGAGAGGAAGTTAAAACCCTCAGGCAGGTAATAGTTCCGTTGAGGTTTATGCCGCCGAGTTCAGGAGATGGGCAGTGTCAGCCAGGTGGGGGCAGTACGCACTTTTAGACTGTTTCTTGTCAGGATTGTCTGACGCTGTGTCCGATCTTATGTTGGGTCATCCAGAACCCAAGACTCTGGATGAGGCCATTTCCTTGGCCATTAAAATTGATAGACGAGTTCGCTATCAAAAGCAAACTCGGGCTAAGCCCCCAAGAAAGTTTTCCTCCTGTACTTTCTCAGCTCCCACGCCTTCCTCTCCATCCGCTGACGAGCCAATGCAAATTGGGCAGGCCAAGCTCTCAGAGGTGGAGAAAAATAGAAGACGAGCAGAGAAGCTATGTTTATACTGCGCCTATAAAGGGCATATGGTTTCTGCCTGCCCTAAGAAGGCGGAAAACTCTATCGCCTAGGAGTAGCTGGAGGTACTACCCTAGGCGATCTTGATATACCTCTAAACAATAAGCGGGTGTTGCTTCCTTGCATTGTCACCTGAGAGGATCAGGTTCATACTACTAAGGCATTTGTAGATTCCAGGTCAGCTGTCAATGTCATGTCTGTTAGATTCACTAATCAATTGAGATTTCCGTTGCTTCCTCTGGGGGAGCAGATTAAGATTACGGTTGTGGACGACTCCCCATTGCCCCTCACCATCACTCAGACTCCTGTATTGTTATGCCAGATTGGGGCCCTGCACAGGGAACAAATGTAGTTTCTGGTGTTAGAAATGTCCACGTCCACGGTCATCCTGGGCATGCCATGGTTAAAAAAGCACTCACCAGACATTGATTGGGGTACCAGACAGTTGATAAGTTGGTCTCCATACTGTCATGATCACTGTTTAAAGCAGGTCCCTATTGCAGTTAATGAAGCCCAAGGAGTTGGAACCATTGAACAGGATCCAGAACTCTCTGGAGTTCAGGTTGAGTTGGATTGGGCGTCAGAGCTGGGTCCCTTTCAACAGGAGCTCCCTGAAGGCAAACCAGAGGGGGTTCTATTTGTTCCCCTCCAGTTGAGATTCAAAGTCTTGGAGGCATTTCATGCCCATTAAAATACTGGTCACCCAGGAGCGGCTTGTACCCGAGAATTATTAAGTCGCAGTGTATGGTGGCCCTCAATCACCACTGATTGTAAGGAGTTTGTGGCTAACTGTGCCGTTTGTGCCAGGAGCAAGACTTCTAGGCAAGCACCTGCTGGTACCTTACAACCTCTGCCAATGCCCGAGGAACCTTGGACCCACGTGTCCATGGATTTTGTGGGCGAATTGCCTCCCTCTGAGGGTAAAACGGTCATTTGGGTGGTAGTCGACAGGTTTAGTGGATGGCCCACTTCATCCCCTTGAACGGACTCCCCTCGGCACAGGAATTGGCAGAACTGTTCGTTCTCCACATCTTCAGGCTGAAAGGGATTCCCCAGGATGTGGTGTCAGATAGGGGAGACCAGTTCACTTCTCGTTTCTGGAAAGCGTTTAGTCAGCATATGGGGATGAAGTTATCGTTTTCTTCCGGCTACCACCCACAGACCAATGGTCAGACCGAGAGGGTAAATCAGGCCCTTGAGCAGTTCCTCAGGTGTTACGTGGCTGATGCCCAGACCGACTGGGTCAGGTTCTTGCCTTATGCGGAGTTTGCCCACAATAACTTGAGGTCTGCTTCATCAGGGTTCTCCCCCTTCTAGGTTGTTACGGGGAGATCACCCAAATTTTCACCCCTGCCAGTGGTGGCGTCACCTTTTCCAGCCTTGGAACATTGGTCAGAGACCATGAGGGACATCTGGAATAAGGTGAAGCAAAATTTGAAAAAAGCCATTTCACTTTTAAAAAAGACAGGCCGACAAGAGACGTTCGGTGGAGTGGAACTTCGCACCGGGAGATTTGGTGTGGATTTCCACTCGCCACTTGCCCCTAAGGCAGCCCTCTGTTAAGTTGGGTCCCAAATTTATAGGGCCCTATCCTGTTTCTAAAAAGATAAATAATGTTACCTACAAGGTGTCACTTCCCCCCAGTTTCAGGGGTGGTAGGACGTTCCACGTTTCGCTTTTGAAGCCTGCCGTGTATGTGGATGCCACTCCTCCCCCCCCTCCTGTGGTGGTTGATGGAGAACCAGAATACGAAGTCGAAAAGATTTTGGACTCTTGCCGGGGGTCGCCTTAGCGTGCAGGCGCGCGCACAGACGGGACCTTTATGCGGGGAGGAAGCCCGTCAGCTGACCTGCTGGTCAGCTGACATCAGAGGAGTCCCACAGCGCCCAGGATTGGCTGATTCAGGAGGGGCGTGCCAGTGGGGTCTCTTCTGCTTCATAAGCCTCCGGGCTTCATTCTGCAGGTGTCTGTTGTCGTGAATACTTGCGTGTTAGCGCTCAGCCTAGTTCCCTGGTGTTGATGCTAAGGATTTCACACCTAGACTAGGATATTGCTACTTTGTTATTGTTGATTGTTTAGACTAGTTCCCGGGTGTTGATGCTAAGGATTTCACACCCAGACTAGGTTATTGCTTACTGTTTTGATCTCCTGTGTATGACTCTTAGCGATTACTCTGACTCTGATCCTGCTTTTTGATCCTCTACTTTCGCCTATCTGCCTACCTGTTGCTGAACCTCTGCCTGATTACCGATTACTCTCTTGTCTCACGATTCTGTACCAATACGAACCTTCCTGTTGCTGAATCTCTGCCTGATTACCGATTATTCTCTTGTCTCACGATCTCGTACTGATACTTACCTCTCTGTTGCCGAACCCTGCCTGCCTGACCAGTCTACTCATCAGTGGGCCCTCGCCACTGGTGAGGTGTTAGCCACCATCTCCTCTGGTGAAGCAGTTCTGCTAGGCCGCAGTACAGCCTTAATTGCCTACTCCTCAGGTAATCTGTCATTGTAGTATTACTGTATCCCTTAGCCTGAAGTACATCCTGAATCACCCACTCCTCGGGAGATTCAGCCTCTTCAGTTTTGTTATCCAGCTTGCTGGAGCTTGTACGCTAGGGCACGATTAGTGTACTGTTATTACCTCACCAGCCCCTCTGGTGAGGCCTCATTGCTATTAAAGTTACAGTTGCACCAAATCACTACACACTCTGCTCTTTGTCTACTATACTGGTATTATTGGTGATTCTGCAGATCACACATAATCGGGTATAGCGTCTGCATTATTGGTGATTCTGCAGATCACCACATAATCAGACATCTGAGCTACAACAACCTACTGTTACACAATGTTAATATTGCCCTTGAAAATCAATAGATGAATTTTGATTGGCTGTTGTAGGCTCCACCCACATTTCTGAATATCAATCCCAGTCACCCAGTGGCCAACTGTGTCAAGTTTGGGAACCCTGCTATTAACAGTGTAAGAATGGCTGCAGTTTATATTTTCCCATATAAAAAAAGGAAGTTGGCTACGCCCACTTTTTCTAACCTTGCCATACAGGCACTTAGTTGCCAAGTTTATGAGCTTTGGGGTCCTTGGCATCAATAAGTTGTATATTCCCATTTAAATTAATCAAATCTGATTGGATGTTTGTGGCTCCGTCCCCTTTCTGAATTTGAACCCCATTTACCCAATGACCAACTGTAGTAGGTTTGAGGCACCCGCTATTAACAGTGCAAAATTGGCAGCAATTTAAATATTCCCCTTGAAAGCAACAGGTGAATTTTGATTGGCTGTTGTAGGCTCCACCCATTTTCCTGAATATTAATTCCAGTCACCCTGTGACCAACTGTGCAAAGTTTGACAACCCTGCCATTAACAGTGTAAGAATGGCTGCAGTTTATATTTTTCCAGTGAAATTTGTTTTTGGCTCCGCCCACTTTTTGTAACCTTGACACACAGTCACCCAATGACCAAGCTTGTGAGCTTTCAGGTTCCTGGCATGAAAAATGTGTGGATGGAAGCAGTTTATCCAGCAAGGAAATCTGATTGGCTGTTTTTGGCTCCGCCCCTTTAGTGAATTTGGACCCCAGTCACCCAATGACCCACTGTAGCAAGTTTGAAGCCTCTGCCATTAACAGTGTAAAAATAGCAGCAGTTTAAATATTCCCCTTAAACATCAATAGATGAATTTTAATTGGCTGTTGTAGGCCCCACCCACTTTCCTGAATCTTAATCTCATTCACCCAGTGACTAAGTGTGCCAAGTTTGAGAACCCTGTGATTAACAGTGTAAGAATGGCTGCAGTTTACATTTTCCCATTAAAAATGAATGGCTGAAATGTGATTGGCTGTTTTATGCTCCACCCACTTTTCCTGGATTTGTGGGGGGGACTCTGGCTTGATTACTGTGAGAATGGCAGGCTTTTACATTTTTTCCATTGACATGAATAGGTGAAATCTGATTTGCTGTTTGTAGCTCCGCCCAGGTGAGCATGGGGGACGCGAAACCCCCAGAATATATCTGTAACGAACGGTGAAGCACAGAGAGGACCTGATTACCGGTGATCTGCAGGATCACTGGGAATACAGATGTATACCAGATTATAAGTGATCTGCAGTATCACCGATAATCCGATATACCAGCTAACCTCTGTTCACCTGAGTAGAGTGTAGTGTTTGGTGTAACAGTAACACTTAAGAGGACTAGGCCTCAGAGCAGTGAGGAGAACTGCACAGATTCCTCCCGAAGACCTGAACTCTACAAGACGGGAGGAGTCAGGCTGAGGGTAGGAAGGATAATCTGAGAGTGACACTCTGGAGGTAGCGTCACTAACAAGACAGGGAACCGCCTCTAATAGTAAGGTCGGTTCTCGAGGTCGAACAAGCCAGGTCGTAAACACACAGACAGATAAAGATTCAGAAGGCGGAGGCGGAGTCAAGGTACAGGCAGGGTTCGGCAACAGGGTATCAGATTATCGAAGTACAAAATCAGGAGGCAGAAACAGAGTCTAAGGACGAGCCGGTGTTCGGCAACAGAGTATCAGAATGGCAGGGTACAAAATCAGAGTTCAGGAGGATAGTCAGGCAGGCAATAAGTCATAACAGATAATCACAATCAAACTAGTACTTTAGCTATCAACAGAATCTAGCTAAGTGTAGGATTACAGCTCCAGCTGGCCCCGGCACAATTAAAGATCTGACTACAGGTCTGAGTGCTCCCACGTATGTGTTCGCAACGCCAGACAACCAGCAACTGAACAGCCGGCAGTATATATACACATACATATCTCCAGCACCTCCCTAAGTGCTGGACCAATGAGGAGTGGAGCCAGAGTCAGCTGACCAGCCTGGTCAGCTGACTCACTTCTGACTGTCATAAAGTCCCTGCCTCCGTGCGCGCGCACGCGTCATTCTACCTCCAGAGGGACTACGTGTCCCAGGCACACCAGCACCGCTCTGCGGTGCCTCCGCAAAGGGGCCATGCGCGCTCCGCCATGCCCTGCACGGGGACAGCCGCCTCAGACTGAGTGGAGGCGGCTGCCTCCCCGTGCTCTGCCACACTGTGTGCGGAAAGAGCTGCCTGCCGCTGACTCATGGCGGCGGCTCTTCCGCGGTTCTTGACAGTACATCCCCCCCTGAGGAGTGGACTCCGGACAGCTCCTTCCAGGCTTTTCTGGATGTAAGGCATAAAACACCTTCCTTAATTCGTCCGCATGCATGCGACTCCCCGGTACCCATTGTCTCTCCTCAATGCCATACCCTTTCCAATGCACCAGATATTGTACTGAGTTTTGTACGATGCGTGAATCTAATCTCTTTTCTACCTCGTACTCAGGTTGGTCATCTATCATCACAGGAGGAGGAGGAGTAGGGCCCACATGAACTGCCGGTTTGAGCAGGGACACGTGAAATGATCTCACCCCACGCATGCTGGCGGGGAGATCGATGGCATAAGTTACGTTGTTGATTCTCTTAGTCACAGAAAATGGACCCACAAACCTGGGGCCTAGTTTGGCAGATGGCTGCTTCAGGGTCAAGTGACGTGTGGACACCCAGACTAAATCCCCTGGCTGAAACTTCCATTCCAAGTAACGTTTCTTGTCCGCTTGACCCTTTTGAATTTGAAATGCTTTCTGCAAATTCTCTTTAACCATTCCCCAGTTGTCCCTGAGTGACCTCTGCCAATCCTCCAGTGCTGGAAACGGAGTGGAGGCCACTGGCAATAGGGAGAATTTAAGCAACCTCCCGTTTACTATCTGAAACGGAGGGAACCCCGAGGAGGAACTTTTCAAGTTATTGTGTGCAAACTCCGCGAAAGGCAAGAACTTGACCCAGTCGTTCTGTGCCTCCGCAACATAACACCTTAAAAATTGTTCCAAGGCCTGATTGACCCTCTCCGTTTGCCCATTGGTCTGTGGGTGGTAGCCCGACGAGAATGACAGCTCCATGCCCATTTGATGACAAAATGCCCTCCAAAATCCAGACACAAATTGGACTCCCCTATCTGACACAATGTTTTCCGGAATGCCATGAAACCGGAAGACGTGGACGATGAACAATTCGGCCAGTTCCTGAGCCGAGGGGAGTCCTTTCAGGGGCACAAAATGGGCCATTTTGCTAAAGCGGTCGACTACCACCCAAATGACCGACATGCCTTCAGACCTGGGCAATTCTCCCACGAAATCCATGGACAGA
This sequence comes from Hyperolius riggenbachi, assembly GCF_040937935.1. Taxonomy (NCBI): domain Eukaryota; kingdom Metazoa; phylum Chordata; class Amphibia; order Anura; family Hyperoliidae; genus Hyperolius; species Hyperolius riggenbachi. The sequence continues at coordinate 288,470,862 of NC_090654.1, read as the reverse complement.
TGTGTCCATGGCTCACTCGGGGTGGGCAAAGGCTGCAACCTTCCCACAGGTGCCAGCCGGGAGGGTTTACTTTTGGCACAAAGCGCACATTCTCTGACAAATTCCTTGCAGTCTGTTGCCATGGAAGGCCACCAAGCACACCTGGCAATCAGATCCTGCGTTCTGGCAGCACCAGGGTGACCAGCGTTCTTATGGGCGTGGAACATTTGTAATACCTGTAGACGAAAAGGCAGTGGGATAAACAAAACCCCCTTGGGTTTTCCCTCAGGGACAGCCTGCTGAAAAGGACCCAAAACCCCTGCCCAATCCTCCCAGGTCTCTGTGGCTGCAAACACCAACCTCTGCGAGATGATGGACTCAGGAGCGGAGGGCTGTGCTGTCTCTTGTTCGAAACATCTGGACAGGGCATCTGCCTTGATGTTTTTGCTGCCTGGAGTGTACGTGATTATAAATCTGAACCTCGTAAAAAATAAAGACCACCGGGCCTGACGGGGACTTAGTCTCTTAGCCCCCTCGATGTATTCCAAATTATTATGATCAGTGTAAACCGTGATCGTATGTTCTGCCCCCTCCAACCAATGGCGCCATTCTTCAAATGCCAATTTAATGGCCAGAAGTTCCCGGTTGCCTATATCATAGTTTTTCTCTGCTGGAGAAAATCTACGGGAAAAATAAGCGCACGGATGTAATCTGTCCTGCAACCCTGACCGCTGAGACAGCACCGCCCCCACCCCAACCTCCGAGGCATCGACCTCCACAATAAAGGGAAAGGACGTGTCCACATGTCTCAAAATAGGTGCTGAGCAAAACAATTTTTTCAGGTGAGAAAATGCGGCCACAGCCTCAGGGGACCAGTGGTTGGTATCTGCCCCCTTTCTTGTGAGACTGGTAAGGGGGGCAATTATCGTGGAGTACCCCTTTATGAACCTCCTATAATAGTTCACAAACCCCAAAAATCTCTGTAGGGCTTTCAACCCCACTGGCTGTGGCCATTCCAAGACAGCTGTGACTTTGGCAGGATCCATTGACAGGCTCGAGGTGGAAATCACATACCCTAGGAACGTGACAGTGGTCACTTCAAAAATACACTTCTCCACCTTGGCATAAAGCATATTTCGTCTCAATCTTTCCAATACAAATCTAACATGGACCCTGTGCTCGTAGAGGTTGTTGGAGTAGATTAGTATATCATCGAGATATACCAACACAAATCTACCCAACACCTCCCTGAATACCTCATTGATTAATTCCTGGAAGACGGCGGGCGCATTACACAACCCGAAGGGCATCACTAAGTACTCGTAATGCCCGTCGGGTGTGTTAAAGGCCGTCTTCCATTCATCGCCCTTTCTAATGCGGATCAGGTTGTATGCACCCCTCAGATCTAATTTCGAGAAGATCTTAGCATCTGTGACCTGCGTGAATAAATCGTCTATCAAGGGCAACGGATAACGATTCTTCACCGTGATTTTATTCAGGCCACGGTAATCGATGCAAGGTCGAAGACCTCCGTCTTTTTTCTTAACAAAAAAGAAACCGGTCCCCGCAGGCGACCGGGAGGGGCGGATGAACCCTTTGGCTAGATTGTCACGGATGTACTCCTGCATAGGGACTTCTGCATTTGCAGGAAAGAATTCCAAAGTTTGGGGGCGGAGCTTCGTGGCAATTTGGGGGCGGAACTTCGTGGCAATTTGGGGGCGGAGCTTTACCATGATTTTGGCGGTGGTTCCTGGGTTCCCTGCAATTCCCCCAGCACAGTGTGCATCTTCGCACTGAGGGTGGAGTTCGGAAGCCAGTGAAGCCAGCCAATGACCAAACTCAGGGCAGGCTCGGGGAGGAGCAGGAGCTCTCTCACCCAATACCCTGGACTGTAGCCCGACATGAATGAAGAGCTACTGCTGGGGGCGGGGCTTTAGATCGAGCGGCCACAGCATTGCAAAAGTAAATTATGACAGCACAAATAGTGCTGCGCAGCCGGCCCTGGATGCCTGAGGAGGCAGCGACCCGGGGGGAATCCGCCCCCCGTCCTCCCGGGCCAGTCCGCCTCTGCCTTATATATCTGATTATCGGTGATACTGCAGATCGCCTATAATCTGGTATATATCTGTATTCCCTGTGATTCTGCAGATCACCGGTAATCAGATCCTCTCTCTGTTACACCAATCGTTACAGAGTCCAATTCCTCTCTAAATTTTGGAGGGCATTCTGCCATCAGTTAGACATGGAGCTATCTTTCTCGTCAGGCTACCACCCACAGACCAATGGCCAGACCGAGAGAATCAGTCTCTGGAACAGTTTTTAAGGTGTTATGTGGCGGATGCTCAAACTGACTGGGTCAAATTCTTGCCTTTTGCAGAATTTAAATATAATCAGAGAAAAAGCATGTGTGCATCAACCAAGTGAACCTGACAAATCTGGCTTTGCAAATTTGGCCTATTGGCTAATCACGAGACATTGCTCATGCAAATAAGCATTTGCTTTCGCATGCCTAAATATGCAGGGTCAAAACCAAAAACCGCAAAACAATCGCCCTGCGGGAATTAGTTCATGCTATACAGCACTATCCAGGGGCGCCACGAGGAGGCTTCCCATTGCCCCCATACAACCGGGGGGCCGCGGGGGTCCCAGGCTCTCTCACCGCCTGGAACCCACACAGCAGCAACCCGGAGGGGGAGGCTGGGGGGTGCAGGCGATCTCCCCAGCGTGGCCAGCGCCGGGAAGAGCCGCCCGCACACACCTCCCAGGATTAAAAACAGGCACTTACCTCAACGTCCATTGCGTTCTGCTATATGCGCATAACCTGGGCGCGACACATAAGGGGCGGACAGGCGCAAATAGCCTGCTCCAGGGCTCTCACCTCCTAAAACAAGCCACTCACTACCTGCCCTCAGAAGAAAGAAATGCAATGCTAACTATAATCAGAGAAAAAGCATGTGTGCATCAACCAAGTGAACCTGACAAATCTGGCTTTGCAAATTTGGCCTATTGGCTAATCACGAGACATTGCTCATGCAAATAAGCATTTGCTTTCGCATGCCTAAATATGCAGGGTCAAAACCAAAAACCGCAAAACAATCGCCCTGCGGGAATTAGTTCATGCTATATAGCACTATCCAGGGGCGCCACGAGGAGGCTTCCCATTGCCCCCATACAACCGGGGGGCCGCGGGGGTCCCAGGCACTCTCACCGCCTGGAACCCACACAGCGGCACCCCGGAGGTGGAGGCTGGGGGGTGCAGGCGATCTCCCCAGCGTGGCTAGCGCCGGGAAGAGCCGCCCGCACACACCTCCCAGGATTAAAAACAGGCACTTACCTCAACGTCCATTGCGTTCTGCTATATGCGCATAACCTGGGCGCGACACATAAGGGGCGGACAGGCGCAAATAGCCTGCTCCAGGGCTCTCACCTCCTAAAACAAGCCACTCACTACCTGCCCTCAGAAGAAAGAAATGCAATGCTAACTATAATCAGAGAAAAAGCATGTGTGCATCAACCAAGTGAACCTGACAAATCTGGCTTTGCAAATTTGGCCTATTGGCTAATCACGAGACATTGCTCATGCAAATAAGCATTTGCTTTTGCATGCCTAAATATGCAGGGTCAAAACCAAAAACCGCAAAACAATCGCCCTGCGGGAATTAGTTCATGCTATACAGCACTATCCAGGGGCGCCACGAGGAGGCTTCCCATTGCCCCCATACAACCGGGGGGCCGCGGGGGTCCCAGGCACTCCCACCGCCTGGAACCCACACAGCGGCACCCCGGAGGTGGAGGCCAGGGGGTGCAGGCGATCTCCCCAGCGTGGCCAGCGCCGGGAAGAGCCGCCCGCACACACCTCCCAGGATTAAAAACAGGCACTTACCTCAACGTCCATTGCGTTCTGCTATATGCGCATAACCTGGGCGCGACACATAAGGGGCGGACAGGCGCAAATAGCCTGCTCCAGGGCTCTCACCTCCTAAAACAAGCCACTCACTACCTGCCCTCAGAAGAAAGAAATGCAATGCTAACTATAATCAGAGAAAGAACATGTGTGCATCAACCAAGTGAACCTGACAAATCTGGCTTTGCAAATTTGGCCTATTGGCTAATCACGAGACATTGCTCATGCAAATAAGCATTTGCTTTCGCATGCCTAAATATGCAGGGTCAAAACCAAAAACCGCAAAACAATCGCCCTGCGGGAATTAGTTCATGCTATACAGCACTATCCAGGGGCGCCACGAGGAGGCTTCCCATTGCCCCCATACAACCGGGGGGCCGCGGGGGTCCCAGGCACTCTCACCGCCTGGAACCCACACAGCGGCACCCCGGAGGTGGAGGCCAGGGGGTGCAGGCGATCTCCCCAGCGTGGCCAGCGCCGGGAAGAGCCGCCCGCACACACCTCCCAGGATTAAAAACAGGCACTTACCTCAACGTCCATTGCGTTCTGCTATATGCGCATAACCTGGGCGCGACACATAAGGGGCGGACAGGCGCAAATAGCCTGCTCCAGGGCTCTCACCTCCTAAAACAAGCCACTCACTACCTGCCCTCAGAAGAAAGAAATGCTCTTCTCTCCCGCGCTGACAGGGCTACGGCAAGATGGCGCCCGAAGCCCTGTACTAGTGACACAAATAGGTCTCCAGTACAGGGCTTCGGCAGCCATCTTGCCGTAGCCCTGCTCGCCTGCCGGTGTCGGAAACAGACACCGGAAGAGGAGGCTGGAGCGGGGCTGCGGGCAATGAACTGGCACGGCGTCTATAGACGCCGCTGCCAGTTCATTGAGGAGAGAGTGGCCAGAGTCCCGAGGCCGGGACGTCCCGCTGCTGAAAGCGGGACGTTTCCCGGGACCTCATTAAGCCTGGGACAGCGGACCCCGAATCCGGGACGTGTCCCGGGCAATCCGGGACGTCTGGTCACTCTACTTTAAGATAAATTTGGGGAATGGTAGAAAGTAATTTGAGGAGGGCTTTTCAAGGTCAGAAGAAGCAGGCCGATAAGAGACGTTCCACTGAGTGGGAATTTCTTTCAGGAGACTTGGTCTGGGTGTCCACACGACACTTAGCTCTGAAGCAACTCTCTCCCAAGTTAGGTCCCAGGTTTGTGGGCCCGTTTCCAGTAACCAGGAAAATTAATAACGTTACCTATGCCATCGATCTCCCTGCTAGCATGCGAGGTGTGAGATCGTTCCATGTGTCCTTGCTCAAGCCGGCAGGGCACGTGGATTCCGCTCCCCCCCTGTGTTAATTGATGACCAACCTGAGTATGAAATTGAGAAGATTCTGGACTCCCGACTTGTGCAGAACTTCATGCAGTATTTGGTACACTGGAAGGGGTATGGCATTGAGGAAAGAACTTGGGTGCCATAATGTCGCATGCACGCAGAGGATTTGAAAAGGGAGTTCCATAACTTGCATCCTGAGAAGCCGGGCAGGAGATGTCCGGAGTCCACTCCTCGGGGGGGGTACTGTGAAAGAACGCGGAAAAGCCGCCGTGTCTGTTGGTGAGGAGGCGGCTGTTTCCGCGTCCAATGCGGCGGTTTGCACGTGGACGCGTGCGTCTGGTGGCAGGGCAGAACGCGGAAGAGCCGCCACTTGTGACAGCAGTAGGGCGGCGGATTCCGCGTCCAGCGCGGCGGTTTGTGTGGAGAAGCGTGGGTCTGGTGTGGCTGGATCTGTTAGTGCACACAGGCTTAGGAACACGCGCGTGCGCGCTGAGAGGCAGAACTCTTATGCTAAACAGGGGAAGGTCAGCTGATCACGCTGATCAGCTGACGCCAGGGCAAGATTCTATTGGTTGATCATTTAGGGGTGGTGCTGGAGAGCACTGCTCTATATATACTTGCTGCTGGCCATTCTCAAGTTGTCTGCCGTTGCGATCACTACGTGGAAGCACTCAGATCTTAGTCAGATCCCACAGTGTGTTTGAACCAGGAGGACCTGGGAATTCACACTGAGCCAGAAACTGTGTATTGTTATTTTGCTTATGCTCAGACTAGTTCCAGGGTGCTGAGACCACGGACCTCGCACCCAAGATTAGGGAACTGTATTGTCATCTGTGTTATACTCCAGACTAGTTCCAGGGTGCTGAGACCACGGACCTCGCACCCAAAATTATGGAACTGTATTGTCATCTGTGTTATACTCCAGACTAGTTCCAGGGTAGCTAAGTCTAGGGAACTCGTGCACATTATTCTGTTATTCTTCAGACTAGTTCCGGAGTGTAGTGACCAAGGACCTCACACCCAGACTAGGCATTATTTGATATCTGTTATGACTTGTGCATAAACAGCGGAGCGCTCAACAACATAAAACCATAAAAAAGGGGGTTTCTATTAAAAGTTAATTAGTCCCTCCAACATAGGGCAAAGTCCTTCACTGCAGGTCACTTTTATGTTTCCACAAATTCTCATACACTTCAATACTCCATCATATATCACCAGTATACACTTCAATACTCCATCATATATCAATATCACCAGTATACACTTCAATACTCCATCATATATCACCAGTATACTGGTAATATATGATGGAGTATTGAAGTGTATACTGGTGATATATGATGGAGTATTGAAGTGTATACTGGTGATATATGATGGAGTATTGAAGTGTATACTGGTGATATATGATGGAGTATTGAAGTGTATACTGGTGATATATGATGGAGTATTGAAGTGTATACTGGTGATATATGATGGAGTATTGAAGTGTATGAGAATTTGTGGAAACATAAAAGTGACCTGCAGTGAAGGACTTTGCCCTATGTTGGAGGGACTAATGAACTTTTAATAGAAACCCCCTTTTTTTATGGTTTTATGTTGTTGAGCGCTCCGCTGTTTATGCACATATATTGAATTGAGGAGGGTATACACACCCTTCTAGCGCAGCGATCCAACAAGAGTATATTGAGTGCTGTACATATTGAATGATTAATGAGGAGTAGAGATGTCGCGAACGGTTCCAGGCGAACTTTGGGGGTTCGCGTTCGCCTGCATCAGGCGAACTTTCGCGGAAGTTCGATTCGCCCCATAAAGCTCTATTGACCAAAACTTTGACCCTCTATATCACAGTCAGCAGGCACATTATTGCCAAACACACTACTTTCACTGCTGGAGGCTCTCCCTCCTCCAAGCAAGGTCCTTATACCATTTGACTCACTTGTCTGCCTACACTAATTATTTAAGGGACTCCCTCCCTCCTTCCTGAGGGAGGAGGGTCTCATCTGCCAGGGAATTCCAGTATTTCAAAAGCCATCTAACATACCATGGCTGGGGATTGAACCCCGGTATCAGTGTATGGTAGGTAACTAACATATCCATTATACCACCAACTCTTCTAGCTGAAACTAGCGGAAGCTAGCCTAGCATGTACAATGTATGCTCAGTCCAAAAGAAAAATAACATTTATATCATGCTTTTCTCCTGGCAGACTCAAAGCACCAGAGCTGGGGATTGAACCCAGGTATTAGTGTATGGTAGGTAACTAACATATCCATTATACCACCAACACTTCTAGCTGGAGCTGGCGGAAGCTAGCCTAGCATGTACAATTTATGCTCAGTCCAAAAGAAAAATAACATTTATATCATGCTTTTCTCCTGGCGGACTCAAAGCACCAGAGCTGGGGATTGAACCCAGGTATCAGTTTATGGTAGGTAACTAACATATCCATTATACCACCAACACTTCTAGAGGAAGCTAGCCTAGCATGTACAATTTATGCTCAGTCCAAAAGAAAAATAACATTTATATCACACTTTTCTCCTGGCAGACTCAAAGCGCCAGAGCTGCAGCCGCTAGGGCACACTCTATAGGCAGCAGCAGTGTTAGGGAGACTTGCCCAAGGTCTCCTACTGAATAGGTGCTGGCTTACTCAACAGACAGAGCCGAGATTCAAACCCTGGTCTCCTGTGTCAGAGGCAGAGCCCTTAACCATTACACCATCCAGCCACTGCTTAAAGGATACCCGAACTGAAATGTGACATAATGAGATAGACATGTTTATGTACAGTGCCTAGCACACAAATAACTATGTTGTGTTCCTTTTTTTCTTTCTCTGCCTGAAAGAGTTAAATATCAGGTATGCAAGTGGCTGACTGTCACGGTCAGTTACCTGTCCAGGTGAGGCGGCTGGCACATGCGGATGCTGGCGGTCGTTCTGGGGGGTCTCGGCGGGCCTCCCGGCAGGGTGGTCTGTCGGTGCTCTCCAGCGCGTGTAGCGTTGTGCGCGGCAAAAGTGTTGGTGCCGCAAGGCGTGGGCATGATTGCTGTGCACGCGCGCGCGCAAAGACGGCTGTCTTATGCATCTTCTTCTTGTTGTGCGTGTGTGCGCGTGCACGCGCGCGTGTATTGCGCATGCGCGTGTTCGCGTTTGCGCATGCACGCGTGACGCGCTGCTCCGTGTGCGCGTGACGCACTACGTTGTTGCGCGCGTTGCGCGGTGCGCGCCAAACGGCCTATTTAAGCCTGGAGAGCCCAGACCTCTGTGCTGTGGTATTGCAGCAAGTTTGCTCCCGTGACGTGACACTTTGTCTGCCTGATCTCTGACCTTACTCCATGCTGAACCTTGCCTGTCTGATAGCCCGCTCTGTTGCCGAACCCTGCTCCATACGACTACCCGCTCTGCTGCCAAACTTTGCCTGTCTGATAGCCCGCTCTGTTGCCAAACCCTGCCTGTCTGACTACCCGCTCTATCACCGACTCCGGACCGCCCAAGGATCTGCTGTTCTACCAGTCTGTTACAGGACCTGCGTGGCAACACCATCTCTGGCGTACGGGTCATTGCAGTACCAGACCCGTCCTGCGGGAGTCTCCAGTTCCTGCTTGCTCCAACAACTGGATCTGCAAACACTCCTGCCCCGTGTTAATCAGAGGCACCTGTTCCCAGCTCAGGGCCTTTGGTTGATAAGCCGCAGGGGCTGCTGCTCTCAGCACACCGGTCTCCTTACCTCCAGGTACGTGACAGAATACCACAGCCTTAACATAGAGACCGCTGAGGCAGCGAAGGTTTTAACCACTTTGTATGAACAGATGTCGGCCCTGACTGAGGCTATGAAAGAACTGCAGGCTAGCCATCTACGCCTGTAAGGAAGAGTGGGTGCGATGTCTGCAACTGGGAACCAAGCTCCAGCAACCGCCCCTCCACCAGCTGCTAGCCCGGTTCTCACACCTCCTGCTGCAGCTCCTCTTCCACCTCCGCCTGAACCACGTGTAGTTATGCCAGATCGGTTCTCTGGAGACCGAACCAAGTTCCGAGCTTTCCGTCACTCATGTCAGCTCTACTTCAATCTGCAACCCCGCACTTATTACTGTGAAGAGGTAAAAGTGGGATTAATCATCTCCCTACTACAAGGGGAACCCCAAGCCTGGGCCCACAACCTTATGGATCAAGAACATGTATCTCTATCAACATCAGAAACCCTGTTTGCAGCCATGGCAGTGCTATATGACGATCCACAGCGTAGTGCTACTGCTGAGACCGCCTTGGGATATCTTCGCCAAAGCCGCCGGTCGGTGGAAGAGTACACCGCGGAGTTCCGTTGGTGGGCGGCCGACAGCGACTGGAATGATTCAGCTCTGAGATACCAATATCGGAAGGGTCTGTCAGCCTACATTAAGGATGAACTATCGCGTGCTGATGCTCCGGATACTTTGGAAACACTCATTACCGCTGCAATCCAGATTGATAGACGGTTCCGGGAACGACAGCTGGAGAGATTCAGTGAACACAGTCCACGCCCCAACTGGATACCTGCTTCCTCTGTCGGTGCCCCCGCTCCTGTGACAGACCAAGATCAGCCAGAGCCTATGCAGATTGGGGTTATTCGTTCTCGTCTCTCCCCTGAAGAAAGACAAAGACGGCGCCAGGAGAATCTCTGTTTCTATTGTGGATCAGCTGGTCACTTCTTAGATGCCTGCCCGATCTGCGCCCCTGGTGAGAAAAAACAAATCATGCCGACTCCACATACATATAAACTCCAGATTATTCGGCCATCCACTAACCATTTCTCTGTTCCTATCTCATTTCAGTTACCTGCAGGAAATGTTGAAGTATCAGCCATTATTGATTCAGGTGCATGCAGTTGCTTTATGGACATCACATTTGCCACTAATCACCGGATACCTGTGCAGTTTAAACAAAATCCCCTTTTAATCCATCTAGCCGACGGTAGTGAAGTGAGCTCTGGTCCGGTTGTCTATGAGACATTACCTCTCGCTACCACAATCCAAGGATTACACCAGGAACAACTGAAGCTGGACCTCCTTACTTCACCTCTCCATCCAGTCATCCTAGGACTACCCTGGCTTCAAGCCCATAATTGACTGGTCTTCTGGCACTGTGTCCTTCCCGTCCACCTATTGCGACAAGAGTTGTATACTGGAACAACCAAGATCAAGGGGAACTCTTCTCTGTACCTCTTCTTTACAGGAAGCAATACCGGAACAGTATCATGCTTTTCTTGATGTATTTGACAAAAAGAAAGCCGATGTATTGCCTCCTCATCGACCATATGATTGCCCCATTGATTTACTGCCCGGATCAGCAATTCCTTTTAGTCGTATGTTCCCCCTGTCAGAACCTGAGCAAGAAGTATTACGAGAGTACATTGAAGAAAACGTGAGGAAAGGCTTCATCCGACCTTCGAAATCCTCTGCTGGTGCGGGAATTTTCTTTGTCCAAAAGAAAGATGGAACCCTCAGGCCTTGTATTGACTACAGGGAATTGAACAAGGTTACAATCAAAAACAGGTACCCTTTACCACTTATGCCGGAACTGTTCCAGAAACTAAGAGACGCCAAGATCTTTACAAAACTGGATCTGAGAGGTGCCTATAACCTAGTAAGGATAAGAGAAGGGGATGAGTGGAAGACGGCCTATAGGTCACGATACGGTCATTTTGAGTATCTAGTCATGCCATTTGGACTTTGCAATGCACCAGCCACCTTTCAGCATTTCATTAATGACGTTCTCAGGGAGTTTATTGATCACTTTCTAGTAGTATATCTGGATGACATCCTGATTTTTTCAGCATCCTTGGAGGAGCACAGGAAACAGGTTTGTCAGGTATTGGAGCGATTAAGACGTCACAGCCTTTATGCCAAAGCTGAAAAGTGTGAATTTGAGCAACATACAATTCAGTTCCTGGGACTTATTATCTCAGCGGAAGGGTTTACCATGGATCCCCAGAAAGTTCAAGCTATCCTTGAATGGCCAGCACCAATCAACAAAAAAACAGTACAAAGATTTGTAGGGTTCGCAAATTTTTACAGGAAATTTATTAGGAACTTTTCCGCCATCATTTTACCCATCACGAGGCTGACCCGACAACATGTCCCGTTTAAATGGACGGCGGAAGCTCAATGCGCCTTTGAGAGGCTAAAGAAACTATTCACGTCTGCATCCATTCTCAAGCACCCTGACCCGGCTGTGCCATACATCCTGGAAGTGGACGCTTCAGACTCAGCAGTGGGTGCAGTTCTATCGCAGAGATCGTGTGAAAAAGCAATTCTCTACCCCATAGCCTTCTTTTCCAGGAAATTGTCAGATGCGGAAAGGAATTATGATGTGGGAGACAGGGAGTTGTTAGCCATTAAATACGCTCTGGAAGAATGGCGATACTTATTGGAAGGGGCTTTTCAGGATATCCTAATCTACACTGATCATAGAAACCTAGAGTATCTGAAGACAGCAAAAAGACTTAACCCAAGACAAGCCAGATGGGCACTTTTTTTTTAAGATTCTGTTTCCATATCACATACCGCCCTGGTTCAAAGAACACTAAACCGGACGCGTTGTCTCGCATGTTCCCTGAAGAAGAGATGCCCAAGGTAATGGATACTGTTCTGTCCAGGCAGAATTTTTTATTAATACAACCGGAGTTAATAGAACGGCTCCGTAAAGACTCTGCAGACCCACCGGACAAGATAAAGACACAGTTAGTAGCCAAAGACGGGTTGTGGCTTTTCAAAGATAGGGTTTTTGTGCCGGAAAAGCAACGGTTGGAGGTATTCAAACTGTGCCATGACCATCAGCTGACCGGTCACTTTGGAGTGGCAAAAACACAGGAATTAGTGCAACGTTTATTCTGGTGGCCTGCGTTGCAGAAGGACTGTGAAAAGTATGTCAAGTCATGCCAAGTATGCAGCTGGAGCAAGGGTTCGAATCTCAAACCATGGGGACTGTTGAATCCACTACCTCTTCCTCCTAGACCATGGCATTCAATCTCAATGGACTTTATTGTAGAGTTACCGAAGGCAGATGGAGCTAACACGATCTTTGTAGTGGTGGACCGATTAACGAAGATGGTGCATTTTATTCCTATGATGAGCTTACCTTCTGCAAGAATTACTGCTATGACATTCATCAAGGAGATTGTAAGGTTGCATGGTGTTCCTAACGATATCGTATCAGACAGGGGAACTCAGTTCACTTCACAGTTTTCAAAAGCACTATGTCAAATACTCAATATCCGGTTGCATTTTTCATCAGCATATCATCCACAATCCAACGGACAAACTGAACGCAAGAATCAAACATTGGAACAATATCTCAGATGCTTCATTTCAGGGTCACAGGATAATTGGGTTCAATTATTACCATCCGCGGAATTTGCCTACAACAATTCAGTTCATGCGTCCACCAAGCAATCTCCATTCTTTGCCAACTATGGGTATAATCCCTCATTTTTACCTGGTATAGTGAAAGAATCCCCAGTTCCTGCAGCAGAAGAATTGGCCAAGTGGTTTGTTCAAAATAATCAACGTCTTCAGCAATCACTGACTCAGGCTCAGGAGGACTTTAAGAAAAAGGCTGATTGTCACAGGAGGGGAGATGTGAACTTGGAAGTGGGGGACCAAGTATACCTATCAGCCAAGAACTTGAGACTTACATGCCCATCGAAGAAGCTAGGTCCTAAATTTATTGGGCCCTTTGAAATTAGAAGAAGAATTGGACAATCAGCTTATGAACTTGAATTACCTAGCAACCTCAGAATTCATCCTGTCTTTCACGTTTCTCTGTTAAAGCCAGTACTTCCGGACCTCTTTCCTGGACAGAATTCAGGATGATGTACCAGATGTAAATTTTATATGTTCATCTAACTGTACACAGTGCCTAGACTAGATATATGGATTGCCATTCAGACCTTTTTTGGGCTGGAGGTGGTCTTTAGGTTTGATGCTGGCGGCCGGCATACTGTATATTCAGATAAAATTGTGAGTGTGTGTACCCACCATTATTCTATGTCACCTAAATCACTCACAAATGATTACGTCGGGCGACAATCCTCCCATGCATGTGTAGGTGGCTATAACGTCAATGGGGCAGGGAGCTGCCAGCCCAACCTTCATTTTGTGGCCGTGGGTAAACAATGAGAGCTCTGCTGTCTTCTCACATTTCCTAATCCAAACACAAGAAGTAATGCAATACAATTGTGCTATTTCTCAAGGGCTGCTTGGAAGGCTTTCCATGGAGAAAGAATTAAAACTTCCAGTCCTCCTCGCCACCAACTTATTAATAACTGTATTAATCTGTGAAATGATGGCTTCCTCGGGGAATGGTAATTCTCTTGTCTCTCCGGTTTAGGCGACCGCCCTCTGAATTCCTCGTCTCCGGGAACTGCGACTTCATGTTCTCCGCACGCCGACTTCACCCGCTGATTACTTTGTTATGCAGAGGCTCCTAATAATGCCGAGCTAAATGGATTGCTGGTAATTAATTTGATTTCTGTTTCCCAAATAAGTAGCGTGATGCTGAGCATTGTTGAGCTGCGGCAATACAATGAGGCGGCTGGTGCGGCGCTGGCGGCGAGACAAAAACAAGCCAGTATTAAAGCGAAATCCCACAATTTGTTTAGAAGAAAAAAAATCCTGATCAGTTGGGATCTATACATCCATTCCTGAGGGTTTCTGCTGACACTATTTTAGATTTCCACGTCTTTATTTATAGGGGCGGGTGCACACGTCCTGTGAGAAGGAGAGGACGGACGCATCTAGTTAGGCGTCCGTCCTACGCTACCAAGAAACGCAGGAGTTAGTGTCAGCTGACATTCTTAGTCAGCTGACACTTAGGCAGGCTTTTGAAGGTTTGTGTCAGCTGATATGTTAGTCAGAAATACTTCTGCTGCCTGATTGGTGGTTGAAGTGTGTGGCTGGACACTGATTGGATGACTGTGATATATAAGAGTGCTGTGTGCTTTTGGTCATTGCATGTTATAACTTTAGCTTTTGCTAGGTGCTCTTGTATTGCTCTGCCTGTTTGAACTCCTGGAATTTTACCTTTGCTTGTATCCAGACTATTCTCGTTTGATTGCTGCATGGACCGACCTCTTGCCTGGATCACAACCTTGTTTGATTGCCGCCTGGACTGACCTCTTGCCTGGATCACGACCTTGTTTTATTACTGCCTGGACTGACCTCTCGCCTGGATCATGACCTTGTTTTATTACCGCCTGGAATGACCTCGGATTGCCTCGACCTCGCTTGCCTCGACCCTCTATACCTCGTATTCAGACTTAGTGTATGACCCTGGACTGTTACTTATTATCTCTTGCTTGTGTGTCTTGTTTGGCCTGGAAGCTTACTCGCTCACCCTGCATTCAGATCCATTACCTTGCACATCAAATGCCTGGGTGTAACCGAAGTCAGGCAGGTGTTATCATCTCACCTCCTGTTTTAGTGGGGACGTGCCACATAAGGTGAAGACTGTGGAGATAGATTGGGGCATTGGAGCTGATTTGTGAATGGGTATTTTGACAGGTCTTATATCTTCTCAGCAGTGGCGTAGCAATAGGGGGTGCAGAAGTTGTGACTGCAGCGGGGCCCTTGAGGCAGAGGAGCCCATTTGGGGCATTCCTTCACTCTTCTTATTAGCTTTTCATTGGTGCTATGCTGGTAATGAACACCTCTATATGTGCATTGTACAGCAGGAGACATTGGCAGCGCTCCCAAACAGAGGCTGCACCTGAATTGACTACCTTCAATAGATGTGCAGAGCTCCACAAAGTGGACTAAAATACACAACATGCATTCAAAAGCAGGTACAGCAAAGGAGGACGTTAGCTTCAGTATAAATAATATGTGCACAAATTATTCCCTACTAGACTTCCCAGAATGATGACGGGTCCTCTCGGGGAAGACCTACCGCTAGTCTAACGATAAAAACATAATTTTTTGCTAGTGCTACTAGTCATAAAATGGTATACACATTTCTCTCAAACAGACATCAAACAAATGAGAGCGCTCATAGGCTGCAACTGAATGGTAGACCAACAGAGGCGCATTGCATTGCGGTAATCCTTAGCTAGCTCTTTCATTTCTCTGACTACACCTCTCTGACACTGCAGCTGTCCCCTCCCCTGCTTACACCTCTCTGACACTGCAGCTGTCCCCTCCCCTGCTTACACCTCTCTGACACTGCAGCTGTTCCCTCCCCTGCATACACCTCTCTGACACTGCAGCTGTCCCCTCCCCTGCTTACACCTCTCTCACACTACAGCTGTCTCCTCCCCTGCCTACACCTCTCTGACACTGCAGCGGTCCTCTCCCCTGCTTACACCTCTCTAACACTGCAGCTGTCTCCTCCCCTGCTTACACCTCTCTGACACTGCAGCTGTTCCCTCCTCTGCTTACAGCTCTCTGACACCGTTGCTGTCCCCTCCCGTGCTTACACCTGTCTGACACTGCAGCTGTCCCCTCCCCTGCTTACACCTCTCTGACACTGCAGCTGTCCTCTCCCCTGCTTACACCTCTCTAACACTGCAGCTGTCTCCTCCCCTGCTTACACCTCTCTGACACTGCAGCTGTTCCCTCCTCTGCTTACAGCTCTCTGACACTGTTGCTGTCCCCTCCCGTGCTTACACCTGTCTGACACTGCAGCTGTCCCCTCCCCTGCTTACACCTCTCTGACACTGCAGCTGTCCTCTCCCCTGCTTACACCTCTCTAACACTGCAGCTGTCTCCTCCCCTGCTTACACCTCTCTGACACTGCAGCTGTTCCCTCCTCTGCTTACAGCTCTCTGACACTGTTGCTGTCCCCTCCCGTGCTTACACCTGTCTGACACTGCAGCTGTCCCCTCCCCTGCTTACACCTCTCTGACACTGCAGCTGTCCTCTCCCCTGCTTACACCTCTCTAACACTGCAGCTGTCTCCTCCCCTGCTTACACCTCCCTGACACTGCAGCTGTTCCCTCCTCTGCTTACAGCTCTCTGACACTGTTGCTGTCCCCTCCCGTGCTTACACCTGTCTGACACTGCAGCTGTCCCCTCCCCTGCTTACACCTCTCTGACACTGCAGCTGTCCTCTCCCCTGCTTACATCTCTCTAACACTGCAGCTGTCCCCTCCCCTGCTTACACCTCTCTGACACCGCAGCTGTCCCCTCCCCTGCTTACACCTCTCTGACACTGCAACTATCCCCTCCCCTGCTTACACCTCTCTGACACTGCAGCTGTCCCCTCCCCTGCTTACACCTCTCTGGCACTGCGGCTGCCCTTGGTAGGTTTTGGGGCTTCATATCAATAAAGTGCGGCTTTGGGTGCTGGAAAGTACAAATCCGGCCCGGACCTGCCTATAAATACTTCTGTTTCTCTGATGCTACTTTTATGCTAGTGGGATCAGTTGCAGAATTGAATTGAAACAATTACACGTGTGACAATAGGCGATTAGACTTATTTTAACCCGTCTGCACTGAAGGATGTATACTTTCATTTCTGTGGTCGGAGCTTCTCTTTAAACAGACAAAACTGCCAAAATGAGTATCGGGCGGTGAGAATGGAGAAACTTTCTAATTACTCAATTTTCCACCTCAGTGAAGCTTTTCTCAATATAAAAGCAAAGACGTTGCCCAATTTCTTGCTCGCCTCCTTAATAATCAATCCATTGCATTTCTATTGTGCAGCAGAAGAATGGTCCTCTGTCTGGCGAATCATTTGGAGACACGTCGAGCAGAGCTCCCTGCGGCCCGTTCTGCGCTTCACGCTGTGAGGTTCTCATGCAGAGGTCTAAAAATTTCCACTCGTAGATGTTGCCTGTTTCGGGGGTACCACTGGAATCTCGCCGTCTCCCCAGAGTCCCCCGCGGATGGCACCGTGCTGTGAGGCTGTCATGCAGACGCCGTGGCTCCGGCACTTCAGTCCCCGGGAGGTCTGAAAAATTCCACTCGTAGATTTTGCGTTTTCTGGAGCCAGAGGAGCGCAATGGAATCACGCCGTCTCCCCAGAGTCACGGGAGCTCTCCGCATCGCATGGCATTAGAGGAACACTAAGGGGGACTTTATTCAGTCGAATTCAATTTAAAGTGTAATTTTACTTCCACAGAACATTGCTACACAACAGCTCAGCGGCCCACAAAAAGTTCCGTAATGTTATAAAAAGAAAAAGTGTGTTTCCATTTCTGTCTGCAGTCAGCTCTGAATTTCCCACATTAACCAGAGCTGAAATTGTATGTCTTTGCAAGGCTCGATTTGTGTTCCGAATCAGAAATTTGGATGAAGTGAGGGCTAGGCATCAGGAAGGGGGGGTTTAGAGTTAGGCAATAGGGAGTGGGGTTTTAGGGTTAAGTGTCAAAAAGTCAAAAAGGGGGGTTTTAGGGACAGGTGTCAGGATTGGGGTTTAGGGTTAGGTGTCAGGAAGGAGGGTTTTTAGGATTAGGTGTCAGGAAGGAGGGGTTTAGGGTTAGTCGCCAGGAAGGGGGGTTTAAGGGTTAGGTGTCAGGAAGGGGGTTTTTAGGGTTAGGTGTCAGGAAGGGGGGGTTTAGGGTTAGGTGTCAGGAAGGGGGGTTTTAGGGTTAGGTGTCAAGAAGTCAAGATGGGGGGTTTAGAGATAGGTGTCAGGATTGGGGTTTAGGGTTAGGTGTCAGGAAGGGGGGTTTAGGGCAGTGCTGGGCCGAAATTACGCATGAGCGTAATTACGCATCGTAATTCAATGTAAATTTACGCATAAGCGCTACGCGTAACTTACGGTCTTACGCGTAATTATTTACGCGTAAGGAGTTAAGTGGTATCGTAATTACACTGTCTACCGTAATTGCTAGGTATGTGTAATTTTACGAAGACTTACGCGTAATTTTACGCGTAATTACTAACGTAAAAACTCCCCTTTTCTAAGAGTAGCCAATCAGTCAACATCCTAAGCAACCAATAGTATCTTCTCCCGCCCTTCAGTATATAAGCTTACGTTTTGACGCATACGAATGATGTGTACGCAAAAGCTGTCACATTGACGGCTATTGCGTACACATCGTCCGTATGCGTCAAAAAATACGCATTAATGGGTATTACGGCACTACGTGTAACATCGTAGTGTAAGCGCCTACATTACGGTATCCTTACGCGTAACTGCGTAAGTTAACGCGTAGTTACAGTGATGAACCGTACATAATTTCCTACGCCGTAACCGTAATTGCGTAATGCCTAATAGCGTAAAATTACGCGTAATGATCCGTAAGCATAGATTTTTCCATTACGACCAGCACTGGTTTAGGGTTAGGTATCAGGAAGGGGAGTTTTTAGGGTTAGGTGTCAGGAATAGTGTTGGGCGAACAGTGTTCGCCACTGTTCGGGTTCTGCAGAACATCACCCTGTTCGGGTGATGTTCGAGTTCGGCCGAACACCTGACGGTGCTCGGCCAAACCGTTCGGCCATATGGCCGAACTAAGAGCGCATGGCCGAACGTTCCCCGAACGTTCGGCTAGCGCTGTGATTGGCCGAACGGGTCACGTGGTTCGGACCCGAACGCGCTCTGATTGGCCGAACTGTCACGTGGTTCGGGTAAATAAATACCCGAACCACGTCATATCTCCGCCATTTGTCTGTGGGTTTAGCTTTGGGTAGGCAGGCAGGGTAGTTCGCGCTCCAGCCACGCTAGCCAGGGTCCCCCCCAGTCATTGTGTGTCACTGCTGGGAACAGTAGTACACCGCTCGTTCAGCCACACTATATAGCATTCTGTGTACTGTTCTGTGTCTGCTGGGAACAGTGGTACACCGCTCGTTCAGCCACACTATATAGCATTCTGTGTACTGTTCTGTGTCTGCTGGGAACAGTGGTACACCGCTCGTTCAGCCACACTATATAGCATTCTGTGTACTGTTCTGTGTCTGCTGGGAACAGTAGTACACCGCTCGTTCAGCCACACTATATAGCATTCTGTGTACTGTTCTGTGTCTGCTGGGAACAGTAGTACACCGCTCGTTCAGCCACACTATATAGCATTCTGTGTACTGTTCTGTGTCTGCTGGGAACAGTAGTACACCGCTCGTTCAGCCACACTATATAGCATTCTGTGTACTGTTCTGTGTCTGCTGGGAATAGTGGTACACCGCTCGTTCAGCCACACTATATAGCATTCTGTGTACTGTTCTGTGTCTGCTGGGAACAGTAGTACACCGCTCGTTCAGCCACACTATATAGCATTCTGTGTACTGTTCTGTGTCTGCTGGGAACAGTAGTACACCGCTCGTTCAGCCACACTATATAGCATTCTGTGTACTGTTCTGTGTCTGCTGGGAACAGTAGTACACCGCTCGTTCAGCCACACTATATAGCATTCTGTGTACTGTTCTGTGTCTGCTGGGAACAGTAGTACACCGCTCGTTCAGCCACACTATATAGCATTCTGTGTACTGTTCTGTGTCTGCTGGGAATAGTGGTACACCGCTCGTTCAGCCACACTATATAGCATTCTGTGTACTGTTCTGTGTCTGCTGGGAACAGTAGTACACCGCTCGTTCAGCCACACTATATAGCATTCTGTGTACTGTTCTGTGTCTGCTGGGAACAGTAGTACACCGCTCGTTCAGCCACACTATATAGCATTCTGTGTACTGTTCTGTGTCTGCTGGGAATAGTGGTACACCGCTCGTTCAGCCACACTATATAGCATTCTGTGTACTGTTCTGTGTCTGCTGGGAACAGTGGTACACCGCTCGTTCAGCCACACTATATAGCATTCTGTGTACTGTTCTGTGTCTGCTGGGAACAGTGGTACACCGCTCGTTCAGCCACACTATATAGCATTCTGTGTACTGTTCTGTGTCTGCTGGGAACAGTAGTACACCGCTCGTTCAGCCACACTATATAGCATTCTGTGTACTGTTCTGTGTCTGCTGGGAACAGTAGTACACCGCTCGTTCAGCCACACTATATAGCATTCTGTGTACTGTTCTGTGTCTGCTGGGAACAGTAGTACACCGCTCGTTCAGCCACACTATATAGCATTCTGTGTACTGTTCTGTGTCTGCTGGGAATAGTGGTACACCGCTCGTTCAGCCACACTATATAGCATTCTGTGTACTGTTCTGTGTCTGCTGGGAATAGTGGTACACCGCTCGTTCGCCACTGTATAGCATTGTGCTCTGTGTCGCTGCTGGGAATAGTGGTACACCGCTCACCCGTCACTGTATAGCATTGTGCTCTGTGTCGCTGCTGGGAATAGTGGTACACCGCTCACCCGTCACTGTATAGCATTGTGCTCTGTGTCGCTGCTGGGAATAGTGGTACTGTATAGCATTTCTGTACTGCCACTGTACTGCTGCCAGTCAGCGTGTACTGTAAGGATAAGTGAAATGAGGAAGAAATCCGGTGAAAGAGGGAGGGGCAAGGGAAGAGGTGTTTCCCCTGACGGTTCACGTACAGGCCACAGGGGAGCACCCAAGAAAACCCACTCAATACCGCCCATGTTGTCCAGGACAACAACCCTCACAAATCCAAAAGAACAGGACCAGATAATTACTTGGATGACCTCTCAAGCGTCCAGCAGTGGGTTAAGCAGCACCAGCACATCACGCACGAGGTCCGAGTCCTCAGCCAGTTACAAGGAGCCAGTGGGCACAAAGCTGACACAACCGGCAGCGACACCACGCACACAACTGCCAGATAACCAGTCCGATGAATTACCTCAGGACACAATGGGGTATTCGCAGGAGCTATTCCCAGCCCAACAAACTTCCACCTTTCAAAGGTCAATGGAGGAACAGCCAGAAATGTTGTGCCTGGATTCACAACCGTTAACTGTGGGAAATGCACCGCGCACTGAAATACAAGGCGAGTCCGAAGAGGACTCGGAAACCCAAATCCCAGAGCAATTTGGGCAGGAGGGGTTGCAATTGCAGGAGGTCGGCCGACAAGATCTGGAAGACGACGTTGGAGTGTGCTGCGCAGAGGTTGTTGTGGGGAGCTCTACTCCACGGCGGTGGCCCACAATGACATATGACGAGTTTGAGGAGATGGAAGAGGAGGGTATGGACAATGTGGACAGAGACCCAGATTTTGTTTGTGAACGAGAACATCGCCGTCGTAGCAGCAGCACAGATGAGTCTGTTGAAGAACACACTGCTGCACGAGTTCGCCTTGTGCCACAAGGTAGGCGGCGCGCAATTTCAGGCACCACAAGCGTGGAAGTTCAAGTGAGAGGCAAAAGAGGAGCAAACAGAAATCGCCAGCAAGGAGGCAGGTGCTCCAAAGTCTGGGCTTTCTTTGAAGACTGCACTGAGGATGTTACCATGGCGATTTGCAAGGTGTGCAAGACCCGCCTGAGCAGGGGGAAAAATATTAACAACCTCTCCACCACCAGCATGAGCCGTCACATGCTATCCAAACATCCCACTCTTTGGGCAAACGCGTCAGGACAGGGTACCAGAAACAACACTGCCTCCCTTGGGTTCACCAGACTCACCACCAGACCCGCCTCAGCAGCAGCAGTAGCCCAGCCATTGCGTGGTTCACAACATTCACAAACATCAGACGACGCTGACACTGTCACTTTCCGGAGTAGTGCTCTTGAGGTCTCCCAGTGTTCATCAAACACAACAACCAACAGCCCTTCCGTGTGCAGCGCTACGGTTCAGTTGTCTGTGTCGGAGATGTTTGAGCGCAAGAGGAAATTGCCAGCAAATGACCCCCGGGCCGTGGCAGTAACAGCCAGCATAGCCAAGCTTCTGGCCTGCGAAATGCTGCCATATCGATTGGTGGAGACAAACAGCTTCAAGGGCATGATGTCAGTGGCCATCCCACGTTACGTGGTTCCCAGCCGCTACCACTTTGCGCGCTCTGCAGTGCCTGAGTTGCATGAGCACGTGGTCAGCAAAATAACCCGAAGCTTGAAGAATGCCGTTGCCTGCAAGGTTCACCTCACCACTGACACCTGGACGAGTGCGTTCAGCCAGGGTCGATACATCTCCCTTACCGCGCACTGGGTGAACCTTGTGGAGCCTGGCAGCGATTCCTCACCTGCTACGGCACGGGTGTTGCCCACGCCACAAACAGCTGCACCGCCGTCCCTCCCACTGGATAACAGCAGCACCTACCTCTCTGACTCCTTCTCCTCCAACGCATCTCAAAGCTGTACCTCATCCGGAAACGCTAACCCAGCAGCAGTAGGATCGTGGAAGCAGTGCAGCACAGCTGTTGGCATGCGTCAGCAAGCGTTGCTGAAGCTAATCTGCCTTGGGGATAAGCAGCACACAGGGGAGGAAATTTGGAGGGGAATAAAGGAACAGACGGATTTGTGGCTGGCACCGCTGGACCTGAAACCGGGCATGGTTGTGTGTGATAATGGGAGTAATCTCATTCGCGCTTTAAGGTTGGCTAAGCTGACACACATCCCTTGCCTGGCGCACGTGATGAACCTAGTAGTTCAGCGGTTCCTGAGGACATACCCAGGCGTGCCCGATCTGCTGTTGAAGGTGCGTCGAGTGTCCAAACATTGTAGAAATTCCAGTACTGCTTCGGGGGCACTCGCCAAGATGCAGGAGCGCTTCAATCTCCCCCACCATCGCTTGCTGTGTGATGTCCCTACGCGCTGGAATTCTACGCTGCACATGCTAGCCCGCTTTTGCGAGCAGAAGAGTGCAGTGGTCCAGTACATGACGGCGCAGTACCGAGGCGCATCCGGCCAGCTGCCAAGCTTCTGTGGATCCGATTGGGCCAACATGTTGGACCTCTGCCAAGTCCTCCAAAATTTTGAGCAATCCACGTTGCTTGTGAGCAGTGACAACTCTTCAGTCAGCATTACCATACCACTGCTGTGTTTACTGAAGAGGTCGATGTTAAAAATCAAGGAAACAGCTGTCATGATGCAACTGGGGGAATCTGAAGGAGAAAACGATCAGCGTGATGGTACCAACATCAGGCCATCCGCCTCAGGGAACGCTGGCCCCAGCAGCTATGACGAAGAAGAGGAGGAGGAACAGCTGGAGTTGGAGCAGGAATTTCATGCCACCACTGACGAGGGCCAGAGCGGTGCACGTTGGACTTCCACAATTCAACGCGAATGGTCAGCAGAAGCAGACCAGGAGGAAGGTGACGACTATGATGCATCACAACAACTATCACAACGCTCACAAGAGGATGATGAGGATTCTGGTAGGACTCTGGCACACATGGCTCAATTCATGCTAGACTGCATTGAACGTGACCCACGCATTGTGCGCATTCTGGACAACACCAATTACTGGGTTTATACCCTTCTGGATCCACGGTACAAACACAATGTTCCAAAACTGCTTGAAGAAAGAGTCAGACAGGTCAAAATGGAAGAATACCAGCAGGCCCTTGTGGAGACTTTAGAGAGGAGATTGACATCCTCCCCCTCCTCTAGCCAGTTGTACGCAGACAGACTGACTTCCGCAAACCCAGGACGACCAGGAGGGCAGCAAACAACGCAAGCCGCAGCTAGTACCCAAAAGGGAATGGTATCGGCAGTGTCCTTGGAGTGGGAAAATTTTCTGACACCCATGCAGCCGCAGCCCACTGAACAGCAAGCGTGCAGATCCACCTCCAACACCGATCGCCTGGAGAAGATGGTCAAGGACTACATGTCAGATGGCGTAGCTGTGTCGAACCATCCATCTGCACCCTTCAACTATTGGGTATCGAAGCTAGACACCTGGCACGAACTGGCAATGTACGCAATAGAGGTGCTGGCTTGCCCGGCAGCCAGCGTTATGTCGGAACGCTGTTTCAGTGCTGCCGGAGGCATCGTCACAGATCGGCGTATCCGCCTCTCTACAGAAAATGCAGACCGTCTGACTCAAATTAAAATGAATCAATCCTGGATTGGAAATGACTACGCAACACTCCAGGACCCCAACCAAGTAACATGACCAATGAACATCTGGGATGGTGTTGCGTTTCCGGGCCCTGTTTATTGAACCTCTCATCTGTATTACATTTATGACTGCATGGCGGCAAAAAGCATTGCTGCTATATCCGCACGCTTTTTGTCCACATGCAAGGCCTGGGTTGTTGTGTCTCACAAAGCGTGGCCTTCTCCTCCTGCGCCTGCTCCTGTTCCATCACGTCTGCTGCTGCTGGGTTAGCGTTGCCGCGTGGTCCCTGTTTATTGAACCACTTATCTTTATTACATTTATGACTGCATGGCGGTACAAAGCATGCTATCCGCACGCTTCTTGCCCTCATGCAAGGCCTGGGTTGTTGTGTCTCACAAAGCGTGGCCTTCTCCTCCTGCGCCTGCTCCTGTTCCATCACGTCTGCTGCTGCTGGGTTAGCGTTGCCGCGTGGTCCCTGTTTATTGAACCACTTATCTTTATTACATTTATGACTGCATGGCGGTACAAAGCATGCTATCCGCACGCTTCTTGCCCTCATGCAAGGCCTGGGTTGTTGTGTCTCACAAAGCGTGGCCTTCTCCTCCTGCGCCTCCTCCTGTTCCATCACGTCTGCTGCTGCTGGGTTAGCGTTGCCGCGTGGTCCCTGTTTATTGAACCACTTATCTTTATTACATTTATGACTGCATGGCGGTACAAAGCATGCTATCCGCACGCTTCTTGCCCTCATGCAAGGCCTGGGTTGTTGTGTCTCACAAAGCGTGGCCTTCTCCTCCTGCGCCTGCTCCTGTTCCATCACGTCTGCTGCTGCTGGGTTAGCGTTGCCGCGTGGTCCCTGTTTATTGAACCACTTATCTTTATTACATTTATGACTGCATGGCGGTACAAAGCATGCTATCCGCACGCTTCTTGCCCTCATGCAAGGCCTGGGTTGTTGTGTCTCACAAAGCGTGGCCTTCTCCTCCTGCGCCTCCTCCTGTTCCATCACGTCTGCTGCTGCTGGGTTAGCGTTGCCGCGTGGTCCCTGTTTATTGAACCACTTATCTTTATTACATTTATGACTGCATGGCGGTACAAAGCATGCTATCCGCACGCTTCTTGCCCTCATGCAAGGCCTGGGTTGTTGTGTCTCACAAAGCGTGGCCTTCTCCTCCTGCGCCTGCTCCTGTTCCATCACGTCTGCTGCTGCTGGGTTAGCGTTGCCGCGTGGTCCCTGTTTATTGAACCACTTATCTTTATTACATTTATGACTGCATGGCGGTACAAAGCATGCTATCCGCACGCTTCTTGCCCTCATGCAAGGCCTGGGTTGTTGTGTCTCACAAAGCGTGGCCTTCTCCTCCTGCGCCTCCTCCTGTTCCATCACGTCTGCTGCTGCTGGGTTAGCGTTGCCGCGTGGTCCCTGTTTATTGAACCACTTATCTTTATTACATTTATGACTGCATGGCGGTACAAAGCATGCTATCCGCACGCTTCTTGCCCTCATGCAAGGCCTGGGTTGTTGTGTCTCACAAAGCGTGGCCTTCTCCTCCTGCGCCTGCTCCTGTTCCATCACGTCTGCTGCTGCTGGGTTAGCGTTGCCGCGTGGTCCCTGTTTATTGAACCACTTATCTTTATTACATTTATGACTGCATGGCGGTACAAAGCCTGCTATCCGCACGCTTCTTGCCCTCATGCAAGGCCGGGGTTGTTGTGTCTCACAAAGCGTGGCCTTCTTCTCCTCCTGCGCCACCCTCCTCCTGTTCCATCACGTGTGCTGCTGCTGGGTTAGCGTTACCGGTCCCTTTTCCTGGAACCTCTTATATGTATTACATTTATGACTGCATGCCGACAAAAAACATGTTACCTGTGCAAAGAAAACAGACATTTCCCGCATTTAAAAGACAGTTTTCCCTTTGAAACTTTAAAATCGATTTTCTCAAAAACTATAAGCTCTTTTTGCTAATTTTTTTTCCCTCTTGTACCCACTCCCAAGGTGCACATACCCTGTAAATTTGGGGTATGTAGCATGCAAGGAGGCTTTACAAACCACAAAAGTTCGGGTCCCCATTGACTTCCATTATGTTCGGAGTTCGGGTCGAACACCCGAACATCGCGGCCATGTTCGGCCTGTTCGGCCCGAACCCGAACATCTAGATGTTCGCCCAACACTAGTCAGGAAGAGGGGTTTAGGCTTACCTGTCAGGAAGGGGGGGTTTAGGGTTAGGCATCAGGAAAGGGGGTTTAGGGTTAGGTGTCAAGAAAGGAGGTTTTAGGGTTAGGCATCAGGAAGGGGTTTTAGCATTAGAGGGGGAGAGTTCTGTGTGAGAGTAAGGTTAGGTTAAATTGTCATAAAATATAGTTAATATACAGTATACCAATATTTTATTACAATAATTTATCTCTCCTTAAATGACTTAACTCATGATTTCTCTCTCCTTATCTAACTTAACTCATGGTTTAGCTCTCCTCATTTGACATAACTCATGGTTTAGCTCTCCTCATTTGACATACGGTAACTCATGGTTTAGCTCTCCTCATTTGACATAACTCATGGTTTAGCTCTCCTTATCTATTTATCTCATGACTTATCTCTCCTTATTTGTTTATCTCATGCATTAGCACTCCTTACAGTTAAAGTGGAATGAAACCCAGCATTTCTTCTTTGCTCTCATACATTATTTACAGAATATTATATACTACCACCATTTTTTTTCCTAGAACAGCATTCAATGGGTTAAACACAGGACTTCGAAGCTCCCTGCCGGGAAAGTTGGACACATCCGAACTGGAGATAATGTTATCTTGTGTTTACAGTAAAGGTAGAGAGTTCACTGCTGAACTGCAAACTGTGACAGTGCTGGACTCTTGGTAGCCTAGTCCAATAGATGAATGCAGTAGAAAGGGAAGGTCCGCAACAATGTCTCTTCAAAAATGCTCAATATTTATTTAGGACATATCCTCAAATCAATAAAAAGTACATAGCTGACATGTTTCGGGACAGGCTGCCCTTAATCATAGCTAAAAATACAGATCAGCTCATCCGGTTTTATGGGTGGTAACAAGCCAGGGAGGAGCATGGACCACCCCTCTCTAGGGAGGGGCCAGCAAACAAGTGTCAAGCTCCAACCATGTGAAAGCCACCATCCTGTACAAACATAGAAGCATTTAAAATCTATACAATTAATACAGAAAACCAAAATACAGAAAAAAAGAGAACAAAGATACAAAATCGCTCAATGAAAAATGCAATATCTAAAGGAGCTAGATACATGCTAGAGTACACAACCCCCCCCCCCCCCCCCCCCCAAGATACAGAAATAGGATTAGCTATAAATCAACCTGTCATCAGAGCCAGATCCCACCTTGCATTAAGTCCTTTTGGGGCTCTGGTTCCAAGGCGAAAAATCCATAAGGCCTCTCTTTTACGGATTATTGACAGTAGATCACCTCCTCTCCTTGGTAAGAAGACCCTCTCTATGGCCTGAAATAGAAAACCGGACATATCACCCCCATGCACTTCACGAAAATGTTTCGCTACATTTGAGATG
This sequence comes from Hyperolius riggenbachi, assembly GCF_040937935.1. Taxonomy (NCBI): domain Eukaryota; kingdom Metazoa; phylum Chordata; class Amphibia; order Anura; family Hyperoliidae; genus Hyperolius; species Hyperolius riggenbachi. The sequence goes on along the minus strand of NC_090654.1, from coordinate 288,443,289 downwards.
TTCCTGGTGGACCACAAAGCCCCTAAATAATGTTCTGCTATCCTAGCCTTAAAGGACTTACGAGGTCAACTACGTAAAAAAAGTCAATTACCTGCCTCTAAGTTTCAGGCACGGAGGACGCCGTCCGCGCCCTCCGTGCAGCGCCGCCGGGTCCCCCGCTCATTATCCCCCCCGGGCCGGCTCCCGACCCCACGGCCCGGGTCGGGCTCTCCTTCCCCTCCAAAGATGGCCGCTTCCTCTGGCCGCGGCTGCGCAGTCCGCCTGGCCGCGAATGCGGCTGCGCAGCTCTAGGGACAACCCCTCCGTTCCACGCTACGTAGCGTGGATCGGAGGAGTTGGCCCTAGAGCTGCGCAGCCGCATTCGCGGTCAGGCGGACTGCGCAGCCGCGGCCAGAGGAAGCGGCCATCTTTGGAGGGGAAGGAGAGCCCGACCCGGGCCGTGGGGTCGGGAGCCGGCCCGGGGGGGATAATGAGCGGAGGACCCGGCGGCGCTGCACGGAGGGCGCGGACGGCGTCCTCCGTGCCTGAAACTTAGAGGCAGGTAATTAACTTTTTTCACGTAGTTGGCCTCGTAAGTCCTTTAAGGGGTCTAGTGGTGCAGCTAGAGTTGAGCCGAAATTTTCGAAATTTCGCGTTACTATAATTACGCATGCCAAATTTGCTATTACGATGCGAAATTATGGTAGCGTAATTGCCATTAAAATCGTAATTGAAAATACCGTAAGCGTAATTTTCAACGCGTAATTTCGCGTTTCGTTCATAACGTAATTTCGCGTTAAACCATAACGTAATTTCACGTTAAACCATAACGTAATTTCGCATTTCTTCGTAATTTCGCGAATTTCGTAATTACTTGTTAGCAGGGTTGCTCGCGAATTTTCGCCAAAGGGTTCGCTTAATTTTCGCGAAATTTAGCTTATTTTTTTCGCGTTTTCGTCTGCATGGCGAATTTTGATGCGAATTATCACTACATGGTGAATTTTATATGCGAAATAGCACATGAAGACAGTACAACTTGTCTCGAAAAACAACTCAGCATTCCGTAACGCGAAAACTACACGAAAATTAACGCTTACAGAAATATGAACTATCGCGAAATTACGTTATGTAACTATGCTTACAAATGGTTGCATGCAAGGCAAACGTAATTTCGCGATACCCACTGTAATGCGAAAATTACGCTTACGCGGAATTTCGCGAAATCCTTCTTGATTACGATTATGTACTTACGGCCATAATCGTAATTACACTAATTACGCGAAATTTCGCGAAATCGTAATTAAGTCATTATGCTCATCATGACGTGCATGTTACCAAAGGGGGGTTTTAGGGTTAGGTGTCAGGTAGGGGTGTTTTTAGGCGTAGCTGTCAGGAAGGGGGGAGTTAGGGTTAGGCATCAGGAAGGGGGGTTTAGGGTTAGGTGTCAGGAAGGGGTGGGTTTAGGGTTAGGCATCAGGAAGGGGGGTTTTAGCGTTAGAGGGTGAGGCTTCTGTGTTGTTAATATATACCAATATTTTATTACGATAATTTATCTCTCCTTAAATGACTTAACTCATGATTTACCTCTCCTTATCTAACTTAACTCATGGTTTAGCTCTCCTTATCTATTTATCTCATGACTTATCTCTCCTTATTTGTTTATCTCATGCATTAGCACTCCTTACAGTTAGTGCTTATTGTACTTTCGAAATGTTCATTATAATAATGCCTTCCCTGCATGATTGGATGCTTGCTTGGAAAGCCGATCCCGCAATGTCCCCCATCTTTCTATCTATTGATATGTATACTCCCCTCCTCATTCATATCTATATGTCCCGGTGTCCTCACCCTTTTGTACCCATTACCCCGGGCGACTAAGAGAGCAGTCCATATTTATTTGTATTAACTGAAACTGTTTACTGCCACCACCACCCCAGTATTGATTTTAGATGTCACAGTTTTTTTTAATTCACTTCCACACTGTTACACTATCGTTTGTCAACCACTGGGTGGCGCCAGACTCCACCACTTGGATAAGCATGGTCAGGGCCGGGCCGAGGCAGAGGCTGGAGAGGCTCCAGCCTCAGGGCGCAGTGTAGAGTGGGGCGCACAATTCATTCAGCTGTCATTCCCAATTGTGTTTGAAGCAGAAAGAAATAAGAAAAGGGGATATATGACAGTGATTGCAAGCCAGATAACTAGAGATTAAGGTGTTGGGGGGGTTGGGGGCCTTGGGGTACCTATTAGTCTAATAGCAATCAGTGTGTGACGGCTGGGGTGGGAGGGATGGGGGGGCGCACTTTGGTGTCTCAGCCTTGGGTGCTGAAGGACCTTGTCCCGCCTCTGAGCATGGTGTATGCTAAAATGTATGCATCCCCATTCGTCTTAATTGATGTCCTGTAGGGCACATTTAGGGTGGTGGCGCTCGGTTCTGACGCCACTGCCATTTAGCCTCATTTTTATTGGTTAGTAGTGCAACCTTTTAGTCACCCCTATTGTGCACTGATTTTTCAACCTCGCAGATTGGATGCCTAGCTCCCCCTGGTGTTGACCAACGAACTCCTTGCATGAGCGCCGACGCACCGGAAGGGGCGGGGCTAATCCCTGTGATATACCGGAAGTGCCTCGGACGCCATTTTGAGTGGAACGCAGCATGAACAAGAGTCCGGGTGTATGTGAAACGGCCATCGCCGACCCCTTTGCAGCCCTGACACCCAATTCCACCCTCGCTGTTTGATTGCTGTTACCCCGATGATGTACACGTTCCATACCAGGCACAATAAATGAAGCTGAATTGACGGATGGTGCACCTTGCTGTTTCTTTACATCAAGATTTTTATGACATTTTCCTTCCAATTTATGTACGGAGCACATGTCAGCAGCTACTGGGACAGTAAGAGTGTAGGGGAATGACACACGCGGGGAAGTAAGGCCAGTAAGAGTATCTACCCACAGACCCTCCATATTCTATTGGGAGTGCCACACTGATCTTTTCTTCTGGACGCTGACATTTTTAGTTCTGCCAGATGATCTCTGCCAAATGTTCATTGCTGAAAATTCTAAGCACAGAGGAAGATACTGCTTGCTTGGCAGTTGGAAAAAGCTGTAATTTCCCACAATGCAACGAGGTTCACAGACAGGAAGCTGTCAGAACCATGCTCATGACATCACACTGTGGGAGGGGTTTCACCACAATATCAGCCATACAGAGCCCTCTGATGATCCGTTTGTGAAAAGGAAAAGATTTCTCATGGGAAAGGGGGTATCAGCTACTGAGAATGAAGTTTATTCTTGGGTTAAAGTTCCTCTTAAGTTCTAAAAGCCCTTCTATACTGTACAGTATACATTTCCCACATTAGCAGGTTTCACTTCTTTCTCTGAGAACAGCATCCCAGCTATCTAATTATCTTCACAGCAGCAGCAGGCGGACTAGCGGAGCTCAGAAACTGAAATGGCTGTTCCAGCTAATTGCCTTTTTATGTAACTTGGCCAGGGCAAAACTCCCAACTCTGGGAATGAAATTCCTTGGTCCTCTGTCTTTCTGCTTCTTTCAGTACTGATATACAGATCTATGCAAATGAATCAATCAATCAATCAATCAATCAATCAAACAATCAAATGATTGACATTAGGGCCACATTTAAAGTGTGCCCAAGACTGAGACGGGGAAACAAGGATTTTTCCTTTCTTGTCCTCCTGATCCGTTGTGGCGCTGTCAGCAGCGCAGACAACCGCGCATGGTCAGCCCAGGCCACGCAGCTCCTGGACCGTGCTTCAGAGGATAAGAAGAGCGTTCTGTGCATGTGCTGTTTGTACAGACTTGTAACTACACATGCACGGAGCACACCTGGCCATGGGAGCACGGTTGAGGAGGCTCAGGGGCCTGGAACAGAAGCAACGGGTAGGTGAAGATCCTCATTTGCCCCCCCTCCCAGTCTCAGGTCTTATCCAGATACATTCATTACAAGGGATCTTGCAAGGATTGTGAGGTATTTATGGCAAATAGACAAGACTCTTGATTTACTTAATTAATAACTGATTCAGGCTGACATGGAGGTGTTTTTTTTTACAGACCCTATCCTGGTCACTTGTATGCTGCTGGATCCTGTAAACAGTTAACTGTATGTTACTGAGCAGGGAGGCCCTTAGAGGGGCACAGTGATTCCCGGGGGGCCAGCGCCCCAGCATGCCCCAGGGTAGCGCTGCCCATGGGCAGAAGGGGACGAAAATATTTCCTGCGTTGAAGAAAGTTGGCAGGGAAATGATGCTTACACTACTTACTGGATGAAGGAGATGAGAGTAACTCAATGTGACTTTTCTCCGAAGCTTGCTGAAATAATGCATGGAGTTTATTCCGTACCACGCTCAGACTGGCAGAAAGTGCAGCCAGCAAATATGCCAAATTACGAGGCACAGTGCCATGTCACATCCCCATTTATAGGAGATCCCAGCAAAGAGCTGTCACCTCCGATCCACTCATTCTCTGTCCGCTCATTAATCAGCACAGCGCAGCATGTACATACTAAATACATCTATGCTGGCACTACACAAGCGGATAGTGATAGCATTTAAAGTTCAGACAGCAGAATACTTCGTTATATGTGTAAAAGAAGCATCATAACTGCAGAGTCAGGCAGCGCAGGCAACACCCTGACCTGACAATTGTCTTGTTTACGCCAGCATAGGCAGATATGTCAAAACTATCATGGCTTGAATACAGCCCTGCTTGATCTGCTGGTGGCTAGTTGAACATTTGGCACCTGAAGCAAACCCCACCCCTACAAGGTCCTACCCTTTCAGTAAGATGTATGACCAGTACCTGCAGGGCCGATCCTACAATGGGGCAACCTGGGAAATTGCCCAGGGCCCCGAGCCATCTGCCGAACTCCCAAGGTCAACCCCCATCTTAAAGCAGTATTAAACTCTGACATAATATTCAATAAAAATATGTTTTCCTACTTTTTATATCCCATACAGTTATGAAATTTGCTTTTGTGCACACGTATTATTATTCACTTCGAAATTACAAGTTCCCAAAGTACAGTTTTATTTGCTCTGAAATCTGCTATTGCATTTTATTCATAACTGGTGTATTTATATTTTAATATACCCAGTAATGATTTCTGAGCAGTGTATCAGTTCGGGACACATTATAAGTTTCTGCATTGCCAGCGAATGTTTACATTCCTCTCTGCTACAATTAACCTCCTTGGCGGTAATCCCGAGCTGAGCTCGGGGTATGCCGCCGGAGGTCGCCGCTCAGGCCCTGCTGGGCCGATTTACATTCTGCAAAAAGCAGCACACGCAGCCGGCACTTTGCCAGCCGCGTGTGCTGCCCGATCGGCGAAAGAGGGTCCCCCCAGCCGCCCGAGCCCAGCGCAGCCGGAACAAACAGTTCCGGCCGGCGCTAGGGGCTGGATCGGGCGGCTCTGACGTCAGGACGTCGACTGACGTCCATGACGTCACTCCGCTCGTCGCCATGGCGACGAGGAAAGCGAAACAAGATAGGCCACTCATTGCGGCCTATCTTGTTACTTTCGATCGCCGGAGGCGATCGAAAGTACGGTTCAGGAGCGCCCTCTAGTGGGCTTTCATGCAGCCAACTTTCAGTTGGCTGCATGAAATATTTTTTTTTTAATTTAAAAAAAACCCTCCCGCAGCCTCCCTGGCAAAATAAATAAACCGCCAGGGAGGTTAACCTCCTTGGCGGTATGGACGAGATAAGCTCGTCCATGACCGCCGGAGGGCGCCACTCAGGCCCCGGTGGGTCGATTTTCATATTTTTTTTTTAAAACACGCAGCAAGCACTTTGCTTGCTGTGTGTTAGGGACGATCGCCGCCGCTCGCCACCGATGCGCCGCTACCCGCCGCGTAACACGCCACCCCCTCCCCCACCGAGACCCCTGCGCAACCTGGCCAATCAGTGCCAGGGAGCGCTGAGGGGTGGATTGCAAGTCCGTCTGATGTCACCACGTCGATGACATCATCGCAATCGTCGTCATGGCGACGGGGGAAGCCCTAAAGGAAATACCGTTCAGAACGGGATTTCCTTACGAGGGTACACAACGGTGGCGATCGCAAGGTACAGGGGGCATCATGTAGCTAGTGCTAGGATAGCTACATGATTTAAAGAGGAACTGTTAGGTATAAGGTCTCATAGAAAAAAAACACATATATCAGTAGCTAAAGATTGGCTGTACTTACATTACATATGCATTTCACTGTCCACGTTTGGATTTCACATAATTTTTATATAGTATATGCAGAGAATGATGCTCCTGACAGCTCATGGCAGGTTCCATGTTTGTCTGTCTCCTATGAAGCCAAATGTGTCGTCATGTCCTGCCTGCTTCCTGATTATTCCACTCACAAAAAATACAACACTACTGTGCAGTGAATATTAATTAGCCATGTGGCTAGGAACAATAGCGGACTCATGCAGTGTACTCTGCCCTGAGATTTTTGAGTGCTGGCTGTTGTAACATGAGACTGTAACTTCCCACTAGCAGCCGAGGGGAGGACCCAAGCAGCCCCAGAATGCTTTGCAGTATAGTATGCGGCCTGTCGTCCTTTTAAGAGCTTGGGTCTAACATCCTTGCTGTTCAGCACACATCAAAAGTAAGAGAGATTTTTAACTTCAGTATTGCCTTTTTGGCTTCCTTCTAAACTGTTTAAAACAGGAGAATAGAGGTTTAAATTAGCTTTTGCAACCTGACAGTTACTCTTTAAGAAAAAAACTAAAAAAAAAAACTGTTTCGCCGCCACCCTGGCGCATTTAATAGAACGCCAGGGTAAGTAAACTCAAGATAATGTTTTTCCCAGCTAGGATGTGGAGCTCCCTGCAGGTAGCTATCTTTTGAAAAAGTAAGTCCTGTGTTTTAACCCTTTGAATGCTGTTCTGCTTAAAAAAAAAAAGTGTGGTAGTATATTATATGCTGTACATAATCGTTTAGAGCAAAGAAGAAATGCCGGTTTTTATACCACTTTAACTGTTCCCTGGAGATCAGTAAAAAAAGATTGCCCCTTGTACTTCTTCGTTGTTGCCAAAAGCCTGGTACAAACTTTGAATTATGATTGGCCAATCACTGGCCAACTTTATCAGCTCCGTGTAGTGTGAGGGTCACCAGATATTGAATACTATGAGCAGATTGTGGAGGTAAATCCTCACACTGCATGAAAGTGGTCAAATTGGTCAGGGGTTGACCAATCACAATTGAAAGTGTGTACAAGGCTTTAGCCTGTCACATGGCAAACCTGACTGTAGAGTTGTGAGAATCTCGCTAAGCAAGGTTGGGGCTGATTCCCTTAGAATTCAATAGAGATGGCCCAAACTGTTCTGCCAGCGAAGAGTTTGCGGGGAACAATGAGGGGGCGAACACATGGCGTGTTCGACCCGCCCCCTATACCGTACATTATAATGGCGTAAAACTTTGACCCCTCACCCCAGAGTCAACAGGCACATGGCAGCCAATCAGCTATCCCTCCCACCTGGACCGCCCCCTCACCTATCAGAAAGCCAGCACAGCAGCCATTTTGCAGTCTGTGTTTTTGGCTTATGTGCTAGGCAGATCAGGGAGAGTGTGCTGCAGATAAGGAAAGCATTAGTTAGGCCTGTGTTCTGTGTCCCCAGTGCAGTTTCTTGCTGCTACAGAACCAATTCACCATCCACATAACCCCAAGAGCCCTTCTAAGGGCTGTGTTTTGTCATTGTGATATTGCTGGTCACTGTGTCCACACAGTGCACTTTAGCTGTTGCAGACAGGTGCAGTCACTGCTTAGTGCTACAGTAGTTCACCCTTCTAAGGGCTGTTTTTCTTTTTCTTGATATTGTTATATTTAAATCCTATGTGTCCTGTGCACACGTTAGCTGTTGGAGACAGGTCTGCTGGTCCTAGTAGTGCACCGACCATAACCCAATAATCCTTCACCACCACTACTGGCATCTAGTATCCACTACTGCCCCCTGTCTCAATGCAGAATCAATGTGTTTTTTTTTTTTGTGTGTGCATTAAACGCTGCGTTTCATCTGTCAGTGTGAACTGGGCCTAACCCTTACACTACCTTATCGCCGGATGTTTTAAAGCACTTCATTCCACAAATTTAGGAATGTAATGTGATTTCTGCCCTCTAGAGATTAAAACACAACTCTGCGTCAACTACCTTATTTTGGTGGGACGTTTGGCATGTATCCCCCTCCGGCATGCCACAGTCCAGGTATTAGGCCCGTTGAAACAACTTTTCCATCACTTTTGTGGCCAGAAACAGTCCCTTATAGGCTTTAAAATTTGCCTGTCCGTTGAAGTCTAAGCCTGTTCGTGAACTTTTGTGGAAAATTTGCGTTCGCGAACTGAAAATTTCATGCTCACTACATCACTAGAATTCAATTGGATAGTGATCGACCTCTATCACAGCAAGCTTAATTTTGATCTCTATCAAGTTTCAATCAAACTGCAAGAGCTGTCCAGCTTGATTCCCCCATCGCGTCTGTCCTGCCCCCATCCCAGCGATTGATAAACAGCACAAAATCGATCGAAAGCCAATTGATTGGATATGTATGAGCATTAGATTACTGGCAGAATCAGTAATCAAAATTGATGTGTGTGTATAGCCAGCTTTAGATATTTTCTGCCAACTCAGGTGATAAAATTAAGGCTTAGGCAGGGTTCACATTTGCGTTAGCAGTCAGGATTTTTCAGACCGGATCCGGAACGTATACTGTACAAACGGAACGGATGTTTGGCAATCCAATGATAGTCTATGGATGCGTACATACTCGTCCATTCCACGTGGACCGGATCCGGATCCGGACGCCGGACACGGATCCGGACGCCGGACACTTTTCCAACTTGCTCTATTTTTCACGTACGTCGGATCCGGCCGCCGCACCCGGACCGGATCCTGACTGCACCATCCGCACAGCTGAAACCAATGAGAAATGGAAAGGAGGCAACACGATGGCTATAAAAAATCTGGACGTTCTACCCACTTCCTATGCGTTTTCACCCACCATCTCCTGCGAGGAGCACGCCTTCTTCCCACATAATAATAGGTAAAAATCAAAAAGGAGACAATTCCCAGGTAAAATGAGTACAAAAACACTGGATCCATGGTCCAAACTGCAGTCTCTATATCCAAGGGTGGTCTCCACACGTCAGGCTGTCTCCAACAAGGACCCCAGGGCTTCTGCAGACCTCCCAGACCCAAAGAATTTATATAGTCTGTTATCTCTTTAAAAAAACGGATCCGGATATCAACCGGATCCGTAACTGATGAAAAAACGGATGCAAACGGAACGGATCCGGACATCCGTTCCGTTTTTTTTGCAAAAACGCAAGTGTGAACGGGGCCTTAGTTCAGCAATGATTGGAACCAACTGTGGACATCACACACTGAACTCATAGGCTTTTGAGCAGAGCACATTGTCCAAATGATGGTGCTATTATGAAAGAAAAATGAACTACAGATGTATTTGGCTGGCACACGTCAATCTTCCCTCCCTAGCAAGCTACTCCTGTATATAGAGAGATCACATTCCAGCCCCCAGCCTGTGTATGCCAGCTGAATACTGTGTGTGCCTGTGTGTATAATTTAAGTTGTAGAGCATTGCTGCAAAGATCTTGTTTTTTACAGACTGACATACTTTCTTAAGGACTACATAAACAGAGTCAATACATCTTTATGGGCTACTTAACCTCCTGCGGGCCCAATCAATTGATTTGGTTGCCTGGTCGGTAATTTGGCACTGGCCGTAGGGATGGGCCTTCAAAAGACAGCAAAGTCTCTGATTGGTCGTCTCATTGGCCAAAATGTCCAATAAGCCACGTTCTTAAAGAGAACCTGTACTGAGTAAAATTATTTAAAATAAACACATGAGGTAACTTCAAATGAACATTACATAGTTACCTTGCCATCAGTTCCTCTCAGAAGCTCACCATTTTCTTCTGACAATAATCCCTTCCAGTTCTGAGAACATTTTGTCAGAACTGAAATATATCAGTTGCTGTCAGTTATTTATCAGTTGCTGTCAGTTACAGCTGAGAGGAGAACTGATGTGTCCATGTTTCCCTATGGCTCAAGTGAGCGATGTTACAGTTTAACAGTGTGCTGACCAGAAAGCTGTTATGGGGTAATGGCCATTTTCAAAATGGAGGTCGGAGAATTCCATTGATCACAGTGGATAGACAGGACGCAGGAGAGGAAAAATAGATTGAGGAATAGACTACACAGGAGGTAAGTATGACTTGTGTATGCTTATTTTGACTTTTAATGTTCAGTTCAGGTTTTCTTTAAACACACAAAACCAGTTAAAATGGGTTGTATGTATACTACTGGGATGAGCACCACCTGGAGAAAACCAGCAATTATCAGGGGACTTTTTTCACAGATAAAGATCGATCATTTAATGAATTCTCCATTTAAATCTCATTTTTTGTTTTGCTATATCATTAATCTTAAAGTGGAGCTGAACTCTTGCACAGGACAGAAGGAAAACAGAGAGAAACGCACCCTGTATGTATTTAGAGTGTTTAGCCTGTTTACTTCTCCCTCATTAGTGTCTAATCACAAGTTGTAAATTGATCTCTCCCCTGTGTCACATGACTGTGGCAGATAAGGCAACCCATCGGGGGGTCAGGACCCGAAACAGACTTTTTGGAGGGAAAAAACAGTATGGGGCAGAACAAGGACGCAGACCGCGTCCCAAAGACATTATGAACAGCAACAGGTATTTACCTGTTTGAGACTCAGTCACCTCGTATGCCCTCTAAGGTCACGGCTTACCGCACAAGCGCGTCTTTACTCACATCAGGCACAGTACGGACGCTCTCTTCCTCAGTTTTGCCATTAGATGTTTTAGTTTTTACCACCTTTCATCAGAAAACAATGGATGCTCGGAATATATGATTCCTTGCTGGAGGCACAGCTTTTTTTGCATATTTTTTTATGAATCAGGATCGCTGCTTTTCTTTCTCTTGCTGCGACTGTCTTTTGTGCAGACTTAACCAAGGCGCCGGAAGAATAAATATTTCATGTCTGTGAGTCATAAAATGGATTGTTATTCTGGAGGATGCTGTGTATGGAGATAGATGCATGGGGCGGGGAGGCGATGCGAGCACAAGTCCCAGCTCAAGGTCACCCAGGAGGGAGGAGAGGAAATTAGGCATAAACATGCTGGGAATAACTCTGTAGGGATGGAGGGATATGACAAGCGCTATGTAAATAAACAGAGCTCCTGGCCGCTAGCAGAGAGACATCTGACTGTCACATGCTCCCCGCAGCTTCACTAAAACATAAAGAGGATGAAAAGATTCTCTCGGGGGCATTTTAATAAAGAACCAGAGAGGGCATTTGCCCCGAGGGCCGCCCAAAAGTCAGGCAGATGTTTTTGCCACTCTGAATTTTTGGTACAATACCGGGAGAGCTTGTTATTGTATTATTATAACTTGTACACAGGGCCATTCAAGCTACAAAGGGGCCCCTCTGACGGGGGCGCCCACGTATACGCTGGCAACCACATGGGGCACGTGTATGAAGACGAAACCAGCTGTGGACATGGGCAGGTAAAGTATACTGCACTGGGCCCGGGGGGCGACACAGTGCAAACGAAGTTGTGCACGGCCAGAGCCACGCAGGCGCAGTGAATGGCAACCAGCAAAAGAGAAAGTGAGCCGTGGCAGGGAACCGGAGGATCGTTCCAGGTATGCGCAGGCACAGGATGTGGTGGGGGGCTCTGCAGGAGAGGGGCAGGGATCGGTACCCAGGCCTGCAAAGCCCCCGACAATCAAGGGCAAAAGGTTTGAGGGTCCCCTTATAATTAAGGGTGCTCCCAGATTCCACTATAAGTTTTCTCCCCAGCACCTATCATAAAATGTGTGAGATAATGACAGCCACCTCTTCCTGAGCATCAGAGGTGGGGTGAGCCTCCTTGACACGGGCTTTGCAGGCAAGGGGAAAGATTTTTGCCCACTTCCTGTGATTTCCCCCTTTCATGTCATGGATCACGCAGGCTGGTATTGTGGAGAATGGCAAATCCCTCTGCTGCCCGTCTCACCCATTCTGGCAATACCAGCAACGCAAGGCGCACAAGGGTTAAAGGAAGGTTTAAGGCGATGTTGTCTATGCACATTTTACAAAAGAGCATAGCCTTCTCCTTTCTTTTTACCTCCCTGGCCTCATGGTGAGCTGGTGTTGCTAGTATGAATAAGCCACAAAGTTTCTGACACTTTAGCAACTCCAAGTTTATGGACCTCCAGAGCTGGATTCCTTCAGCGGCAACAAAGGCCCGGGCCAGGGGTGACTGTTACCCAGGCAGACAGCAGGGGTGGCACCAGGGTGGGCGTAATCTATTTTTCTCCCAAAGACTGCACTGTCGTTTCTAGCTTGCTTTGTAAACACATTTGAGCATAACATAGTTTGTATTTGAGCAGCTTCTGCAGAGGGGAGGTGTACCTTCTTCTCAGCCTCGTGTCACACTGAACTGCCCTCAGCCAATCAGTGAGGAGCAGGAATGTGGGAGAGGAGATAACAAGCTTCCCTCTCCTCGGCAATGTACCAGACTACAGCCAGGCTGATTGAGATATGATATATTACATCAGAAACATTTATGATTATATTGGAATGCTCGCAATGCAGGGTCAGGTTGCAGGCTGCGTAATAAACACAGAGCAGTGGATAAATGGAATTTGATTTTATGGCTGACAATCCCACTTTTAAGGAACAGTGCTTCCTTTACCTCTTCTGACACAAGCTGAGCGTGTGAAATGGGAGAGAGGCAGCTGCACTTGGAGAAGGAGCTGCAAGAAAATTAGCCTAGGGGCGAAATATGAGGAGCCTTGTGTAGCCCCGCCTCTAGTCACTAGCAAGGCCGGATTTGTGCTCTTTACCGCCCAAGGCCACTGTCACCAGCCACCCCCTTCAGTATAGGTAGCGAGATTACCCCTCCCCCTTCTCTCCAGTATAGGTATCCTGATGACCCCTCCCCCTTTCCCTCCAGTATGGGTAGCCTGATGACCCTCCCCCTTTCCCTCCAGTATAGGTAGCCTGATGACCCCTCCCCCTTTCCCTCCAGTATAGGTAGCCTGATGACCCCTCCCCCTTTCCCTCCAGTATAGGTAGCCTGAGGACCCCTCCCCCTTTCCCTCCAGTATAGGTAACCTGAGGACCCCTCCCTCTTTCCCTCCAGTATAGGTAACCTGAGGACCCCTCCCCCCATTCCCTCCAGTATAGGTAGCCATATGACTTCCTCAATCCCCCCCCCCTTTCAGTATACGTAGTTAGCTTGCGTTCATACTGCAGCAGCCATAAGTGTCCCGATTTCTCTGCTTATCTCCAGTGCAGAAGCTTCCTCTTCCTTTCCGTCTCCAATGCTGTCCAAGTCCATAGCTACCGGCCACAATCCAAATGTGCACAGAGGGCAAGGTGGCTGCTACCTGATCTCCCTGCATTACAGCATTTGCAAGCTTGCAAATTCTGTACCAGTTTAGCCTGCTGCTTTGGTGCTCTTGCTCCTGTGGTGCCCTAGGCCATGGCCTAGGTGGCCTTGGCCTAAATTAGGCCCTGGTCACCAGGGAATCCCAAACCACACGGCGCAAGCTTGGCTGCAGTCATCCTCTGAGCCCCCTGCCAGGGAACGTGACAGCTTCCAGGTGTGGGCCCGCCGCTCCTATCCCCTCATCCAGCCCTGAGCAGAATGTATATAAAAAGCATATCAGCCATACCTGCTTCCTAGCTGGCCAGAGAGGAAACTGCTGCCGACTATTGTCAGGGTAAACACAGCAGCTGCACGAGTCACAGAGTCTGAGCAAAAAGATAAGATTAAACAAAAAGAGCAGAGTGGCCTGGAGCGGAGAATTCACAGCAAACTCCCTAATTCATCATTACAGGCAGAAAAAGCCCAAAAGTTATTTGCTGCTTGGTTTTACATGGAGATAAAACATCCGCTGACAACACAGGAGGCCGGAGTTCTGCCTTCTCAGGAAGATAAGGCCAATTTATATTTTATATACGGGTTTCAGATTGCAAATCTTTTCTATGTTCTTGCAAGAAAATAAAATAAAATATCTTTGCTGTTGTTTCTTTATTGACTGTTTGTAAAAGAGAGAATGGTAATGTGGTGGGACCTTCATTACATACAGAGTGCCACTTTAACTTGATAAAGTGGGGCTAGGGTTCTTCCTTAGCTGTGCATGTTTACCCATCAGAGTGAACCAGATCCCAACAGAGTAAATCAGATCCCAACAGAGTAAACCAGATCCCAACAGAGTAAACAAGATCCCAACAAAGGAATTCAAAAAACACTTTAGCAGTCATATGGTCACTGTCCATATAATTAGTGCTCTTTTTCCACCAGATATATTACTCCTTTAGTGCAACCGTACTTGCAACTTCATATAACACTTGAACATATTGGTCTATGCACTTCTCGTTTTAGTAATAAAGAGTGAAAAAGTTTATTGCACATATATAATTCTCAAGATTGCTCTTTTGATAGAGCCAACCATAGTACTTTATATTAAAATAATTTTCTGTGCAGAAAAGCAATAAAACCACATGGGGCTATCAATCTCCAGTTGTTAGTCGGGCTATACTTGCTTACTGAGACGGCGATCATCCAGATTCAAGACGTCTCTGTAGTCAAGCGTCCGCCCCCTAGTGTCTCAATCAGGGCCGGCCCGTCACTTTTTGCCGCCTGAGGCAAATTTGGCAGAGCTGCTGCCGCCGCCCCCCCCCCCCCCCCCGGGCCGGAGGGGTAGCGGGCAGGTCGGGGGTATTGTGCCTAGCGGTGGGGAGGGGGGTCGGACCCCCCCTCCCTCGCCTGGGTCCCCCGATCTGCGCTCCCCTCCAGCCTGTAATTAGTAAGCTGCTGCCAGATCGTAAGAGGCACGGGCGGGGAGGACTCACCTTTTCCACGTTCCATCGTGCGCTCCATTGACGTCACTTCCTGCATCGCCGTCCACTTACAATACAGTGGGCGGCGATGCAGGAAGTGACGTCAGTGGAGCGCTCGCTGGAACGCGGAAAAGGTGAGTCCTCCCCGCCCGTGCCTCTTCTGGCAGCAGCTTACTAATTACAGGCTGGAGGGGAGCGCAGATCGGGGGACCCAGGCGAGGGAGGGGGGGTCCGACCCCCCTCCCCACCGCTAGGCACAATACCCCCGACCTGCCCGCTACCCCTCCGGCTCGGCGGCCGGCCCCCCCAGGCGGGTTCCGCCCTTTGAAGTTTGCCGCCTGAGGCAAATGTTTCACCCTGCCTCATGAGCGGGCCGGCCCTGGTCTCAATCGTACACACATGCCAGTACACACGCACAGCAGCTGCCTCCCTGCCAGCAGGGATTAAGTCCATTTGTTTTTTGCATGCATATAAAGTTGGCCGGCATGTCAAGGGTCAGTCCCTCCATTTAGCTATTACCAACGTTTAGCAAGCTTAAATGAATTAGCAGCGAAGCATATATCATAGAGCATAAAGCAAGCCAGCAGTTCAAGCCACAAGTAAGCAATAACTATATCAGTATTATACTTGCAGTCCTCCGCATTCAGATGGACACTTTACTCCATTCCCCTGGTGGTGAGCAAGCCACAGCTCTCTTTCTCAGGTGCGTATATATTTAAAGTTGTTCATCACTGGACTGCAGGCATTCGGGTTCCTTTGCTAGCATATGCTAGCACAGGAGCCCGAATGCCTGCAGTCCAGGGATCCCAACAAAGGAAACCTGATCCCAACAGAGTAAACCGGATCCCAACAGAGTAAACCAGATACCAACAGAGTAAACCAGATCCCAACAGAGTAAACAAGATCCCAACAAAGGAAACCTGATCCCAACAGAGTAAACCGGATCCCAACAGAGTAAACCGGATCCCAGCAGAGTAAACCAGATACCAACAGAGTAAACCAGATCCCAGCAGAATAAACTAGATCTCAACAGAGTAAACCAGATCCCAACAAAGGAAATTTGATCCCAACAAAGTAAACCAGATTCTCAACAAAGTAAACCAGATTCTCAACAAAGTAAACCAGATCCCAACAGAGTAAACCAGATCCCAACAGAGTAAACCAGATGGCAACAGAGTAAACCAGATCCCATCAGAGTAAACCAGATCCCAGCACAGTAAACTAAATCCCAACAAAGGAAACCCGATCCCAAAAGAGTAAACCGTATCCCTAAAGAGTAAACCAGATCCCAGCAGAGTAAAACAGATCCCAACAAAGAGGAAGTTTAATAGGTATGTCGATCTGAAAAGTGGTAATATTTTGAACAAATATTGGCCCTTTTGTAGGGCAACAGCCTGTTTACTTTTTACTTTTTGGAAACAAGTCTCACTGAGTTATCCTGTATTCAAAGCATGGCGAAGACTACAACTTTAAAATGGAGTTCAGTTCAGTACTGTCCATACAAATTATGTAGCTAGGAATCCACTTTCTTGAGATTTTGTACCAATTCCCAGCTGCATACAGTTTGCATTCAATTTGAAATAAGCTGGAGTAATTTGCATGCCGTTTACCCTTTCTGTTGGCGGGTCTGCTTTTGCGCAGGAAGTGAATAGATGTTTTTAAAGCCTGGTTTAGGGTCTCTGATGCAAATCACATGCTCCAGTAGGAGGTGGGTTTGGCAGCCACACGCAGGTCCGGCAGCCAGGCTTTAGAAGCTGCTCCATTCACTGGGGGCATCAGGCGACCATCGCTGGGACTGTGAGGACAGCAAAACATCAGCGTTCCATGACAACAAACAGGCAGCCCCAACGCGTGACACGGAATACGCAATGATGGCAAATCTGACCAGCGTCTGTCAAATACACTGAACTGTACAAGGATATAAATGGCAAGCTTCAGATACAGCTTTGTGCTCATTAAAAATAGATTCATGTATTTAAAGCAACAGGGACAGCTATACTATCCCAGGAAAAAAAACGCATATATAAGTAGATAACTGCTTGTTCTACTTACATAACAGTTGTATTACTATGTCCATGGATTGATTTCAGTGAATTTTATGTAGTAAATAAAGAGAAATAATAATCTGAACATTTGTATAGTGCTTTTCTCCTGTTGGACTCAAAGCGCTCAAGAGCTGCAGCCACTGGGATGCGCTCAAGAGGCCCCCCTGCAGCGTTCGGGAGTCTTGCCTTGAACTCCTTACTAAATAGGTACTGACCCTAGCCAGGATTCAAACCCCGGTCTCCCATGTCAAAGGCAGAGCCCTTAACCACTTTACAACCAGCTAACACCGATAGGCGTCGGCAGGTTGTTAGTGGTATAGCATGGAAACGGGTGCTCGTTCGAGCGGCCTTTCCATGCCAGTTCACAGAGGGTGTCTCCGTGAACAGTGTGCGAGCCTCCGATCGTGGCTCGCACGCATAAAGTAAACACGCGGGGAAGAAATCCTTGCTGTTTACATCAATACGGCGCTGCCGTAAAGGAAATCGGCGATCCCTGGCCTCTGATTGGCCGGGGATCGCCGGCATCTGATAGGCTAAAGCCTATCCTATCCGGCGCAGGATGGATAGCTTGCGGGAGAAGCAGGTATGGGCAGAGAGGGCAGAAATCGCTGCGGAGGGGGGCTTTGAAGAGCCCCCCTCGCAAAGCGCAGAGAGCCGGCGGCGATCAGACCCCCCCAGCAGGACATCCCCCTAGTGGGGAAAAGAGGGGGGAAGTCTAATCACCCAGGCTCAATCCTGATCGGTGCTGCGAGCTGGAGAGCCTATGCAGCACCGATATCAGGAAAATCCCCTGGTCCTTAAGTGGTGCCAGTACTCTATTCAGCCAAATCTGTTCCTGGCATTTGCCATTTTCATTCCCTCTCACTGCTGAAGACAATCCTGATGTCATTTCCTGCCTTACTCTTTTTCTCCTAGAAACTGCACTAGCATGCTTTGTAAACACATGTGAGCACAACATAGATCATATTTCAGTAGCTTCTGCAGAGCGGAGGTGTGCCTTCCTTCTCAGCATTGTATCACACTGAACTGCACTCAGCCAATCAGTGAGGAGCAGGAATGTGTAAAGGGGGGATGTCAAGCTTCCTTCTCGTCGGCAATGTACCAAGTAGAGCCAGTCTGACTGAAATTAGATCTATTACAGCAGAAACATTTCTGATTAGATTGGAGTGCTTGCAATGTAGGGTATAATATGCATTGACACAGAACAGTGGGTAAGTGGAATTTGATTTTGTGGCTGACAATCTCTTTTTAACCACTTCAGCCTACAGGGTTGAGATTTTTTTTTACATCTGAGCAACTTTCACCTCCCATTCATTTGCCAATAACTTTAGCACTACTCATCACAATGAATTGATCTATATCTTGTTTTTTCCGCCACCAATTAGGCTTTCTGTGGGAGATACATTTTGCTGAGAATTAATTTATTCCAAATCCATTTTAACAGGAATATTAACCTCCTTAGCGGTAACCCCGTGTGTGACACGGGGTAAGTCGCCGGAGGGTGCCGCTCAGGCCCTGCTGGGCCGATTTACATAATTTTTTTTTTTGCTAGACGCAGATAGCACTTTGATAGCTGCGCCAGCACACTGATCGCCGCCGGCCTGCGCCCGATTGCCGCTATCTGTTGCGGCGTGCGGGCCCCCCCCCACAGACCCCATGCGCTGCCTGGCCAATCAGTGCCAGGCAGCGCCGAGGGGTGGATCGGGACTCCCAATGACGTCCTGACGTCGGTGATGTCATCCCGCCCCGTCGCCATGGCGACGGGGGAAGCCCTCCAGGAAATCCCGTTCTTTGAACGGGATTTCCTGATCGGAGATCGCCGAAGGCGATCGAAGCGGGCGGGGGGATGCCGCTGAGCAGCGGCTATCATGTAGCGAGCCCTGGGCTCACTACATGATTTTAAAAAAAAAACTGCTGCGCTGCCCCCTGGCGGAATTTTTCATACCGCCAGGGGGGTTAAGAAAGAAATGGAAAAAAATCATTATTGCTCAGCTTTTGGCCATTATAGTTTGAAATTAATACATGCTACCATAATTAAAACCTATGTACTTTAGTTACCAATTTCTCCCGCTTATTACACCATGTAAATGATGTCCCTATCACAATGTATGGCGCCGATATTTAATTTGGAAATAAAAGTGCATTTTTTCAATTTGCGTCCATCACTATTTAGAAGCCCATAATTTATTAAATCATATTGATATACTCCTTTGACATGAATATTTAAAAAGTTCAGACCCTTAGGTAACTATTTATGTTTTTTTTGGTTTTTTTTTTTATTGTTGTAATTTTTTATTTTATTTTTTATTAAAACTTTTATGTGTGTATTTTTTTGGTGTGGGAGGTAAACAGGGGATGTTAAAAGTTTAAACATGTATTTATTTAATAAAATGTGGTTTGGGGTGTAGTTTTACTATTTGGCCACTAGATGGCCACAGTCAAAAAGTCCTGGGAGCTATCGATCTCGCTCCCAGGAAGAAGAAAGAAGACCAGGAACTTTTTTAGCTCAGAAAAGTCGCAGCATCTGAAGAGACGCTGTTGGCTTTTCTCTGGGGGGGGGGGTCCGATCAATGAAAGGGATCTATAATCCCACGGGAGTGCGCGCAGCCTAACTGGATGAAAATTTTTGTCCAGTTAGGCTCAAGTGGTTAAATACAGCTCAGCCAAGGGTGTAATTATTAATCATTAATCATGTACTTTCCCATGTCAAAATTCAAGTTGGACCCTCTCATCGTTTCCACACCCTTTCCACATGGTTACCTTCACACTCGGGGCAGCCATCTGCTGGGGGGTATAAGTATTGACACCAGGGTCCCAACTAGTCATGATTGTAATCTGCTAATTCCGATTACGGGAAATTTCACTTCATTTACGTAATTACGGCCATACGTCATTATGGTTTGAACATTCAATTGATTTTCCGTAATCCATTCGTAACCGCGCGTAGCTATTTGCAAATTCATTGTTAATAGCAAAGTCCCTATACATGCTACCATCACAATATGTCCTATCTTTGTTAAGGGGAATGGTGGAAACAAGTTAAAAAAATAATTTTTCAAGAAGCTCTTGTAGTTTCTGAGAAAATCCATTTTAAGGAAAAGCGTTTTTTTTTAAACTGAGGCTTCTGGGTAAGTTTAACCCCTGATCACCAGCCACCTCAGCTGCACTAATTATCTGGATGAAATCAGAATGAAACCCTTTTGGATTTGATCCGGAGCTCACCTCTACACCCTACCTTGCACTTTTAATAAGGGGCCCACCCTTTAGATCAGGTGATTTTGTGGCTACGCTGGTTATGGGAGTGAAGATCATGATGGCTGCACTTGTTTTATGCCCCTTGTAAGATGGGCCCCCAGGCTGTGCAGGGGCACCAAGGGGAGGCAAGGGAAGGGGTGTGAACTTTGGGGGTCCAACACATGATTTGCAGTTACGCCCCTGGGTGGGGTCACCTAATACTGGGGGCACATCTGGATATCTAAACTGGGTGAGGTACGGGCTACCCAATACTGGAGGCACATCTGGCTACCTACATTGGGTGCAGGGGCGTAACTAGAAATCACTGCCCCCCCCTGCAAAACTTTGAATGCCCCCCTCCCTTGCTTTCTGCACAGGTAAACTGAGAACCAATGTTATTCAATTGGCTAGTGCTTGAATGTGTTTTCCCCATGCAGGTAAAAACAGACAGCAGCGAAGCACTGGGAGCATTTTCTCTATCCATTACATTCAGGGCCGGATTTGTACTTTTTACCGCCCTAGGCTAACTATACCGTCTCTATGGTTGTTATCTCTGTGTGCCCCAATGAGAATTCTACTTACTTTCCATCATTGGATGTCACAGACAATAACTATTTCAGTAATATGCGTATAGATTATAAATTATGTTTTCCTTAAGAACTTTTATGTTATGTTTGCCATCTCGTTAATGATGGACCCATTGTGTCTCCATCTGAGTTAAGGTGGCCACACACGATACAATAAAATGATCTGATTTTACGGCAATTCGATAAAAATGATCGGATCTCTCGAAAAAAAACGAAAACTTTTTTTCATTCGACTGAAAAATCTGATCGGATTTCCCGTTTTTATCGATTCAGAATGCCAGATATTTTTCTTCAATCTTTCTGAAGAGTTTATGGTTTGTGGTAGATTGCCAATTTATTAATATACACACCCTAGTAATTTTCTCAGAGTTTCTAATCATTTTTATCATAATTGGGGAAAAATTTAACATATGTGTGTGGTACATTGGTCATATTTTTGAAATGTTACAATCCGTCAGAAAAATTGATTGCAATTCTTAAATTGAACAGATATTTAAAAAATTGTATGGTGTGTAGCCACCTTTAGGCTAATGTGTACCTGCAGGATAGAGCTTACAGGACTTGCAGGGATGACACAAGTACAGGACAGAGTGTTCAAAGGTTAAAGCTGTCCTTGTAGATAGGGATGGCTGTATAGAACAGCTTTACTGCCTCTCACTGAGCCGCCCCTAAATTTCTGGTGCCCTAGGCCATGGCCTATGTGGCCTTGCCAGAAATCCGGCCCTGATTACATTAGCTTCTGAGATAAAACATGCATGTTTTCACACATACAGACACATATGGAGTGCAGAAAATGCATACAGAAAATCTGCTCCCAGCCTCAGCTGATGGAGCAGAACTGGCTCTGCAGACTCCTCCAGCATCACTACAGTACACAGCACTTAGGGAGGGTTAGAGAGGTTGGGGGCTGGGTTCTGTACACAAGAGCCTGCTGCACACTGAATAGGGACGGTCTACAAATCTTTGTCTACACAGCTTTGTATGATTCCTTGGCTGATTCAGTGGCTGAGCAGATGCAGCCATTAGAACGATTGTGCAGAGAGTGGAACGTTTTTTTCTCTCCATGCCTTAGTTGTCAGTCTCTCAGGACTAGAAAAATAAACTTCTTGCCCCATGGGGCCCCCTGTGGCTTTTGGGTCCACCTGCGGCTGCATCCTTTGCAGGGTCTATTGTTACGCCCCCGATTGGGTGGACAGTTACCAAATACTGGGGGGTAAAATTAAGAAAATCACCTCCTCCTATTAATCGTGAAATTGTTAGTTACTTGCAGCACGATGTTTGTAGGTAGAGAGCGGACAGCAACTCCAAGAGTTGGCAGAGATCAGCGTTATACTTACGTCAACTCAAACATTTCAGAAAGGGAGGCTTTGCTGGCATGTCCACCCCTCTCCTCATTGGGCCGTCCTCGTCACTTACCTTCCTCGTCACCCGAAATGACAGCGTGACAATGTGGGGCCTTAAGTGTCATCGCTGGAGCCGCGCGTCTGTTGTCACCGCGAATAAAAACTAAACAAACTGCTCAGCTGTCTTGCAGTAAGGACAATTTATCGCCGCTTGAGCAGAGCTGTAACAAGCAGCGGGAGGAGGGGGGGGGCTCTCGCTACAGAAATCTATATGTTGTGAACTGTATACATCTGCCGACCTGTAGCTCACATCACATCTGAAGCAGAAAATGGCAGATATAAGATGCGCCTTGCTGAATCTGCACATCTTCACAAACGGGGAGCGATTTATCCGTTCTGCAGCACGGCACGTTGCGTCCGAACGGGGGCTGTGATATATATTAAGAGACAGATTCAGGCCTATGTCACATGGACGACGCTCTGACAAATCCTCCGTTGGGACGAGAGTAGCGAGGAATCGTCAGAGAGCGGGGACATACAGTAATAGTTCACAGGAAATTACGATTTTGTTATAAAATTGCCATAAACACAAATCACTGATGAACAGACCTTCTTTTTGTAATTGAATTGTATTTCAAATGATCTGCATATTTCAATTTGTAGACAGTTGAGCATACTTAAAGAGAACCTGTACTGAGTAAAAATATTTAAAATAAACACATGAGGTAACTTCAAATGAACATTACATAGTTACCTTGCCATCAGTTCCTCTCAGAAGCTCACCATTTTCTTCTGACAATAATCCCATCCAGTTCTGACAACATTTTGTCAGATCTGAAATATATCAGTTGCTGTCAGTAAAATATCAGTTGATGTCAGTTGTAGCTGAGAGGAAAACTGATGTACCTGGTAATGTCCATGTTTCCCTATGGCTCAAGCGGGCGATGTTACAGTTTAACTGTGTGCTGACCAGAAAGCTGTTATGGGTAATGGCCATTTTCAAAATGGAGGACGGAAAATTCCCTTGATCACAGTAAACAAACAGGACGCGGTAGAGGAGAAAGACACTGAGGAGTAGACTACATGGAAGGTAAGTATGCCTTGTGTGTGCTTATTTTGACTTTTAATTTTCAGTACAGGTTTTCTTTAAAGAGACACTGAAGCGGAAAAAAAAACCTTATGCTATAATGCATTGTATGTGTAGTACGGATAATGAATAGAACAGTAGTAGCAAAGGAATGATTCTCATATTGTTTCCAGTTACAGGAAGAGTTAAAGCGGATCTGTAAATTCCTGTAAAAAAACCAATTTTACTTACCTGAACTTATTCACACGGACAACGCGAGTTTGCTCACATCATTGGGCTAAACTTTGACCCTCTACATCACAGTCAGCAGACACATGGCGGCCAATCAGGCTGCACTCCCTCCTGGAGCCCCCCCCCCCCCCCTCCCTTACAAACATCAGCAGCGTCGGCCATGTTCTCACTCTGTGTGCTGCTGTATTAGTGACAGAAGGGAGAGACATTGGAGAGAAAGGGAAAGCGATAGTTAGGAGGTCTGTTAGCTTGCTCCTTGCTGATATTTATTCCTGAAAAGCACCCCAAAACTGCTCTTTTGAGAGCTAATGTTCTTGTGATGTGTTTTTTTTTTTCTTTTTGCGTGGCCCACTAACTCTGCATATACAGCCCTGTCTGTCGCAGCTGGCCCTTGCTAATTGCTATACTGTGCCAAGCCCAGCACATTCCGTGCCTACCTTTTCACTGCACCTGTGTGACTGCTGCACATTGTATTATAATACCAGTTACTGCATATCTTTCACTGCATCTGTGTGACTGCTGCACATTGTATTATAATACCAGTTACTGCATATCTTTCACTGCATCTGTGTGACTGCACACTGTTTTATATACCAGTCACTGCATACCTTTCCCTGCATCTGTGTGACAGCACGCTGTTTTATATACCAGTCACTGCATACTTTTCACTGCACTGTCACTGTTGTTCTATCATTGAGCTACCTCAGCCCGGCGACCATATGGGCTTGAAAACCGCCAGGGCCTGCACTCTCGCCATGGTGCACACCAGTCCAGCACGGCCGTCACTACACAAACAGCTGTTTGCGGTGCGTTACCCAGTGAGTTTAGTCTGTCAGTGTGAAACAGTACATTAATTACACTACCTGATTGATGTATACACACGCAAATTGTTTTAAAGCACTTTATGCCTCCAATTTAGCAATGCAATGTGATTTCTGCCCTTAAAACCCTGTTGTGCGTCAAATCCGTAATTTTCCCCGCGACTTTTGGCGTGTATCCCACTCCGCCATGCACCCCTCCAGGTGTTAGACCCCTCGAAACATCTTTTTCATCACTTTTTGTGGCCAGAATTAGTGTTTGTAGTTTTGAAAGTTCGCCTGCCCATTGAAGTCTTGCGGTTCGCGATGTTCGCCGGTTCGCAAACTTTTTCGCATGTTCGCGTTCGAGGTTCATGAACCTAAAATCGGAGGTTTGAGCCATTTCTACTTACCTGGGGCCTCCCCAAGCCCCCAGCAGCCATCCTGTCCCACGCCGGTCCTGCACGAGCCGCCGTTCTCCCATGCCAGCTACTTTTGTTACCGCCGAATTGCATGTCGACGGCAACATTGCCTGCATGCCCCGGGCTATGCGAAGCTTTCTTTGTGTTCCATGCCCGCAATAGCAGGACGCTATAGCGGTTGGGAACGCTAAGAAAGCTTCGCAAAGACCGGGCGCAGGTGCCGTCGACGGCGGTAATGAAAGTAGCTGGCACTGGAGAACGGAGGCTCGAGCAGGACTGGCGTGGGACAGGACGGCTGCTGGGGGCATGGGGAAGGATACAGTGCTATTTTCTGAAGCACTTATACATCAAAGAAACAACTTCAGATAAGATTTTACTGTAGGGAAGTTCAAAGGATCATCAGCTCTGCTCTGTTTCATAGTTTAAAATACAGAGAATGGTTTGTATATATGACAGAATTATGCAATGTAATAAAAAAAAAAGCTAGAACAGAATGCTGCCGCAAGACTGTTAACAAGCCAACCACGCCATTGCCACATAACACCAATCCTTTGCTCACTCCACTGTCTACCTATAAAATGGAGAATACTTTTCAAAATTGACATGCTAACATTCAAATCGCTACACAACCTAGGCCTCGGATACCTGAAGAATTTGTTGCAACTGTGTCACACAACCTCAGATCAACAATGTCCAATAAATTGTCCACCCACAGAGTCCAACTAAAACCTTTGGAGCCTTAGCCTTCTGTCATGCTGCCCCTACCCTTTGGAATGCCTTGCCACACCCAATCAAGACATCTTCAACCCTGGAGGCGGTTAAATCAAAAGCCACCTGTTTAGTCTGGCATTTCTGATCGAATACTGTAACTTTTTCCCCTGTAACACCTTATTATGCAGTAATCTGAGGCAATCTTATGCGCTTCCGGTCCTAGGGGAGATACGCGGTTTACAAATGTTGTTGTGAGTACAGAATGTTCATAAACCCCCACCTTGCATCCAGGAGTGATTTAAAGTGGGATAAACTCTGACATACCATTCAATAAAAATGTGTTTCCCACTTTTTATTATCCATACAGTTATCATATTTGCTTTTGTGCACAAGTAATATTGACTGTTTACAAATTACACATTCCCAAAGTACAGATTATCTGCTCTGAAAGCTGCCATTGCATTTTACTGCATATATGCTGTATTTACTGTATATATTAAAGGGACTCCGAGCACCTCTCATGGGTATGCCTCTAAGCATACCCATGAACAATTGAGTGTGTCAGCACACTTACTAGCCACTTGTTTTATCCAAACTCCCCCTGGTATTGCCACTATTAAATGCATGGGGCCAGACGACTTCATACAAAATCATGCTATAACCCCTGTTAAGGAACCTTTTGCAATGGCAATGCATGTAACGTCCTCTTCCTGCACTTGTTCAATGGCCATGCGTGTCACTTCCTCTTCCTGCTTCATTCAGTGATGCACTTCTCTAACAGAGAAGACAGGGGTGACCCAGAAGTTATAACACAGCCAAGATAGCGCCGCAATTTTTAAATTTACGCTGAACGAAAACTATTTGATGTAGAACGGCGATCAGGCAAAGAGGAGAGCACAAGCTACAGTACTTTGCAGTACTGCAGTACAGGTCGGAGTCCCTTTAAAATCAATCTAGTGATCACTTCTCAGCTCTTTCTGCTTCTCAGCTCAGTATAGTTCAGTTTCAGCAGTTTGCTAATGTTTACTAAATGTATCTGACAAAGGATTGTAAACAAAAGATAATGTTATCACGTCTTCGGATGCTGCCAGAAGCTGCCCACTGAAGCAAGGAGCTTTCCACTGAAGAACAAAGTGCCGAGTTTAAAGGGGAACTGAAGAGAGAGGTATATGGAGGCTGCCATGTTTATTTCCTTTTAAGCAATACCAGTTGCCTGGCAGCCCTGCTGATCCTCTGCCTCTAATACTATTAGCCATAGCCCCTGAACAAGCATGCAGCAGATCAGGTGTTTCTGACATTATTATCAGATCTGACAAGACTAGCTGCATGCTTGTTTCTGGTGTTATTCAGATACTACTGCAGAGAAATAGACCAGCAGGGCTGCCAGGCAACTAGTACTGATTAAAAGGAAATAAATATGGCAGCCTCTGTATACCTCTCACTTCAGTTCCCCTTTAACCTTCCTGGCGGTAAGCCCGAGCTGAGCTCGGGGTAAGCCGCCGGAAGGCATCGCTCAGGCCCCGCTGGGCCGATTTGCATAATTTTTTTTTTGCTGCACGCAGCTATCACTTTGCTAGCTGCGTGCAGTGCCCGATCGCCGCCGCTACCCGCCGATCCGCCGCTATCTGTCGCGCCGCAGCCGCCCCCCCCCCCAGACCCCGTGCGCTGCCTGGCCAATCAGTGCCAGGCAGCTCTATGGGGTGGATCGGAATCCCCTTTGACGTCACGACGTCGATGACGTCGGTGACGTCATCCCGCCCCGTCGCCATGGCGACGGGGGAAGCCCTCCGGGAGATCCCGTTCTTTGAACGGGATCTCCGGATCTCCGATCGCCGGCGGCGATCGGAGGGGCTGGGGGGATGCCGCTGAGCAGCGGCTATCATGTAGCGAGACTTTGTCTCGCTACATGAAAAAAAAAAAAAAGATTTGCTGCCCCCTGGCGATTTTTTTGCAAACCGCCAGGAGGGTTAACTGTTTGAATGCTGTTCTGCTTCTTCTTTTTTTTGTGGTAGTAGATTTTATGCTGTAAATAATCTTTTAGAACAAAGAGGAAATGCTGAATTTCATATCACTTTAAGGTAAAATGAGACCCTGGTAAAAAAAATTAAAAATATGTAGAGTTCCTTTGATTTTAGCACTGTACTGGTCACAGATTTGTTGTGACTGCTGAGATCATTGACTTGGGTGCTCCTAGGGGGCCGGCATTCCAGGTCTGATGTTCTGGACATAGGAATGTGACGTACACACACGTCTCAGGGCGGGCCTATGTTCCTCTATGGAAGAACGCACGCATCGTGCAGGAAAATGCTGCAAGCCTGGTTTAGTTTTTTTCAGTGTGCGATTTCCCTCATTAGGTGGAAACAGCCCAATGGGTTTTCAATGAGCTGGTACACCTCACATGAATTTCGCATGCCTTTGTGTCTGGGATTTGCAGAGGCGGGGCCTGAGGAAAGTCTTGGATTAGGACTATAAACGCAATCCCATTGGTTTATGTCCACTTCATGTTTACTCAAAGTGAACCCGAGGCGAGGCAAAAATCAGATACTTACCTAAAGGTGGCCACTAGCGGTCCAATTTTTTAGCGAAAAATCGTTCGAGCGATCAGAAATTCTGATCGGATTGGTTGTAAATAATCTCAGTTGATGAACAATTATAAAAACAATCGTCCGATTGAATTTTCGTCTAACCAAAATTTGGATTTTCTTGTTGGTCGTGATAGATAGGAAGCAAAGATTGGTTAGTTGATGGTGTAGTGAACGATTTTTCATCTGATCAGAATTTCTGATCGCTCGAACGATTTTTTTTGTTAAAAATTAGACCGTTAGTGGCCTAGTGGGTGTCAAGGGCCCACCTGCCACCTTCTCTGACCTCTCCCCACTTCTACTTATGAAAAGGACCACAAAGGGCTCCAAATCTACTCCTTTTGCTAGGGCTCCGTTACATCTTAATCCATCTCTGGGTGGGGCAAGAAGGAGGCGGGAAGTCTCTAGAATCTTCTTCTTAGGTAAGTATTTGATTTTTGACCGGAGGATGACCTCCGATACATGTTAAACAGGAACTGTAACCAGGGCCGGCCCTAGACTTTTTGCCGCCTGAGGCAAATTTTTTTTAAAAAATTGCCACCGCCGCCCCTCCCCCCCCCTCGGGGGGGGGGGGGGGCCCGCTCTGGGGGGCCGCCGAGCTGGAGGGGTAGCTGGCAGGACGGGGGTATTGGGCCAGCGGCGGGGAGGGGGGTCGGACCCCCCCCCTTCCTCGCCTGGGTCCCCCATCCTCCGCTCCCCTCCAGCCTAAATAGACGCAGCCGTATATGTAAGAGGAACGGGCGGGGAGGACACTCACCTCTTCCCAGCATGCGCTCCACTGACATCACTTCCTGCAGCGTTGCAGGAAGTGATGTCAGTGGAGCGCACGCTGGAGCGAGGAGGAGGTGAGTGTCTCCCCGCCCGTTCCTCTTACATATACGGCTGCGTCTATTTAGGCTGGAGGGGAGCGGAGGACGGGGGACCCAGGCGAGGGAGGGGGGGGTCCGACCCCCCTCCCCGCCGCTGGCCCAATACCCCCGTCCTGCCAGCTACCCCTCCAGCTCGGCGGGCCGGCTCCCCGCACCCACGGACGGGCGGGTGCCGCCCCTGGAAATTTGCCGCCTGAGGCAAAAGTTTCACCCCGCCTCATGAGCGGGCCGGCCCTGACTGTAACCAAGCACTGAACTTCATCCCAGTCAGTAGCTGATACCCCCTTTCCCGTGAGAAATCTTTATCTTTTCTAGAATAGATCATCGGGGGGTCTGTATGGCTGATATTGTGGTGAAACCCCTCCCACAGTGTGATGTCATGACCATGGTCCTGACAGTTTCCTGTCTGTGAACCTCATTGCATTGTGGGAAATAACGGCTTTTTCCAACTGCCAAGTAAGCAGCATCTCCCTCTGTGCATAGAACTCTCAGCAACGAACATTCCGCACAGATCACCTGGCAGAACTAAAGACGTCACCACCAGTAATAAATGTCAGAATGTAAATCAGGGAGAGGACAAACACTGACTAAATAATCTATAAATCCATATTGTAAAAAAAAAAAAAGTAATTTTATTCATTTTGTTATTTTCACACCAGTTCCTCTTTAAAGTTTTCATCAATAATTCGATCAACAAGAAAAGTCAATTAATTGTCAGTTTCTATAGAGTCAGTCATACAGTGTCACATATAACAGTATCACTCTTTATTCTTGACTAGTAGACCCAAGCCCGTTTAAAAACGGGCTCTAGGCCTTTTTTTTAACCGCAGCCGCCAGTAACTGCACATGCGCCGCGCTCGCCTGCCGCATGCCTGCGCCCGCCGCACACCCGCGCTTGCTGCGGGCCCGCGTCTGGCGCCCACACAACTCTCCGCCTACCCACCTCGCTCCCTGGTCCCTCCAGCTGTCCGTTACATGCGCAGTAACAAAATAACAGGGACGCAGGGACGCTACATAACTGCTGGTCGCAGCGACACAGGCTCATTATTATATAGGATTCTTCTTTGCTTAGATACAAAATGTAGGTTCAATATCAGGTGCACAGAGCAGATTTTAACAATCAAATCACAGACTGGTTGAAGGTTTCTGGTGCCCATTTGATTTTATGCATATCGTGTGCCCTCTGAGGAAGGGGCTTCTGGCCGCGAAACGCGTGTCCGGCTGTTTAGTTTGTGAATTGGAAATCTGCTCTGTGCACCTGATCTTGAACCTGCATTTTGTATCTAAGCAAAGAAGAATTGAGAATAAAGAGTGATACTGTTTCATGTGACACTGTGTGATTGACTCCATAGAAGCCCCCAATTAACAGACTTTATTAACTTGAATATATTTAGGGGGTGGGGCCTAGACTACTCATTTTATTGTAAGGTTATACGTTTCATCAATCTTTGCTGGAATCTGTGACTCAGGTGACAGCCATCCCCGCGGTCCTCCTCGCAAAATGTCCGCTCCCTCCCTAACAAGCTAGATGAGCTGAGACTCCTCAGCGAAAAGAGGGAACTCGGTCACAACACCCCAGTCTTTTGCTTTACTGAAACGTGGCTCCATGACGACATCCCTGAGAGTGCCCTCCAGCTCCCAGGCTTCAGCCTCATCCGTGCAGACCGGCACAGCACCCTCTCTGGGAAAAAGAAAGGGGGCGGCATCTGCTTCTACATCAGCTCCGCCTGGTGCTCAAACACCTCTGTACTGGCCAAGAAATGCACACCAGAACTTGAACTCCTCCTCATCAATTGCAGGCCAACCTACTCGCCCAGGGAGTTCTCCTCCTACGTCCTCGCGGGTGTGTATATCCCTCCTGATGCAGAGGTAAATGCTGCCCTGCGTGATCTCAGTGATACCATCATGCAGTGGGAGACAGCACTCCCGGACTCGCTGTTCATTATCTTGGGGGATTTTAACAAGGCCAACCTCCGCAAAGAGCTGCCCCGCTTCCATCAGCACATCACCTGCCCCACCAGGAGTGCCAACACCCTCGACCACTGCTACACGGCCCTGAAAGAAGCATATAAAGCGACACCGTGGGCAGCCCTAGGCTCATCTGACCACTGCATCATCCACCTGGTACCTACTTATAAAAGGCGCCTGGAAACCTCAAAACCTGTCACTAAGTCCTCCAAAGTGTGGTCAAGTGAGGCCAAACTTCAACTTCAGGCCTGCTTTGACTGCACAGACTGGAAGGCCCTGGAATCGCCTAACCTGGACGAGTGGGCAGACAACGTGTCCTCATACATTAGCTTCTGCGAGGACTCCTGTATCCCAACTAAAACCTTCAAACTGTATCCAAATGATAAACCGTGGTTCTCAAAAAGACTACGACAACTACGGCGCAGCAAAGAAGCCGCACATAAGTCCGGCAACCAGGAGGAATACAAGAAGGCAAGAAACGACCTGAACAGAGAGCTGAGGTCCGCAAAGAAGTGCTACGCAGAAAAGCTGGAACAGAACCTCTCCTCAAACGACCCACGAGCCGTGTGGAAAGGACTGAAGGCTGCCACCAACTACAAGCCCCCCCCTCAGCATGCCACACCGAGCACTGAGCTTGCCGAGAGTCTCAGCGACTTCTACTGCAGATTCGAGAACCAGCCAGCACTTGCAGGACTCCCACAGCCCCCTGCACAATCTGCCACTGTAGCCCTGAGCCCTCACTCACCCCCACCGTCAGTGAGGGAGGCGGATGTACTGAAACACTTGCTAAGGTTAAATGCTAGGAAAGCCTCAGGCCCGGACGGAGTGTCACCAGCCTGCCTGAAAACCTGTGCTCGCCAGCTCGCTACCACCCTCTCTTCCATCTTCACAAGGTCCCTCCAGGAAGGCAAAGTTCCCGCGTGCTTCAAGAGGTCTGCCATTATCCCTGTCCCCAAAAAGCAGGGCATCCTCAACCTCAACAACTTCAGGCCCGTGGCACTTACATCCGTGATCATGAAAGCTTTTGAAAGCATGGTGCTACCCCTCCTTAAGCACTCTACTGAGGGACTGCTGGACCCGCACCAATTCGCGTACAGAGCAAACAGGTCCACAGATGACGCCATCAACATCTGCTTGGAGCACGTCTATGATCACCTGGATGGGCCGGACTCCTACGCCAGGATCCTCCTACTGGACTTCAGCTCAGCATTCAATACCATCAGCTCTAAAATACTTCAAGACAATCTCGCTGCGCTAGGAGTCCACCCCATCCTTCGCCTGTGGATCACGGACTTCCTCACCAACAGGTCCCAGGTTGTCAGGTTAGGCACCATCTCCTCACAACCTAGGATCACCAACACAGGGGCCCCACAAGGCTGCGTCCTGTCGCCGTTTCTGTTCTCTCTGTATACGAACAACTGCAAATCCACGTCAGACTCGGTAAAAGTAATCAAATTTGCCGATGACACGACCATTGTAGGTCTCATCACCAAAAACGATGAGAAGGCGTACCGCCACCAGGTCGAAAGCATATGCCGCTGGTGCAGAGAGAACGGTTTGGTCCTAAACACAGCAAAAACGGTGGAGATGATCGTTGATTTCAGGAGGCGCGCCTCTTCCCCGCCTCCAATCCACATTGATGGCATGGAAGTGGAAAGAGTCCCCAGTGTCCGCCTCCTGGGCACAACTATCTCCAATGACCTGAGGTGGAACACCAACACTGCCTCAACACAGAGGAAAGCCCAGCAGAGACTTTTCTTTCTCCGCCAACTGAAAAAGTTCGGTATGGCCCAAAAACTCCTGACAAATTTTTACTCCGCCACGATCGAATCCGTCCTATGCTCGTCCATCCTGGTCTGGTACGCCAGCTCCTCCGCCAGCGACAAGCTCAAACTGCAGAGGGTCATCAAATCTGCAGAGAGGATCATCGGGAGATCCCTTCCAACTCTGGACCTCCTCTACCACTCCAGGCTGAACACCAGAGCATTAAAGATCGCCAACGACCCCTCGCACCCAGGCTACCGCTTCTTTAATCGGCTCCCCTCGTGCCGGAAGCTCCGGTTCCGATCCATCTACACCAGGACCTCTAGACATAAGAACAGTTTCTTTCCCTCGGCTGTCAACCTCCTGAACTCTCTCCGTGGAAATGCCCATCCCCACCCCACAATACCATGACGCACTGAAGCACCCTGCACATAGACGCCGCTTCAGCTCAAGCGTACCTTTCGGATGTTTTTTTGTATTGTAATTATACCACATTGTCTCCCTCTGCATAAAAGTTATAAAATGTTCTGTATTCTGTATAATGTTCTGTTCCTACTGCATGCCCTGTCCTGTATCTGTAAACACTGTATATCGTGTATCAGTACCCTGTACGTGCCAAGCCCAATTCCGGGCACGACCCAGTCGTGCTTGGCGAAATAAAGTTTCTGATTCTGATTCTGATTCTGATTCAGATACAGACTTTTGTCAGGTAAAAGCAGGCAGCCACTTCAGGCGGTGGCATAACTAGAGATCATGGGGCCCCATAGCAATACTTTTATGGGGCCCTGAGATGTAGGCACTCTTAAAGAGACACTGAAGCAAAAAAAATTATGATATAATGATTTGTGTGTGTAGTACAGCTAAGAAATAAAGCATTAAGAGCAGAGACACGAGTCTAATATTGTTTCCAGTACAGGAAGAGTTAAAAAAAACTCCAGTTGTTATCTATGCAAAAGAGCCATTGAGCTCCACAACTTTCAAAGTCGCAGAGAGCTCTGTCTTCCGAAGCTTGTTATCTCAACTGTCAGTCATTGTGTTTTTCTCTGCAGAGGACAGGTCAATAGTTCACTGGCCTGCTC
The DNA here is from genome assembly GCF_040937935.1 of Hyperolius riggenbachi. Classification (NCBI taxonomy): domain Eukaryota; kingdom Metazoa; phylum Chordata; class Amphibia; order Anura; family Hyperoliidae; genus Hyperolius; species Hyperolius riggenbachi. The sequence goes on along the minus strand of NC_090654.1, from coordinate 288,409,705 downwards.
TGTAAAATCATATAGAATGCTGAGTAGTGTGTAAACTGCAAATATTAGAGAATGATGCAATGGTTTAAAAAACACTATATAACTGAAAATAAAAATATGAGAATATTTTTTTTGCTGCTCATGTTCTAGTAATTATCCGTACTACACAACCAATTCATTATATCATCATTTTTTTTCCCGCTTCAGTGTCTCTTTAAGCAATGCCTTCTGCCCCTACATTATGGATAAGAGTTTACTGGGAAATTTACATTCGCATGCAATCAACACTGCACAGCTCATGAGCACAGAGAAAAGGGCTTGATTCAGTAAACGGTGCTAGGTGTTACCACGCCGGTGAAAAGCCCTATATATCACCTAATGCGAGCTTACAGGCGCATCGGGTGCGCCGTTCTCATCGCACCGCGATGCACCGTTTCACGCGTGCGCAAAGTGCGCAATGTGAATTTAGTAAACGGTGCTAACGCAAAGTCTTTAGGCGTGCTAACTGGGTTAACACCGTTTACTGAATCAGGATCAAAAATAAGAGAGCAGAGGAACCCAAGAAAGTTAATGGTGAATACATTAAGTACCACCTGGACGGGCCCCCTATGCTCCTGGGCCCCATAGCAGCTGCTATGGCTGCTATGACTATTATTATTGACTTTCGCCCCTGGTTTTCTTGATCATCACCTTTTTCCATCCTTCGGAAAGAAACAAGGATGTCCTCTGTGACCTCTACTCTGCTCGAGGAACACATTGACTAATTCCCATTGAAACAACCCAGCAGCGATTGCCTTGCAAATGCCGTAATGTCATTTGTCTGTAAATGTTACCACGCCAATGTGTTTAGCCGGATGAGGCAGGCAGATGAGGTCGGCGCAGCGTTTTAGTCCGGGGCCTCTTTGTATTCCTAGCCCAGCACTGAATGTGTTATCATAGAGCAATTTACTGGGAGAGAGAGAGAAGCTCTTTATATTGAGACTCTGCAGAAAATGGCATTAGCCCTCGTCTGCACAATCCCATCCATTTAGCGTGCGCGAGCGCCTAATGCCAGCGAGTCCGGTAAAGGTCGTCTGAGTTCACAGCACCAGCGGAGAGCGTGATTCGTCCAGACAGACACTCCGATCACACAGCCAGGCATCTGACAGCCCACCTTCTTTCTGCTCCACGCTGCAAAGTGTCATTAATTTCTAAGCAGAGCGCCACATTACTGGGACATGCCAGCCTCCCCGAATGATATCCACAGAGGTGACCAAAAGCGTGCCAAGCAGAGACGCACAGATGCATCATGGGTGAGGGAGCAGGACGGCCGCTCGCCTTCAACATCGGATGTGACACTGTCAGTTACAATTCGCAGCATGCTGGGATGATGGGAAGCAGGATTCTGATTGTCTACCTGTTGTGGAGGGGGGAGAAGGGGAGGAGGGTGACAGGGAAGGAGCAGCTTTCCTTCCCGATGTTCATCTCAGGGCAGAACTCCGTTGCAAAGCAATTATTGGGACTGTCTGTCCAGGTAGTTAAATAAAACTTTCACTTAGGAACCTTTCACACTAAAATCGTGATCAGCATCACAAACGGGCTTCGACTGTGTGCATGTAAAAGACACCTGTAAATTTGGACGCAGGGTATAGCCGAAAGACGACAGGCAAATTTCCTGGCTATTGTCAATACTATTTTCCCCACTGATAACATAATTAGTTAGGCAGAGGTGTAATACGGGCTCCAGCTATTGCTGATGGGCGAATGATGCAGTTTATATCGTAATTTGAGCTCCGGCTTTTGCCGACGCCCAAATTACTCAGCGAGTGACACTATAGCCGTAATTGTATGTCAGCGCCCAACTCTTGATCGCCACACGACACCGCGCAGTGCCAATATTACCTGTTTCACTGTGATTTTCTATATTCACATTGCTACGCTAATATCAATTGATTTGGGGATGTAACTTAAGGATTAAAGTTAATTATATTTTAAATATAAATTTATAAATTATTTAGTCAGCGTTTGCCCATTGTAAAATCTTTTCTCACCCTGATTTACATCCTTAAATTTAAATCACATGAAGCATCACTGCAGAATGCTTGTTTATTGCTTGTTCCAAAGTGAACAGAAACAACACCTGGGGCTTGATTCAAAAAGAGTGCTAACTGTTAGCAAGGCCATTTTCGCGCGAATTTTCGCATTGCACGCGATCGATAACGATTTCGTGCATAAATTCGCATTTGCACATGAAAACCAGTATCGTTTCACGCGAAAATTCGCGATCGCGAGCAACGTGAACATTCGCACGAAAACGGCCGTGCTAACAGTTAGCACTCTTTTGTGAATCAAGCCCATGGTCTCCCAAGATGCTCTGGGGCAGAAGGCTATATGACAAAATAGCCTAGGCTAAACAAAAATGGCCGCCTGTTTTTGTTAATAAAATTATCGTTAATGTCTACTGATATTGTTCATTTTTAAAGTGTAAATAGTGCAAATTATCGTAATAAAATATCGGTCCATATTAACCTAAGACCCCCCTTCCTAATGCCTAACCCTAAGACCCTCCTTCCTAACGCCTAACCCTAAGACCCTCCTTCCTCACACTGATCCCTGAAACCCCCCTTCCTGATGCCTAACCAGAAATCCCCCTTCCTGACGCCTAACCATAAAACCCCCTTTCTGATGTCTGATCCTAAAACTCCCCTTCCTGAGGCCTAACCCTAAAACCCCCCTTACTCACACTTAACCCTAAAACCCTCCTTCCTGAAGCCTAACCCCCTCCTCTCCTAACCCCTAACCCTAAAACCCCCCTTCCTCACACTTAACCCTAACCCCCCCCTTGTTGACATCTAACCCTAAAACCCCCTTCCTGATGCCTAACCCTAAAGCCCCCCCCCCTTTCTGATGCCTAACCTTAAAACCCCCTTCCTGATGCCTGACCCTAAAACCCCCCTTTTTAAAGCTTAACCCTAAACCCCCCCTTGTTGACACCTAACCTATGAGTCCATTAGCTGCTGGGGCGTCAAAATCTCCAGCCTCCAAGTGTTTCTGATGCTGATACTAAAATAACTAACGTAAAATTGGATATCCTAAATGTATTACATTTTACTATACAGTACTGTATGTCATTTCCATTCCTTTAAACATGGAAGCATAAGCTAACCCCCTTTTAAAAAGAATGTATTATTTTCTATAAAGGAAAGCAAGAAACTGTCTCAATATGAAGTGGATTGTGCAGCAGTGTTTCCGCCATCTCCGGAGGACCAGATGTTGAATCCCAGCGTTTGGGTTTGGTTCGCGCTCACATCTCAGCGCTCATCCAGTCTGATGGTGCATGATGATGATAATGAACTCTTCTGAACAAGCGAGGAGGAAATACCAAACCAAACAAATCTATTTCTCCCAGAATACTCCCTGCCTCCACCAAAGACACAGCAGGGGGATCCACCTGGTCTACTCAATGAGTGTAATCCGCTCTGCCACAGCGTGCAGCACTGGTCTTACAGATCTTGAGATCCGCTGACCCGTGACGATCGCGAGGTGCCGGGGGCAGCCGCTCGCGTCTGTTGCATCAGGATGGCATGGAAATTATAGGGCTTCCCAATGTGTTCAGCGTGCCAAAAATACATTCTGTACGTCCCGGGGTCTTAGGGGTACCGTTTCAATGATTGAAAGACTTATATTTGTTTTTTTTTGTTCATGGATTTATAACTAGAAATGATTCTTTTGTAGATGAACATAGTTCAGTGCTGTTTTAAGCGATGAATAAAAAACAAATAAATAGTGGGCCAGATTTATTGAAGCATTACCGACAAGTTTTTCTTTTAAAACTATTCTAATCAGCAGAAGAACTGTTCTGAATGATAATAAGAAACTTCTTAAATCCTACATAATACCGGCAGTTTAGCGTGGATTTCTAGAGCTGCTCTACACTTAAGAAAAGTGCAAATCCATTCCTAAACTGCTGCAGATTAAGAAGTGCTTCATAGCAGTTCTCCAAATAGTGCAGCAGTGCAGGCTAGATGTGATTTGTAAAGGGCTCCTCCTCCCTCACTCACAGCCTGCTGACAGCAGATGTGTTGGTTACCTCAGCAACAGCAATTTCCCTCACACACTACCCTGCCTGAGAGACCTTCCTAACTCCTCCTATTCCTTACAGTTTAAGAAGGAATCTGCACTATCTAGTGATTTCTTAGGATGTCTGAGACAGTTCTGTATAGATTTCTAAAAACCTGTGCAAATTAAGAAGTTAAACATAGGAGAGAGATCAAGAAATGATTGATATTTGACATGTAATTTGTTCATATTGTTTTATCCACAATCAGTGTGCACGTAATCATTGTTACTACTGGCAGACATTAAAAAACAACAACAACAAAACAAAACACCACCACCTGGTCCGGAAGTCCTGTTCCCATGCGGCTTCATTCTTGAAATTTTATGTGGTGATCTATCCTGGCTTGATTATTGTCCAGACAAGGTTCTACTGTATATTTGGATTGTGCAGATGTTTACTGTATGTATAAAGGCATGAAGAAGGGTCGTGGACCCGAAAAAAATCAATGTTGTTGCCTTTTCAACTAATTACATGCACTTTACTACGTAATTGAAGATACTGGGCGTGATTCACAAAGTGGTGCTAACTGTTAGCACGCTTGTGAAAAGCCACTGATCACGCCCAAACCCAATTCTTGCGCGCTAATTAGCACTCGCGCGCAAAGTCCCGCGCGCAAAACTTGCGTTTCGAGCGCACCGGAATGTGATGAAAACGGCGCACCCGATGCGTGTATAAGGTCGCATTGGATGAGACCTTAATGGCGCATGGGTGCGACATTAACTACTTTGGCCTCCTGGACGTAGTAGCTACGCCCAGGAGGCCATGTGCGCTGCCGCGCTCCCCCGCGGCCGTTTGCGTGCGTGCACGCGCACTCCCGGCCCGCGGTTCGCTAGGCAGGCAATCAGTGAATCGGGCTATGGTGCCCGATCACTGATTGCTCTCCCCCCGAGAAAAAACGTTAGCTTCGCACGGAAGCTGAGGTTTTTCTGTTCTTATTTCCCCCGACGTCACTCTAAAGGTGCGTACACACGTCAGATAAAAGTCTTTGGGAAATGAAAGTTCACAGACCAATTTTACCCCCTTCCATGTAGTATGAGAGCCATACTCTACACAGTCTATTCTATGGAGCTGAACTCCCCATCAGATAAAAATCTTTGCAAGATGCTGCACACAAAGATGCTGTACACATTCAACAGATCAGTATCTGCAAAAGATCTGTTCCTGCAAAAGATCCATTCCTGCAAAATGCATTCATAGTCTATGATATCTGCAGATCCCATACACACCTTGTTTAATGGACATTCATCTGCAGATCAGACAATTATCTGCCGATCTGAAGATCCAACCTGGTGGATCTGATCTACAGATAATTGTCAGTTAAACAAGGTGTGTATGAGAACCGCAGATATCATAGACTATGAATGAGTTTTGCAGGAACGGATCTTTTGCAGGAACTGATCTTTTGCAGATACTGATCTGTGTTGAATGTGTACAGCATCTTTGTGTGCAGCATCTTGCAAAGATTTTTATCTGATGGGGAGTTCAGCTCCATAGAATAGACTGTGTAGAGTATGGCTCTCATACTACATGAAAGGGGGTAAAATTGGTCTGTGATCTTTCATTTTTCAAAGACTTTTATCTGACGTGTGTACCCACCTTAAGCGTCCGTGTTATGCTTAGAGTGACGTAATTGTAAACAAACCCATGGCTGCCATCTTGTGGCCAAAAAGCTAACTGCATTAAAATGCAAAAAAAAATTAAAAAATAGACCAATATGTACAAAAAAAATTGATTTGCATCCCACCCTCCCAAAAATACCCACATAAAATGTTTAATAATAAAAAAAAAGACATTACAATTAAAAAAAAACAAAAAACACATAAATATTTACCTAAGGGTCTAAACTTTTTAAATATCTATGTAAACATGAAATATTTCTATTTTTTTTTTTAATTATAAACTTGGAAATAGTGATGGATGCAAAACGGAAAAAATGCACTTTTATTTCCAAGTAAAATATTTTCGACATACATTGTGATAGGGACATAATTTAAACGGTGTAATAACCGGGAGAAATGGGCACATACAATACGTGAGTTTTAATTGTGGAGGCATGTATTATTTTAAAACTATAATGGCCGAAAACTGAGAAATAATGAATTTTTTCAGTTTTTTCCTTATTCTTCCTGTAAAAATGCATTTACAGTAAAGTGGCTCTTAGCAAAATGTACCCCCCAAAGAAAGCCTAATTGGTGGCGGAAAAAACTAGACATAGATCAGTTCATAGTGATAAATAGTGATAAAGTTATAGGCTAATGAATGGGAGGTGAACATTGCTCGGATGCATAAAGTGAAAACGACTGAAGGCTGAAGTGGTTAAGATTGCATCCAATGCGCCCTTACAGGCAAATCAGGTGCGCCGTTTTCGTTTCGCGCGCGTGAGCTGATTCACTTTTCTTGGTGCTACTTAGCGCTCTAGTTAGCACGGCCAAAGCCTTTAGGCATGCTAACTAGGTTAGCACCGAATAGTGAATCAGGCCCACTGTATACAAACTCTGCACTTTTTTGGAATATAAAAGAAAAAGTATTTTTTGCAATTTTTGATTTCCTGAGTTTTCACTATATCCCTGAGTATTTAATAATAAAAGAAAAACTAGACAGCACCAACTGCCATTATTTATAATTACCCCCACTATCAATGCATACCAGAGATAAGACATACTTCCTGTTTTATAAATACCTGGGGCCCCATGGGCACAGATGGCTCCCACGCCGCCATCCTCCAGTGGTTGCTGGAGAGATACGTAAATAGCGCACTTCACTTGCATCAGACGGGCCGCGACTGGAGGGAGCTACAAGACCCGGTACCGGAGCTGCAGGCAGCGGAGGATGGTGGCGTGGGAGCGATCCATGCCCATGGGGCTGGAGGAAGCCCCAGGCAGGGGTGTAACAATAGGGGAAGCAGACCCTTCCCGGCGTACGTATGAACGCGTCGCTGGTGACGCCTCTCCCTGCTGCTGTAAAACTCCCCGGTGGCGTTACATACCACTCCCCCTCTGAGTTGTTGCAACTTGGAGGGAGAAGTCATTTAGGGTCCGGCAACCGCAGGAACCCCAAATTACCCTCAAGCGCCCCGCGTAGCATAACATAACATGCTCTTGGGCGCCTGGTTTCAGCACCAAAAAACTACCTGCTTCGCTTGGGCCCCCACCCTGCGGATCAGTTAATTTCGGCGCGTGGCTCTGAAAGCCGAGCACCGAAACCGGGCGCCCCATAGCAGCAATGCTATGATGCCCGCCCGCGTAGCGGTAATTCGGGGTTCTGGCAGCTGCCAGACCCAGAATTACATCTCCTTCTGAGTTGCGGCAACTCAGAGGGGGAATAGTATTTAACGCCGCCTCAGAGTTTAGCGGCAGTGTGGAAAGCCATCTTTCCTCTCTCCCCACGCCGAACTGAGCGGTGTCGATATAATATGCAACCCCCCCACCGTGCAATGGTGGATGGTCACGGAGGCTGTTGTTACAGCCCTGTTTGTTACCCTGAAAATGGGGTCGCCAAAACATATTTAACCACTTGAGGCACATAGGCTCACACCCACCTAGTGACCAGTATTTTTTACAATTTAGGCCACTACAGCTTTAAGGCCTCGCTGCAGGGCCAAACAACTCAGCACACAAATGATTCTCCCAGCCTTTTCTGCCCACCAACAGAGCTTTCTGTTGGTGGGCTCTGATCGCTCCCCCAATGTTTGTTTATTTACTTGTATATTTATTTATTTGTCTTTTTTTATTTTTTTTATCCCTCCCTCCCTCCCTCCCCCGCCAGCCAATCACCAATCACAGCCTATGAGAGCCGATCGCTCCTGTGTCTCCTAGCGGGACAGCCGAGTGACACTGCTGTTCCCAGTACATCGCTGCCGTAGATCGCAGCGCTGTACAGTGTAAATAGATGGCGCCGTCTTATGCTGGGAATACACGGCTTGATTCTGAGCCATTTAGAAGGCTCGATAGATAATTTCCGACATGTCGATCTCCCACCCGATTGTATCCGCGCTCGATTCCGCATTGAACACAATGGAAAAAGATAAGAAAGACGATCTCCTGCAAAACACGCCCCCAGGACTTGATGCCAATCTGCGTTACGCGGTCCTGGGGAGCCGCCGCTTTCATGCCCATTGGCGTGAGGCGGTCATTAGGTAGTTAATGGACAACTGTAGCGAGAGGGATATGGAGGCTGCCATATTTATTTCCTTTTAAAAAATACCAGTTGCCTGGCAGCCCTGCTGATCCTCTGCCTCTAATACTATTAGCCATAGCCCCTGAACAAGCATGCAGCAGATCAGGTGTTTCTGACATTATTGTCAGACCTGACAAGATTAGCTGCATGCTTGTTTCTGGTGTCATTCAGACACTACTGCAGCCTCCACATCTCGCTACATTTGTCCTTTAACTGTTTATCTACAGCTGTGCAGATTGACAATATATCGGCCCAGCCCATCCATGGCACAGGCTGGGTTTCTCCTGCTCTGCTGTTGGATCCGCTGTATTCCCAGCAGTCTTCGCTCAAAGAACATTTTGTGGGCCTTCAAGGAAAGGCCTTTTTTTTATCTCACATTCATGCAGAAAATGACAGAGGGCTGCATTATTGATGGTTTACCCGCTGGTAATGCATTGTGTCTCAGGCGTAGCCCTCTGCGGAGGAGCTGATGATGGAAATCTCCATCCAAGTCCCACAAGATTTTATTACGCTTGAACACAGCGCTGTAAATAAGCCTTTTAGTGGCTTTCTGTCATCACGAGTTAAAAGGGATAAAAAAACAGTGTCTGAACCGGTTAAGGGGCTTCTAAGATGCAGGCCCGTGATACAGATGGATTTACTTATTTGTTTCCTGGATTTACAGTATATAGCGCCAATATATTACCTGAAGACACCATCAGGACAGACCAGACATTACAGACGATTTTACACTTGTAGATTGTGGAATGATAGTCAGAAACCAGCCTTCATATGACTCTGTGCCACTGTGCCGCGACACAGTCATATGCATAGCACTGCCCCCGCTCAGAGATGTACTCCCTGCTGGGCAGAGTGCGCTGACAGGGTCATATGCATAGTACCGCCCCCGCTCAGTGATTTACTCCCTGCCGGGCAGGGTCATGTGCATAGCGCCGCCTCCCACTCAGTGATGTACTCCCCGCTGGCAGAGTGAGGTGACAGGGCCATATGTATAGCCCCACCCCCGCTCAGAGACGTACTCCCTGCTGGCAGAGTGTGGTGACGGTTATATGCATAGCACCACCCCCTGCTCAGTGACGTGCTCCCTGCTGGCAGAATGTGGTGACAGGGTCATATGCATAGCACCCCCCCCCCCCGCTCAGTGACGTGCTCCCTGCTGGCAGAGTGTGGGGACAGGGTCATATATATAGCCCCACCCTCGCTCAGTGACGTACTCCCTGCTGGCAGAGTGTGGTGACGGTTATATACATAGCTCCACCCCCTGCTCAGTGACATGCTCCCTGCTGGCAGAGTGTGGTGACAGGGTCATATGCATAGCACCGCCCCCCCCCCCCCCCCCCGCTCAGTGACGTACTCCCTGATGGCAGAGTGTGGGGACAGGGTCATATGTATAGCACCGCCCCCTGCTCAGTGACGTACTCCCTGCTGGCAGCGTACTGATAGGGTCATATGCATAGCACTGCCCCCTGCTCAGTGACGTACTCCCGTCAGTGCGCACACGAGTGCTATGTCGCACCGTTGTTTACAGTTACTGCGTCACCCATTGACTTGGGGTAGGCGCGGATCATGCAGCAGCGCACTGCAGACTTGGATACTTCCAGTGCACCGCGTTGCATGTGCAAGTCTTCATAGAGAGCTCTCTATGCATAGCAACTGAGCACGTTAATTAGAACGCAGGAGATTTGGGTGCAGCCGGCGCCATCATAGGCCGTAATAGGAATTACAGTGATAGCGGCGCACAGTCAGTAACTTCGGCGCCATCAGAAGACGGAGCTGAAGTTAATTTTAAAACACTGTAATTCGGCCTTCAGCAATAGCTGGAAGCCAAATTAAATCATTCCCCCACTATCCACGTGGACCTGGAGGGGGAATAGTAATTAACGTCACAGGGACTTGTGCAGGAGCAGATTGAGCCGTATATCCGCTGTTTCCTGTGCCTAAATCTCCCGGCGGTGAATTCTCTCCTACGGTTAGCGACACCTATTAATAGCTTTAATTTTAAAAGCTTTCATTTTTTAATGTAAATTTGTTTACGTACCCCTGAATTGGAGAAAGAAGAACTGAAAGAAGCGGGCCAGATTATCTCCTCCTAAATCTTCCGATGACTATCGTCTTCTAGGTTTCTTTCAATCCCAGTCCCCAGTCCTCCAAGTATTCCACTGGATTTTTCCATTGAATACTGTGTACAGAGCATGGAGCAGCAGCGTTTGTACGGAGCATGGAGCAGCAGCGTGTGTAAAGAGCATGGAGCAGCAGCGTGTATACAGAGCATGGGGCAGCAGTGTGTGTACAGAGCATGGAGCAGCAGCGTGTGTACAGAGCATGGGGAAGCAGCATGTGTACAGAACATGGAGCAGCAGTGTGTGCACAGAGCATGGAGCAGCAGTGTGTGTACAGAGCATGGAGCAGCAGCGTGTGTACAGAGCATGGAGCAGCAGCGTGTGTATGGAGCAGCAGCATGTATACAGAGCATGGGGCAGCAGTGTGTGTACAGAGCATGGAGCAGCAGCGTGTGTACAGAGCATGGAGCAGCAGCGTGTGTACAGAACATGGAGCAGCAGTGTGTGTACAGAGCATGGAGCAGCAGTGTGTGTACAGAGCATGGAGCAGCAGTGTGTGTACAGAGCATTGAGCAGCAGTGTGTGTACAGAGCATTGAGCAGCAGTGTGAGTACAGAGCATAGAGCAGCAGTGTGTGTACAGAGCATAGAGCAGCAGCGTGAATACAGAGCATGGGGCAGCAGTGTGTGTACAGAGCATGGAGCAGCAGCGTGTGTACAGAACATGGGGAAGCAGCATGTGTACAGAACATGGAGGAACAGTGTGTGCACAGAGCATGGAACAGCAGTGTGTGTACAGAGCATGGAGCAGCAGTGTGTGTACAGAGCATGGAGCAGCAGTGTGAGTACAGAGCATGCAGCAGCAGTGTGTGTACAGAGCATGGAGCAGCAGTGTGTGTACAGAGTATGGAGCAGCAGGGTGTGTACAGAGCATGGAGCAGCAGTGTGTGTACAGAGCATGGAGCAGAAGTGTGTACAGAGCATGGAGCAGCAGCGTGTGTACAGAGCATGGAGCAGCAGCGTGTGTACAGAGCATAGAGCAGCAGCATGTGTATGGAGCATTGAGCAGCAGCATGTATACAGAGCATGGGGCAGCAGTGTGTGTACAGAGCATGGAGCAGCAGCGTGTGTACAGAGCATGGAGCAGCAGCGTGTGTACAGAGCATGGAGCAGCAGCGTGTGTACAGAACATGGAGCAGCAGTGTGTGTACAGAGTATGGATCAGCAGTGTGTGTACAGAGCATGGAGCAGCAGTGTGTACAGAGCATGGAGCAGCAGCGTGTGTACAGAGCATGGAGCAGCAGCGTGTGTACAGAGCATAGAGCAGCAGCGTGTGTATGGAGCATTGAGCAGCAGCATGTATACAGAGCATGGGGCAGCAGTGTGTGTACAGAGCATGGAGCAGCAGTGTGAGTACAGAGCATGCAGCAGCAGTGTGTGTACAGAGCATGGAGCAGCAGTGTATGTACAGAGTATGGAGCAGCAGGGTGTGTACAGAGCATGGAGCAGCAGTGTGTGTACAGAGCATGGAGCAGCAGTGTGTACAGAGCATGGAGCAGCAGCGTGTGTACAGAGCATGGAGCAGCAGCGTGTGTACAGAGCATAGAGCAGCAGCGTGTGTATGGAGCATTGAGCAGCAGCATGTATACAGAGCATGGGGCAGCAGTGTGTGTACAGAGCATGGAGCAGTAGCGTGTGTACAGAGCATGGAGCAGCAGCGTGTGTACAGAGCATGGAGCAGCAGCGTGTGTACAGAACATGGAGCAGCAGTGTGTGTACAGTGTATGGATCAGCAGTGTGTGTACAGAGCATGGAGCAGCAGCGTGTGTACAGAGCATGGAGCAGCAGCGTGTGTACAGAACATGGAGCAGCAGTGTGTGTACAGAATATGGAGCAGCAGTGTGTGTACAGAGTATGGATCAGCAGGGTTTATACAGAGTATTCAGCAGCAGGGTTTGTACAGAGTATGGAGCAGCAGGGTGTGTACAGAGTATGGAGCAGCAGTGTGTACAGAGCATGGAGCAGCTCTAACATGTCTATATATCTTATCTAAAGTTTAGATAGTTTACACAGCATATCTAGCTGCCAACAGCTTCAAAACTTTATGATTATTTATTACTGTGATACAATGAGAGCAGCCATGTTCTGTTTATCACATTGTCACAGGCTGAGGGCTGGAGATGCTATCAGCTTGCCTGTGTGTAAATGCAGTCCCCTCTCCTCCTCCCTCCTCCCTTCTGCCTCTGAAATCTCTGGCTAGTAACCTCCCCCTCCTCCTACCCAGACTGAGCTCCCATAAGCCCAAGGGCTACATGGGACTGAGTGCCAAGGCACTGTGAAAAAGCCTTGGGCGAGGCTTGTTTCGTTTATAGGGAATTAGAGTATTAAAACAAAACAAAAAAAGTATTTGGCTTGAGGAATGCCCTATAAACAATAGGAAAGGAACACAATTATGCAATGAGTAAAAGTTTATCTCGGATGCACTTTAAGAGTCAGGTATGAGCACAGCCCTGTGCCCTGCTGGGAGAATGCTTCTTTTTCCCATTCATAAGCAATGTCGGCTGTCCTCATTATTATCTGTATCCAAACTGCTCCCGATCTATCCCGTTGTCGACCGAGAGCAGATCAGGCATTTAGGAAATAATTGTCAGATCCTGTCAGTCAGATGGGAGATTGCATTGTGTGTACCCAGCATGATGTGCTACCATATTATTATACTGTATTGTGCGTGGCTGAGGGAGACCTTTCAGGAATCCCCCCCCCCCCCTAGAAAATCCTGGGTTTGCCCCTGACCATAGCAAAACTTTCATTTGGCCATAAAATGTAGGCATTCTTGAGAAATGCCACCTCCCCCTAACCTGTGGATATGAGCTGATTGGGAGACTTGCATTCTCATGTGATCTGCAATGCATATAGTCCATGGGCACTTCAATACAATCACAGTGGGGAAGAACACAAGACAGTTGGTGAATACATCAAGTACCACCTGGGCCCCCTCTACTCCAGGGCCCCATAGCAGCTGCTATGGCTACTATGACTACTGCTATGCCCTTGCCTTTCCAGATTTTCCCTGAGCGGTGCAGAGCGATTCAGAGCTGCATAGGCAAGAGTTCTAATCTGTAACTGCACAGCCTAAGTAAGCACTTGTCCATGAGCACTTTCTTTCTCTGCGCAACTGAGTAATGAGCAGAGCTTAACCAAGAGGATACTTACCTCTCAGCATTCCATCAATGGGAGCCCCCTCCTCCAGCCTTGCACCCAGCTCTGTGGCTACAACAGCGTCTCTCAGCATGTGACCCTCCACTATGTGCCAGTAAGTGTGACACCACTGTAGCCACATGATGAGTCGCTGGACACATGACTGATAGAGAGCTCTTGTTGCTGAGAGGTGAGCAGGGGCGTAACTACAATTCATGGGGCCTCCTCAAAGTTCACACCCCTTTCCTTGCCTCCCTTTGGTGCCCTTAAAGTGGACCCAAATTAAAAATACAAGATTTCAGAAATAAAATCTATTTTTTAACTTATAATAATAAATAGCAGCCTTTTTTCAGCTGCACAATGACAAATATAAAATATTTTACATTTATTGGAGGAACCCCTCCCTTCCTTTCATATTGCCGGGATAGAATCCGGCAGACTGGTGGAGGAGATAAAAAACAAAACATGCTGCTACTGATGATGTCACAGGGAAGGTGATCTCAGCTTGTGTGAGATTTCACATAGACACCGCCCCTGTGAGGGAGGGTAGCTGATGACAAACTGATCTAAAACCTCTTACTAAGCTCAGAAGTAATGGCTGCCACCTCTATAACCCTAGTTATGGAAAGAGAAGGGTGAAAAGCATGCACTGAAATGCTCATAGGCTTGAAGGAGTGTTTATTGATCTTTGTATGTGTCAGAGTGGTCCAACTAAATATTTTGAATTAAAAAATTGTTTGGTTTGGGTCCGCTGTAACTGCCTGGGTCTGATCTCACAAGAGTCATAACACAAGTGTGGCCATCATGATCTTACACCCATAACAAGTGTATCCACAAAACACCTGATCTGACGTATAGTCCCCTCCCCTGTATCAGAGAAAGGGAAGGTCAGTAGTTGGAGCACCCCCACAGCTCTGGGCCTCCATGCGATCCGCAGGTGCTGCTCCTCTCTAGTTACGCCCCTGGAGGCGAGTAGCGTCTCGCCACTGCTAGTGAAGGGTGGGGGGAGGGAACAGCACTTGCAATTATTTACATTTATGGTGGAACTGTTCCAAAACTAATCTATATTGTAAAAAGATTGTTATTGGTTTCACCATAAATGAAAAAAAATTATCTGATTATTTTTTGCCTGGTACCATCAGATACGTCAAAAGAGGGACATTTGGGCACCCAGTATTCCGGATAGCAGAATATTGGTAAATTTACAGATATTTTACTATTAAAGTGAAAAAAGATAGTAAACTACTAGAATTAAGGGGAATCTAAACTGTACTAAATAAATAGAGTAAAAAGCCGTCAGCTAGTTTCATTTTCGCCGACTGGGAGTCGGTGGGTCACTGCGCCTGCGCAGGACGCTATTGCGGACGGGAAGGCGAAGAAGGATATGCTTTGCCAGGCCCGTGCAGGCGCAGTGGCCAGCCGACTCCCAGTCAGCAAAAACGAAACTAGCTGTCGGCTTTTTACTCTTTTTATTAAGTACAGTTTAGGTTCCCTTTAAAAACTGATATTTTATTATAGCTAAACCTACGCCCACTGAACCCTCCCACTACCGATGCCTAGCTTTGACCACCACCCACTACACCTCACCTTAAAGAGACACTAGTTACTAGAAGATTAGCAGCAAAGAACATATTCTCATATTTTTATTTTCAGGTATATAGTGTTTTTTCTAACATTGCATCATTCTATAATATGTGCAGATTACACAACACTCAGCATTCAAAATGATTCTTTCAGAGCAGTCTGTGAACTAATGACATTTCCTCTGGCAGAGAAAAAGAAAATAGTATAACAGTTGAGATAATAAAAGTCAGAAAATAGCCCTCTCCATGACTTTGAAAGTCATAGAGCTTAATGGCTTTTTTGCATAGAGATAACAACTGGAGTTTCTTAACTCTTCCTGTACTGGAAACAATTAGACCGATGTATCTGATTGTAATGTTTTATTTCTTAGCTGTACTACACATACAAATCATAACATCATAATTTTTTTTTCGCTTCAGTGTCTCTTTAACCGCCCCTGCTGCCGCAAGCCCCTCATCCCACAACATGGCTAACTTTAACTCTTCCTACGCCATGCCTATCCTTAACCGTATCAGCCACCACACCCCCTCCCCCCCAGCAAACCCCTCCTACCCTAAGTTTAACCTTAGATCAACCCTGACGCCGCAACCCCCCCCCCCCCCCCTTTAAACAGGTAACTTTAACCCTTCCTTCCCCACCCCTAACCTTAACTGTCCCCGCTGCCGGCAAAAAAATAAAATAAAAAAAAAAGAAAATTTATTGGTCCTGCTGTAGGGGTAAGGGGCCCATTGTTACTGTTGGCTGCGTCCCAACTCCCAATATTTTTGACGATAATTACAAGGGACCCTTATGGCATGTCTGAAATTTCCTGCTCCCTCTTTTGCAGTTACCCATTTGCCCGTTTCCCTCTGCTCTGCCTGAAGACGTGAGTCAGGGCATCCCTGTTTATATTTGTATGTTTTCCTCCATTTCTGTGGCTTGCCTAATGAGAGACGATCTTCCAGAGAGCAGATGTTTGTCCGCCGTCTGCCAGATTAATTTGCTTCACCAGCGTTTCATCAGCGAAATGCCTGAATCACGCGCTCCTGCCAGTGTCACTGCGCGGCAGAGCTCTGCTCCAGAATACTGTACAACGGCTTGTGCGCGCCGCAGCTGCGAGACAAGGCAGAATAGACAGGGTGATCAAATATTTAGCTGCAATTCAGAGTGCATTCGGCACATTTGTGTTATTTGTGGACCTGAACTCAGAACTTCCTCTCTGCTCTAAAAGATAAGCAACAGCATCATAACCTTTACAGGAAAACATTTCTTTGTTACAGCTGATACAAATCCTGCAATAAATCTGCAATGGGTCTACTTCCTGCTTTCATGGGAGCACAGAAAGGGTTAACATCTTGTGTTTACAAATTAGTTTTTTTTTTGTCCTTCTAATACAGAAAATACAACCACGTTTTATTTTTTCCTGGGATGATCAAATTTAAAGATGATGCAAATGTTACGCAAATTGTTTTGCAAAACCAGGAATAGTTTTAGGTAAAAATAGGGCCTTGGGCAAAATGTAATCTGGGACCCTTTATATTTTCATAATGTATATTTGTGACCTGTACAGTCCCTGATTTATAAGGCCCCTAAGGACTTCAGGGCCCTGGGCGACGGCCCAGTTTGACCCTATGGAAACACCGGCCCGAATGTATACATCTTTGTAGAGGACCAATCCAAATCTACAGCTGCTCTTGATTGGTCCAGTTACAAGCTGAATTTGCATAACATTAACATTTGCATAACCACCAGAATATTAGTATCTCCTTTTTACCAGGCAGCCCATGGCAATATTAGCGGTATTTATGGCAGCAGAGTACCGCCCACACTTAATGCAGCCCACAGTACATGCGGAATGCAAGCATAGCTATGGTATTGCGCATTAAGTAATGTAACGTACATCACCATAGCAATGTTCGCATTACCCAAGTGCCCCGGGTCAGGTTAATTGCAGAATGTGCAGTACTCTTCTAACATCATTACCCATACCTCCTAACTTTTTGAGATGAGAAAGAGGGACACTGAAGCCACGCCCCTGCCACACCCCTGATCACTCATATCATAAAGATTTTATAAGAAAAATATGTTGTTTTATAATTCAAACCACACTGGTCCTTTCTATCCTTCATTTTCTTTCATATTAATATTTTAAAATTAGTAATATATCAATTTAAAGGATGGGAATAAATCAATAGAGTCAAACACATTTTTAGTAGAGAAATATATATATTTACATAGAAAGTGGGACAAAGTCCTGAAAGAGGGACAAATGAGGAGTAAAGAGGGACAGAGGGACAGGGCTCCCAAAGAGGGACTGTCCCTCCAAAAGAGGGACAGTTGGAAGCTATGTCATTACCGGTACTTGCCATGGACCTTTGCGCAATGTGCTAAGAATGGTTTCCTGATGCCCCCTCCTGCAGGTGTCCTCCTAGGCATCTGCCTGGTTTTCCTATGCCTAAAAACAGCCCTGTAGACAGTTTCTGGTGGGTTCCATAAGACCAGTGCATACTATTTCATATCATCTTGTAGCTCACACATCTCCCCACATCTTATCTCTCATATTTTATTAAATATGAACAATGATTCCATGATTCTCTAGGCACCTTGGCTGCCTAATGCTGATTGACCTCTTCCATCTTCTTTGATTTGCTGCCGTAGACTCCGGGGAGGGCTCTCTGATCTCACCAGAGCTGGATTTCCTCTTCCTGTAGCCCCGAGGCCACAGCCTGTCAGAGGTCTCTGTAAAAGCCTAATAGACGTAATACAGGCTTTCCTGATGTACAGATAAAAGGAAAACGCTATTCAGGTGCGTTCGGGCAAATAGACAGTTTTGTTTTTAATGATATTTCTCTGTGGATGAGATGAATTATATATATGATTCTACGCGTACGTATTTCCACCATAAGTACTTAATACGTAATAGTAGTATTAATATTACTTAAAACACCCCATTAATTACAGATCAAGGATAGTAGGCGCCTGATAGTATCTATATATATAAAATCGGATGTATGTGTGTGTGTGTGTGTGTGTGTGTATGTGTGTGTGTGTACACAGTGTGTGTGTGTGTGTGTGTGTGTGTGTGTGTGTGTGTGTGTGTGTGTGTGTGTGTGTGTGTGTGTGTGTGTGTGTGTGTGTGTGTGTGTGTGTGTGTGTGTGTGTGTGTGTGTGTGTGTGTGTGTGTGTGTGTGTGTGTGTGTGTGTGTGTGTGTGTGTGTATGTGCCGCGATCACGCGGAAACGGCTTGACCGATTTGAACGAAACTTGGTACACAGATCCCTTACTACCTGGGATGATATGTTCTGGGGGTCTCGCGGCCCCCCTGCACACCTGGGCGGAGCTACAAACAGCAAATCAGATTCCACCCATTCAAGTCAATGGAAAAAATGGAAAAGGCTGCCATTCTCACAGTAATCAAGCCAGAATCCCCACACTTGGCACAGTTGGTCACTTGGTGACCGAGGTTACAAATCCAGGAAAAGTGGGCGGAGCATAAAACAGCCAATCAAATTTCAGCCGTTCATTTTAAATGGGAAAATGTAAACTGCAGCCATTCTTAGACTGTTAATCACAGAGTTCTCAAACTTGGCACACTTGGTCACTGGGTGAATGAGATTAAGAGTCAAGAAAATGGGTGGAGCCTACAACAGCCACTCAAAATTCACCTGTTGATTTTCAAGGGGAATATTTAAACTTTTGCTATTCTTACACTTTTAATGGCAGAGGCTTCAAACTTGCTACAGTCGGTCATTGGGTGACTGGGGTCCAAATTCACTAAAGAGGCGGGGCCACATACAGCCAATCAGATTTCCTTGGTTGATAAACTGCTTCCATTCACACATTTTTGATGCCAGGAACCTGACAGCTCACAAACTTGGTCATTGAGTGACTGTGTGTCAAGGTTACAAAAAGTGGGCGGAGCCAAAACAACTTTTACTGGGAAAATATAAACTGCAGCCATTCCTACACCGTTAATGGCAGGGTTCTCAAACTTTGCACAGTTGGTCATTGGGTGACAGATTAAGATTTTGGAAGGTGGGGGGAGCCTACAACAGCCAATAAAAATTCACCTTTTGATTTTCAAAGGGAATATTTCATCTGCTAACATTCTCTTATACTGGTAAAAGCAGATGCCTCAAACCTGGTACAGTTGGTCACTGGGTGACTAGGGTCCAAATTCAGGAAGGGGGCGGAGCCACAAACAGCCAGATATGTTTATTTTTCAATGGGAATATACAAAGTATTGATACCAAGGACCCCAAAGCTGATAAACTTGATAATTGAGTGACTGTATGTCAAGGTTAGAAAAAGTGGGCGGTGCCAACAACTTCATTTTTTACATTGCAGGGTTCCCATACTTTACACAATTGGCCACTGGGTGACTGGGATGAATATTCAGAAATGTGGGTGGAGCCTACAACAGCCAATCAAAATGTACCTATTGATTTTCAAGGGGAATATTCACATTGCTACCATTCTCACACTGTTAGTGGCAGAGGCCTCAAACCTGATACAGTCAGTCATTGGGTGACTGGGGTCCAAAGGGGTGGAGCCACAAACAGCCAATCAGATTTGTTAGGTTGGTTTCAGCCATTCTGTTATTGGCAGAGTTCTCAAACGTGACACAGTTGGCCACTGGGTGACTGGGACTAATATTCAGATAAGTGGGTGGAGCCTACAGCAGCCAATCAAAATTCACCTTTTGATTTTCAAGGGGAATATTTACATTGCTGCCATTCATGCACTCTGAATGGCAGAGGCCTAACATCTGCTACAGTCAGTCACTGGGAGACTGGGGTTTAAATCCTGAAGGGAGCGGGCCAAAAACAGCCAATCAGATTTGTTTAATTTCAATGGCAAAATGCAATGTATTGATGCCAAAGACCCCAAAGCTCACGAACTTGGTCATTAAGTGACTGTATGTCAAGATTAGAAATAGTGGGCGGAGCCAAAAACAACTAACTTTTTACATGGGGAAATGTAAACTTCAGCTTTTCTTACACTGTTAATGGCAGGGTTCTCAAACTTCACACAGTTGGTCACTGAGGGACTGGGATTAATATTCAGAAAAGTAGGTGGCGCCTACAAGAGCCAATCAAAATTCACCTATTGATTTTCAAGGGGAATATTGAAACTGCAGCCATTCTCACACTGTTAATAGCAGAGGCCTCAAACCTGCTACAGTCGGTCGTTAAGTGTTTGGGATTCAAATTCAGTAAAGGGGCGGAGCCAAAAACAGCCAGATTTCTTTGCTGGATAAACTTCTTCCATTAGCACAATTTTGATGCCAGGAACCCAAAAGCTCACAAACTTGGCCATTGAGTAGTGACTGTGTGTCAAGCTTACAAAAAGTGGGTGGAGTTAAAAACAGATTTTTCTGGGAAATTGTAAAGTGCAGTCCTTCTTCACTGTTAATGGCAGGGTTCTCAAACTTAGCATAGCTGGTTACTGGGTGACTGGGATTAATAATCAGAAAAGTGGGTGGAGCCTAAAAATGCCAATCAAAAATCACGTCACTTTTCAAGGAGAATATTAAAATTGCTGCCATTCTTGCACTGTTAATGGCACAAGCCTCAGACCTGGTACAGTCGGTCATTGGGTCACTGAAGTTCAAATTCAGAAAAGGGGACAGAGCCACAAACAGTGAATCAGATTTGTTTCATTTCATGGGAAAATACAAATTATTGATGCCAAGGACCCCAAAACTCACAAACTTGGGCATTGATTAGGGACTTTGTGTCCAGGTTACAAAAAGTGGGCGGAGCCAAAAACAAATTTCACTGGGAAAGTGTAAACTGCAGCCCTTCTTACACTGTTTATTTCAGGGTTCCCAATCTTTGCCCAGATGGTCACTGAGTGACTGAAATTAATATTCAGGGAAGTGGGTGGAGCCTATAATGGCCGATCAAAATTCACCTGTTGATTTTCAAGTGGAATATTTAAATTGCTGCCATTTTTACACTGTTAATAGCAGATGCCTCAAACCTGCTACAGTTGGTCATTGGGTGACTGGGGTTCAAATGCTGGAGAGGGGTGGAGCCACAAACAACCTATCTGATTTGTTTAATTTCTATGGGAATATAAAAATGATTGATGTCAAGGACCCCAAAGCTCACAAACTTGGTCATTGAGTGTTTGTGTGTTAGGGTTAGAAAGTGGGTGGAGCCAACACCAGTCAAATACATATCCGGGCAACGCCGGGTCATCAGTGGGTGGAGACAAATACAAACTGCAGCCATTCTGTTAGCAGGGTTTCTAAACTTTGCACAGTTGGTCACTGGGTGACTTGGATTAATATTGAGAAAAGTGGGTGGGGCCTACAAAAGTGAATCAAACGTCACCTGTTGCTTTTCAAGGGGAATATTTAATTGCTACCATTCTTGAACTGATAATGGCACAGGTCTGAAACCTGGTACAGTTGGTTATTGGGTGACTGGGGTTCAAATTCAGAAAAGGGGGTGGAGCCACACACAGCCAATCAGATTTGTTTCATTTCACTGCAGATTATTGATACCAAAGACCGCAAAGGTCACAAACTTGGTCAGTGAGTAATTGTGTGTTAGGGTTAGAAAAAGTAGGCGGAGCCAACACCAGCCAAATACATACACGGGCAACGCCGGGCAATCGGCTAGTATGCCTATATATTTACACAAGAAAGGTTTGGTCCTACCTTAAAATGAAGCAGACTCGATAAAATTCAATGGTAACTTTATTAGGGCACTGGACAGCGCGTTTCACCGCCCACAGCTGCTTCCTCAGGTCAATATCAGTGCTTAAAGGGGCACTATCGATTGACATGTTTTTTTTTCTTTTTTCAATTGAGATAGAAAAGGTTTGGGAAGTTTTGCTAAGTGTTGGTGGATACATCTGAATCCTTATCTCTCTGTTTACTGTTATCTAATCCCTTTCACACTTTTCTGAGGGCAGTCTGCTGAAATTCTGACGGCAGACTCAGCCATGAGGGGATAGGGGGATTCCCTTCACAGTGCATCATTAACTCTGTGTGTGCAGAGAGCTCAGTCAGAGACAGGCAGAGCTTTCTCTCACAGAGAGCAGAGGAAATATATCTTATGTGCAACATAAACATCTGTAATTGTGTGTGTGAAACCTGATATATGAAAACAAAAGCCTGTCAGGTAATTTGCTGCAATATTACATTGTTCTTAGCATGTCAGGTAGCAGAGATTCTTACAGATTCATACCTCTGCAAATGAGACATTCCAAACGTAACTAAAATCTACACATAAAGAATTGCAGCTTTTGCCTCTGATATTTAACAGGAAAGGTAGGAAAATGTTTACACAGCTACTTAGACATTATTTGTACACTGTCATTTTAGAACACGTGGTTTGATAGAGTTCCTTTAAAAGAAAATAAGCGTATGCTCCAAATCAAACATTTGTATAATACAGAATCGTGATCGATAAGCCTTAAAACAATGTGACATAATAGTGTTTTCCTCTTCCATAAGATTACAGCATAGATTGGTACATGTGTATGGATAGCCTGGAGAGTCGAATGGTGGTAGCTTACCTGGTCACTCTCTATATGAGATTGCAGATTGTATCTATTGTACATAGAAACAAAGTTGTATAGTGTGTGGACTCAAAAACCAATGCAAAAGGTTACTTTGCTTGCAGTGCTGACTGCCTTCAGAGTTCCCTCAGGGTCTGATGCTGAATGGTAATCTACAGCAAATGGAACAGGAATTGGAGGGTGATGTCACAATTGGGCACCTCCAAAATGGTTTGTTTGTAAAACGATTCCTACTATTGCTCCAGTTCTTCTTCTTCTGTGAGTTGGGCACCCAATGCGGGCAGTAGACAGTCAGCAACTATGTAGGAATTACTGTAATTGTTATAGATGATTGGCTACAATTAGTAGTTGTTTTGGCGTCAGGTTTACGGGGTTTGGTTTAGGTACTTAGAGGTGGGTGATAGGGTTAGGAATTACGTGGGGGGTTCAGTTTAGGCACTTAAAGTGTGGATTAGCATTAGGTATTGGGTGGTGTTGTTTAGGCATTTAAGGGGGGTTAGGAATTAGGTGGGGGTTTGGTTTAGGCAATCACTTATAGAGTATGGATTAGCCTTAGGCATTAGGTGTGTGTGTGTTGGGGGGGGTCATTTAGGCATTTACAGTGGGATAGGATTAGGTGGGGGGCTCAGTTTAGGCACTTAGAGTATGGATCAGCCTTAGGCATTAGGTCGGTGGGGGGGGGGGGGGTTAGGCATTTACTGGGGTTAGGGCTAGGAATTACTGTATTATTTGGACTATAAGACTCACCTTTTCTCTCCCAAAAGTGTGTGTGTGTGTGTGAGGGGGGGGGGGGGGGTCACTGCATCTTATAGTCCTAATGCAGGCAGTTCCTGACTTGTGAAAACCTGCCAATACGAACTTTCAACCTGCTGCATTGTCGAAGACTCCCTGTACTGTGCCCATGCAGAGGAGGACACATAAGGACAGAGGTGGACACATGGGGGACACAGGAGGACACATGGGGGACACAGGAGGACACAGGGAGACACAAGATGTACAAAGGGGCAAGAAGTACAAAGCGGCCATAATCCACAAGATGCACCTTCACCATGGATGCACCAGGTTTAGTAATATTTTTTCCCCTTGTTTTTGTCCTCTAAACCTAGGTGCGTCTTATGGTCAGGAGCGTCTTATAGTACGAAAAATGGTAGGTAAGAGGTTAGTTTGAGCACTAAGAAGGGAGGGTTCAAGTGAGAAGGGGTGCTGGGTAGTGAATAGTACAATAGGAGTGATGCTACAAGCAGTGCCCCTACAATTCGTACTCCGGGGGTTATTTGACCCTCCAGTCTAAGAGTTTCTGATAGAAGCACTTGGAACATCTATGTTTTGTGTGCCTGTACCAACAAAGTTATGAAGCTGATTTTGATATTTTGATTTTTGACATTCTAACGTCAATCCTTGCAATATAAAGAACCAATTGGAAAAGACTTGAGTTTTGCCGAAGAAAAGATGAACTTCCTTTTGGCTACCTAACTGTCCACTTGCCTTAGAAAACTCATTTTCCATGAGCTCCTTCCCAGTGCAGCTCCGATGATTAGAACATAAACAAGAACCTTCAAGTTTTGGGTTTTCTTCTGTCTCCTTTAATATTTCATCAATGAAAATATCCGTCTCCGATCAGAGCGCCCGGTGCACCTTCATGTAATTAGGCTTCCCTTCAGAAGCGTTCGGAAGCATCTCATTATAGCGCCGGGATCCTCTTCCCAGCAAGACCTCCTGTTAAATATTGATACCCCTTTGAGACCGCGCTTCAAAGAGGCCAGTGATCAATAAAACATTAAAAGTGTAACATGCGATGTACAGCATAATGTCCGCCCCTCTCCCATGCACGTCTGTGTTTATAGGAACATCAGCCTACTTTTGATTAAATCCATTTGAATTCTTACGCACAGCTCAGGCAGCTTCTGTCGTCCTGCGTTGATGAGTAATTGGGGGGGGATGGGGGGGAGAAGGCTGTTGCGTCTAAAATGTAACGCTTCAGTTGGGAAAAAGATTGCCAATAGATGTGAAAAAGAATCAAGTTTGGCTTGTTGAATTAGCTTTCAAAGCATAAGCTGCTGTTAAAGTCAATCTCAAGTGACAGCATGAGGATAGTATTTTGTTCCATGTGACACAAAAAAGGTCCAACAGCCCAGGGCCTCACCTAGTGTTTCCACCCCACCCTTTAGATTGTAAGCCTCTGGCAGGGTCCTCCATTCCCTAGTGTAATCTACAGGATTGTGTACTCCTATCCTATGACAGCCTGTACTTGTATTATTGGGCCTACCTAACCAGCCCACAGTGCATGATCATGTATTTTGAACAAATTGCATGTATAACTCTGCTCTATGTTGTATAACCTTGTTATTTCTGTCATCCTTGTATCATCCTACTAATATAATAAATGGGAAAGTTCGGATGTTTGGATGTTTGGATGTTTGTTACTCGATCGCGCAAAAACGACTGAACAGATTTGAATGAAATTTGGCAGTTGGCACACACATAGTACATTACCTGGAATAAAGTAAAGGATACTTTTTATTCCCATAACCAAAAAGACAAATACAAATTTCACTGGAAAATGTAAACTGCAGCCATTCTTACACTGTTAATGGCAGGGTTCTCAAACTTTGCACAGTTGGTCGTTGGGTGACTGGGATTATTATTCAGAGAAGTGGGTGGAGTCTATAAAAGCCAACCAAAATTACCCTATTGATTTTAAAGGGGAATATGTAATTGCTACCATTCTTGCACTGTTAATGGCACAGGCCTTAAACCTGGTACAGTAGGTCATTGGGTGACTGGGGTTCAATTTCAGACAAAGGGGTGGAGCCACAAACAGCCAATCAGATTTGTTTAATCTCAATGCAAATGATTGATGACAAAGACCGCAAAGCTCACAAACTTGGTTATTGAGTAATTGTGTGTTAGGGTTAGTAATTGTAGGCGGAGCCACCACCAGCCAAATACATACCTGAACAATGTTAGGAAATAAGTGGGTGGAGAAAAATACAAATTTCATTGCGCGAATGTAAACTGCAGCCATTCTTACACTGTTAATGGTAGGGTTCTCAAACTTTGCACAGTTGGTCACTGGGTGACTGGGATTAATATTCAGAAAAGTGGGTGGAGCCTATAAAAGCCAATCAAAATCCACCTATTAATCTTTAAGGGGAATATTTAATTGATGCCATTCTTGCACTGTTAATCACCTGTACCTGGTACAGTTGGCCACTGGGTGATTGGGGTTCAAATTCAGAAAAGGGGTGGAGCCACATCCAATCAGATTAATTTTATTTCATTGCAAATTATTGATGCCAAAGACAGCAAAGCTCACAAACTTGGTCATTAAGTAATTGTGTGTTAGGGTTAGAAAAAGTGGGCGGAGCCAACACCAGCCAAATACATACTCGGGCAACGCCGGGCGTCCAGCTAGTTTTATATATTTATTGTGCAGCGCTGCGTAATATGTTGGCGCTTTATAAATACAATAAATAATAATAATAATAATAATAAAGGGCCCATATGCAGTTCACTTTTTCACATTTGTCATAAAATGCCTTTCAAACCACCAGCAATCAAGAAAATTCTCAAAATGATTTTGATAGTACTTTTTCACCCACTTTTATGTACTTTTTCAATTGTGAAAACGTAAACGTTATTATCAAGAGAATATAAAAATGATCTCCGAGGAGAAAACTCAGGAGAAAAAGTTAGTTGCAAAATGGGCCCAGGAGTGCTGGATGTTGCTTTTAGCCGAACCTATTTGACACCCAGGCCCATGTGCAATTCACTTTTTCAGCAGAGTTATCTCCTGGGGGATAATTTTCATCTTCTCTTTAAACTAATTTTTCAGCATTTTACAATTGAAAAAGTGCCTGAAAGTTGGAGAAAAAGTACTATCAAAATGATCTTGCGTATTTTCTTGCTTGCTGAGGGCTTAAAAAGTATTTTATGACAAGTTATGAAAACATCACCTAGGTGAAGTCTCAGGAGAAATAGTGAAGTGCATATGGGCCTCGGACTGCTGTGTTAAGCCTTTATACACACAAGGGCCCAGATGCAATTCACTGTTTCTCCTAAGTTTTCTCTTAGGTGATAATTTTTTATCTGTTCTTTAACCCTCCTGGCGGTCAATTAAAACAGCGCAACACAATTTAATTTTTTTTTTAAATCATGTAGCTAGCCTAGCGCTAGCTACATGACAGCCGCTGTGCAGCGGCATCCCCCCGCCCTCTTCTATCGTCTCTGGCGATCAAGCCCGTCCGGAAATCCTGTTCTGAACGGGATTTCCATTAGGGCTTCCCCCGGGATGACGTCATCGACGTCGTAACGTCAAAGGGAGTCCCGATCCATTCCTCAGCGCTGCCTGGCACTGATTGTCCAGGCAGCGCATGGGGTCTGGGGGGGGGGGGAGGGGGCGGCGCGGGGGGTAGCGGCGAATCGGCGCAGAGCGGCAGCGATCGGGCAGTACACGCAAAGTGCTAGCTGCGTGTACAAAAAAAATTATGGAAATTGGCCCAGTAGGGCCTGAGAAATCCTCCTGCGTGGCATAGCCCGAGCTCAGCTAGGGCTTACCCCCAGGAAGGTTAAGATGATTTTACAGTATTTCGTAAATAAAAAAGTACCAAAAGTAATAGAAACAGTACTATCAATTTAATATTTTGCATTTTCTTGCTGGGGATTTAGGGCTTGGATGAGTAACCAGAGTAACTGAGCTGCTTGGTTACTCTGTTGTACTCGTCCAAGCCCTATTTCATACAGCCGTATCAATCCCTGCCATGTACTGATGAGGACCAAAAGTCCGAAACAGGCTGTCTACATGTGGGTTTGATATGGCTGTGTAAAACTTAAAGAGACTCCGTAACAAAAATTGCATCCTGTTTTTTATCATCCTACAAGTTCCAAAAGCTATTCTAATGTGTTCTGGCTTACTGCAGCACTTTGTACTATGACAGTCTCTGTAATAAATCAATGTATCTTTCCCCTGTCAGACTTGTCGGCCTGTGTCTGGAAGGCTGCCAAGTTCTTCAGTGTTGTGGTTCTGCTATGAACTCGCCCTTCCAGGCCCCTCTCTGCACACTGCCTGTGTATTATTTAGATAAGAGAGAAGAGAGAAGCTGCTCTAATCAGCTGGATAAATGGTCCTCTGAGCTGGCTGGGCTTTCACATACTGAGGAATTACAAACAAGGGCAAAGCTGTTTGCAGGAAGAAAAGAGCAGCCTGAAACTTCAGTGCATGAGAGATGCAGGGGGAAAGAAACACACAAATGATCTCTTGAGATTCAAAAGGAATGCTGTATACAGCCTGCTTGTGTATGAATGTATTTTCTATGTGTGGACATACTGTACATCAACCTACTTCCTGTTTTGGTGGCCATTTTGTTTGTTTACAAACAAACTTTTTAAAACTGTTTTTAACCACTTTTAATGCGGCGAGGAGCGGCGAAATTGTGACAGAGGGTAATAGGAGATGTCCCCTAACGCACTGGTATGTTTACTTTTGTGCGATTTTAACAATACAGATTCTCTTTAAAGCTATAGGCTTGCTATACACCAGCAGTTCTGGATGCTTGCTTGGCTTAACAAGGGCGAAAAGGGATAATTTGCATATTTAGTAGGTGTGCATTGTGGGTAACCACAAATGTTCATTTATAACTGAATTATTGCAAATTTCCTTCTGTTTTAAGAAGGCAATTACAGCAAGCTCATCTAAGGAGAGGAAAGGCTCGGTCCTAATGAGCTATCCCTCTCCTCTCCCAGTGCCCCCGGTGCTGCGCTGGCTCCCCCGTTCACATCCCCCACCGAGGGGACTTCGGAAGTCTTAAGGAGCCAAGTCCTCCCGAAGACAGGCGGCTCCACACTGCGAACGCGTCATAGAGGGCACTTGCATGTTCGCAGTGTAGAGCGGCCCGTCTTTGGGAGCACTCGGGCTCCCGAAGCATTTCCAAAGCCTCCCTTCGGCCGGGAAACAGCGGTATTTGACTGAAACGGTCGAATACCGCTACGGGGGAGCCAGGACAACAGTGGGGACCGGGAGAGGAGAGGGGATGCTCTATGGGACCCAGAGCCACCCTCTCCTTAGGTGAGTATCTGACTTTTTTTTTTTAATATGGGTTTCCATTCACTTTAAACTAATTTTTCAGCATTTTACAATTGAAAAAGTGCCTGAAAGTTGGAGAAAAAGTACTATCAAAATTATCTTGCGTATTTTCTTGTGCAAATTTGGACAGAGGCGCCAGGCAGGTTAAAATGATCTAAAAACAACTAAAAAGGAGGAGTACAGGTGGACTTACCTCCTGAAATGATGGACAATCGAGATTGTTCAAAAATTCACATACAATTGTGTGCTAAGCACACTGTGACACTAATGAAAAAAGTTCAAAGACCCGTAATTGCAAAAGTAAAAATCCATTTATTGCTAAATTTTCTATAAAAGACAACGCAGTGTGTGCCCCAAAGTGACTCAGCCACCTAGCCTGGATCCTTTGCTGCAGCACTCCCACAGCACACCCAGGAGGGTGCTGGTAAGCAACAGTATAACCCCATTGTGGATTACAATTGCATCATGTCCATGTATTTGAATTATGAACTGTTACCTGCCGCTTAAGCAGTGCATAGCAATCGTGCTGGATGAATATTTGTGCCATCATTATTGGAGAGACTGAGAAATTTCATCAGTATCAGGGAATTGGATTATAGCGTTTTGCTTTTCTAGTCTGCATGCAGGAATTGTGCTACATGCCATAATATGAACTTCTCCAGCTAGATGCCACACAGCATGTTGCTTTGCTGACAACATCAAGGACCTTTTTTCTTGGGCAGGTCTGTCCTATAAGAGCTCTGAGGGTAGAAGACAGGGAGGTCTACCTGAGGTGGTTTCTCTCCCATGTCAAGGGTATTGCTTGTGGGTAGTGTTGGGGCTTGAATCCTGGGTTTTTTTATATATGGGGGGGTTTTGCACTTTGGGGCACACACTGCGTTGTCTTTTATAGAAAATTTAGCAATAAATGGATTTTTACTTTTGCAATTACGGGTCTTTGAACTTTTTTCAATCAAGATTGTTCAAATCGCAAATAACAATTTATTTTGGCACTCCGCAACGCGTTTCGCAGGTATAACCCGCTTCATCAGGCAAGGAGTGCAAGCTCAAAAAGGTCCAATAGTGGCAATGTGCCTCTGTCTGTTGCGTATTTTCTTGCTTGCTGGTGGCTTAAAAAGTATTTTATGACAAGTTATGAAAACATCACCTAGGCGAAAACTCAGGAGAAATAGTGAAGTGCATATGGGCCTCGGACTGCTGTGTTAAGCCTTTATACACACAAGGGCCCAGATGCAATTCACTGTTTCTCCTAAGTTTTCTCTTAGGTGATAATTTTTAATCTGTTCTTTAAAATGATTTTGCAGCATTTCGCAAATAAAAAAGTACCAAAAGTAATAAAAAAAAGTACTATCAAATTAATAGACTCCAATCCGCTAATTCATCCAAAACACCCGCAAAGAGTTCTTATGTCATAGATTAGTTTCACCTTTAGGCTACTTACACACCAAGACGTTGCGTTTTAGGGGACGTAATGGTCGCATAACGTGCCCCTAACGCAACGCCTGCTGGTGCGGGAGAGGACGTTAGAGTGAGCCGCGTTAGGCGGCTCTATCAGCATAAGGTCTCCCAGGGTGGCGCTGATTGGCCGGCGGGACCACGTGATGCGGAGCGAGACACTCCGCATCACGTGGTCCCGCCAGCCAATCAGCGGCCGCCAGTGCAGTGCATATTAAGTAGCCATGTGCGCGGCTACTGTAGCGGCATCTCCCCGCCTCCTCTCCGCCCCCCACTGAGCATGTGCAAACAGCCTAACGCGGCTAAAGCCGCTAGAACGCACAGCATGCTGCACTTTCACTACAACGTGCAGCGTTACATGTAATGCAACGTGGGCAGTGTGAACAGCCCACTTGTGTTACATTGCTGTGCGGTGGGGGAGCGTTACGGGCTGCACTAACGTGCGCCTGTAACGTCCCTGTGTGGAAGCAGCCTTAAAGAGACTCTGAAGCGAGAATAAATCTCACTTCAGAGCTCATAGTTAGCAGGGGCATGTGTGCCCCTGCTAAAACGCAGCTATCCCGCGGCTAAACGGGGGTCCCTTCACCCCCAAACCCACCCCCGCAAAACTTGGTCGTAAAATTTTTCTCTTCCTGGAGGCAGGGCTAACGGCTGCAGCCCTGCCTCTAGTCGCGTCTATCAGACGCGCATCGCCGCCTCTCCCCCGCCCCTCTCAGTGAAGGAGGACTGAGAGGGGCGGGGGAGAGGCGGAGGTACGCGTCTGATAGACGCGCGTGGGGCAGGGCTGCGGCGGTTAGCCCTGCCCCAATGCAGAAGCGCTCCCCGGCTGCACGGAGGGGATTTGGGGGTGAAGGGACCCCCGTTTAGCCGCTGGATAGCGGCGTTTTAGCAGGGGCACACATGCCCCTGCTATCTATGAGGTCTGAAGCGAAATTTATTCTCGCTTCAGACTCTCTTTAAGGTGAATTAGTGAAATAAATGGACTTTTGCATAATATTCTAAAGTTTCAAGTTTCACCTGACAGATAGATGGATATATGGATATATATATATATATATATATATATATATATGGTTTAGTTGAGTGGGTGTGCATGTTTTTGTTAAGAATAATAATCAACAGTTTTGCTTCACAATATACAGCAGCGGTCTATTGAAAAAAAAAATAACAAGGTAACAGCAATGTTCATTTTTATTTTGTTTCTTATGTACAGATAGACAGAAAAATACAGTAAAAATTCTCATGATCATCAGTCACTGGCACATAGAAAACTCACATGACTCAGAGACTTGTACACGGAAAGCCCCAACACTGCACTGCTCACACGCAATGCCAAGAGAAATAGATCATCATTTATTTTACACTGCAAAAGTTTCCAAACAAATGATATATTATTTACAAATACTTAGGAGGTTATACTTCTCGACAAGTTATACTAAGTATGAAGAAAGTAAGAAGAGTCTCGTTGAATACGTCAGTATCATGACCGTTACATATGATGCGGCATCAGCTTGGGCCGCTAAATTCCTTTGGTGCGATTCTGAATCCCTTTTATCCTGTTGGTGGCGCAGTGTGTCGTGCCAATGTTCCCTTAAAGAGAATCTGTACTCTAATATTCTTACAATAAAAAGCATACCATTCTATTCATTATGTTCTCCTGGGCCCCTCTGTGCTGTTTCTGCCACTCTCTGCTGCAATCCTGGCTTGTAATTAACAGTTTTAGGCAGTGTTTACAAACAAACTAACCAGCTTGTGATAGGCTCACATAAGCAGAGTGTGTGAGTCATACAGAGTGTGCAGGGGGCCTGCAGAGGGTGTGTATCGCTTCTATCCAACCACAAGCAGCCCTGCACATTCCACACATTCCAGCCTTAGCCCGACAGAGCCAACAGAGCCGACAGAAGAAAACAGATTAGATCATATAACAGAGATAACACAGCCACTGTGCAATTAGGAAAGGCTGCAGTAAGCCAGAGCACATTAGAACAGGCAAAGGAACTTATAGGATAGAAGAACTAAGGCTGAAAATTTTGTTACAGAGTCTCTTCAAGCTAAGTACATACGTGCAATAATTGTCCCCTGGCAGGGATTGGGAAGCGTTCCCTCAGGCAATAGTTTTGGGCCTGATGCTGCACAGACAGGTCGCTAGGCTTCAGGCTAGCCATGCATTCTGTTGGTATGGAGGGGCGGAGACACGGTGAGCGGCATGGACAATTGCGGGCGGAGGGAGTGACAAGAACAATGCTACTAGGGCATTGGGGGTTGTTTAAGGGCCACTATCGCAAAAAATGTACAATTTAAGACATGCAAATAAAATGTTCACTTCTCCCAGAGTAAAATGCATTATAAATCACTTTTTCCTATGTTGCTGTCACTTACAGTAGGTAATAAAAAGCTGACAGATATGACAGATTTTGGACTAGTCCATCTCCTAATGGGAGATTCTCAGCATTACCTTTAATCTTTACAAAAGTACTACCTGGAAAAAAAAATCTATACAAATACATAATGTCACCCAGCTTGCTTGTTTGCACATTATCCTGACAATTGGACTAAGCAACTGCAGTTCAATAAGTGCTTTTTTTAAATAAAGAAATAAGTGACAATCCCCCCACGAGGGGATGGACTGATCCAAAACCTGCCAGGTTTGTAAGATTCTCACTTGCTACTGTAAGTGGCTGGAGCATAGCAGAAAAGTCATTTCTAGAGGATTTTACTCTTGGAGAAATGTACATTTATATATATATGCATTATAAATTTGCAATCTTTTTTTGCAATTGTTGTCCTCTAAATATTCGACATTCTATAAAAGAAAAAAATAGCTTTAAAACATCTATTTTAGTACCAAATATTAGATAAATAAATATCAATAGAAAAAAATACACTTCCCATACAAAGTTTTTAGTGTTTTTTTTTCAACTCAGAACTTAAAGAGAAACTCCGACCAAGAATTGAACTTTATCCCAATCAGTAGCTGATACCCCCTTTTACATGAGAAATCTATTCCTTTTCACAAACAGACCATCAGGGGGCGCTGTATGGCTGATATTGTAGTGAAACCCCTCCCACAAGAAACTCTGAGGACTGTAGTACTCCTGGCAGTTTCCTGTCTGTGAACCTTGTTGCATTGTGGGAAATAGCTGTTTACAGCTGTTTCCAACTGCCAAAAAAGCATGCAGCAGCTACATCACCTGCCAACAGTAAAAATGTCACCATGTAATAAATGTCAGAATGTAAATCAGGGATTTAAAAGATTTTACAATGGGGAAACACTGACTAAATCATTTATACATAATTATTGTAAAAATGAAGCACTGTTTTATTACATTATTTTCACTGGAGTTCCTCTTTAAAAATAAAAAAATTAGGTTAAAATTGCTCAAATATTAATCTGATTCCACTGCAACCAAATGACAGAGAGATTTATTTATTTTCTCATGTCTGAACATCCAGTCCTGTCTGTAAACCACGAGCTGCTCTCATTTGTGGTGATCGCTGGATCTGCAATTATTAAGGAGGTCAAGAGGGTGAACGTTTGACTGATATGATTTTCTCCAGGGACTGTCGGACATGTTTAGTGATCTCACAGCTGCACATCGGCCGGCGTAGGTCGGGTCCAGAATGAGGTCTCTCTGCCACAAGCAGATATTGGAAAACAAAATGACAGCGCTAAATGTGATGAATGGCGGAGCAGGGATATTAGCATAACTAAATGTGTCTGAAGAAGGACGTGTGCTTGTGTTAAATGCATATATACATATATGATTCATTGATTCCAGCCAGAAGCCCGGACCGTGTGACAGCCAGTGATGGAAATATGATTCCCTCCGCTGATAGGCTTCTCCGATGAAATATGACAAATGTGTTCAGGGGAAAAAACTACAGTCTGGTAAATATAATGTATAATGCATTTGCTTATTTTATCATGTATTATGATTAGTTCTAATACAAAAACGAAAAAAAAAATCATTAAAGAGAGAATGAAGCCTTTTAAAAATCTTTTTATTTGACATTTATCTTCAGCAGTATAAGCAGTGCTAAAACACCACATTCCCGCAGCAGAATGATGTAATTAAACCCCCCAAATCCCCAGGGCAAAATTCGGGGACCACTTCCTGCTAGAGGCAGAGCTTTGTGCTGCAGCACTGCCTCTACTCACGTCAATCTCCACTGATCGATGCCTCTCCCCGCCCCTTTCAGTCTACTTTCTCTGAGAGGGGCGGGGGAGAGGCGTGGCGATCAGCTGGGATTGACGCTAATGAAGACAGAGCTACAGCGCTAAGCTCTGCCTCCCCGGGCAGCAAAATCCACGATCTGGAAAGTCGAGGAATTGTGCCCAGGTATTTGGAGGGTTTAATTGCATCGTTCTGCCGTGGGAATGTGGCGTTTTAGCTATGCTCATACTGCTGAAGAGAAAAGTCAAATAAAAAGAGGATTTTTAGAAGGCTTCAGAATCTCTTTAAAGAGACTCTGAAGCGTTATTAAAAATTAACCCTATATTCAACAGGGGCATGTTTGGCCCAGCTAAAACGCAGCTATCCCGCGGCAGAACGAGGGGTCTTTACCCCCCAAATCCCCTCCGTGGTGTCCGGGGAGCGCTTCCTGTTGAGGCAGAGCTAATGGATGCAGCCCTGCCTCTCAGCGCGTATCTCCGCCTCTCCTGCCCCTCTCAGTCTTCCTTCAATGAGAGGGGCGGGGAGAGGCAGAGATCCGCCGCTGATTGACGCGCAAGGAGGCAGGGCTACAGCCGAAAGCTCTGCCTCCATGAGCAGCAAAATCTACAACCAAGTTGGCCGTGGATTTTGCAGGGGGGGGATTTGAGGGGTAAAGACCCCTCGTTCTGCCGCAGGATAGCATCATTTTAGCAGGGGCAAGCATGCCCATGTTGAATATAGGGTAAAAAGCTATGTTTAATAACGCTTCAGAGTCTCTTTAAGAGACATAATTAAAAAAAATATTCTATAGATATACTATTTCAATGTCCAGGCCAATGATTGTAAAGGTGACCGCTAAAAAAACAATCTTACCTTGTAACATAGTTGGTTTGGTTGAAAAAAAGACATCCATCCAACAAGTCCAACCAGAAAAAACAAAAAAAAACAAACACAAAAACCATTGTGAACCTGCACCTATCCCAGTTGATCCAGAGGAATCCTGGGTCTACAATTTTACCCCAAATCTATGTGTTAGAAGAGTTAAAGGGAATCTGAAGTGACAATAAACTTATGATATAAATACTTGTATGTGTGGTACAGCTAAGAAAAAAAACATTAGTAGCACAGATATGAGTCTCATATTGTTTCTAGTACAGGAAGAGTTAAGAAACGTCCCTTGTTTTCTATGCAAAAGGGCTTCTCTGATCTCTCTGACTAATTTAGTCAGAGAGCAGTGCTATTTTCTGAAGCACTTATACATCAAAGAAGCAGAGACGTTCAAAGGGTCATTATTAGCTCTGCTCTGTTTCATAGTATAAAATGCAGAGTGCAGTTTGTAAACGACAAATATGACAGAATGATGCAACGTAAAAAAAAAAAAAATATATATATATATATATATATATATATATATATATATATATGAAAATACAAATATGAGACTCTTTTCTATGCTACTAATGTTCTACCAAACATCCATACTACACGTACAATTCATTATATCATATGTTTTGGGTTTTTTTGTTTGTTTTTGTTTTTTTGCTTCAGTATCACTTTAATTGAGTGAATATACTTTGAATTGATAATTCCAGTAGTACCTCATATCACATAGAAGTGGTAAGATTGTACAATCAAGATTGTTTAATTAGTGGACACCTTTAAAGAGGATTGTTGGGCTCCTGAAAGATCCCCATACGCCTTCATGTCTCTGCTCTTATTAGAATAAAAACGTTAACTAACTTTATTGACAAAAATGGTAAAAAAAAATTCCAATTTCCACCGAATTCCATGGAAATTGGAAAGACACTTCTCGTATTGGGGAATTTCATCGGTATAAGAAATTGCCATTTCCCCTAATCTCTGTCTCTGGCCATCTCTGATCTTCCCTACTAAAAACTATATACTTTTTTTTAATTTTGCACGGAGATCCCTTTTAAGAAATTTCTCCTTTAACTTTTGAATGGTTTTCTCTCACACGGTTGCCAAGCTCCTTCTTGAGAATAAGCAGTTTCAGCGGGGCAGTAACCCATTTAGGAAGCCCTTATTACATTACCGAGATTGGGTTTGGCGGAAATTAATTTGCCTGAACACAACACTTGTTTTCCGCGTCTCCATCTTCTCTATTGTTCTGTAAAAGCCTCTTCCTGAAAACTGGATAATTAGCAAATTAAACCATGACACATGGTTTGTTCTGATTTCTCCGTAGAGTACAGCTGGAGATTACCATAATTAAAATCCCACTCGGGAAACAAAATCAAAACAGAAGCCATAATGACAACAAGTAATAATAGCAATAATAAAAACAAACTAGCTTTCAGAAATGGGGTGGCTTCAGAAATATTTTCACAATTTCATATTAGACTACATTAAAAAATAGCGGTATTGGGTGTTCCTTACTATTCATCCAGTAAGAATTACTACTACGGCAGCATTGGTTGTTTTCACTAACATGGTCCTGCTGGTCTTCAGTGAAGCCTAGCCACTCCCCCTACCCTAAGGCCCCTTTTACACTTAAAGTGAAATTGTACTTAAGAATTTCATCCTAATCAGTAGCTGATATCCCTTTTTACACGAGAAAGCTATTCCTTTTCACAAACGGATCATCAGGGAGCTCTGTATGGCTGATATTGTGGTGAACCTTGTTGCATTGTGGGAAATAGCTGTTTACAGCTGTTTCTAACTGCCAAAAAAGCAAGCAGCATCTCCTTCCACTGACATCACCTGCCAGCAGTAAAAATGTCACCATGTGATAAATGTCAGAATGTAAATCAGGGAGAGGAAAGATTTTACAATGGGCAAACACTGACTAAATCATTTATACATATTTATTGTAAAAATGAAGACAATTTTTATTACATTATTTTCACTGGAGTTCCTCCTTAATCAGTTGCTTTCAGTTATAATAACCAAAAGAAAACTGATTTTCAAAGTAATGCCCATGTTTCCCTATGGCTCAGTTCCCACTGTACAAGTTTTAACTGAAAGCTTTTTCACAATGCACTGCTATGGAAAAAACGCATACTAATGCATACCAATGCATTCAATGTAAAAGGGCCCTACCTGTCATGACATTGCTTGCCTCTTGTTACACCCATCTCATCCCAGCTACATTGCTTCCAGCCCTCTGGCTTTATCACGACCTGGGTTCTACAAGCAGATGTTACGTGGAGAGGAGGAGACATACTGTAAGAGTTGAGTCCAGGGCCGGATTTACCGTAAGGCAGTATAGGCACGTGCCTACAGGCGCCTGATGATAGAAAGGCGGCTCACTCCTCTCCCCGAACGCTTCCCTCCTTCCCTATGCAGAGTCCTGAGCCGAGTGTAAATGAGAGGTTACTCAACTCGGTCTCTGCATTCCACTGACCAGATCTCCCTTCAGTCGGGGGCACCTCTAGCTACTTAATACTGAGGGTTCCTCTGGCTACGTAAAGGGAACCTGTAGCTACCTATGACAGGCAAGGGATATAAGGGAGAAGTGACAGCTGGGACAACCAGCATGCTTGCAGTGCGGTTTGCTAGGTGTTTGTAGGTTTATGGAGGGCGGAGTCTAGGGTGCCAGGACATCTGTGCCTATAGGCTCCCGTGATGTATATCTGGACCTGGTTGAGTGCACAGTCTTATCCAACTATGGTGACTTGTCTGGTCTCAGGAGAGCTCCATTTGTGACACCAGCCAGTCCTGCAGAGGTAGAAAGGTTGTATAGTACAGCCTTACTACCAGCTGGGGACAGTAAAGGCTCACACTGGTCACCGGTCCTCTCCTCCACCAGAGCTCTTGTGAGGTGGTTGGCATCTGTCCCTGTCCTGTGATGACCATCTGACCCACCACTTCTGGTAACGGAAGTGGTAAGGAGGCCCTTTCAATCAAATTCACTCCCCTTTACTTTCCTCCATTACCTGCTGCTACTAGAAGGGATGGGATGGGGCAGCAATTTTGGAAGACACTGTGGAAGATCTTCAGGACTGTCAGAGTATTAACGAGAGAAAAAAGATCCACAAAAGGAAATACTAGGAGGACAAGGGACCAGTGGGAGCCTTTATGGGGAGACGAGTATGTGGTTTTCCCTACTGGTGGTTTTTCTGATGCCTGTGGAAATGATAAATTCAGATACTTACCTCCCCCACTGGGCTATTCCAGCATTGAGAACCCCAAAACGAAGTGCAATTGCACTGCTCCTGCACAGTATCGTGGACCCACATAGCTCCTCCTTTTAGATGGGTGTGGTTTTTTTATTACTAATGGAATGTGTTACAATACAATATGTCACAGTAAATAAAAATATGTTCTTCTTACTTCCTTGGACTTAAGCCTGAAGCTAAAACATGTTCCAGATTACAAAAAATAGACCGAAGCTTGCTGTAAGCTCAAAAAGGGCAGTGATACTTAAAGCAACCAAAAAAATAAATAATTAAATACTCACCTAAGTAGAAGGCTCTTAATCACATAGGCTTCCTGGTCCTCTCTCTGTCTCCTCGTTCCCCTACTGCCCCGTTCAAAATTGCCTCCTTCGAGACTGCTCATAAGGCTTCGATAAAACTTGCGTCTCCAAGGGCTTCTGAAGACCGGCGCACCCTTAAGGTACACACGAGTGCTGACTTGTGCATGAGCAGTACAGATCAACTTGTCTTTAGAAGTACTCAGGGACACAAGTACTTCTGAAAGCTGCCCAAGGTGGGTCAAAGATAAATTTGGCCTAGAGGCTAAATAATTTCCCCAGGGGGACAGCACCGGATAGAGTACACAAGAGAGGACCGGAAGGGCTTTATGTGATGCAGAGCCTTCCCTCTTTTTTTTAAAGGGAAGGTTCGAGTAGCGCTTAAAAATAAATAAATATCCAAATCCACTTACCTGGGGCTTCCTCCAGCCCGTGGCAGCCAGGCTGTGCCCTCGGCGCCGCTCCGCACGCTCCTCCGGGCTGTACTGCGCACACGCAGAACTACTGCACCTGCGCAGTACAGCCCGGAGGACGTCGGGTGATGTCAGCGCACACCAATGACACGCATTGTGGAGTGCAGAAGAAGCCCGACCTGGCAGCCGGCCTGGCCAGGTCGGGCTCGCCACCGGAGACCACTGGGAGCCTGTGGAGCGGCGCCGAGGGCACAGCCTGGCTGCCACGCACTGGAGGAAGCCCCAGGTAAGTGGATTTGGATATTTATTTTTTTTAAGCGCTGCCTGAACCTTCCCTTTAATCACTTCAGGGTCGGATTAAGGCTGTCTCTGGCCATATTGGAGAATTTTATCCACTTCCTGTCAGCACAAGCGTGGACAAAAACAGCCATGAACTCCCAAGATATTCTAATGGCTTTACAAACTATCCAAATGAAAAAAAATAATCTTTTTGTTTTTCAAGCCCCTCAAAAAGTTAAATCCTGCCACTGATGCCAATAGAAGATACAGTTCCTTTCCTGTAAAAACAGTTTCAGTACAGGATATGCCAAACAGTCTACCGGTATTTCCAACCTTGCTGTTTGTTATTTTGTTCTTCATCCGTTTTCACAGCCAGGGAACCGGCCCGGAGCGAACGTGACCATAGGGATCTTTAGATTATTTACGTCTCACAATGAACCTCGTTCCAAACGCTAAATCTTTCATGATCTTTTTCTTTTAGGTCTGACAGGGCTTGAATTATGAACGCGGAATGTACATCAATAAAAAATACAGTTTGTGTCTCTCAGCATCATTTGGCCTTCCAGGCGCTCAGAATGTGAAAGCGTAGACCACGCCGACCACCACGATGTTACCGATGGTGGCGATAATGGCAATCCATAACAAGATGGCATCATTAGAGGAGCGAGGTTCTTCCGGAGGACTCTGGGCGGTGGAAGCCGCGTGGACGTTTGCTGAAGAGTTGAATAAGGAATAATCCGTTCCAAATTCATCGTTGGGAGAATCCATGAAGGCCCCTCCCATGACGGGGATCTGTGGAAGAAAAAAAAACACATTAAAGCAGGGCTAGAGATTCCTAACAATCTCACACTGTAAATAAACAGTATATATCTTCTGTTCTACTCCAAACCGTGCATACTGCTGAAATGGTTAATGCTGTTTTCTCTTGGTCGCCTCCTATTTATCCGAATCTTTTTCAGTGGTACATCTTCTACTCTCACTTTCCTCCCTGTCAGCGTTCCTCAAGGTTAAGTCCTTGGACCTTTGCTCTAAACCTTTTGCAAATAGTTTCATGAAGATGACCTGAACTTGTCTCCCTCTGTATTTACTAATGTTTCATGTTGTCTGCCAGTCATCTCCTTATAGAATGCAACTAAAATAAAACTGAAATAGTTTTGGTCTTGGTTACATCTTTTGACTCTGCACAGTATGTAGCAACCCACATTTAGAAAACTTCTAAGTGCCTTCACTTCCCTCCCTGTCAGCGTTCCTCAGGGTTCAGTCCTTGGACATCTCTACACGGCTCCTCCCACCACTGCTCATCTGCTGCTCCTCTCTGCAAATCTCTACACAGCTCCTCCCACCATTCTTCATGTTCTGTTCCTCTATACAAATCTCTACACTGGCTCCTCCCACCACTGCTCATCTGCTGCTCCTCTCTGTAAATATCTACATAGCTCCTCCCACCACTCCTATTCTGCTGGTCCTCTCTGCAAATTTCTACACTGGCCTCTCCCACAACTCCTCATCTGCTGCTCCTCTCTGCAAATCTGTACACTGGCTCCTCCCACCACTCCTCATCTGCTGCTCCTCTCTGCAAATCTCTACACTGGCTCCTCCCACCACTCCTCATCTGCTGCTCCTCTCTGCAAATCTCTACACTGGCTCCTCCCACCACTCCTCATCTGCTGCTCCTCTGTGCAAATCTCTACACTGGCTCCTCCCACCACTCCTCATCTGCTGCTCCTCTCTGCAAATCTCTATACTGGCCCCTCTCACCACTTCTCATCTGCTGCTCCTCTCTGCAAATCTCTACACTGGCCCCTCCCACCACTCCTCATCTGCTGCTCCTCTGTGCAAATCTCTACACTGGCTCCTCCCACCACTCCTCATCTGCTGCTCCTCTCTGCAAATCTCTACACTGGCCCCTCTCACCACTCCTCATCTGCTGCTCCTCTGTGCAAATCTCTACACTGGCCCCTCCCACCACTCCTCATCTGCTGCTAATCCCTGCAAATCTCTACACGGTCTCCTCCCACCACTCCTCATCTGCTGCTCTTCTCTACAAAATATCTTAACTGGCTCTTTCCCTATTCCACATCTGCTGCTCCTCTCTGCAAATCTCCAAACTTCTCCTCATCTGATGCTGTTCCCAGAATATCTCTAATTACCCTCTTTGCTTCTCCAGTGACCTTCTAATGATTTCCTCATACATAACTTCTTCCCATGTATTGCTTCTAGACTTCTCTGGGTTGACCTCACTTTGTGGAATTCCCTCCCTCATCTCATTTCTTTCTCCAACCCTTCAGACATTAAAAAAAAGCCTCAAAACTCACCCTTTCAAATTCATAAAAAATAATTAGAAATGTGTTACTCTCCGCAGTTATCTTACAGTCTGACTTTTGTTGTTTCTTCACTTTGGTTTAGCTTTAAACTTTTTTGCAAGACAACATATGCATTTTCCATTGATAAGTAAGGATGGTCACATAGATGCTGATAATTCCAAGCTAAGTATGTTAATGATTAAGTTATGCTAATATTATGAAAATGTATGCAGTAGGGAGTTAAAGGGAACCAGAGACGAAGCACCCTTGTGTATTTTTTAGAGAAAACACCTACCCTGCTCTCCGTTTCATCCTCACTGCTAAAAGTGTCTGTTATCAGCTGTGATAAGAATCCCGGACTGAGCATTCAGTCTGGCTTTGCTGGGAATGATTATAGCTGAGTCATTATAGCAGAGCCACAAGGGGGCAGGCTTGGTCTTGAAAAGACACCAGAGAAGACAGACTCAGCTAGACTGAGTGCTCAGTCGGGGATTCTTATCAGAGGTGATAACAGTCAGATTAAACAGAGAACAATGAAACCAAGAGCAGATTAGGTGTTTACTGTCATGTGCCCACTGATTTATAAGGTAAAATACAAGAGGGTGCTTCATCTCTGGTTCTCTTTAAGAATTGAATGCCACTTTAAAGTGACAAAAAAGCGGAAAAACAAAACGTGTGTTGTAATGAATTGTATGTGTAGTACGGATAAATAATAGAACGTTAGTAGCAAAGGAAAGAGTCTAATACTTTTATTTTCAGTTATACAGCTTTTTTTTATTTTTTTTTAATAACATTGCATCATTGTCATATTTTCAGTTTACAAACCACACTCTGTATTGTAAACTATGAAACAGAGCAGAGCTAATGACTCTTTGAACACCCCTGCAGTAAAACCTCAGCACAAGATGTTTTTCACTGTTTCTTTGATGTATGAGTGCGGCAGAAAATAGGACTGTATTCGAACAAGTTGGTCAATTAGCTCAGAGAAGCTCTTTTGCATAGATAACAACTGACGTTTTTTTAACTCTTCCTGTACTGGAAACAATATGAGACTCATTTCTTTGCTACTAATGTTCTATTTCTTAGCTGTACTACAACTCATTATATCATAAGCTTATTTTCACTTCTTGTACAATGATAGGACCACCACCAGATTCCACGTCACGAGCACTCAGTCTGCTTGCTTTTGGAAAAAATAAAAGATTTTAAAACTGAAGTTTGCTTTTTTTAGGGGGGAGGGGGCAAGATAAAAAGTGTGAAAGATCAAGGTGATAATGACAGCTGAAATGTTTCGCTTGTACATGACACAGGGGACAATATGGTGTCACACATGATGAAGCCACCAGCTCGCCACTTTCCACACCCGGTAAACCGACTCGTGGAACAGAGGACAACATTTTAGCGTTCTGAGCGTTCCTCTTGTTCTCTGGACCATACCTAAAACGCCATGCGAGAGGCTGACGCACTGCATCCTCTAAGGATATAAAGCTTTACCTAGATGCTTAGCGACCACATAAATAGACTCAGGACATGAGCATTTGGAAAGGTCACTAAATCCCGAGGTGAAGCCCAACCACTTCAATAAATGTACTGAAAATACTGTATTATCCTGTACTACTTGAATAAAGCCAGCAGTGTTTTGGCGTAACTATAGCGAACATGGGGGCCAGCTCCTCCCCCTTCTGCAGAGTAGCACAGTGGAGCAGTTTAATACCTACCTGCCCCAGTGCTGCTTTGGCAGAAAATTGTCAAGAGTGGGACTAGTTTTACTATAAGGCAGTGTAGGCACATGCCTACTAGCGCCTGATGATGGAAAGGTGCTCACTCCCTCCCCAAGTGCCTCCCTGAGCAAATAGGAGATTACTCACTCAGGTTTCGGCATACCACTGATGAGATCTCCCTTCAGTAAAGGGCACCACTAGCTACTTAATACTGAGGGTACCTCTGGCTACCTAATGCTGCTAAGGGGCACCTGTAGCTACCTATGATGAGCAAGGGAAGTAAGGGAGAAGTGACAGCTGGGACAGCCAGCTCACCTGTGGTGCAGTTTGGCTGAGTTTCTAGGCTCATGGTGGGCGGAGTCTAGGGTGCCAGGACATCTGTGCCTATAGGCTCTTGTGACGTAAATCCGGGCCTGGGGTTCATGGTGGGCGGAGTCTAGGGTGCCAGGACATCTGTGCCTATAGGCTCTTGTGACGTAAATCCGGGCCTGGGGTTCATGGAGGGCGGAGTCTAGGGTGCCAGGACATCTGTGCCTATAGGCTCTTGTGATGTAAATCCAGACCTGGTCAAGATGAACATGATGGCCTTCCCCCATAGTTTTTTGGCAAGCTGAGGTGGTGGGGAAGGGTGTGTGTGTCTGTGTATGTGGGAGGGGGGTGTTTAACCCTCCTGGCGGTTTGCTAAAAAATCGCCAGGGGGCAGCAAATATTTTTTTTAAAATTTTTTTTTGTTTTTTCATGTAGCGAGACAAAGTCTCGCTACATGATAGCCGCTGCTCAGCGGCATCCCCCCAGCCCTTCCGATCGCCTCCGGCGATCGGCGATCAGGAGATCCCGTTCAAAGAACGGGATCACCTGGAGGGCTTCCCCCATCGCCATGGCGACGGGGCGGGATGACGTCATCGACGTCGTGA
The DNA here is from genome assembly GCF_040937935.1 of Hyperolius riggenbachi. Classification (NCBI taxonomy): domain Eukaryota; kingdom Metazoa; phylum Chordata; class Amphibia; order Anura; family Hyperoliidae; genus Hyperolius; species Hyperolius riggenbachi. Next base: position 288,365,339 of record NC_090654.1, on the reverse strand, counting down.
CGTCAAAGGGGATTCCGATCCACCCCATAGAGCTGCCTCTCTGGGGGGGGGGGGGGGGGCGGCTGCGGCGCGACGGATAGCGGCGGATCGGCGGGTAGCGGCGGCGATCGGGCACTGCACGCAGCTAGCAAAAAAAAAATTATGCAAATCGGCCCAGCGGGGCCTGAGCGGTGCCTTCCGGCGGCATAGCCCGAGCTCAGCTCGGGCTTACCGCCAGGAAGGTTAACAGGCACACGAGGGGGCTTGGTTTCCAAGAGGGGGTCATGCTAATTTCCCTAGGGGAGTCTTATGGGTTGTTGCTACACCCCACCTCAAACTGACAATGTTTCAAGCAGAGACAGTCATCTGTGTGCTCCTCTGGATGGGAAGGCAGCATGCTGTTTCTACTGCTTACAATTATGGGTATTTGAAGCTCTGGAGGGCTGCATCAAACAGCAAGGAGGGCTGCATCTGGTGTTTGACACCTGTGCTCTATACCTATTCTACTCATGCCAGTTGAGTAGGTTTCTTCTGGCCACGCTCCCGAACGTGCACCAGCATATCCAGACTGGGCATGCACGAGTAAGATCTTACTCACAGCCGAAAGTGCAGCCAGAAAATGAAGAAGGACCCTGTGCTGGAACTGGGCTGCAGGGGGACGGTGGAAGACTCTGGACCATGCAGAGGGGTGCAGCTTCTGAGGTAAGTATCTTTCTTTTTATTTCACCTCAGGAGCCTTTTAAAGGGAACCTAAACTGAGAAGGATCTGGATTTTTCCTTTTAAAATAATACCGATTGCCTGACTCTCCTGCTGATCCTGTGTCTCTACCTTTAGCCACAGCCCTGAACAAGCATGCAGATCAGGTGCTCTGACTGAAGTCAGACTGGATTAGCTGCATGCTTGTTTCAGGTGTGTCATTCAGCCACTACTGCAGACAAAGAGATTAGCAGGACTGCCAGGCAACTGGTATTGTTTAAAAAGAAACATCCATATCCCTCTCAGCTTAGATTTAAAGAGAACCAAAGACGAAGCACCCTCTTGTATTTTACTACATTTACCAGTGGGAAAATGACAGTAAACACCTAGCCTGCTTTTAGTTTCATTCTTCTCTGCTCAATCTGCCTGTTATCAGCTCCCCGAATACCCGACTGAGCATTCAGTCTAGGTTTGACCTGGAATGATTATAGCTGAGTCAGTCTTCTGTGAAGTCTTTTCAAGCCCGCCCCCTCCTGGCTCTGCTTTCCCACTTTGCATACTCAGAGCTCTGATGATATGGGAGGGGCTGCTCCTGTCGGGAAAGAAGCTCTGAAACAATAGACAAGTGTGGCTGCTGTGTGATCTGTGTGCACTTTGAAGTCATCATTATTATCTGTGCAGTTTCATTCCTATGAGAGACACTTCCTACAGGCAGCTACACAGCATACCAGAATAATGAAAGCACACAGATGAAAGGCTGCAGTTGCAGCTCTGCTTGTCTATAGTCTCATAGAGCCTAAACAGTACATCCAGAACAGCTCATAACCTGGTAGCAGAAGGGATACGAGCCGGCGGGCATTTTGGATTTTTCCTGGAGCAATAATGGATGAAAAACACAAAAAATGGCACCAGAGCTGCGAAATTATCAGGTAGAGCATTTATTCTTTACAAGCTATTAACTGATATGTTTATTTTGTGTGAAACGTTCATCTCTGGTTCCCTTTAAGTTTAAAGAAGCTAGAGGACACGAAGTACTAGACTGCATTGAGACAATTAGACATTGTAATAAGTGTCAGTGGGGGTTTATAGCATAGGCCGTGCTCAGACATCCCTGTGTATTAATAACAGAGCCAGCAGCTCAGTCCAGTCACTAAGGAAAACAAAACAAAAAAAAACATTAAAAAAGCTAACAGCTCAACAGAGATCAACGACTCCAATTAACCCTTTTATTATGGGACGCTCCATATATTTTTCACAATATTGGTTACGACACTTCTGAAGGACTGGAGCCACTTGATGGCATTAGCACCCTCTGTGGGAACGAGAAGCTGAGACATTGGCACATTACTGGTGTTAGTGGAGCAATAACCGCTCAACCGTCCAACGTCATTTAGGCTGTTGGGGCCAGAATCGTAGTTTCTCTGTGTCATTGTTTAAAGAAGCAAGGGCTTATGGGAAAGAATGCAAATGTATCCATGATGAGACATCAGTTTTAACCTGTTGTAACATGTTGTGGCTACTAAGCAGCAGGCTGTTGATAGCGGAGGATTATGGGAAATAGACAAAACAGTAGCCATATTGGATTAAGCAACATTGTGGTTATTACTAGTGAGGAGCACACATTTCAAAAAATTATTATTTTGCTTCGTAATTCACAATTACAATGTGAAATCGTAATGCAGAATTTGGGGAAAAATTGTAAGGCCCGGTTCACATTAGCGGTGGCCGTCCGGAATCGCCGTGCCGGAGCCGGACCGCTTGCAGAACGGACGGAACGGACGCACGGCAATAGCAATGAAAGCCTATGCGTCCGTTCACATGCGTCCGTTCTGCCGGACCGGAGCCGGACCGGATCCGGACCGGATCCGGACTCCGGCGTCCGTTCCAACATGCGCTATTTTTTGGTCCGGCTCCTCCGGCAGCCGTATCCGGGGCGGAGCCGGACTGCACCATCCGGCCAATACAAAGTAATGAGAACCGGAGAGCGCACAACACACTGGCTACAAAAACCGGACGTTCTACCCCACTTCCTATGCATTTTGGATGGGGACCACATGGAGTTCACAGAGTGGGGCAGCAGCGATTTCATGCTGGAGCTCTAGGCAGCAACATGTCTGATATTAAGTCTGATAACGAGGAGGCGAACAACAGAGAATTCCCAGGTATACGAAAAATGCCTGGATCCATGGTCCCAACTGCAGTCTCTGTATCCACGGATGGTCTCCACACGTCCACCTGTCTCCAACAATGACCCCATACCCTTCTGCTGACCTCCCAGACCCCAGGTATTTACAGGTTGTTATCTCCTTAAGAAACCGGATCCGGACCGCAACCGTGTTCACACCGCACGGAAACCGGATGCAAACGGACCGGATCCGGACCGGATCCGGATAGGAACCGTACGGATCAGGTCCGGTCCGGATACGGTGCGGTCCGGACATCCGGTGCGGTTTTGACAAAACCGCAAGTGTGAACGGGGCCTTATTCATATCATTTGTAAACTTAATCAGGAACCTTAACTTTGCAATTTTGGGTAATTTTTTTGCGTAATTTGATGCTGACTTTAGCGGTTAATAGCAAAGACCCCATACATGCAAGCATCACCAAAATTCCTATGCTTTGGGAATAGTGGGAACAAGGCAAAAAGAAAAAAAATTCTAAAAAGACCCTGCAGATTTTGTCAAATTTGATTTTAAAAATGCAAAGGAAAAACGGGTTTTTAAATTGTAATTTTTCTGAGTTTAAAAACCATTTTTGCTTTGCATTTTTAAAATCGATTTTCTTAACAACTGCCATATTTATTTGCTGTTAAACAATACCAGTTGCAGGCAGTCCTGCTGATGTATTTTGCTGCAGCAGTGGCTGATTCACACACCTGAAACAAGCATGCAGCTAATCCAATCGGACTTCAATCAGAGCACCTGATCTGCTGCATGCTTGTTCAGGAGCTGTGGCTAAAAGTATAAAGGTGGCCATACACTGGTCGATTTGCCATCAGATCGACCAACAGATCGAATCTGATCAGAGAGGGATTGTATGGCCACCTTTACTGCAAACAAATTGTGAATCGATTTCAGCATGAAACCGATCACAATATGTGGAGCTGCCGCTGCTGCCCCCCTGCCAGCTATTCATTAACTGATCCGGGCAGCGCGAGTCCCCTCTGTCCCTGCTGCTCCTTCTCCGCTGAGTTCCGGGTTCCGGCTGGCTTCCCATCTTTCTGTCCGTGGAAGTTTAAACAGTAGAGGGTGCTCTACTGTTTAAATTTCCTGACGGGACAGGAAGTGAAGCCAGGCGGAACCCGGAACTCAGCGGAGAAGGAGCAGCAGGGACAGAGGGGACTCGCGCTGGCCGGATCAGGTAATGTATTGTCGCTAGCGTCGGTCGTCGGGTATTCAAACTCTGCTAACGACGCACTCCCGACCCGCCGGCGATCGAGCGAAATCTTCCGCACGGACCGATCGACGGTAACGGTTGATTTTGGACGGAAATGGATCGTTCTGTCAGCGTTTGTGCAACGATTTCACAGCAGATTTGATCACAGTGTTCGAATCTGCTGTATATAGGTGGGAAAATTGCTAGGTGTATGGGCCCCTTAAGAGGCAGAGGATTAGCAGGGTAGCCAGGCAATTTGCATTGTTTAGAACAGTGTTTTTCAACCAGTGTTCCGCGGAACGTTGCCTGGTGTGCCGTCCTCTTCTCCCCCTCCCGCCCGTGCCGCCGCTGTTATTAGCATAGCAGCGGCCGCTCTCCCCTCTCCGGCGCCTGTATATTCTAGCAGCGTATCTCCGGCTGCTCTGTCTGTGTGATGCGGAAGGAGGGAGGGCTCGGTTCCCATAGTAACGGCGATACATATCGCCGTTACAGGAAGCCGCTGCCCGGCTGCTTCCTTCCGCATCACACAGACAGAGCAGCCGGAGATACGCTGCTAGAATATACACGCGCTGGAGAGGGGAGAGCGGCAGCTGTTGAGGTAATAACAGCGTTGGCCGCGGGGACGGGCGGGAGGGCACTATACCGGGGCACTATACTGGCTATCCTGGGGCACTATTCTGGGGCACTATACTAGCTATACTGGGGCACTATTCTGGCTATACTGGGGCACTATACTAGCTATACTGGGGCACTATACTGGGGTACTATTCTGGCTATACTGGGGCACTATACTGGGGTACTATTCTGGCTATACTGGGGCACTATACTGGGGTACTATTCTGGCTATACTGGGGCACTATACTAGCTATACTGGGGCACTATACTGGGGTACTATTCTGGCTATACTGGGGCACTATACTAGCTATACTGGGGCACTATACTGGGGCACTATACTGGCTATACTGGGGCACTATACCGGCTATCCTGGGGCACTATTCTGGGGCACTATACTAGCTATACTGGGGCACTATTCTGGCTATACTGGGGCACTATACTAGCTATACTGGGGTACTATTCTGGCTATACTGGGGCACTATACTAGCTATACTGGGGAACTATACTGGGGTACTATTCTGGCTATACTGGGGCACTATACTAGCTATACTGGGGCACTATACTGGGGCACTATACTGGGGCACTATACTGGGGGGCTATACTGGGGCACTATGCTGGCTATACTGGGGCACTATTCTCGCTATACTGGGGCACTATACTAGCTATACTGGGGCACTATACTGGGGGGCTATACTGGGGCACTATACTAGCTATACTGGGGGGCTATACTGGGGCACTATGCTGGCTATACTGGGGCACTATTCTGGCTATACTGGGGCACTATACTGGCTATACTGGGGCACTATACTGGGGGGCTATACTGGGGCACTATACTAGCTATACTGGGGGGCTATACTGGGGCACTATACTGGGGCACTATGCTGGCTATACTGGGGAACTATACTAGCTATACTGGGGCACTATGCTGGCTATACTGGGGCACTATACTGGGGGGCTATACTGGGGCACTATACTAGCTGTACTGGGGGGCTATACTGGGGCACTATGCTGGCTATACTGGGGCACTATACTAGCTATACTGGGGCACTATTCTGGCTATACTGGGGCACTATTCTGGCTATACTGGGGCACTATACTGGCTATACTGGGGCACTATACTGGGGCACTATACTAGCTATACTGAGGCAACTAAACTCCCTACACTGGGGCAACTATGCTAGCTATGCAGCCGCCCCCCCCCCCCCCCCCCCCCCGCGCCGTTCCCCGGAGAAAAAATTGGTCAGGCAGTGTTCCCCGGGCCGGAAAAGGTTGGGAACCACTGGTTTAGAAGGAAATAAATATGGCAGCCTCCATATCCCTCTCACTTCAGGTTCTCTTTAAATCCTTCTAATTAACTTCCTGAGTTCTCTTTGCATTCCAGCAGATAGCAGGGTGTATTATATTGTGGCACAGCAGGTTCCTCCACATACCTCGAACCTCACCGTCCTGCGGCTTCATCGTGAGAGCCGCAGCCCGCCGGTAGCTGGGAAGCAGCTGCTGCTGTATCTTAAGCCTATCTCCCTCTGGGCCGTGTAATAAGTTTGCCTCAGAGTCTGTGAGATTTGTGATGATTCCCCTCTAAGTCACATCATCACTTTAAGTGAGGTAGAGGTGAAGATTGCCTCACACTGTAGCATCTGCGGCCCAGGCGCCGGCAGGCTGAGCTCGCTGTGATAAGGCCAGATGGATGACCTGAGAGACCAGCAACCGAGAAACGGGGCAGGATAAAAGGATACGTGAGCTGCAGGTTTTAAATCCTCAAAATGTATTTATGTTCTTATAAATAAAGCTGGCTTCCAGGTAGTTTAAAAAAAAAAATCTTCACATGTGAAACGTACCTCTGTTCATGTGAACAATGTTGAGTGACTGTTTGGAGCACTCAGCGTTGCAGTGTGGTGTACCACTGCACATCTACTCCTTATACACTACTCTGCTGCTAATGGCTCAGCCAGGGCTGTTTCTTGCCTATTTGTCAGACAAGAAGTCCGCATACGTATATGTACGCAGCCGTGTGCCCAGCTCAACGGCATAAAGGGTGCCCAGCTCAAATTCCCGGTGGCATAAAAAACTATTACCCCTCCAAGTCAATGCAACTCTGAAGGAGATGTAATTTGGGGTGTGGTGATCGCCTGGGCTCTGAACTTCCCCTTACGCACCCCATGCCATATAACATTAGTGGTACGGAGGCACCTAGTGTTTGCGCTCGGCGCTGAGTGCTGTGCGCTGAAACCTCCTGCTTGGCGAAGTCCTGTGTCACCCTCCTGCAGAAAAAAATCATACACATGGTAGCACTAGAGCATACATGTCAAACTCCAGCCTCTTGGCCAAGTCTGGCCCTCCGAGCCATTAAATTTGGCCCTCAAGGGGTTTCCCCACTTTGCATTATGTTTGGCCCCCTCTAGACCACCAGGGAAGCTATATTGGAGGTAAAGCCCTAAAACTATATGGGGGAAGAAGGAGGGAAGCACTAAACACCAGGGAACTGTTTGGAGAGGGTGGGGGCCACTAGACACCAGAGAACTGTATATGAGAGGGAGGAGGGCCACTAGACACCAGGGAACTGTATAGGAGTTGGAGGGGAGTAATTGGACACCAGGTAACTTTATAAGGTGGCCAGTAGACATTGATTTTGGCCCCGTGTTCAATGTCAGCCCACTTTGTATTTGAGTTTGACCCCCCTGCACTAGAGAATAAAAAAACATGTGCCATATAAGGAGGCACAGGGGGTCCCTGAGGTACAAACAACCCACTGATCCTGTCGCATTTCGTTGCATACACCCTTCCTGCACTACCCCAGCCCAGTGTGTCAATGAAGAGTATAGCACAGCAGAAGCTCTGCTCTCACCAGAGTCCAGTGCTGTGCTTCTGCCTGTCCGCTTTCACATGACATGAGGTGAGTGAGGTGCCACCACTAGAGGGAGCAGGAGACAGACAGGATGGTTGCACAGGCACAGCGCTGCACTCCAGAGGGGCGTTGCAGGAGGGGGTCGAGGACAGATAGCGGCAAATGAGGAGAGAAGGAGGCAAAGGGGGTAAGAGGTAGCACAAGCGGATAGGAAGAGCACTCCCAGATGTTACATTTTTAAAGGAAATGGACTCCCTGATAATCCGTAAGATAATTGCCAGACATGGAGAGACCCCGATCCACTAGACTTTGCAGAATGGAGGACATGCATGGAAGAAATGTGGGGTTGCATCACTACCGAGTATTCCTAAGTCTTTCGATTGGCCTAAAATGTCCATGGTATTCCGATTACCGCGGTAGAATTCTGCATTCTCCGATTGGTCCAATACTTCGGAGTCAACTCAGAAGTGTTTAGACAAACTAAGAATAAAAAAATGTAAAAACATAAAAAGACAAATCTGAGAAATCAGAAAAATAGAGATCATAAAATTGGAAATTGCCATTAGCGGAAAATAGAATTTCTATGGTCCATTCCTAGTCAATAATGCATACAATATGGTAAATGCATATGCAGCATAAATCATGATCACATACATATGCTATTGGAGTAACGCAATATGCATGAATGGATGATTGGATGAGCTGAATTCAGAATTAATCGGAGTCCCAAGTTCTGCCTGGTAAGTACTATGGACAGCACTATGGAAGATGTCGGCCCTTGATAAATAAATTATAATAAAAATTCCATGTTTCATTCCAAGTGTCTCTGAATTCCATCATTACACATTGAAACCAATGGTGCTGTGGTTTGCGGTTAGTTGCAAAGTCCCCATGTAGGCTATTGTCACCAAATTTGTCAGGTTTGTTGGGGCCAATAGAATAAAATTTACAAAAAAGATCTTATGATTTTTGAGAAAATCCATTTAAAAATGTGCCGACTATTGGCGCCATTGACTTCAATGTAAAACTCTGTGCATAACTCGAAACTCGGAATTTGGAGAAGTTTTAACTCAAAAAGGCAGAAATTTCAATTGGAAAATTGGAACTGGGAAATGTCCTGATTTCGCCAATTCATCCGTTCTTGCATAGCTTGGACTGAACTTTGTGCAGACTATCGGCGCTACATAAAGTTTATTGAATGCACACAAGTGCCCATATGCAATTAACTTTTTCTCCTGGGATTTCTCCTAGGAGATAATTTTTCTTATTCTGTGTAAAATACTTTTTCAGCACTTTGCAACTGAAAAATTAGTTTGAGTATTTTCTTACTTTCGGGTGGTTCAAAGGGCATTTTATTTACAAGTTGTGAAAATACAGTATCACCTAGGAGAAAACTCAGGTGAAATAGTGAATTGCACATGGACCCCTGTCTCTTACTTTTGTATGCAAGGCAAGATTTCCTTCTCCTCCTGGCAATGCAATATTTCTGTAGATAACCTCGTCTACCTTTATTTCACTTATGAGAGGAGGCCCCTTTTACAAATTACAGGAGGTTAAACCTTTATGGGTAAATCTGGAAGGCAAAGCGTTACTAGGATAGAAATGAGATCAGCGAGGCCATAAATTTGGCGCCCGTCTGCGTTTTTGTCAGGTGCCGTTTTCCGAAGCGCGGCTTTAGCTTCCGATGCCGGACTTCACGCCGTGTGACCGGTTTCCTGATCTCGTCTGATGTGTTAATCACCGCACCGCTACACGCTATTAATATTTCATCTGCCCGCTAACAGCTTTCAGCCTTCCTGGGCCGAAATAAATCATACCGATATGACAGGAACGCCGCGACCTGACGCATCACTCATCCTCACACAGCAAGGAGAGAAATAAGAGAAATTCAGGGGAAATGCAAGGAGAAGATGTAAAAAAAGGACTTAATTCATGCGATATAGGTATAGCTATATACATTCATATGCAAAAAAATGCATGTTTTCACTTTTACATTCCTCTTCTAGGTACCAAGGTTTCCCTGTCCCCATTTGTTCACAGCTTGATCCCTCTGCGTACGTCTTTTATGAGCTTTTTCGCTATGTGGAAATCTCCTCCCAGAGTTTTCTGGGAAATCAGGTATTATTTTTACTGACTCTGGAACACACAATAAACAAACATTGTGCCGAGCTGAACCTTGCCTGCTGTAAAGATGTGGTAGGTGAAAGCCCTCCCACAATGTGATGTCATGACCATGCTGTCTGTGAGCCTCATTGCACTGTGGTAAATGTCTTTTTCCAACTGCCAAGCAAGCAGTATCTCCCTGTGACTTTCACAATTTAAATTGATGGTGGACAAGGCCGGATTTACCATTAGGCACTGTAGGCGCATGCCTAGAGGTGCCTGATCATGGAAAGGCGGCTCACTCTCTTCCCTAAGTGCCTGCCTTCCCTATGCAGAGTCCCGAGCGGAGTGTAAATAAGAAGTTACTCACCCAGGTCTCAGCATTCCACTGATCAGTAGGGATGCTCACTGGATTCTGCGGAATTAAGAATTAAGTCAATTACGATTCCGGCGGTCGGAACGGAATTGCTAAACCTCTAAAACAGAATTCCGCTGAATTTTTTTTTTATTTCCGCGGAATTTTCCAGAAAATCTCTCTCTCTCTCTCCTCCTCCTCCGATGGTATCATCTTCCAGGGAATAGTAGTTTTTCAAAAGCCAGCTTACATACCATGGCTGGGAATTGAACCCTGGTCTCAGTGTGTGTTAGGTAACTGACTTAACCGCTATACCAACAACTAGTGTTGGGCGAACAGTGTTCGCCACTGTTCGGGTTCTGCAGAACATCACCCTGTTCGGGTGATGTTCGAGTTCGGCCGAACACCTGACGGTGCTCGGCCAAACCGTTCGGCCACATGGCCGAACTAAGAGCGCATGGCCGAACGTTCCCCGAACGTTCGGCTAGCGCTGTGATTGGCCGAACGGGTCACGTGGTTCGGACCCGAACGCGCTCTGATTGGCCGAACTGTCACGTGGTTCGGGTAAATAAATACCCGAACCACGTCATATCTCCGCCATTTGTCTGTGGGTTTAGCTTTGGGTAGGCAGGCAGGGTAGTTCGCGCTCCAGCCATGCTAGCCAGGGTCCCCCCTGTCATTGTGTCGCTGCTGGGAATAGTGGTACACCGCTCGCTCAGCCACACTATATAGCATTCTGTTTACTGCCACTCTGTGTACCTCGCTCAGCCACATTATATAGCATTCTGTTCACTGTTCTGTGTCTGCTGGGAATAGTGGTACACCGCTCGCTCAGCCACACTATATAGCATTCTGTTTACTGTTCTGTGTCTGCTGGGAATAGTGGTACACCGCTCGCTCAGCCACACTATATAGCATTCTGTTTACTGTTCTGTGTCTGCTGGGAATAGTGGTACACCGCTCGCTCAGCCACACTATATAGCATTCTGTTTACTGTTCTGTGTCTGCTGGGAACAGTAGTACACCGCTCGCTCAGCCAGACTATATAGCATTGTGTTTACTGCCACTCTGTGTACACCGCTCAGCCAGACTATATACCATTGTTTACTGACACTCTGTGTACACCGCTCAGCCAGACTATATACCATTGTTTACTGCCACTCTGATTCTGCTGGGAACAGTAGTACACCGCTCGCTCAGCCAGACTATATAGCATTGTGTTTACTGCCACTCTGTGTACACCGCTCAGCCAGACTATATACCATTGTTTACTGCCACTCTGTGTACACCGCTCAGCCAGACTATATACCATTGTTTACTGACACTCTGTGTACACCGCTCAGCCAGACTATATACCATTGTTTACTGACACTCTGTGTACACCGCTCAGCCAGACTATATACCATTGTTTACTGCCACTCTGATTCTGCTGGGAACAGTAGTACACCGCTCGCTCAGCCAGACTATATACCATTGATTACTGACACTCTGTGTACACCGCTCAGCCAGACTATATACCATTGTTTACTGACACTCTGTGTACACCGCTCAGCCAGACTATATACCATTGTTTACTGCCACTCTGAATCTGCTTGGAACAGTAGTACACCTCTCGCTCAGCCAGACTATATAGCATTGTGTTTACTGCCACTCTGTGTACACCGCTCAGCCAGACTATATACCATTGTTTACTGACACTCTGTGTACACCGCTCAGCCAGACTATATACCATTGTTTACTGACACTCTGTGTACACCGCTCAGCCAGACTATATACCATTGTTTACTGCCACTCTGATTCTGCTGGGAACAGTAGTACACCGCTCGCTCAGCCAGACTATATAGCATTGTGTTTACTGCCACTCTGTGTACACCGCTCAGCCAGACTATATACCATTGTTTACTGCCACTCTGATTCTGCTGGGAACAGTAGTACACCACTCGCTCAGCCAGACTATATACCATTGTTTACTGCCACTCTGATTCTGCTGGGAACAGTAGTACACCGCTCGCTCAGCCAGACTATATACCATTGTTTACTGACACTCTGTGTACACCGCTCAGCCAGACTATATACCATTGTTTACTGACACTCTGTGTACACCGCTCAGCCAGACTATATACCATTGTTTACTGCCACTCTGATTCTGCTGGGAACAGTAGTACACCGCTCGCTCAGCCAGACTATATACCATTGTTTACTGACACTCTGTGTACACCACTCAGCCAGACTATATACCATTGTTTACTGCCACTCTGATTCTGCTGGGAACAGTAGTACACCGCTCGCTCAGCCAGACTATATAGCATTGTGTTTACTGCCACTCTGTGTACACCGCTCAGCCACACTATATAGCATTGCGTACTCTGCCAGTCAGTGTGTATATTGCTGGGATCAGTAATACTCCACTCACCGTCAACCACTATATGAGCTCAACATGAGTTCCCCAGAGACCTCCGCTGTGAGCAGCACTCCCAACAACAGCAACAGCCAACGCCCCACGCAAGCTATGAAAATCCACCCCAGCAGCCAGTGGTCAGCAGCAGCCCTCCCCGGAGGAGAACGTTGTGTCCATCGGTCCGTCGCCAGAGCGATTAATGAGGGCTGCCATTGAGGAGATGATGGGGCCTGATGTGGAGGAGGAGGTCTGGCTCAGGCCAGCATCCCAAGTTAATGTTGAGGACGATGAGGGGTCTGTGTCTGGGGATGTTGGGGTGGCAGAGGTGGTGGGTGGGTCAGACTCAGGAGAAGAGTTGTATGATGAGGATGATGATCGGGACCATCTGTATGTGCCTCAGAGTCCGACCCCGGAAAACATGTTGTATCGTGTGTTTAGGTACTAAAATCTGCGTTCCCTCCCAGTAGTGTTGGGCGAACAGTGTTTGCCACTGTTCGGGTTCTGCAGAACATCACCCTGTTCGGGGTGACTATATAGCAGACTATATAGCATTGTGTTTAATGCCACTCTGTGTACACGGCTCAGCCACACTATATAGCATTGTGTTTACTTCCACTCTGTGTCTGCTGGGAAGAGTAGTACACCGCTCACCCGCCACTGTATAGCATTGTGCTCTGTGTCGCTGCTGACAATAGTGGTACACCGCTCACCCACCACTGTATAGCATTTCTGTACTGCCACTGTACTGCTGCCAGTCAGCGTGTACTTTAAGGATAAGTGAAATGAGGAAGAAATCCGGTGAAAGAGGGAGGGGCAAGGGAAGAGGTGTTTCCCCTGACGGTTCACGTACAGGCCACAGGGGAGCACCCAAGAAAACCCACTCAATACCGCCCATGTTGTCCAGGACAACAACCCTCACAGATCCAAAAGAACAGGACCAGATAATTACTTGGATGACCTCTCAAGCGTCCAGCAGTGGGTTAAGCAGCACCAGCACATCACGCACGAGGTCCGAGTCCTCAGCCAGTTAAAGTCTGGGCTTTCTTTGAAGACTGCACTGAGGATGTTACCATGGCGATTTGCAAGGTGTGCAAGACCCGCCTGAGCAGGGGGAAAAGTATTAACAACCTCTCCACCACCAGCATGAGCCGCCACATTCTATCCAAACATCCCACTCTGTGGGCAAACGCGGCAGGACAGGGTACCACCAGCAACACTGCCTCCCTTGGGTTCACCAGACTCACCACCAGACCCGCCTCAGCAGCAGCAGTAGCCCAGCCATTGCGTGGTTCACAACATTCACAAACATCAGACGATGCTGACACTGTCACTTTCCGGACTAGTGCTCTTGAGGTCTCCCAGTGTTCATCAAACACAACAACCAACAGCCCTTCGGTGTGCAGCGCTACGGTTGAGTTGTCTGTCTCTGAGATGTTTGAGCGCAAGAGGAAATTGCCAGCAAATGACCCCCGGGCCGTGGCAGTAACAGCCAGCCAGCATAGCCAAGCTTCTGGCCTGCGAAATGCTGCCATATCGAGTGGTGGAGACAAACAGCTTCAAGGGCATGATGTCAGTGGCCATCCCACGTTACGTGGTTCCCAGCCGCTACCACTTTGCGCGCTCTGCAGTGCCTGAGTTGCATGAGCACGTGGTCAGCTAAATAACCCGAAGCTTGAAGAATGCCGTTGCCTGCAAGGTTCACCTCACCACTGACACCTGGACGAGTGCGTTCGGCCAGGGTCGATACATCTCCCTTACCGCGCACTGGGTGAACCTTGTGGAGCCTGGCAGCGATTCCTCACCTGCTACGGCGCGGGTGTTGCCCACGCCGCAAACAGCTGGATAACAACAGCAGCACCTACCTCTCTGACTCCTTCTCCTCCAACGCATCTCAAAGCTGTACCTCATCCGGAAATGCTAACCCAGCACCAGCAGCAGTAGGATCGTGGAAGCAGTGCAGCACAGCTGTTGGCATGCGTCAGCAAGCGTTGCTGAAGCTGATCTGCCTTGGGGATAAGATGCACACAGGGGAGGAAATTTGGAGGGGAATAAAGGAACAGACGGATTTGTGGCTGGCACCGCTGGACCTGAAACCGGGCATGAAGCTAGACACCTGGCACGAACTGGCAATGTACGCAATAGAGGTGCTGGCTTGCCCGGCAGCCAGCGTTATGTCGGAACGCTGTTTCAGTGCTGCCGGAGGCATCGTCACAGATCGGCGTATCCGCCTCTCCACAGAAAATGCAGACCGTCTGACTCAAATTAAAATGAATCAATCCTGGATTGGAAACGACTACGCAACACTCCAGGACCCCAACCAAGTAACATGACCGATGAACATCTGGGATGGTTTAGCGTTTCCGGTCCCTGTTTATTGAACCTCTCATCTGTATTACATTTATGACTGCATGGCGGCAAAAAGCATTGCTGCTATATCCGCACGCTTTTTGTCCTCATGCAAGGCCTGGGTTGTTGTGTCTCACAAAGCGTGGCCTTCTCCTCCTGCGTCTCCTCCTGTTCCATCACGTGTGCTGCTGCTGCTGCTGCTGCTGGGTTACCGTTGCCGGTCCCTGTTTATGGAACCTCTTATCTTTATTACATTTATGACTACATGGCGGTACAAAGCATGCTATCCGCACGCTTTTTGTCCTCATGCAAGGCCTGGGTTGTTGTGTCTCACAAAGCGTGGCCTTCTCCTCCTGCACCTCCTCCTGTTCCATCACGTGTGTTGCGGCTGCTGCTGCTGCTGGGTTAGCGTTGCCGGTCCCTGTTTATGGAACCTCTTATCTTTATTACATTTATGACTGCATGGCGGTACAAAGCATGCTATCCGCACGCTTTTTGTCCTCATGCAAGGCCTGGGTTGTTGTGTCTCACAAAGCGTGGCCTTCTCCTCCTGCGCCTCCTCCTGTTCCATCACGTGTGCTGCTGCTGCTGCTGGGTTACCGTTGCCGGTCCCTGTTTATGGAACCTCTTATCTTTATTACATTTATGACTACATGGCGGTACAAAGCATGCTATCCGCACGCTTTTTGTCCTCATGCAAGGCCTGGGTTGTTGTGTCTCACAAAGCGTGGCCTTCTCCTCCTGCACCTCCTCCTGTTCCATCACGTGTGCTGCGGCTGCTGCTGCTGCTGGGTTAGCGTTGCCGGTCCCTGTTTATGGAACCTCTTATCTTTATTACATTTATGACTGCATGGCGGTACAAAGCATGCTATCCGCACGCTTTTTGTCCTCATGCAAGGCCTGGGTTGTTGTGTCTCACAAAGCGTGGCCTTCTCCTCCTGCGCCTCCTCCTGTTCCATCACGTGTGCTGCTGCTGGGTTAGCGTTGCCGCGTGGTCCCTGTTTATTGAACCACTTATCGTTATTACATTTATGACTGCATGGTGGTACAAAGCATGCTATCCGCACGCTTCTTGTCCTCATGCAAGGCCTGGGTTGTTGTGTATCAAAGCGTGGCCTTCTCCTCCTGCGCCACCCTTCTCCTGTTCCATCACGTGTGCTGCTGCTGGGTTAGCATTACCGGTCCCTTTTCCTGGAACCTCTTATATGTATTACATTTATGACTGCATGCCGACAAAAAGCATGTTACCTGTGCAAAGAAAACAGACATTTCCCGCATTTAAAAGACAGTTTTCCCTTTGAAACTTTAAAATCGATTTTCTCAAAAACTATAAGCTCTTTTTGCTAATTTTTTTTTTCCTCTTGTACCCACTCCCACGGTGCACATACCCTGTAAATTTGGGGTATGTAGCATGTAAGGAGGCTTTACAAACCACAAAAGTTCGGGTCCCCATTGACTTCCATTATGTTCGGAGTTCGGGTCGAACACCCGAACATCGCGGCCATGTTCGGCCTGTTCGGCCCGAACCCGAACATCTAGATGTTCGCCCAACACTACCAACAACAACACTACATGCTGAAGCCAGCCTAGCATGTACCATTATGCTCAATCCAAGAGAAAAAGTAGCGTGCTTAAGGATTTGTAGCATGTCAAAAACCAACTCACTGTGGCTGGGAATTGAACCCTGGTCTCAGTGTGTGTTAGGTAACTGACTTAATCGCTATACCAACAACAACACTACATGCTGAAGCCAGCCTAGCATGTACCATTATGCTCAATCCAAGAGAAAAAGTAGCGTGCTTAAGGATTTGTAGCATGTCAAAAACCAACTCACTGTGGCTGGGAATTGAACCCAGGTCCCAGTGTGTGTTATCTAACTGACGTTACCTAACACACACTGAGACCTGGGTTCAATTCCCAGCCATATAAGCTGGCTTTTGAAAAACTACAATTCCCTGGAAGATGATACACTCCTCCGAGGAGGAAAGAGAACGAGAGAGTGAACCTTTTTTCGGAATTCCGCGGAATTTCATACAAATCCGGCAGAATTTTCATAGCGACGGAATTTAACACTGACGGAATCCGTGATTTCCGGCGGAACGGAATTTGCTGGTACTGATCATCCCTGCTGACCAGGTCTCCCTTTAGTCGGGGGCACCTCTGGATACCTAATATTTGGGGGCACCTCTGGATACCTAATACTAAGGGGCAGCTACAGTATAACGCTCAAGGGAAACAAGGGAGAAGTGACAGCTGGGACAGCCAGCTAGAGTTGAGCCGAAATTTTCGTAATTTCGCATTACTATAATTACGCATGCGAAATTTGCGATTACGATGCGAAATTAGCGTAGCGAAATTGCCATTAAAATCGTAATTGAAAATACCGTAAGCGTAATTTTCAACGCGAAATTTCGCGTTTCGTTCATGCCGTAATTTCGCATTAAACGCTACCGTAATTTCGCGTTAAACCGTAACGCTCCGTATAATATAAAAAAGCCGCCGACTTTAAGGGTTAATAGCAAAGCCCCCTTAAATGCTAAGAGCCTCAAATTTGGAGAATATATTAAGGAGATCAGGAGGAATAAGAGGAAAATTTTTTTTTTTCAAAAAGACCTTATAGTTTTTGAGAAAATCGATGTTAAAGTTTCAAAGTAAAAATGTATACATTTAAAAACCCGCCGACTTTAACGGTTAATAGCAAAGCCTGCTTAAAGTTTAGGAACACCAAATTCCTAGGGTATATTAAGGGGATCAGTGGAAATAAGAGGAAAATTTTTTTTTTCAAAAAGACCTTATAGTTTTTGAGAAAATCGATGTTTAAGTTTCAAGGGCAAAAATGTCTTTTAAATGCCGAAAATGTCAGTTTTTTTTGCACAGGTAACAATAGTGTATTATTTTCATAGATTCCCCCAAGTGGGAAGAGTTTTACTTACTTCGTTCTGAGTGTGGGAAATATAAAAAAAAACGACGTGGGGTCCCCCCTCCCAGACCTCTTTAACCCCTTGTCCCCCATGCAGGCTGGGATAGCCAGAATGCGGAGCACCGTCCGCGTGGGGCTCCGCACCCTGACTATACCAGCCCGCATGGTCCATGGATTGGGGGGTCTCGGAAGGGGAGGGGCAGCCAAGCTTTCCCCTCCCCCTCCGAGCCCTTGTCCAATCCAAGGACAAGGGGCTCTTCTCCACCTCCGATGGGCGGTGGAGGTGGAGGCCGCGATTTCCTGGGTGGGGGGTTCATGGTGGAATCTGGGAGTCCCCTTTAAAAAGGGGTCCCCCAGATGCCCACCCCCCCTCCCAGGAGAAATGAGTATAGAGGTACTTGTACCCCTTACCCATTTCCTTTAAGAGTTAAAAGTAAATAAACACACAAACACATAGAAAAAGTATTTTAATTGAACAAAACACATAACCACGAAAAAAGTCCTTTAATATTCTTAATTAACCATTAATACTTACCTGTCCCTTTAAATAAATGATCCCTCGCAATATCCTCGGAAATGTTCTATCAGTTACAATGTAACAAAGTTATTACAATGTAACAACTTTGTTACATTGTAACTACGCCGCACCCGACGTCACTCGCCGCTCACCCGCCGCACGGACCCGACAGAGCTCTGAGCTATATAGCTCAGAGCTCTCTAAGCATCTTTGTATTTGGGCTCCAAGGAGCCCCATTGGTCCTTAGCAGACCAATGGGGTTCCTTCTGATTTGAAGGAACCCCATTGGTCTGCTAAGGACCAATGGGGCTCCTTGGAGCCCAAATACAAAGATGCTTCTCAGAGCTCTGAGCTATATAGCTCAGAGCTCTGTCGGGTCCGTGCAGGACGCTAAGTCCCCGCCGGCTCCGCTGCCCTCCCCGCCTCTCCCACATGTCATCACCCACATGTCACCCACATCTGGGTGACATGTGGGTGACAGATGTGGGCGGGGTGGACAGCAGGAGCCGGCGGGGACTTAGCGTCCTGTAAGGACGCGTAAGTGTATGCGGCGGGTGAGCGGCGAGTGATGTCGGGTGCGGCGTAGTTACAATGTAACAAAGTTGTTACATTGTAATAACTTTGTTACATTGTAACTGATAGAACATTTCCGAGGATATTTCGAGGGATCATTTATTTAAAGGGACAGGTAAGTATTAATGGTTAATTAAGAATATTAAAGGACTTTTTTCGTGGTTATGTTTTTTGTTCAATTAAAATACTTTTTCTATGTGTTTGTGTGTTTATTTACTTTTAACTCTTAAAGGAAATGGGTAAGGGGTACAAGTACCTCTATACTCATTTCTCCTGGGAGGGGGGTGGGCATCTGGGGACCCCTTTTTAAAGGGGACTCCCAGATTCCACCATGAACCCCCCACCCAGGAAATCGCGGCCTCCACCTCCACCGCCCATCGGAGGTGGAGAAGAGCCCCTTGTCCTTGGATTGGACAAGGGCTCGGAGGGGGAGGGGAAAGCTTGGCTGCCCCTCCCCTTCCGAGTCCCCCCAATCCATGGACCATGCAGGCTGGTATAGTCAGGGTGCGGAGCCCCACGCGGACGGTGCTCCGCATTCTGGCTATCCCAGCCTGCATGGGGGACAAGGGGTTAAAGAGGTCTGGGAGGGGGGACCCCACGTCGTTTTTTTTTATATTTCCCACACTCAGAAGAAGTAAGTAAAACTATTCCCACTTGGGGGAATCTATGAAAATAATACACTATTGTTACCTGTGCAAAAAAAAACTGACATTTTCCGCATTTAAAAGACATTTTTGCCCTTGAAACTTAAACATCGATTTTCTCAAAAACTATAAGGTCTTTTTGAAAAAAAAATGTTCCTCTTATTCCCACTGATCCCCTTAATATACCCTAGGAATTTGGTGTTCCTAAACTTTAAGCAGGCTTTGCTATTAACCGTTAAAGTCGGCGGGTTTTTAAATGTATACATTTTTACTTTGAAACTTTAACATCGATTTTCTCAAAAACTATAAGGTCTTTTTGAAAAAAAAAATTTTCCTCTTATTCCTCCTAATCTCCTTAACCACTTGAGGACTACAGTCTTTCTAACCCTTAAGGACCAGGCACTTTTTTTCCACTCAGACCACTGCAGCTTTCACGGTTTATTGCTCGCTCATACAACCTACCACCTAAATGAATTTTGGCTCCTTTTCTTGTCACTAATAAAGCTTTCTTTTGGTGCTATTTGATTGCTCCTGCGATTTTTACTTTTTATTATATTCATCAAAAAAGACATGAATTTTGGCAAAAAAATGATTTTTTTAACTTTCTGTGCTGACAATTTTCAAATAAAGTAAAATTTCTGTATACATGCAGCGCGAAAAATGTGGACAAACATGTTTTTGATAAAAAAAAACCCATTCAGTGTATATTTATTGGTTTGGGTAAAAGTTATAGCGTTTACAAACTATGGTGCAAAAAGTGAATTTTCCCATTTTCAAGCACCTCTGACTTTTCTGACCCCCTGTCATGTTTCATGAGGGGCTAGAATTCCAGGATAGTATAAATACCCCCCAAATGACCCCATTTTGGAAAGAAGACATCCCAAAGTATTCACTGAGAGGCATAGTGAGTTCATAGAAGATATTATTTTTTGTCACAAGTAAGCGGAAAATGACACTTTGTGACAAAAAAAAGAAAAAAAAAAAGAATCCATTTCTTCTAACTTGCGACAAAAAAAAATGAAATCTGCCACGGACTCACCATGCCCCTCTCTGAATACCTTGAAGTGTCTACTATCCAAAATGGGGTCATTTGTGGGGTGTGTTTACTGTCCTCGCATTTTGGGGGGTGCTAATTTGTAAGCACCCCTGTAAAGCCTAAAAGTGCTCATTGGACTTTGGGCCCCTTAGCGCAGTTAGGCTGCAAAAAAGTGCCACACATGTGGTATTGCCGTACTCAAGAGAAGTAGTAGAATGTGTTTTGGGGTGTATTTTTACACATACCCATGCTGGGTGGGAGAAATATCTCTGTAAATGACAATTTTTTCATTTTTTTTACACACAATTGTCCATTTACAAAGTTATTTCTCCCACCCAGCATGGGTATGTGTAAAAATACACCCCAAAACACATTGTACTACTTCTCCCGAGTACGGCGATACCACATGTGTGGCACTTTTTTGCACCCTAACTGCGCTAAAGGGCCCAAAGTCCAATGAGTACCTTTAGGATTTCACAAGTCATTTTGCGGAATTTGATTTCCAGACTACTCCTCACGGTTTAGGGCCCCTAAAATGCCAGGGCAGTATAGGAACCCCACAAATGACCCCATTTTAGAAAGAAGACACCTCAAGGTATTCCGTTAGGAGTATGGTGAGTTCATAGAAGATTTTATTTTTTGTCAAAAGTTAGCGGAAAATTGATTTTTATTGTTTTTTTCACAAAGTGTCATTTTCCACTAACTTGTGACAAAAAATAAAATCTTCTATGAACTCACCATACTCCTAACGGAATACCTTGAGGTGTCTTCTTTCTAAAATGGGGTCATTTGTGGGGTTCCTATACTGCCCTGGCATTTTAGGGGCCCTAAACCGTGAGGAGTAGTCTGGAAATCAAATTCCGCAAAATGACCTGTGAAATCCTAAAGGTACTCATTGGACTTTGGGCCCTTTAGCGCAGTTAGGGTGCAAAAAAGTGCCACACATGTGGTATCGCCGTACTCGGGAGAAGTAGTACAATGTGTTTTGGGGTGTATTTTTACACATACCCATGCTGGGTGGGAGAAATAACTCTGTAAATGGACAATTGTGTGTAAAAAAATCAAAAGATTGTCATTTACAGAGGTATTTCTCCCACCCAGCATGGGTATGTGTAAAAATACACCCCAAAACACATTGTACTACTTCTCCCGAGTATGGCAATACCACATGTGTGGCACTTTTTTGCACCCTAACTGCGCTAAAGGGCCCAAAGTCCAATGAGTACCTTTAGGATTTCACAGGTCATTTTGCGAAATTTGATTTCCAGACTACTCCTCACGGTTTAGGGCCCCTAAAATGCCAGTTCAGTATAGGAACCCCACAAATGACCCCATTTTAGAAAGAAGACACCCCAAGGTATTCCGTTTGGAGTATGGTGAGTTCATAGAAGATTTTATTTTTTGTCACAAGTTAGTGGAAAATGACACTTTGTGAAAAAAACAATAAAAATCAATTTTCCGCTAACTTTTGACAAAAAATAAAATCTTCTATGAACTCACCATACTCCTAACGGAATACCTTTGGGTGTCTTCTTTCTAGAATGGGGTCATTTGTGGGGTTACTATACTGCCCTGGCATTTTAGGGGCCCTAAACCGTGAGGAGTAGTCTTGAAACCAAATGTCGCAAAATGACCTGTGAAATCCTAAAGGTACTCATTGGACTTTGGGCCCCTTAGCGTACTTAGGGTGTAAAAAAGTGCCACACATGTGGTACCGCCGTACTCAGGAGAAGTAGTATAATGTGTTTTGGGGTGTATTTTTACACATACCCATGCTAAGTGGGAGAAATATCTCTGTAAATGACAATTGTTTGATTTGTTTTACACACAATTGACCATTTACATAGAAATTTCTCCCACCCAGCATGGGTATGTGTAAAAATACACCCAAAAACACATTATACTACTTTTCCTGAGTACGGCGGTACCACATGTGTGACACTTTTTTGCAGCCTAGGTGCGCTAAGGGGCCCAACGTCCTATTCACGGGTCATTTTGAGGCATTTGTTTTCTAGACTACTCCTCGCGGTTTAGGGCCCCTAAAATGCCAGGGCAGTATAGGAACCCCACAAGTGACCCCATTTTAGAAAGAAGACACCCCAAGGTATTCCGTTAGGTGTATGGCGAGTTCATAGAAGATTTTATTTTTTGTCACAAGTTAGCGGAAAATGACACTTTGTGAAAAAAAAACAATAAAAAATCAATTTCCGCTAACTTTTGACAAAAAATAAAATCTTCTATGAACTCGTCATACACCTAACAGAATACCTTGGGGTGTCTTTTTTTCTAAAATGGGGTCACTTGTGGGGTTCCTATACCGCCCTGGCATTTTACGGGCCCAAAACCGTGAGTAGTCTGGAAACCAAATGTCTCAAAATGACTGTTCAGGGGTATAAGCATCTGCAAATTTTGATGACAGGTGGTCTATGAGGGGGCGAATTTTGTGGAACCGGTCATAAGCAGGTTGGCCTTTTAGATGACAGGTTGTATTGGGCCTGATCTAATGGATAGGAGTGCTAGGGGGGTGACAGGAGGTGATTGATGGGTGTCTCAGGGGGTGGTTAGAGGGGAAAATAGATGCAATCAATGCACTGGGGAGGTGATCGGAAGGGGGTCTGAGGGGGATCTGAGGGTTTGGCCGAGTGATCAGGAGCCCACACGGGGCAAATTAGGGCCTGATCTGATGGGTAGGTGTGCTAGGGGGTGACAGGAGGTGATTGATGGGTGTCTCAAGGTGTGATTAGAGGGGGGAATAGATGCAAGCAATGCACTGGCGAGGTGATCAGGGCTGGGGTCTGAGGGCATTCTGAGGGTGTGGGCGGGTGATTGAGTGCCCTAGGGGCAGATAGGGGTCTAATCTGATAGGTAGCAGTGACAGGGGGTGATTGATGGGTAATTAGTGGGTGTTTAGGGTAGAGAACAGATGTGAACACTGCACTTGGGAGGTGATCGGACGTCGGATCTGCGGGCGATCTATTGGTGTGGGTGGGTGTTCAGTTTGCCCGCAAGGGGCAGGTTAGGGTCTGATTGATGGGTGGCAGTGACAGGGGGTGATTGATGGGTGGCAGTGACAGGGGGTGATTGATGGGTGATTGACAGGTGATTGACAGGTGATCAGTGGGTTATTACAGGGAAGGACAGATGTAAATAATGCCCTGGCGAATTGATAAGGGGGGGTCTGAGGGCAATCTGAGCGTGTAGGCGGGTGATTGGGTGCCCGCAAGGGGCAGATTAGGGTCTGATCTGATGGGTAACAGTGACAGGTGGTGATAGGGGGTGATTGATGGGTGATTGATGGGTAATTAGTGAGTGTTTAGAGGAGAGAATAGATGGAAACACTGCGCTTGGGTGGTGATCTGATGTCGGATCTGCGGGCGATCTATTGGTGTGGGTGGGTGATCAGTTTGCCCGCAAGGGGCAGGTTAGGGGCTGATTGTTGGGTGGCAGTGACAGGGGGTGATTGATGGGTGATAGGTGATTGGCAGGTGATTGACAGGTGATCAGTGGGTTATTACATGGAAGGACAGATGTAATTAATGCACTGGTGAATTGATAAGGGGGGGGGGGTCTGAGGGCAATCTGAGCGTGTGGGCGGGTGATTGGGTGCCCGCAAGGGGCAGCTTAGGGTCTGATCTGATAGGTAACAGTGACAGGTGGTGATAGGGGGTGATTGATGGGTGATTGATGGGTAATTAGTGGGTGTTTAGAGAAGATAACAGATGTAAACAATACATTTGGGAGGTAATCTGACGGCGGGTTTGCGGGCGATCTAATGGTGTGGGTGGGAGATCAGATTGCCCGCAAGGGGCAGGTTAGGGGCTGATTGATGGGTGGCAGTGACAGGGGGTGATTGATGAGTGATAGGTGATTGGCAGGTGATTGACAGGTGATCAGTGGGTTATTACAGGGAAGAACAGATGTAATTAATGCACTGGCGAATTGATAAGGGGGGGTCAGAGGGCAATCTGAGCGTGTTGGCGGGTGATTGGGTGCCCGCAAGGGGCAGATTAGGGTCTGATCTGATAGGTAAAAGTGACAGGTGGTGATAGGGGGTGATTGATGGGTGATTGATGGGTAATTAGTGGGTGTTTAGAGGAGAGAATAGATGTAAACAATGGATTTGGGAGGTGATCTGATGTCGGATCTGCGGGCGATCTATTGGTGTGGGTGGGTGATCAGTTTGCCCGCAAGGGGCAGGTTAGGGGCTGATTGTTGGGTGGCAGTGACAGGGGGTGATTGATGGGTGATAGGTGATTGGCAGGTGATTGACAGGTGATCAGTGGGTTATTACATGGAAGGACAGATGTAATTAATGCACTGGTGAATTGATAAGGGGGGGGGGTCTGAGGGCAATCTGAGCGTGTGGGCGGGTGATTGGGTGCCCGCAAGGGGCAGCTTAGGGTCTGATCTGATAGGTAACAGTGACAGGTGGTGATAGGGGGTGATTGATGGGTGATTGATGGGTAATTAGTGGGTGTTTAGAGAAGATAACAGATGTAAACAATACATTTGGGAGGTAATCTGACGGCGGGTTTGCGGGCGATCTAATGGTGTGGGTGGGAGATCAGATTGCCCGCAAGGGGCAGGTTAGGGGCTGATTGATGGGTGGCAGTGACAGGGGGTGATTGATGGGTGATAGGTGATTGGCAGGTGATTGACAGGTGATCAGTGGGTTATTACAGGGAAGAACAGATGTAATTAATGCACTGGCGAATTGATAAGGGGGGGTCAGAGGGCAATCTGAGCGTGTTGGCGGGTGATTGGGTGCCCGCAAGGGGCAGATTAGGGTCTCATCTGATAGGTAAAAGTGACAGGTGGTGATAGGGGGTGATTGATGGGTGATTGATGGGTAATTAGTGGGTGTTTAGAGGAGAGAATAGATGTAAACAATGGATTTGGGAGGTGATCTGATGTCGGATCTGCGGGCGATCTATTGGTGTGGGTGGGTGATCAGATTGCCCGCAAGGGGCAGGTTAGGGGCTGATTGTTGGGTGGCAGTGACAGGGGGTGATTGATGGGTGATTGATGGGTGATTGACGGGTGATTGACAGGTTATCAGGGAAGATAGATGCATACAGTACACAGGGGGGGGGGTCTGGGGGGGGGTCTGGGGAGAATCTGAGGGGTGGGGGGGTGATCAGGAGGGGGCAGGGGGCAGGGGGGGATATAAAAAAAAAAATAGCGTTGACAGATAGTGACAGGGAGTGATTGATGGGTTATTAGGGGGGTGATTGGGTGCAAACAGGGGTCTGGGGGGTGGGCAGGGGGGGGTCTGAGGGGTGCTGTGGGCGATCAGTGGGCGGGGGGGGGGCAGATCAGTGTGTTTGGGTGCAGACTAGGGTGGCTGCAGCCTGCCCTGGTGGTCCCTCGGACACTGGGACCACCAGGGCAGGAGGCAGCCTGTATAATACACTTTGTATACATTACAAAGTGTATTATACACTTTGTATGCGGCGATCGCGGGGTTAACATCCCGCCGGCGCTTCCGTACGGCCGGCGGGATGTTACGGCGGGTGGGCGGAGCCAGTTGCCGGGGGAAGCGCGCGTCATCAATGACGCGATCGCTCCCCCGGCATGCCTAAAGGACGCGCCGCCTGAAGGCGTATTGCGGTCCTTTAGGCGTCCACTTTGCCGCCGCCCATGGGCTGTGGGCGGTCGGCAAGTGGTTAATATATTCTCCAAATTTGAGGCTCTTAGCATTTAAGGGGGCTTTGCTATTAACCCTTAAAGTCGGCGGCTTTTTTACATTATACGGAGCGTTACGGTTTAACGCGAAATTACGGTAGCGTTTAATGCGAAATTACGGCATGAACAAATAACCATTGTAATGCGAAAATTACGCTTACGCGAAATTTCGCGAAATCCTTCTTCATTACGATTATGTACTTACGGCCATAATCGTAATTACACTAATTACGCGAAATTTCGCTAAATCGTAATTAGGTCATTACGCTCATCTCTACAGCCAGCACAGCTGTGGTGCAATTTGGCGTGTATTTGTAGGTTCGTGGAGGGCGACGTGTTGGATGCCAGAACATATGCACCTATAGGCTCCTGTGATGTAAATCTGGGCCTGATGGTGGAGTCAAACTGGAGAGAGTTTTTTAGGTAAGTATTAGAGGCTTGCGCTAGATTCTTTATTTAATGTATGATTGGGCTACACTATATAGAATAGGGAACCAATAGAGGGACTAAAGTAAGAAATAACCTCAATGGAGTAAGAAGACAGATGGATATATTTTTTCAACAGCGGGAGAAGTTCCTTTTAGGGCTGTTTCACACTGTGCATTTGCGATTTTGTGGTGCAATGGTCTTCACACCGCATCACTAAAAGTGGCCTTTGTAGGGACAAGCATTGCATTATGTTAATGTCGAATTTGGGCGCTAAACCGCACTATAAAAAAGAGCTCTCTACTGCTCACTTCCTGTGGCAGCAAGCAATGAAGTGAAAAAAGAATGCCTATAAGGTCCTAAAACAGGAGGGGACCGAGGCTTAGTGTTGGGCGAACAGTGTTCGCCACTGTTCGGGTTCTGCAGAACATCACCCTGTTCGGGTGATGTTCGAGTTCGGCCATATGGCCGAACTAAGAGCGCATGGCCGAACGTTCCCCGAACTTTCGGCTAGCGATGTGATTGGCTGAACGGGTCACGTGGTTCGGACCCGAACGCGCTCTGATTGGCCGAACTGTCACGTGGTTCGAGTAAATAAATACCCGAACCACGTCATATCTCCGCCATTTGTCTGTGGGTTTAGCTTTGGGTAGGCAGGCAGGGTAGTTCGCGTACCAGCCACGCTAGCCAGGGTCCCCCGGTCATTGTGTCGCTGCTGGGAATAGTAGTACACCGCTCGCTCAGCCACACTATATAGCATTGTGTTTACTGCCACTCTGTGTCTGCTGGGAACAGTAGTACACTGCTCGCTCAGCCACACTATATAGCATTGTGTTTACTGCCACTCTGTGTACCTCGCTCAGCCACACTATATAACATTGTGTTTACTGCCACTCTGTGTCTGCTGGGAACAGTAGTACACCGCTCGCTCAGCCACACTATATAGCATTGTGTTTACTGCCACTCTGTGTACCTCGCTCAGCCACACTATATAGCATTGTGTTTACTGCCACTCTGTGTCTGCTGGGAACAGTAGTACACTGCTCGCTCAGCCACACTATATAGCATTGTGTTTACTGCCACTCTGTGTACCTCGCTCAGCCACACTATATAGCATTGTGTTTACTGCCACTCTGTGTCTGCTGGGAACAGTAGTACACCGCTCGCTCAGCCACACTATATAGCATTGTGTTTACTGCCACTCCGTGTACCTCGCTCAGCCACACTATATAGCATTGTGTTTACTGCCACTCTGTGTCTGCTGGGAACAGTAGTACACTGCTCGCTCAGCCACACTATATAGCATTGTGTTTACTGCCACTCTGTGTACCTCGCTCAGCCACACTATATAGCATTGTGTTTACTGCCACTCTGTGTCTGCTGGGAACAGTAGTACACTGCTCGCTCAGCCACACTATATAGCATTGTGTTAACTGCCACTCTGTGTACCTTGCTCAGCCACACTATATAGCATTGTGTTTACTGCCACTCTGTGTCTGCTGGGAACAGTAGTACACTGCTCGCTCAGCCACACTATATAGCATTGTGTTTACTGCCACTCTGTGTACCTCGCTCAGCCACACTATATAACATTGTGTTTACTGCCACTCTGTGTCTGCTGGGAATAGTAGTACACCGCTCGCTCAGCCACACTATATAGCATTGTGTTTACTGCTACTCTGTGTACCTTGCTCAGCCACACTATATAGCATTGTGTTTACTGCCACTCTGTGTCTGCTGGGAACAGTAGTACACTGCTCGCTCAGCCACACTATATAGCATTGTGTTTACTGCCACTCTGTGTACCTCGCTCAGCCACACTATATAGCATTGTGTTTACTGCCACTCTGTGTCTGCTGGGAACAGTAGTACACCGCTCGCTCAGCCACACTATATAGCATTGTGTTTACTGCCACTCCGTGTACCTCGCTCAGCCACACTATATGGCATTGTGTTTACTGCCACTCTGTGTCTGCTGGGAACAGTAGTACACTGCTTGCTCAGCCACACTATATAGCATTGTGTTTACTGCCACTCTGTGTACCTCGCTCAGCCACACTATATAGCATTGTGTTTACTGCCACTCTGTGTCTGCTGGGAACAGTAGTACACTGCTCGCTCAGCCACACTATATAGCATTGTGTTAACTGCCACTCTGTGTACCTCGCTCAGCCACACTACATAGCATTGTGTTTACTGCCACTCTGTGTCTGCTGGGAACAGTAGTACACCGCTCGCTCAGCCACACTATATAGCATTGTGTTTACTGCCACTCTGTGTACCTCGCTCAGCCACACTATATAGCATTATGTTTACTGCCACTTTGTGTCTGCTGGGAACAGTAGTACACCGCTCGCTCAGCCACACTATATAGCATTGTGTTTACTGCCACTCTTTGTACCTCGCTCAGCCACACTATATAGCATTGTTTTTACTGCCACTCTGTGTCTGCTGGGAACAGTAGTACACCGCTCGCTCAGCCACACTATATAGCATTGTGTTTACTGCCACTCTGTGTACCTCGCTCAGCCACACTATATAGCATTGTGTTTACTGCCACTCTGTGTACCTCGCTCACTCAGCACTATATAGCATTGTGTTTACTGCCACTCTGTGTCTGCTGGGAACAGTAGTACACCGCTCGCTCAGCCACACTATATAGCATTGTGTTTACTGCCACTCTGTGTACCTCGCTCAGCCACACTATATAGCATTATGTTTACTGCCACTTTGTGTCTGCTGGGAACAGTAGTACACCGCTCGCTCAGCCACACTATATAGCATTGTGTTTACTGCCACTCTTTGTACCTCGCTCAGCCACACTATATAGCATTGTTTTTACTGCCACTCTGTGTCTGCTGGGAACAGTAGTACACCGCTCGCTCAGCCACACTATATAGCATTGTGTTTACTGCCACTCTGTGTACCTCGCTCAGCCACACTATATAACATTGTGTTTACTGCCACTCTGTGTCTGCTGGGAAAAGTAGTACACCGCTCGCTCAGCCACACTATATAGCATTGTGTTTACTGCCACTCTGTGTACCTCGCTCAGCCACACTATATAGCATTGTGTTTACTGCCACTCTGTGTCTGCTGGGAACAGTAGTACACTGCTCGCTCAGCCACACTATATAGCATTGTGTTTACTGCCACTCTGTGTACACCGCTCACCCAGCACTATAAAGCATTATTGTGTTTACTGCCACTCTGTGTCTGCTGGGAACAGTAGTACACCGCTCACCCGCCACTGTATAGCATTGTGCTCTGTGTCGCTGCTGGGAATAGTGGTACACCGCTCACCCACCACTGTATAGCATTTCTGTACTGCCACTGTACTGCTGCCAGTCAGCGTGTACCTTAAGGATAAGTGAAATGAGGAAGAAATCCGGTGAAAGAGGGAGGGGCAAGGGAAGAGGTGTTTCCCCTGACGGTTCACGTACAGACCACAGGGGAGCACCCAAGAAAACCCACTCAATACCGCCCATGTTGTCCAGGACAACAACCCTCACAAATCCAAAAGAACAGGACCAGATAATTACTTGGATGACCTCTCAAGCATCCAGCAGTGGGTTAAGCAGCACCAGCACATCACGCACGAGGTCCGAGTCCTCAGCCAGTTACAAGGAGCCAGTGGGCACAAAGCTGACACAACCGGCAGCGACACCACGCACACAACTGCCAGATAACCAGTCCGATGAATTACCTCAGGACACAATGGGGTATTCGCAGGAGCTATTCCCAGCCCAACAAACTTCCACCTTTGAGAGGTCAATGGAGGAACAGCCAGAAATGTTGTGCCCGGATTCACAACCATTAACTGTGGGAAATGCACCACGCACTGAAATACAAGGCGAGTCCGAGGACTTTGAAACCCAAATCCCAGAGCAAGTTGGGCAGGAGGGGTTGCAATTGCAGGAGGTCGGCCGACAAGATCTGGAAGACGACGTTGGAGTGAGCTGCGCAGAGGTTGTTCTGGGGAGCTCTACTCCACGGCGGCGGCCCCCCACAATGACATATGATGAGTTTCAGGAGATGGAAGAGGAGGGTATGGACAATGTGGACATAGACCCAGATTTTGTTTGTGAACGAGAACATCGCCGTCGTAGCAGCAGCACAGATGAGTCTGTTGAAGAACCCACTGCTGCACGAGTTCGCCTTGTGCCACAAGGTAGGCGGCGCGCAATTTCAGGCACCACAAGCGTGGAAGTTCAAGTGAGAGGCAAAAGAGGCGCAAACAGAAATCGCCAGCAAGGCAGGTGCTCCAAAGTCTGGGCTTTCTTTGAAGACTGCACTGAGGATGGTACTATGGCGATTTGCAAGGTGTGCAAGACCCGCCTGAGCAGGGGGGAAAGTATTAACAACCTCTCCACCACCAGCATGAGCCGCCACATGCTATCCAAACATCCCACTCTGTGGGCAAACGCGGCAGGACAGGGTACCAGCAACACTGCCTCCCTTGGGGTCACCAGACTCACCACCAGACCCGCCTCAGCAGCAGCAGTAGCCCAGCCATTGCGTGGTTCACAACATTCACAAACATCAGACGACGCTGACACTGTCACTTTCCGGAGTAGTGATCTTGAGGTCTCCCAGTGTTCATCAAACACAACAACCAACAGCCCTTCAGTGTGCAGCCCTACGGTTCAGTTGTCTGTCTCGGAGATGTTTGAGCGCAAGTGGAAATTGCCAGCAAATGACCCCCGGGCCGTGGCAGTAACAGCCAGCATAGCCAAGCTTCTGGCCTGCGAAATGCTGCCATATCGAGTGGTGGAGACAAACAGCTTCAAGGGCATGATGTCAGTGGCCATCCCACGTTACGTGGTTCCCAGCCGCTACCACTTTGCGCGCTCTGCAGTGCCTGAGTTGCATGAGCACGTGGTCAGCTAAATAACCCGAAGCTTGAAGAATGCCGTTGCCTGCAAGGTTCACCTCACCACTGACACTTGGACGAGTGCGTTCGGCCAGGGTCGATACATCTCCCTTACCGCGCACTGGGTGAACCTTGTGGAGCCTGGCAGCGATTCCTCACCTGCTACGGCACGGGTGTTGCCCACGCCACAAACAGCTGCACCGCCGTCCCTCCCACTGGATAACAACAGCAGCACCTACTTCTCTGACTCCTTCTCCTCCAACGCATCTCAAAGCTGTACCTCATCCGGAAACGCTAACCCAGCAGCAGTAGGATCGTGGAAGCAGTGCAGCACAGCTGTTGGCATGCGTCAGCCGAGGCATAGGCTGGAGAGGCTCCAGCCTCAGGGCACAGTGTAGGAGGGGGCGCACAATTCATTCAGCTGTCATTCCTAATTGTGTTTGAAGCAGAAAGAAATAAGAAAAGGGGATACATAGCAGTGACTGCAAGCCATATAACTAGATATTAAGGTGTTGGGGAGGTTGTGGGCTCTGTGGCGCCTCTTAGTCTAATAGCAATCAGTGTGTGACGGCTGGGGTGGAAGGGATGGAGGGGCGCACTTTGGTGTCTCAGCCTTGGGTGCTGGAGGACCTTGTCCCGCCTCTGCGTCAGCAAGCGTTGCTGAAGCTGATCTGCCTTGGGGATAAGCAGCACACAGGGGAGGAAATTTGGAGGGGAATAAAGGAACAGACGGATTTGTGGCTGGCACCGCTGGACCTGAAACCGGGCATGGTTGTGTGTGATAATGGGAGTAATCTCATTCGCGCTTTAAGGTTGGCTAAGCTGACACACATCCCTTGCCTGGCGCACGTGATGAACCTAGTAGTTCAGCGGTTCCTGAGGACATACCCAGGCGTGGCCGATCTTCTGTTGAAGGTGCGACGAGTGGCCAAACATTGTGGAATTCCAGTACTGCTTCGGGGGCACTCGCCAAGATGCAGGAGTGCTTCAATCTCCCCCACC
Organism: Hyperolius riggenbachi; assembly: GCF_040937935.1. Classification (NCBI taxonomy): domain Eukaryota; kingdom Metazoa; phylum Chordata; class Amphibia; order Anura; family Hyperoliidae; genus Hyperolius; species Hyperolius riggenbachi. The sequence goes on along the minus strand of NC_090654.1, from coordinate 288,332,950 downwards.
ATCGCTTGCTGTGTGATGTCCCTACGCGCTGGAATTCTACGCTGCACATGCTAGCCCGCTTTTGCGAGCAGAAGAGTGCAGTGGTCCAGTACATGACGGCGCAGTACCGAGGCGCATCCGGACAGCTGCCAAGCTTCTGTGGATCCGATTGGGCCAACATGTTGGACCTCTGCCAAGTCCTCCAAAATTTTGAGCAATCCACATTGCTTGTGAGCAGTGACAACTCTTCAGTCAGCATTACCATACCACTGCTGTGTTTACTGAAGAGGTCAATGTTGAAAATCAAGGAAACAGCTGTCATGATGCAACTGGGGGAATCTGAAGGAGAAAACGATCAGCGTGATGGTACCAACATCAGGCTATCCGCCTCAGGAAACGCTGGCCCCAGCAGCTATGACGAACAAGAGGAGGAGGAACAGCTGGAGTTGGAGCAGGAATTCCCTGCCACCACTGACGAGGGCCAGAGCGGTGCACGTTGGACTTCCACAATTCAGCGCGAATGGTCAGCAGAAGCAGACCAGGAAGAAGGTGACGACTATGATGCATCACAACAACTATCACAACGCTCACAAGAGGATGATGAGGATTCTGGCAGGACTCTGGCACACATGGCTCAATTCATGCTAGACTGCATTGAACGCGACCCACGCATTGTGCGCATTTTGGACAACACCAATTACTGGGTTTATACCCTTCTGGATCCACGGTACAAACACAATGTTCCAAAACTGCTTGAAGAAAGAGTCAAACAGGTAAAAATGGAAGAATACCAGCAGGCCCTTGTGGAGACTTTAGAGAGGAGATTGATATCCTCCCCCTCCTCTAGCCAGTTGTACGCCGACAGACTGACTTCTGCAAACCCAGGACGACCAGGAGGGCAGCAAACAACACAAGCCGCAGCTAGTGCCCAAAAGGGAATGGTATCGGCAGTGTCCTTGGAGTGGGAAAATTTTCTGACACCCATGCAGCAGCAGCCCACAGAACAGCAAGCGTGCAGATCCACCTCCAACACCGATCGCCTGGAGAAGATGGTCAAGGACTACATGTCAGATGGCGTAGCTGTGTTGAACAATCCATCTGCACCCTTCAACTATTGGGTATCGAAGCTAGACACCTGGCACGAACTGGCAATGTACGCAATAGAGGTGCTGGCTTGCCCGGCAGCCAGCGTTATGTCGGAACGCTGTTTCAGTGCTGCCGGAGGCATCGTCACAGATCGGCGTATCCGCCTCTCCACAGAAAATGCAGACCGTCTGACTCAAATTAAAATGAATCAATCCTGGATTGGAAACGACTATGCAACACTCCTGGACCCCAACCAAGTAACATGAACAATGACCATCTGTGATGGGTTAGCGTTGCCGGTCCCTGTTTATTGAACCTCTCATCTTTATTACATTTATGACTGCATGGAGGCAAAAAGCATTGCTATATCCGCACGCTATTTGTCCTCATGCAAGGCCTGGGATGTTGTGTCTCAAAAAGCGTGGCCTTCTCCTCCTGCGTGGCCTTCTCCACGTGTTCCATCACGTGTGCTGCTGCTGCTGCTGCTGGGTTAGCGTTGCCGGTCCCTGTTTATTGAACCTCTCATCTTTATTACATTTATGACTGCATGGCGGCAAAAAGCATTGCTATATCCGCACGCTATTTGTCCTCATGCAAGGCCTGGGATGTTGTGTCTCAAAAAGCGTGGCCTTCTCCTCCTGCGCCTCCTCCTGTTCCATCACGTGTGCTGCTGCTGGGTTAGCGTTTCCAGTCCCTGTTTATTGAACCTCTCATCTTTATTACATTTATGACTGCATGGCGGCAAAAAGCATTGCTATATCCGCACACTATTTGTCCTCATGCAAGGCCTGGGATGTTGTGTCCCAAAAAGCGTGGCCTTTTCCTCCTGCGCCTCCTCCTGTTCCATCACGTGTGCTGCTGCTAGTGCTGGGTTAGCGTTACCGGTCCCTTTTCCTGGAACCTCTTCTCTGTATTACATTTATGACTGCATGGCGACAAAAAGCATGTTACCTGTGCAAAGAAACATGACATTTTCCACATTTAAAAGACAGTTTTTCCTTTGAAACTTTACAATCAATTTTCTCAAAAACTATAAGCTCTTTTTCAAATATTTTTTTTCCTCTTGTACCCACTCCCAAGGTGCACATACCCTGCAAATTTGGGGTATGTAGCATGTAAGGAAGCTTTACAAAGCACGGAAGTTCGGGTCCCCATTGACTTCCATTATGTTTGGAGTTCGGCGCGAACACCCGAACATGGCGGCGATGTTCGGCGAACGTTCGCGAACCCGAACATCTAGGTGTTCGCCCAACACTACCGAGGTTGCATTAAGCAATTATAAGGAGTGCAATAAAAGTTGTAAAAAGAAATTAGGCTGGCAAAGAGTGAAGCTGAAAATCGAATATCAAATCTAACCCAAAGAAGTTTTACAAGTACATCAACTCTAAAAAAAGAAAGGTTGACTGTATAGGACTCCTAAAGGATGAGGGTGGGAACTCAATGGTGGATGACCAAGGTAAGGCAGAGTTATTAAATGCTTTCTTTGCTTCTGTCTTCACAAAGGAAACAGCACTGTTGCAAATTACAGAGGCAGAAGAGTCTCAATCTTCCAATTGTAATATTAAATACTTAACTCAGGAAAAAGTGAAGGCAAGACTAAATAAATTAAAAATAGACAAGGCACCTGGCCCGGATGGCATGCATCCTCGGGTCCAAAGGGAATTAAGTTCAGTTTTAGAAAAAACACTTTATCTTATCATTTGTGATTGACTCTCTTTTAACTGGCAGAACTCCAATAGACTGCCGTACAGCCCCCATTTTCCCATTATTTAAGAAGGGCAAAAAAATCAGATCCAGGAAATTATAGACCTGTCAACTTAACATCAGTTGTGTGCAAACTATTTGAGGCGTTACTAAGTGATACTATACATGACTTCATAGTAGAAAATAATCTTATTTCACAGCATAAACATGGGTTTACTAAAGACAGGTCCTGTTTGACTAACATGCTCAACTTTTATGAGGTAGTGAATGCTAATATGGATATTGGGAATGCTGTAGATAGGATATACTTGGACTTTGCAAAGGCCTTCGACACTGTTCCCCACAAAAGTCTGGTGCAAAAGTTGAGGATGCAATGACTGGGGAAGAGTCTGTGTTCATGGATAGGGAACTGGCTAATGGACAGAAAACAAAAAGTTGTGGTCAATGGGTCTTATTCAAAATGGGTGACTGTTAGCAGTGGGGTCCCACAGGGGTCAGTACTGGGTCCAGTGCTCTTCAATTTATTGATTTATGACCTAGAAGATGCAGTAGAAAGCAATGTTATTATTTTTGCAGATGATACAAAATTGTGCAGAATCATCAACTCTCAGGAAGATAGCGACATATTGCAACAGGATCTGGATAGGATGGCTATATGGGCACAAAAATGGCAGATGAAATTCAATGTTGGAAAATGTAAAGTCATGCATTTTGGTCATACCAATGGTCTAGCACCATACAAAATAAACGGGATACAGATGGGGAGTCCCCATTGGGGACATCAAACTTGGAGAAGGACTTAGGGGTACTCATCAACAAGTTGAATAATCGTATTCAATGCCAAGACGTTGCAGTTAAAGCTAATAAAATTTTGGGATGCATTAAAAGGGAAATAAAAACTCGAGATCCTAGCATAATATTGCCCCTGTTTAACTCTCTAGTAAGACCACATCTGGAATATGGCATTCAGTTCTGGGCACCACATTACAGGAAAGATATTGCAGGTTTAGAGCAGGTGCAGATATGAGCAACAAATTTGATACGAGGGTCGAGGGATGGAAAGTTTTCCTTATTAAGAAAGGTTAGATAAACTGGGTTTATTTAGTCTGGAGAAAAGACGCCTTAGATGGGGAACTAATTAACGTGTATAAATACATCAGAAGGCAATTTAAAAGCTTGGCGGGTGAGCTTTTTATCCCTAGGCCTTCTCAAAGGACTAGAGGACATGATCTGCGCATGGAGGAAAAACGTTTTAGCCATTTATTTAGGAAAGGGTTCTTTATAGTAAGAGTGATTAAGATGTGGAATGCATTGCCACAGGAAGTCGTTATGGCAAACTCTATACCTGCATTTAAAGGGGGCTTAGATGCTTTCCTTGCGTTGAAAGACATCCATGGCTACAATTACTAGGTAATGCCTAATGATGTTGATCCAGGAATTTTATCTGATTGCCATCTGGAGTCGGGAAGGAATTTTTTCCCTTTTGGGGCTAATTGGACCATGCCATGTAAAGGTTTTTCGCCTTCCTCTGGATCAACAGGGATATGTGAGGGAGCAGGCTGATGATGTACTTTGTTCTCTGGTTGAACTCGATGGACGTATGTCTTTTTTTCAACCCAAATAACTATGTAACTACTGCAACAAAAACTGTTTAGAAACAGCCATAGGGCCATTTATACTCTGCAAACAGGATGAACATGACTTAAATGGCATCCGCGCATGCACACCGCAGAGCAACCGCAAAAAACTGCATCGCCATTGACTTACACAGCTTTCAGTATTGTAGGTATGATTTTCCAGACGTGGTGGATGATTCAAAGTATGCTCACTTTCAGCAGTGGCAGCAGTCCACATCTCAGGGAAGGACACACCCAAAACTCCCTTTTGTCCCAAATCATAGTATTTCAACTGTAGACACACTAAGTCACCACTGTCAGTTCAGGTGTTCAATCATAAGCGGATGTCTGACATCCCTATGCTCGCTTTCAGCCATGACAACAGTACACATCTTAGTGAATGACACACCAAAAACTCCCTTTTCTCCCAAAGCATAGTATTTCAACTGTAGTTACATCAAGTCACCACTGTCTGTTCAGGTGCTTAATCATCAGCTTATGTCTGGCATTACTATCTCCACTACAGACAAGGTAGGACAAATTCGATGAAAGAATCCCCCCCACCCCTTCCCTTTTGATGTTAGCGTTTTTTCATTACACACACACACACACTCATTACAATAATATATGCAGGAGAAAGGGCTCTCGTCTCTTATCTGTGTGATTGTATTCATAAATCACTGTCATCGGCGGAGCAGGATAATAGCTGTGCTTTTTTGGTACATCCCCTCTAATTAGGCGAGCCTGCTTGTAGCTTCAGCAGCGGCCCAGCCTTCCAATCGCAGCATCGGCTGGTACGTGACCCGTCACTGAACGCAGCTGCATCTCCGCGACCGCCATCATGTGAAACGCTCCGATGATTGTATAATTTACATTGTTTTATTTTCCTCTGCTCCTCGGGGGGACAAAGCCGGAACATGGAGAGCACAGCTTCTGTACTAATAATCCGCAGATTATTAATTTACAATTCTCTAAAGAGAACGCGCTCATCCGCACAGATCCTTCTGATTATAAAGGGACGGGCGATGAATATGGAAATACTTTATATAAACCGCAACTGTGGAGAAGAAGTCACGCCAGGCAGCCAGGTCCCGAGATTTAGAAGAAGTTATTGGGTCGATTTATCGAGGACTTGCATTTATATCTGTGAAAAGGCATTGCGGATTTTCCACATATGCCCTTGTAGGGTTTTTTTTGCATTTGATTTCTCACGTGTGTGTTTCTCCTTTTTACGTGTGCATTTTTTATTACGTTTTCTGTGGGTTTTTTTACAGTAAAAAAACGAGTAAACAATGGTGGTAAATGGATCATACTCAAATGAGAAATTGTGAGGTCCCACAAGGGTCAGTACTAGGTCCAATCCCTTTCAGTTTATTTATAGAGGGCTCAAGCTTAACATCTGTGAAAAGGCATGCGTTTATCCACATATGCTTTTGTGTGTGTGTGGGGGGGGGGGGGGGAGTGTTGCGTTAGCTTTCTTACGTGTGTGGGTTTCCCCTTTTTATATGTGCATCTTAATTGTGGTTTTTTTGTGGTGGTAAATGGATCATACTTACAATGGGAAATTGTTAGCAGTGACGTCCCAGAAGGGTCAGTACTAGGTCCAATTCTTTTTCAGTTTATTTAAAGGACTTACGAGGCCAAAACCGTTAAAAAAGTCAAGTACCTGCAAGATGTTTAAATGCACGGAGGACGTCTGCGCAGCTCTAGGGCCAACCCTCCGAACCACGCACTGTAGCGTGGATCGGAGGGGTTGGCCCTAGAGCTGCGCATCCACACTCGCGGCAAGGCGGACTGCACAGCTGCGGCCAGCTCCGGCGGCCATATTAGGAGCGGCATGAGAGCCCGACCAGGCCTGTGGGGTCGCGATCGGCACGGTGGGCGCTTTCAGGAAGGGGACCTGGTGGAACTGCACGGAGGGCGTGGACGGCGTCCTCCGTGCATTTAAACATCTTGCAGATAATTGACTTTTTTAACGATTTTGGCCTCGTAAGTCCTTTAATAATGATCTAGTAGATGGAATATAGAGTGTTGTCCCCATCTTTGCAAATAATACAAAATTATAAACACTAAGCAAGCAGGAGGGTGATATATTTTACAGCAAGATCTTGGCAACAAAGCCATTGAAAAATGTTAAATCATGCACCTCGGACATGCCAATAGTAGAGCATCATCTTACTAATATTATAAATGTGAAAGTTTGGATGTTTGTTACTCAATCATCACACAACAATGGCTGAACGGATTTGAATGAAATTTGGCACACACACAGTACATTACCTAGAATGACATATAGGATACGTTTTATCCCCATAACCAAAAAGTGGGTGGAGACAAATACAAACTTTACTTAGAAAATGTAAATGGCAGCCATTCTTACACTGTTAATGGCAGGGTTCTCAAAGTTTGCACAGTTGGCCAATGGGTGACTGGGATTAATATTCAGAAAAGTGGGTGGAGCCTACAAAAGCCAAACAAAATTCACCTATTGATTTTTAAAATATTTTTAATTGCTGCCATTCTTACACTGTTAATGGCACAAGCCTCAAACCTGGTACAGTTAGTCATTGGATGACTGGAGTTCAAATTCAGAAAAGGGGGTGGTGCCACAGCCAATCAGACTGGTTTCATTTCAATGCAAATCATTGATGCCAAAAGACCGCAAAGCTCATAAACTAGGTCATTGAGTAATTGATTGTTAGGATTAGAAAAAGTCTAGCCAAATACATACCCGTGCAACGCCGGGCCATTAGCTAGTATGAAATAAATAGCATACAGCTGGGAACATCAGCCTTGGAGAAAGAGTTGGTTGAGTTAAAAAGAAACTCCAACCAAAAATTGAACTTTATCCCAATCAGTAGCTGATACCCCTTTTACATGAGAAATCTATTCCATTTCACAAACAGACCATTAGGGGGCGCTGTATGACTGATATTGTGGTGAAACCCCTCCCACAAGTAACCCCTCCCACAAGAAAAGTTCGAACTTTTGTGGGAAATAGCTGTTTACAGCTGTTTCCAACTGCCAAAAAACAGGCAGCAGCTACATCACCTGCCAACAGTAATATGTTCACTGGAGTCCTCTAAGCAGCTGCATAATGCCAAGCATCAGCAGCTACAGCAAATACAATTCGGAGATGCATAAAACCGGAAATAATATCTGGAGATGCTAGTATACTCTTTATATAAATCACTTGTAAGGTCGCATCAGGACAGGAGTATGGGGTAATGGAGGGCTGGGGCAGGACACATTATATATGTGTGTGAGAATATAATGCGGGGGGACACTACTCCCTCTGTATAAATCACTTGTGAGGCCACACTGGAGTATGGGATACAGTTTTGGGACCCAAACTATAGGAAGGACATTCAGGTTCTAAATCAGGTACAAAGGTGGTAACTAAAGTAATCAGAGGGATGGAAGATCTCACTTACCAAGAGAGGTTGGACAAACTGGGCTTATTTATCTTGGAAAAAAAACATGCTTAATATGTATTAATACACCAGATGGCTTTTGTACCTAGGTTTATACAAAGGGAAAGGGGACCTGAAAAATCTTTTTGCCATCTATTTAGAAAGGTGTTCTTTACAGTAAAGGTGCCAATACACTTATCGCTTTTTGTTTATTTGATTCCAAGCTGTAGAAGTATGTTCAGATTACGATATATACTCACATATAAACAGACCCGTGTATAAGCCGAGGTACTGACTTTCCCCTCAGGAACCAGGAATTGATTGACTCGCGTATGAGCCCCCTCCACAGTAGCCAGATGTGCCCCCAGTACAAGTCAGCCCCTTTCCCCATAGCCAAATGTGACCCAAGTATGATACAGCTGTGTCTCAAGATGCCACTAAATGGGGTCATAGATATGAGACACAGCGATTGCTACATAGGAAGAATACCTGACCGCTCCACACCAGTTGGCATGGATGCGGTGACAGCCCCAGGACTGCCTAACGCCAATTGGCATGCAGTGCCGGGGCGCAGTTTTGCAGGAGATTCTGTGCGCTGACGTGCGCGCAGCTCCACTCCGTCATCAGTCTACCAGCAGCGATCGCCGATAGGAGACTGTTAGGCAGCGAAACCGCCATCTAATAACACTGAACAGCGCTGCGATCTATGGCAGTGCTGTACTAGTGACAGCCGTGACGCTCGGGCTGTTCCCCTAGGAGACTCAGAAAGCAATCGGCTCTCATAGGCTGATGTCTATGAGAGCCAATCGCTGGAATTGGCTGCCGGGAGGAAGGGGGGGGGCGGAGAAGAGGGTTCAGGGACATATAAAAAAGAAAATAAATCGAAATTTTTATTATAAAAAAAAGATAATGAAATGGGTAATAATAATAATAAAAACACTGCCTGCAGCAACAATCAGAGCCACCAACAGAAAGCTCTGTTGGTGGGCAGAAAAGGGAGGGGATTCATTTGTGCGCACCGTTGTATGGCTCCGCAGCAAGCCCTTAAAGCTGCAGAGCCCTTACACATACATCATGCAGCTGGGATTGGTAACAGGCATAGAGTTGGTAACAGGCATAGAGTTGCTTCCCGGGTAGGCTATTTGAGTGGCCACACTATAAGTGCGGCCACATTGTGCCTGAGCATGGCCACGCCCGTGCAGTAAGTCGGAGGCACTAGTGTACGAGCAGCTCTATGTTACTGCGCAGCTCCTGCAGGGAAAGCAGTGGTCGCCATGTGCAGGAGGATCCAGGCAGGGGTGGAGGTCCGGAGGATGGCGGGGGAAGCCTCCAGAGGATACAGAGGCTTCTCTTCCTTAGTATTTCATTTTTTACCCGAGGATCACCTCAAGTTCTTTTTAACCATTTATGCCCCCTGGACAGGATTGTCCAAGCGGTTGCTGCTGTGCTGCACCACGCTACCGTGCCACCCTCTTTAACCCGGAGATCAATGAATGGGAACCTAGTTCCCATTTATTGACCTAAGTCCCCGGTAGAATGACCGATTGTCTTTCTGAGAAAAAAAAAAGTTTCCCGTCCTCCTTATACTTCCTGGAAGCTTCCAGGACTTAAATTTCACTGTGGCCATCTTGTGGCCAAATAGTAAAACTACATTTACATACATTTTTTTTATAAAATAAACACACGTTATTACATTTAAAATTAACTGTTTACCTACACCAAAAATTACCCAAATAAAATTTTTAATGAAAAAATAAATAAATTACAATAAAAAATAAACCATAAATAGTTACCTAAGGGTCTGAACTTTTTTTTAATATGCATGTGAAGAGGGTATATTAAGAGCATTTGATGGACACAAAACTGAAAAAATGCACTTTTACTTCCAAATAAAATATTGGCGCCATACATTGTGATAGGGACAAAATTTAAATAGTGTAATAATCGGGACAAATGGGCAAATAAAATACATAGGTTTTTAACTATGGAGGCATGTATTATTTTAAAGCTATAGTGGCAGAAAACTGAGAAATAATGATTTTTTTCAATTTTTTTCTTAATATTCCTGTTAAAATGCATTTAGAAAAAAATAATTCTTAGCACAATGTACCACCCAAAGAAAGCATAATTAGTGGCAGAAAAAACAAGATATAGATCAATTCTTTGGGATAATTAGTGATAAAGTTATTGGCTAATTAACTGGAGGTGAAAATTGCTCTGATGCGTAAGGTGAAAAATACCCGGGGGCTGAAATGGTTAAATTAGACCTGAACTCTTGCACTGGACAGAAGGAAAACAGGAAAACAGAGAAATGCACCCTGTATGTATTTAGAGAGATTAGGTTGTCTAATTCCCTCTCATCTGTGACTTATCACCACTGTAATTTGATCTCTCAGCTGTGTCAGCTCAGGAATGCCCTCTGCCATGTCAGAGCAGTTAATTTGTAAACACAGGATGTTAACAATATGTCTGCTCCCATGAAAACAGGAAGTAGAAACACTGTAGATTTATTGCAGGATTTGTATCAGCTGTAAGTAACAAAGAAATGTTTTTCTTTAAAGGTTATTATGCTGTTGCATATTGTTTACAGCAGAGAGGAAGTTCTGAGTTCAGGTCCGCTTTAAGGAGGGCTTTGATGATTTCCTTGCATTGAAGGTCGGACATTCATGGCTATAATTAATAGGTAATAACGAGAGGTGTTAATTTGGATAGTGTAATGGTTAAGGGCTCTGCCTTTGACACAGGAGACCTGGGTTCAAATCTCAGCTCTGCCTGTTCAGTAAGCCAGCACCTATTTCAGTAAGGAGTTTCTTGGGCAAGTCTCCTTAACACTGCTACTGCCTACTGAGTGCGCTCTAGTGGCTGCCTCGCAAGCGCTTTGAGTCCGACAGGAGAAAGGCGCTATACAAATACTGCAATTATTATTATTATTAATTTAAGGATTTCTCGGATTGCCAGTCAGGATTATTTTTTTTCAGTTTTAGGGCTAATTGGCCAAAGCCTGCTGCTGGTTCACTTCACACTACCAGCGCGTTTCAAAACACCATAAAAGCTCTTGCTAATGTAGTGCTATGTGTGTGATCTCACTTGACTTGTGTGATAAAAAAAAAATGAAAGCTTTTCCCAAACCACTGGCGATTAGAAAAGTGTGAACCAGCCCTGAGGGGTTTTCACAGTACAGAGATGTACTGATTTTCATTTCTTTTTTTTTTTTTTCTTTTTTTTTTTTTTCTGGTTGTACTTGAAGTATGAATGTTACATAGTTACATAGTTCATATGGTGAAAAAAAAAAGACATTCGTCCATCAAGTACAACTGGAAAAAAAATAAAAATAAGTAATAATAATAAATAAATAAATACAAAACATAAAAACCTGAACCTGCACATTTGCCAAGGATACAGAAATTGCAAACACATAATCAGGCATAATTTAAAGAGACCCTGTAACAAAAAAAATGTTCTCCTGGGGGGTACTCACCTCGGGAGGGGGAAGCCCCAATGAGGCTTCCCTTTCCCCTGTAGCTGCAGGCAATCCAGAGCTGGCTCCCCCGAAGAGTCCCGGAATCCTCCCTTGACAAGCCTGACAAGCGCTTGATAAGCGCGGATTTATTTACCTATCCTGGCTCCAGCGGGGGCGCTGTTGCGGCTCTCAGCACATGGGCAGAAATAGCCGATCTCTGTCAGCTACGCAGGTGCAGGAGACTTGCGCCTGCACAGTAGAGCGACCCAATGGAGATCGGCTATTTTCGCCTATCTCTGAGGCGGAGAGCCGATACTGTGCCTGCACTGGAGCCAGGGAAGGTAAATATTGACATCACCACCGTTCCGCGTGGATTTTCGCCGCCACCGTGGGACCAAGGAGGACGGAGGAAGCCTCATTAGGATCCGGAGGCTTCCCCCACCCGAGGTGAGTGCCCACCAGGGGAACTTTTTGTAGTTACAGGTTTTCTTTAAAGCAAACCTGAAGGGAAAATAAACTCATGAGATGATGAATTGTATGTGTGGTACAGCTAAGAAATAGAACATTAGTAGCAAAGAAAAGAGGTTCATATTGCACCTAAATGTCGATATTTTTAGGTGCCCATTGCGGCTCCCAATTTGTGTGTGTTTTTGTTTTGAAGTGTGTGCTCGGGGGTGGGCAAATTTTACAAGCGTGAACACTGCCTTACCAAGATTGGGAATAACTGAAGGACATACAATCATTTGGTCCACCAATCCTGCATGAGCTGGGGGTGCATAAATCCCGAAGGATGTGCTCATGCGTGCAGGGCCGGATTTACCATAAGGCACCGTAGGCATGTGCCTACAGGCGCCCAATGTTAGAGAGGCAGCTTACTGTGCTCCTCAAGTGCCTTCCTCCCTCTTTCCCTACGCAACTTAATTCTGAGGCCACCTCTGGCTACCTAATTCTAAGGTGCACCTTTAGCTACCTATGATGATGGGCAAGAGAAGTAAAGAAATGACAGCTGGGACAGCCAGCACACTTGCGTAGCAGTTTGGTGAGGGTTTGCAGGCTCATGGGCTCAAGTCATAGTCTAGGGTGCCTATAGGCTCCTGTGGCGTAAATCCCGGCCTGCATGCGCAAATGAAAGAAGAAATGCACAAGCGCTTTGTTTCACTGCGCATGCACGGCTCAGAAGTCACACATGCTCAGTTTACAATCGTTTGTGCCCAGTCGGCTGCACTCCCAGGAGGCTGCAGGGGGGAAATGGAAGCAGAAACAGGAGGGACTCTGAAGACAATGGGCAGCATGAAGACGTTTCCATGTGACTGCTCAGGCCGACCAAGGCATCGGATTTAGGCTCCTTTCACACTGAACATATTGTGTTTCACATTCACATCAGTGCTTTTGGAATAACATGCAGCATGCTGTCCATTTACCGGACAATGGGCACATTTACAGTGGCAGAGAAGCAAACTTCAAAGAGGAACTTTAACCCAGGACTGAACTTCATCTCAATTAGTAGTTGATACCCTTTTTCCCACCAGAAATCTCTTCCTTTTTTAGAATAGATCGTCGGGGGAGGGGGGGGGGGGTGTATGGATGATATAGTGTTGAAACCCCTCCCACAGCGTGATGTCATGACCATGGGCCTGACAGTTTCCTGTCTGTGAATCTCGTTGCCTTGTGGGAGATGGCGGCTTTTTCCGACTGCCAAGCAAGCAGTATCTCCCTCTGTCCATAGAATTCTCAGTAACGAATATTCCACAGAGATCACCTGGCAGATTTAAAGATCTCACCACCATCAGTGATACATTTCAGAATGTAAATCAGGGAGAGGAAATAATTTACAATGGGCAGACTAATTAAATAATGCATAAATGAAAAACGTAAGAAAAAAAAAGCAATTTTATTAAAGGACAACTGTAGTGAAAAGAATATGGAGGCTAACATATTTATTTCCTCTTAAACAATACCAGTTGCCTGGTTGTCCTGCTTATCTATTTGGTTGCAGTAGTGTGTGAATCACACCAGGAACAAGCATGCAGCTAATCTCGTCAGATCTGATAATAATGTCAGAAACACCTGATCTACTGCATGCTTGTTCAGGGGCTATGGGTGAAAGCATTAGAGGCAGAGGATCAACAGGGCAGCCAGGCAACTAGTATTGATTTGTCCTTTGTCCGTGCGGAGAAATGATTGACACAGATGGCTGCTGCTGTGTGAAGGTGAGCTGGCTACCTATACTGAAAGGTGGGGGGGGGGGGGAGGAGGGATTAAGAGAGTCATCTGGCTACCAATACTGGAGGGAAAGGGGGAGGAGTCATCTGGCTATATATACTAGAGGGAAGGGGGGAGGGGTCATCCGGCTACCTATACTGAACTTAAGGGGGAGGAGTTATCTGGCTACCTATACTGGGGGGTCATCAGGCTACCTATACCAGAGGGAAGGGGGAGGGGTCATCTGGCTACCTCTACTGGAGGTAAAAGGGGAGGAGTTATCTGGCTACCTATACCGGAGGGAAGGAGGGAGGGTTCATCAGGCTACCTATACCGGAGGGAAGGAGGGAGGGTTCATCTGGCTACCTATACTGGGGGGAGGGGTCATCAGGCTTCCTATACTAGAGGGAAGGGGGGAGGGGTCATCAGGCTTCCTATACTAGAGGGAAGGGGGGAGGGGTCATCTCGCTACCTATACTGAAGGGGGGCGGCTGGTGACAGTGGCCTAGGGTGGTAAAGAGTACAAATCTGGCCCTGGTGATCAATGTGAACCAATCCCATTGGCGTACATTGATAGACAGCAGGGATGAGCAGAAACTACGCCAGTGCGAATTTACGCATCGTAGTTCGCATCTACGCATCGTAGTTCATAGGCGAAGTTTCAAACCTACGCTTACGAATTTACGCGTAGCGAAGTACCGCTACGCGTAGCTTATGCCCACTATGCATAGTTAACATGTGTATTGCGTAGTGAACTACAAATGCGTTACTCGCGTCTAAATTTCCGCATGCGATTGTATGCATACAAATTTACGCATTGGAAAGGGGAATGTACGCATAGAAGGGTTCCCAGGAAATGCATTTATAAATAAATTAATGCGTACAATTTTCTGCATACTGGCATAAGTATCCGCATACACTACGCTTCGCACTACGCGTAATTGCGTATTTTAACGCGTATTCTACTAAATGCATATGAAGCGAATAATTGTTTTTGAAGCCGTAGTTTGGCGAAGCGTAATTGCATAAAACTACGCGTATTTCCAGCGTAGCGAAGTTGGCTGACTACGACCATCCCTGATAGACAGCGTCAGGAGCCAATGAAAGTGGCTCCTGACCGTCTGACAGTGCTCTGCCGATGGGAGACCGGCGAGAGCGGCGGGTACGTGTGGCGATTTGTCGGGGCGCGCTGTTTTCTGGTACCAGTGGTCTCTGATCCTTAAGGGGCCAGAGATTGCTGGTAAGCAAAGGGGTAATGCACTTTATTCCTCAATGCATGTGTTGTATCGCACTCCTAACACACGATGCGACTTTTCACCTTCGTTGCGATCCTATCACAATGCAATGTGCACAGTGTGAAAGCAGCCTAAATATGCTAGTACACTTTAGGTTTGCTTTAAGAGATTACTTACCTCTTAAAGTGGGATAAAACTCTAACAAAACATTCAATAATGTGTTTTCCTGCTTTTTATTCCCCATACAGTTATGATATTTGCTTTTGTGCAGAAGTAAAATTGTCTGTCTACAAATTACAAATTCCCAAAGTACAGTGTATCTGCTCTGAAAGCTGCCATTGCCTTTCATTGCATAGCTGCTATATTGATATATTTAAACACATCTAGCAATCACTTCTCAGCTCTCTCTGGTTCTACAATGTATGCAGCTCAGTGTCAGCAAGCTGCTGGCTGGATACTAATTGTAGCAAACAAAGCAATGTAAACAAAAGACAATGTTATCACTTCTTCAGATGCAGCCAGAAGCTGCCCACTGAAGCAAGGAGTTTTCCACTGAAGAACAAAGTGCTGAGTTTAACTGTTTGAATGCGGCTCTGCTACAATTTTTTCTTTGTGGTAGTTGATTTTATGCTGTAAATAATCTTTTAGAGAAAAGTAGACATGCTGGGTTTCATACTACTTTAACAATGAGAAGTTCCATTTTAAAAACTATACATACAGAAACAGCCAGCTAATCAAACTTTAACTTGTGCTGACAGAATGTTCTCCATCCTGCTGGCCTCTATCACATGTATAGCATGACTACGTACATCTAAAAGCAATGAAAAGACAATAGTTTTTTCCGTAAAAGAGAACTCCATGCATTAACCACTTCAGCCTACAGCTTCGAAAATCTTATGCATCCGAGCAATGTTCACCTCCCATTCATTCGCTAATAACTTTATCGCTACTTATCAAAATTAATTGATCTATATCTCGTTTTTTCCGCCACTAATTAGGCTTTCTTTAGGTAGTACATTTTGCTAAGAGCCACTTTACTGTAAATACATTTTAACAGGAAGATTAAGATAGAAATGGAAAAAAAACATTATTTCTCAGTTTTTAGCCATTATAGTTTAAAATTAATACATGCTACAGTAATTAAAACCCATGCATTTTATGTGCCCATTTGTCCCGCTTATTACACCATTTAAATTACGTCCCTATCACAATTTATGGCGCCGATATTTTATTTAAAAATAAAGGTGCATTTTTTCAATTTGCGTCGATCACTATTTACAAGCTTATAATTTTAAAAAATGTAATAAGATACTCTCTTGACATGTATATTTAAAAAGTTCAGACCCTTAGGTAACTATTTATGTAGTTTTTTTTTTTTTAATTGTAATTTTTTTTATTATTTTTTTTAATACAAAAATGTATTTGGGTAATTTTAGTTTGGGAGGTAAATAGCCAATTTTAGATGTAAAATAATGTATTTTTTATTCAATACAGGTATGTGGGTGCAGTTTACTATTTGGCCACAAGATGGCCACATTCAAAAAGTTCCTAGATGCGAACAATGTCGCATCTAGGAACTAAAATGAAGAGAAGTTGTTTCCTGGGGGCAGAAATACCACGCTCTCTGATGAGAAAGCGTCGGTATTTCTGCCGGGGACTTGGATCGGTGAATGGGAATTATATTCCCATTCACTGCTCGGGGGGGGCAGCGGGAGGCAGCGGGGGCGCGCACCACACGGCTGCAGCACCACTGCCTATCTGGACGGATATATGCGTCCAGATATGGCGAAGTGGTTAAACATACATTTCCTCAAGATATATCCGTTATTGCAATCAATATTTAAATACTGTTTCTCTTTGTTTCTAAAGCTACGTACACACATACGGCAACGATCGTTCGTTGGGAACGACGAACGATCTATTAATTGATGAAAGAACGACTTAAGCAAAAGTAGTTTTCAAAAGTGTGTAACGATCTGATCTTTTTTTAACAAACGATCTGGAACAACGTCACAGTAGAATACAGGAAAATGCGTGTTTTCTGCGACGGGCTCACGTTTAACCGTTATTATATCTTCTGTACAGTGAAGATGTTCCTGAAAGTGACATCATAGGAAGTTCCGCCCGCACGTAACGAACAGTTTAAAACGTACGTTACGCTGTAAAACTAACGTTACGTACATTACATTACAGTACGGGAACTCATACTGTAGGTATGTAGGTAGGTAGATAATACAGCATTGACAAAACATACAAAAATACACTCTGTCCTGTTAAACTGACAATTATGGTATAATCATGTAGCAATTAACGTGTCACAGGACACATTCATGGAACAAACGTTACATCACGAAAAGCAACTGTTTCGCTTGCGCATAAAAATGAAAGGTTCTATGGAGATATAACGAAATGCGCATGTCAAGTCTAGTACGAACGACCATTTTCTAACGATGTACTACTTTTGCAAACGATCGTCGTTTAAAAAAATCCGCCAAGGCAGATCTTTTGTTTTTAATGATCGAGCTCATCCATCCTTTGACTTAATGATCGTTCGAGTTTTTTTTTTTAAACGATCGTCGTTTGAAAAGATCAGGGAACGATGGTTTCAAACGACTATAGTCGCATGTGTGTACGCACCTTAACCTACTTCTGAATATCAGAAAAACAGTCTTTACGGCTCTTCTGATAGTTTTGTATTGTGAGATGATTTTAAAGTGGGACTGTCAGCAGTCAAATTCCATTAAAATCAAATTCCATTTACCCACTGCTCTGTGTTTATTATGTAGTCTACATCCTGACCCAACATTGCAAGCATTCCAATATAATCATAATTGTTTCTTCTGTACTAAATCTTATTTTAGTCAGCCTGGCTCTATTCTGATACATCGCTGAAGCTTGTTATCTCTCCTCCCACATTCCTGCTCCTCACTGATTGGCTGAGGGCAGTTCAGTGTGACACGAGGCTGAGAAGGGAAATACACGTCACCCTTCTTCAGAAGCTGCTAAAAAACAATCTATGCTGTCCTCACACGTGTTTACAAAGCAAGCTAGCTATGTCAGTGCAGTTTCTAGGGGGGAAAAAGAGTAAGGAAGGAAATGACATCCGGATTGGCTCCAGTCAGAGATAATACAAATGGAAATTGCCTGGAACAGTTTTTTCTTTATTTACTATACTAGCTGATGACCCGGCGTTGCCCGGGTATGTATTTGGCTGGGGTTAGCTACGGCCACTTTTTCTAACCCTAACACACAATTACTCAATGACCAAGTTTGTGAGCTCTGTGGTCTTTGGCATCAATCATTTGTATATTCCCATAGAAATTAAACAAATCAGATAGGCCATTTGTGGCTCCGCCCCTCTCCAGCACTTGAACCCCAGTCACCCAATGACCAACTGTAGCAGGTTTGAGGCATCTGCTATTAATAGTGTAAAAATGGCAGCAATTTAAATATTCCACTTGAAAATCAACAGGTGAATTTTGATTGGCTATTATAGGCTTCACCTACTTTCCTGAATACTAATCTCAGTCACTCAGTGACCATCTGGGCAAAGGAACCCTGTCATTAACAATGTAAGAAGGCCTGCCATTTATATTTTCCCAGTGAAATTTGTTTTTGGCTCTGCCCACTTTTTGTAACCTGGTCATACAGTCACTCAATGACCACGTTTGTGAGCTTTGCAGTTCTTGGCATCGATAATTTGTATTTTTGCAGTAAAAAACAAAACAAATCTGATTGGCTGTTTGTGGCTCCACCCCATTTCCTGAATTTGAACCCCAGTGACCCGATAACCAACTGCACCAAATTTGAGGCTTGTGCCATTAACAGTGCAAGAATGGCAGAAAATTAAATATTCCCCTTGAAAACAGGCACATTTTGATTGGCTTTTTTAGGCTCTACCCACTTTTCTGAATATTAAACCCAGTCACCCACTAACCAAATGTGCTAAGTTTGCGAACCCTGCCATTAACAGTGAAGAAGGGCTGCAGTTTACATTTTCCAGGCGAACTCTGTTTTTGATTCCACTCAGTTTTTGCAACCTTGACACACAGTCACGCAATGACCAAGTTTGTGAGCTTTCGGGTTCCTGGCATCAAAATTGTGTGAATAGAAGTAGTTTATCCAGCAAGGAAATCTGAATGGCTGTTTGTGGATCCGCCCCTTTAGTGAATTTGAACCCACTAAATGACTGACTGTAGCAGGTTTGAGGCCTCTGCCATTAATAGTGTTAGAATGGCAGCAGTTTCAATATTCCCCTTGAAAATCAATAGGTGAATTTTGATTGGCTGTGTATGATCCACCTGCTTTTATGAATATCAATCCCGGTCACCCAGTGACCAACTGTGTCAAGTTCGAAAACCCTGCCATTAAAGAGACACTGAAGCGAAAAAAAAATGATGATATTATGATTTGTATGTGTAGTACAGCTAAGAAATAAAACATTAAGATCAGATACATCAGTCTAATTGTTTCCAGTACAGGAAGAGTTAAGAAACTCCAGTTGTTATCTCTATGCAAAAAAGCCATTAAGCTCTACGACTTTCAAAGTCGTGGAGAGGGCTGTTTTCTGACTTTTATTATCTCAACTGTTCCTGGACTATTTACTTTTTCTCTGCCAGAGGAGAGGTCATTAGTTCATAGACTGCTCTGAAAGAATCATTTTGAATGCTGAGTGTTGTGTAATCTGCACATATTATAGAATGATGCAATGTTAAAAAAACACTATACACCTGAAAATAAAAATATGAGAATATTTTCTTTGCTGCTAATCTTCTAGTAATTATTCATAGTACACAACCAATTCATTATATTATATATTTTTTTTCGCTTTAGTGTCTCTTTAACAGTGTAAGAATGGCTGCAGTTTATATTTTCCCATGTAAAAAGTTAGTTGTTTTTGGCTCTGCCACCTGTTTGTAACCTTGACATACAGTCACTCAATGACCAAGTTTATGAGCTTTGGGGTTCTTGGCATCAATAAGTTGCATTTTTCCACTGAAATTGAACAAATCTGATTGGCTGTTTTGGCCTGCCCCCTTTACAGAATGTAAACCCCAGTTTCCCATGTGACTGACTGTACCAGATTTGAGGCATCTGCCATTAAGAGTGTTAAAATGGCAGCAATGTAAATATTCCCCTTGAAAATCAATAGGTGAATTCTGATTGGCTGTTGTAGGCTCCACCCAGTTTCCTGAATATTAATCCCAATCATCCAGTGACCAACTGTGTCAAGTTTGAGAACCCTGCCAATGACAGAATGGCTGAAATCAATCTAACAAATCTGATTGGCTGTTTGTGGCTGCACCCCTTTAGTGAATTTGGACCCCAGTCACCCAATGACTGACTCTATCAGGTTGGAGGCCTCTTGCATTAACAGTGTAAGAATGGTAGCAATGTAAATATTCCTTTTAAAAAAATAAAAAATAGGTGAATTTTGATTGGCTGTTGTAGGCACCTCCCACTTTCTAAATATTAATCTCAGTCACCCAGTGGCCAACTGTGTCAAGTTTGGGAACCCTGCCACTAACAGTGTAAGAATGGTTGCAGTTTATATTTTCCCATGTAAAAAATGTAGTTGTTGGCGCCGCCCACTTTTTCTAACCTTGACATACAGTCACTCAATTATCAAGTTTATGAGCTTTGGGGTCCTTGGTATCGATCATTTGTATATTCCCATTGAAATTAAGCAAATTTGATTGGCTGTTTGTGGCTCCACCCCCTTTCTGAATTTGAACCCCAGTCACCCAGTGACCAACTGTAGCAGGTTTGAGGCATCTGCTATTAACAGTGTAAGAATGGCAGCAATTTAAATATTCCCTATGAAAATCAACAGGTGAATTTTGATTGCCTGTTGTAGGCTCCACCCATTTTCCTGAATATTAATCCCAGTCACCCAGTGACCAGCTGTGCAAAGTTTGAGAACCCTGCCATTAACAGTGTAAGAATGGCTGCAGTTTATATTTGACCAGCGAAATCTGTTTTTGGCTCCACGCACTTTTTGTAGCCTTGACACACAGTCACTCAATGACCAAGTTTGTGAGCTTTCCGGTTCCTGGCATCAAAAATGTGTGAATGAAAGTGTTTTATCCAGCAAGAAATCTTATTGGCTGTTTGTGGCTCTGCCCCTTTTGGGAAATTTGAACCCCAATCACCAAATGACTGACTGTAGCAAGTTTGAAGCCTCTGCCATAAACAGTGTAAAAATGGCAGCAGTTTCAATATTCATCTTGAAAATCAATAGGTGAATTTGTAGGCTTCACTCACTTTTCTGAATCTTAATCTCATGCACCCAGTAACCAAGTGTGTGAAGTTTGAGAACCCTGCGATTAACAGTGTAAGAATGGCTGCAGTTTGCATTTTTCCATGTAAAATGAATGGCTGAAATTTGATTGGCTGTTTTATGCTCCGCCCACTTTTCCTGGATTTGTAACCTCGGTCACCAAGTGACCAACTGTGCCAAGTGTGGGGACTCTGGCTCAATTACTGTGAAAATGGCAGCCTTTTACATTTTTTCCATTGACATGAATGGGTGAAATCTGATTTGCTGTTTGTGGCTCCACCCACATGTGCAGGGGAGACGCGAGACCCCCAGAAAATATCATCCCAGGTAGTAAGGGATCTGTATACCAAGTTTCGTTCAAATCGGTCAAGCCGTTTTCACGTGATCGCGGCACATACACACGCACACGCACACACGCACACACACACACACACACACACACACACACACACACACACACACACACACACACACACACACACACACACACACACACACACCAGGAGAGGCCTCTGTGTCTGCAGTGTATTATATAGCCCAATATAACGTACCAGGAGAGGCCTCTGTGTCTGCAGGGATCACATAGCACAATATAACCCACCAGGAGAGGCCTCTGTGTCTGCAGTGTATTATATAGCACAATATAACGCACCAGGAGAGGCCTCTGTGTCTGCAGTGTATTATATAGCACAATATAACACACCAGGAGAGGCCTCTGTGTCTGCAGGGTATTATATAGCACAATATAATGCACCAGGAGAGGCCTCTGTGTCTGCAGTGTATTATATAGCACAATATAATGCACCAGGAGAGACCTCTGTGTCTGCAAGGTATTATATAGCACAATATAACGCACCAGGAGAGGCCTCTGTGTCTGCAGTGTATTATATAGCACAATATAACCCACCAGGAGAGGCCTCTGTGTCTGCAGTGTATTATATAGCCCAATATAACGCACCAGGAGAGACCTCTGTGTCTGCAGGGTATTATATAGCACAATATAACGCACCAGGAGAGGCCTCTGTGTCTGCAGTGTATTATATAGCACAATATAACACACCAGGAGAGACCTCTGTGTCTGCTGTGTCTGCAGGGTATTATATAGCACAATATAACGCACCAGGAGAGGCCTCTGTGTCTGCAGGGTATTATATAGCACAATATAACGCACCAGGAGAGACCTCTGTGTCTGCAGTGTATTATATAGCACAATATAACACACCAGGAGAGGCCTCTGTGTCTGCAGGGATCACATAGCACAATATAACGCACCAGGAGTGACCTCTGTGTCTGCAGGGGATTATATAGCACAATATAACGCACCAGGAGAGGCCTCTGTGTCTGCAGGGTATTATATAGCACAATATAACGCACCAGGAGGGACCTCTGTGTCTGCAGGGTATTATATAGCACAATATAACGCACCAGGAGAGGCCTCTGTGTCTGCAGTGTATTATATAGCACAATATAACGCACCAGGAGAGGCCTCTGTGTCTGCAGGGTATTATATAGCACAATATAACGCACCAGGAGAGACCTCTGTGTCTGCAGGGTATTATATAGCACAATATAACGCACCAGGAGGGACCTCTGTGTCTGCAGGGATCACATAGCACAATATAACGCACCAGGAGTGACCTCTGTGTCTGCAGGGGATTATATAGCACAATATAACGCACCAGGAGAGGCCTCTGTGTCTGCAGGGTATTATATAGCACAATATAACGCACCAGGAGGGACCTCTGTGTCTGCAGTGTATTATATAGCACAATATAACGCACCAGGAGGGACCTCTGTGTCTGCAGGGTATTATATAGCACAATATAACACACCAGGAGAGGCCTCTGTGTCTGCAGTGTATTATATAGCACAATATAACGCACCAGGAGAGGCCTCTGTGTCTGCAGCGTATTATATAGCACAATATAACGCACCAGGAGAGGCCTCTGTGTCTGCAGCGTATTATATAGCACAATATAACGCACCAGGAGGGACCGGCGGTAGAAATGGAAGAAGGGAAAAAAAGCTCTGAATTATGTATTGAGGCTCTGAAGATCTTTTCACATTGCATTAAATCAGTGCCAGCGCTCCGGTAAGGAGTGCTAACGTGAATTTAATCGAATAAAACAGATGGCTGGCCACGCACCAAGAGAAAGTCAAATTTGGAAGGGTGATCCGCGCACTGCAAACTAGTTGTTAAAGAGCATCTGCGTGCTACGACGGTTCTCTCAACATCTCTTTTTTTATTCAACTTTTAAAGGGGACCAGTCATAAGAGGGACGAGGGGGCTGCCATATTTGTTCTTTTTTAAAGTAGTTCTCAGCTCAGAACTTCTCTCTACTGTAAAAGACAAGCAACAACATAGTAACATTTAAAGAAAAACCTTTCTTTGTTACAGCTGATACAAATCCTGCAATATACCTGCAGTGTGTCTACTTCCTGCTTTCATGGAAGCAGCTATAGGGTTAACATCCTGTGTTTACAAATTAGATGCTCTGCCAAGGCAGCCAGCGGACTGCTGAGAGATCAAATTACAGTTGTGGTTAGTCACAGATGAGGGGGAATTAAACAGGCTAAACTCTCTAAATACACACGGGGTGCATTTCTTTATGTTTGCCTTCTGTCCTGTGCAGAGCGGGGCCAAGGTCCTCCGGCAGTCAAGGCTGAGACAGCAAAGTGCGCCCCTCCATCCCTCCACCCCGCCGTCACACACTGACTGCTATTAGACTAAGAGGCACCCCAGGGCCCCCAACACCTTAATCTCTAGTTATCTGGCTTGCACTCACTGCCATGTATCCCTTTCCTTATTTCTCTCTGCTTCAAACACAATAGGAGAATGATAGCTGAGTGAGTTGTGTGCCCCCTCCTACACTGCACCCTGAGGCTGGAGCCTCTCTCGCCTCTGCCTTGGCCCAGCCCCCCGGGCCCCTCCTATACTGCGCCCTGAGGCTGGAGCCTCTCTCGTCTCTGCCTTGGCCCCGCCCTGCGCCCCCTCCTGCAATGCGCCCTGAGGCTGGACCCTCTCTCGCCTCTGCCTTGGCCCCGCCCTGCGCCCCCTCCTGCACTGCGCCCTGAGGCTGGACCCTCTCTCGCCTCTGCCCTGTACAAGAGTTCAGGTCCACTTTAAAGTAAAATTATTCTCCCAAAACTAAAATTTCATATGGCGTCTGCTTTTAATTTAATGCTTGGCTCGGGTATCCTTTAAAGGGAACCTAAACTGAGAAGGATGTGGATTCTTCCTTTTAAAATTATACCAGTTGCCTGACTCTCCTGCTGATCCTGTGTTACATAGTTACATAGTTATTTTGGTTGCAAAAAGACATACGTCCATCGAGTTCAACCAAAGAACAAGTACAACACCAACCAGCTCCCTCACATATCCCTGTTGATCCAGAGGAAGGTGAAACCCCTTACAAGGCATGGTCCAATTAGCCCCAAAAGGGAAAAATTCCTTCCCGACTCCAGATGGCAATCAGATAAAATCCCTGGATCAACAAGTGTCTAATACTTTTAGCCATAGCCCCTGAACAAGCATGCAGATCAGGTGCTCTGACTGAAGTCAGACTGGATTAGCTGCATGCTTGTTTCAGGTGTGTGATTCAGCCACTACTGCAGTCTAAGGCTCTATTCACACCTGCGTTTTCAAAACGCCGGCAAAAGTGTTGCAGGAGTGATTTTTCCGCGATTTCACGCGGAAAAATCACTGAACAATGCGGCGATTTTGTCGCGATCGCGTTTAGCGCTTCTATAGCACTGAAACGCAATCGCCGGGAAATCGCCTGAAAATGGTGCAGGCGACGCGTTTGGCGTTTTTGCCCGTTTTTGATCTATTTGCTGCGATTAGCGCAAATCGCCCAAGTAAGACCGGGCCCATAGGGTTTCATTACGCTAACGCTTTTAAAAAGCGCTAGCGTTTGAGCGTTTTGCCGAAATCGCGTCAAAACTCTCTAATGTGAATGGGGCCTAGGGGATCAGCAGGACTGACAAGCAACTGGTATTTTTTAAAAGGAAACATCCATATCCCTCTCAGTTTAGGTTCCCTTTAAGCATATCTCCCAACTTTTTTAGTTAGGATAGAGGGACATTTTAAGACACACCCCTTCCACACCTCTGGCCCTATCTATCATCCTTAGTTTTGTTTAATAATCACATTTTAAAGTAAGAAACATATTAATTTAAAGCATAAAAATAACGTTTAGAGTCAATGTAAAACATTTTTCAGGAGGAAAATACTTCTATTATGGCAGCTGTGTATATCAGTCCTGAAAGAGGGACAAATGAATGATTAGCCGTAAATAAGCAAGCCTTTAATGCTCTTGTAAGTAAACATTTTTACACACAGGGAATGCTTTCAAATGTTCTTCAAAGTACCTAAGAGCAGTTACCGAAATTATAGTTTTGGGAGTATAACCCACTTTAAACAAAAAAAAAAGAAAAACAAATTGATGGCTGATAACCTTCCTTCGCTAATGTTTTCTTCATAACTGAAATGGTATCGTAGGCAGCTCATGTCTTCTGTCTCCATTCTGAGCGAGCTCCTAGGCACTTACCATGCGATACACCATCCCCAGAAAGCACATCATTTGTCTGAGTCAATTTACTCTAATAATTTGAATGTAGAAAATGCTTCATCGCATGCAAACTATTTTGAATAAGTATGTTCTAGTTAATGGAAGTTTGAGGGAATGTTTGAAAAGCATTTACACTCTATTATGGAGCACCGCTGACAAAATGTTATTAATATTATTTGGGATTTCTATAACATTGCCATTTTCTGTACAAAGTACAAAGTCGTGTCACTGACTGTTCTTAAGAGATCACAATCTAATTACTAATTACTATAAGGCACTGTAGGCACATGCCTACAGGCACCAAATGATGTAAAGGTGGTTCACTCCCCTCCCCAAGTGCCTCTTTCCTTCCTCACCCAGCTCACAGCATTCCACTGATGAGATCTCCCTTCAGTCAGGGGAACCACTAGCTACTTAAAGAGAAACTCCAAGAATTGAACTTTATCCCAATCAGTAGCTGATACCCCCTTTTACATGAGAAATCTATTCCTTTTCACAAACAGACCATCAGGGGGCGCTGTATAACTGATATTGTAGTGAAACCCCTCCCACAAGAAACTGTGAGGACTGTGGTACTCCTGGCAGTTTCCAGTCTGTGAACCTTGCTGCATTGTGGGAAATAGCTGTTTACCGCTGTTTCCAACTGCCAAAAAAACATGCAGCAGCTACATCACCTGCCAGCAGTAAAAATGTCACCATGCAATAAATGTCAGAATGTAAATCAGGGATTTAAAAGATTTTACAATGGGCAAACACTAACTAAATCATTTATACATAATTATTTTAAAAATGAAGCACTTTTTTTTTATTACATTATTTTCACCGGAGTTCCTCTTTAACACTGAGGTTCCTCTATCTACTTAATACTGAGGTTCCTCTAGCTACCTATTACTTGGGGGCACTTTTAGCTACTTAACACACTGAGGGTACCTCTGGCTACCTAGTACTAAGGAGCACCTGTAGCTACCTATGAGGGACAAGGGAAGCAAGGGAGAGGTGACAGCTGGGCCAGCCAGCACACTTGCGGTGCAGTTTTGGGTTTGTAGGTTCATGTAGGGTGAAGACTAAGGTGCCAGGAAACCTGTCCTATAAGCTCCTGTGATGTAAATCTGGGCCTGATTCTGACTAACTTTCCATCCCCCCTAATCTTCCTAGCCCTATATTTGGCACCCTCTGGAACGCCTGCTCAGTGTGGGCGATAAATTGACCACATCCATGATTAGATTCCAACTCCTCCACCTTCCTGTGGCTCACTGAGACATGGAGAGCCCCATCTGATACTACTACATGTCTAGCTGCTCTCTCTTGTAAATGTAGCCACGCTCCAAGATCTAGTAGTAAGCATGGGGAGTGGACTTTGTATTCTCCTCTCTGAACACTCCCATGCCTTCCCTTTAGTCTTACGGAGTTTATGGTGTCTGTATCTTCGTTCATCCACACTTTCAGGATGCTGTCCTTTACTCTCCACCTGGCACAGGCTCTCCTGAAATAACCCACTTATTTGCATGTCTTCTCTTATTCTTTCCCATGAATATACCTTCTGTCATTACTGACAGAATCAATATCCTCACAGACTAACTGCCTTACTAACACAAAACCTCATTCCTTTGACCTCTCCCAGATGCCCGCTACAGTCAGTGACCCACAAAGATGGCCGCCCTCTGGCTACATCTTCCCTTGACTCAGTTTCATTTTCAACCTTAAAAACTCTCGAACTCTCGAGTAGCCTGTGCTACTAATAAAATCTTTTGTCATTACAAGGATTTTTCGTTACTGTGGTAAGCTACCTCAATTTCCTTTCGTTTTTAAACTGCTTTTAAACGATTTCATCTAACATCAGGGCGCCTCTTTCATCCTATTGTGTTTCCAACTTTCCACCTTTCAGTGGCTTAATGGTGTAATGGTTAAGGGCTCTGCCTCTGACACAGGCGACCTGGGATCAAATCTTGGATCTTTCTGTTCAATAAGCTAGCACCTATTCAGTAAGGAGTCCCTGGGCAAGACTCCATAACACTGCGACTGCTTCTAGTGCTGCAGCCCTGGCGCTTTGAGTTCGCCAGGAGAAAAGCGTGTGTCAGGATCTCTCCTGTAGCATGTTCTGTTGCTTGCAGTGGAGCTGCAACTGGGCAGGTCTGGCTTGTCTCCTGCATTCGGTTGCGCATTCGCAGTAAGTCTTATTGTCATTTGCAATCACTCTGCAGTTCAGAGCAGTTCAGGATGCTGTCAGGATTCCTCCTATGGTTTGCTGCAGTTGAGCCGCAGCCAGATAGCCCTGGATTTCCTGCATGCATGTTGTTGCATAGTACTGCATGCATTTGTTATGATAGTCTCTCAGCTAGCAAATGTTAATCAAGCCAGCTCAGGATTGAATGATTATTACCATTCAGCTTTGTGGGAATTTGAATACCTGCATCCATTGGCTGATGCTAGCATAACAGTCTGCCTCCCATTTCAGACTCTTCCCAACATAGCGGTCAGTACTCTGGTCTACTGGGTACTTTGTTACTCTGTATAGATCTGTTGTTGTAGTTCAATGCGACCTTATTACTTGTGCTTTAGCTAGTTTCTTGATAAATATATATGCTAACTTGCTAATATATATTTATCCGTTAGTTGAGTCGTTGTTTATTTTTCTGTATTATTGTGTATTGCCTTGTTTCCATGCCTGATGGACATTCGCTGCATTCATGGTGGGTCAGTGAAGTCCACTATCCTGATAGCTTGGAGTCTGCCATCACCACGTTGGTGACTGGTAGTATTCCTGCTACTCTAGTTTCTGGGAACGTAACTATAGGCTGCAGTTGCTATTAGTTACGTTCTTTCCTGTAGTCTTGCCTGTGTGGATGCTTGCTGGTGACTGGTTGTTAGCCTGTTGCTCTGCTTCTGTGGACGTGACTGTGAGCTGTGGTTGCTACTAGTTACGCTCCAATCTATATTCCTGTCTTGTACCTGTCTGAATGCTTGCTATCGCTAGGGCAGTGCTTAGTCTTGCAAACACTGTCTGTCTTTCTGTTATCTTTCTTGTTACTTAGTCAGAGGCTCAGACAGCATCCACCCTGGGCAACAGTCAGTCAAGTCAGTCTGTCTGTTCGTTCTTTGTCTGGTTACTCAGACCATAGGCAGCGCAACATCGCACTGCGCTGCCATTGTGTCTTATTTGTAGCAATATCGGAAGCCCAGAGCTGCAGTTGCTCTGGGCAACCTGTGTAGCCTCTTCCATTATTCAGCCACTAGCCTTCTTGCTCTGGGTGGCCAGAAAGTATAACCCCCAGGCATCACAGCGTGATAGAAACCTTCTGTGTCTTGTCATTTTCAGCAACCTCTGAGCACTCTGTCCTACCACAATAATCCTGAGACACCATTCAGTCAATACTGCAATATAGTCTCTTTGGTTTTAAATTATGCTGCCCCACTTATCATCACCCACCCCCAACACATTATCTGGCAACCATGGCTGTCCAATCTTATTAGACAAATGAAAAAGTGTCCTAGGTTACAACAGCAGCACTTGAGGAACTATAGCACAAACAACTCAACAGGAGCTCAGGGATGCCCTTTCCAAGCCAAGCAATCTTACTATCCCTCACTGATTTCCTCTCAGTCCCACTATTCCTCACTCATTTCCTCCCAGCCCCCCTATTCCTCAATCATTTCCTCCCAGTTCCACTATTCCTCACTCATTTCCTGCCAGTTCCACTATTCCTCAATCATTTCCTGCCAGTTCCACTATTCCTTGCTCATTTCCTCACAGCCCCACCATTCCTCACTCATATCCTGCCAGCCCCACTATTCCTCACTCATTTCCTGCCAGCTACACTATTCCTCACTCATTTCCTGTCAGTTCCACTATTCCTTACTCATTTCCTCCCAGCCCCACTATTCCTCACTCATTTCCTCCCAGCCCCACTATTCTTCAATAATTTCCTGCCAGTTCCACTATTCCTCACTCATTTCCTGCCAGCCCCACTATTCCTCACTCATTTCCTGTGAGCCCCACTATTCCTCACTCATTTCCTGCCAGCCCCACTATTCCTCACTCATTTCTCCCCAGCCCCATAAGTTGGCGAATTCACAGTGTGTTGGGCAGACATGTGCCAAACCATAGCCATACTGCAATATAGTCTCTTTGGTTTTAAATGATGCCTATTCCTCACTCATTTTCTGCCAGCCCACTATTCCTCACTCATTTCCTCCCAGCCCCACTATTCCTCACTGATTTCCTCTCAGTCCCACTATTCCTCACTCGTTTCCTCCCAGTCCCACTATTCCGCAATCATTTACTCCCAGTTCCACTATTCCTCACTCATTTTCTGCCAGCCCCACTATTCCTCAATCATTTCCTCCCAGCCCCACTATTCTTCAATCATTTCCTCCCAGTTCCAC
Source organism: Hyperolius riggenbachi (assembly GCF_040937935.1). NCBI lineage: Eukaryota > Metazoa > Chordata > Amphibia > Anura > Hyperoliidae > Hyperolius > Hyperolius riggenbachi. The sequence continues at coordinate 288,303,021 of NC_090654.1, read as the reverse complement.
TATTCCTCACTCATTTCCTCCCAGCCCCACTATTCCTCACTCATTTCCTCCCAGCCCCACTATTCCTCAATCATTTCCTCCCAGTTCCACTATTCCTCACTCATTTCCTCCCATACCCACTATTCCTCAATCATTTCCTCCCAGTTCCACTATTCCTCACTCATTTCCTCCCATACCCACTATTCCTCAATCATTTCCTCCCAGACCCACTATTCCGCAATCATTTCCTGCCAGCCCCACTATTCCGCAATCATTTCCTCCCAGCTCCACTATTCCTCACTCATTTTCTGCCAGCCCACTATTCCTCAATCATTTCCTCCCAGTTCCACTGTTTCTCACTCATTTCCTGCCAGCCCCACTATTCCTCAATCATTTCCTCCCAGTTCCACTATTTCTTACTCATTTCCTGCCAGCCCCACTATTCCTCAACCATTTCCTCCCAGCCCGACTATTCCTCACTCACTTCCTGCCAGGCCCACTATTCCTCACTTATTTCCTGCCAGGCCCACTATTCCTCACTCATTTCCTGCCAGGCCCACTATTCCTCACTCATTTCCTCCCAGCCCCACTATTCCTCGCTCATTTCCTCCAAGCCCCACTATTCCTCTCTCATTTCCTCCAAGCCCCACTATTCCTCACTCATTTCCTCTCAGCCACATTATTCCTCACTCATTTCCTTCCAGTTCCACTATTCCTCACTCATTTCCTCCCAGCCCCACTATTCCTCACTCATTTCCTCCAAGCCACACTATTCCTCACTCATTTCCTCCCAGCCATACTATTCCTCACTCATTTCCTCCCAGCCACATTATTCCTCACTCATTTCCTCCCAGTTCCACTATTCCTCACTCATTTCCTCCCAGCCACACTATTCATCACTCCTTTCCTCCCAGCCCCACTATTCCTCAATCATTTCCTCCCAGTTCCACTATTCCTCACTCATTTCCTCCCAGCCACACTATTCATCACTCCTTTCCTGCCAGGCCCACTATTCCTCACTCATTTCCTCCCAGCCCCACTATTCCTCGCTCATTTCCTCCAAGCCCCACTATTCCTCTCTCATTTCCTCCCAGAGCCACTATTCCTCACTCATTTCCTCCCAGCCCCACTATTCCTCACTCATTTCCTCCCAGAGCCACTATTCCTCACTCATTTCCTCCCAGCCCCACTATTCCTCACTCATTTCCTCCCAGCCACATTATTCCTCACTCATTTCCTCCCAGTTCCACTATTCCTCTCTCATTTCCTCCCAGAGCCACTATTCCTCACTCATTTCCTCCCAGCCCCACTATTCCTCACTCATTTCCTCCCAGCCACATTATTCCTCACTCATTTCCTCCCAGTTCCACTATTCCTCACTCATTTCCTGCCAGCCACACTATTCCTCACTCATTTCCTCCCAGCCCCACTATTCTTCACTCATTTCCTGCCAGCCCCACTATTCCTCACTCATTTTCTCCCAGCCCCGCTATTCCTCACTCATTTCATCCCAGCCCCACTATTCCTCACTCATTTCCTCCCAGCCACACTATTCCTCACTCCTTTCCTCCCAGCCACACTATTCCTCACTCATTTCCTGCCAGCCCCGCTATTCCTCACTCATTTCCTGCCAGCCACACAATTCCTCACTCATTTCCTCCCAGCCACACTATTCCTCACTCCTTTCCTCCCAGCCACACTATTCCTCACTCCTTTCCTCCCAGCCAGGGCCGGATTTACAGCTCAGGAGCCTATAGGCACAGAAGTTCTGGCGCCCTAAACTCCGCCTCTCAACAAAAGCCACACCTCCAAGTCACACCCCCAAATGTATGCAGCTTGAAAATGGACCAATCAAGTCCCACCCAGGTTTAAATTGATTGGTCCCTTTTCAAGCTGCATACATTTACATAATTATGCATAAACTCTGAACTATTTGCATCTCATTGATCATCCCTAATTTAGAAGGTAGCAGGTAACAGATGACACTGATAAATTGAGGCCTAGGCAACAAACCCTTTTATAAAGTACACGGTGGTGCACAAAGGATCGTCCCAGTTGCCTGTCATAAAGGCAAGTATATAGGCAAATGCTGGGCAGCCTGCCCCCGTGCATCTCTTGCTCAGTCTCTGCTGTGTGTGCCCTCTCAAGCTTTATTGAAGCCTGTGTCACCTGCATTTATGTAGAAGAGCATTACTCATACAGCAGCAAATACAGGCAACACAGGCTTTAATAAAGCTGGGGAGGGCACACGGCAGGGATAGAGCAAAAGGTGCACGGGGACTGGCCAGAGTCTGCCTGTAAACTAATGCACATGACAGGTAACAGGGCCGGTCTTTTGTGCACACCCTTATAAAACCCCCTTAATGGAGTCATCAGGCAAAAAAATGGGTCCCCCGCTCTACTTACCTGGGGATTCCTCCAGCACCTTGCAGAAGACACGTCACACGCCACAGCTCAGTGCTCAGTTTTTGGCCTGAGGTCCCCGCGGGTGAAGACAGCAATCTCCTCTAGTGTGCCTGCACTGCTGTCAATCAAGTCCACATTGTTCACGGTGTACTGCGCAGGCACAGTAGTTCTGCGCCTGCACATTACACCACGGGCAACGTGGTCTTGATTGACAGTGGCACGGACACAGTAGAGAGGACCTCGAGGTCGCCCTCAGCACCGGCGAGGACCCTGGGCTGAAAACTGAGCGCGGAGCTGCGGCGTGGGACGTGTCACCTGCAAGGGGCCGGAGGAAGCCCTGGGTAAGTAGAGCGGTAGACCCATATTTTTTGCCAGATGACTCCTTTAAAGCCTACACAAGAACAACCCTTCCCAGGTCACATCGTCCAAACAGCCCCTGGCCTAGGTATTAATACCATCCCCCCAGGCAAACTGCAGCCTGGACAATAGCCATTCCATTACCCCCCCCCCCCTTCCCCCACGCAATAAAGCATGCTTGTTTAAAGCAAACTTGAGAGGTTAAGTACTGTGGGATTTATACTTACCTGGGGCTTCCTCCAGCCCCATGTAGGCCATGGGCTCCATCCCTGTTCTCAGGGGTCGCTCTGTTGCTCCCTGGTCACCTCTGCACGTGTGCCCTACCGAGGCACAGAGCACTCCCAGCCGCAGGAGTGTGACAGGGGTGCGTACACAGCAGCGTTGCGCATGTGCAGTGAAGCACAACTGGCCAATTTACCGGAGGTGACAACCGAGTGACTGGTGAGGGCGGCTAGGAAGCTCAAGGCCTACATGGGACTAAAGGAAACCCTAATTAAGTATAAAATGCTGCAGTATTTATGATCTCAATAACACTTTAAAAAAACACACCTTACACAAACACACACAATACACACACACACACACACACACACACACACACACACACACTTTCACCTCTGTCAGAAGACTGGCTGCATCCATTTTCTCTGTATCCCCTCACCAGTGCACAGTGCTGCCACTGGACCTGTTCCTCCATTCCTGAACCAATTCAGCTTATTGAAAGGGGTGAGGGGCAGGGCAGAGTTGATCAGCTGGCTGCCAGCCTATAGGAGTAAGCGTTTTTCGGCTCACAGGAAGATGCTGCTGAACTAATGCCTGCACTCTGGCTGGCCACAATATACACACACACACAGCTCACAATACAAACACTTAATCACTTACTCCATTGCCAGCAGACTGGTTGCATCTATTTTTATCTGTGCAGCCTAGGGTCGAGCTTTTTTTTTTTTTTCTGTCTCTCTAACCTCCGATTACTCCTCATTCTGGGCGCAACGGTGCAGGCAGGGTAATTTCATTGTGTGCCTGAAAAGCAATGCCCGCCTCGCCGTGTCTGCCCTCGTGTTCTCTCCCAGCCAGGTGTGGGGTTCCAAGCAGCCCAGTGACAAGCGCCAGAGAGTGACAAGCGACCCACCTCCCCCCCGGATGCCTATGCACACAGCAGCTACATAGGCAGCGCTGCGTGCAGGCATGAATAGGCGGCCGGTGGGCGGGGAGAGCAGGATGCACTGGCTGCGTGTTTGACTAGCCGCCCGCCCCCTGACTGTAGTTGCAGCCGCGGCCGCCGGATCAGACGCAAGTGGGCGGGGCGAGCGGCGCTGTCATGGACGATCGCGTTCCAAGCCTTCAAATTAAGAAGGGGACATTATTAGAAGCCGCCCCTGCTCAATCAGGCGCCTGTAGGCACGTGCCTACAGTGCCTTATGGTAAATCCGGCCCTGCTCCCAGCCACACTATTCCTCACTCATTTCCTGCCAGCCCCGCTATTCCTCACTCATTTCCTCCCAGCCACACTATTCCTCACTCATTTCCTCCCAGTTCCACTATTCGTCACTCATTTCCTCCCAGCCACACTATTCCTCACTCATTTCCTCCCAGTTCCACTATTTGTCACTCATTTCCTGCCAGCCACACTATTCCTCACTCATTTCCGCCCAGTTCCACTATTCGTCACTCATTTCCTGCCAGCCACACTATTCCTCACTCATTTCCGCCCAGTTCCACTATTCGTCACTCATTTCCTGTCAGTTCCACTATTCCTCACTCATTTCCTCCCAGCCCCACTATTCCTCACTCATTTCCTGTCAGTTCCACTATTCGTCACTCATTTCCTGCCAGCCACACTATTCCTCACTCATTTCCTCCCAGTTCCACTATTCGTCACTCATTTCCTGCCAGCCACACTATTCCTCACTCATTTCCTGTCAGTTCCACTATTCCTCACTAATTTCCTGCCAGCCACACTATCCCTCACTCATTTCCTGCCAGCCCCACTATTCCTCACTCATTTCCTCCCAGTCCCACTATTCCTCGCTCATTTCTTCCCAGCCACACTATTCCTCACTCATTTCCTCCCAGCCCAACTATTCCTCACTCATTTCCTCCCAGCCCCACTATTCCTCACTCATTTCCTCCCAGTCCCACTATTCCTCACTCATTTCCTCCCAGTCCCACTATTCCTCACTCATTTCCTCCCAGCCTCACTATTCCTCACTCATTTCCTCCCAGCCACACTATTCCTCACTCATTTCCTCCCAGTCCCACTATTTCTCGCTCATTTCCTCCCAGCCCCACTATTCCTCACTCATTTCCTGCCAGTTCCACTATTCCTCACTCATTTCCTGCCAGCCCAGCTATTCCTCACTCATTTCCTCCCAGCCCCACTATTCCTCACTCATATCCTGCCAGTTTCACTATTCCTCACTCATATCCTCTCAGTTCCACTATTCCTCATTCATTTCCTCCCAGGATGCACTGGCTGCGTGTTTGACTAGCCGCCCGCCCCCTGACTGTAGTTGCAGCCGCGGCCGCCGGATCAGACGCAAGTGGGCGGGGCGAGCGGCGCTGTCATGGACGATCGCGTTCCAAGCCTTCAAATTAAGAAGGGGACATTATTAGAAGCCGCCCCTGCTCAATCAGGCGCCTGTAGGCACGTGCCTACAGTGCCTTATGGTAAATCCGGCCCTGCTCCCAGCCACACTATTCCTCACTTATTTCCTGCCAGCCCCGCTATTCCTCACTCATTTCCTCCCAGCCACACTATTCCTCACTCATTTCCTCCCAGTTCCACTATTCGTCACTCATTTCCTCCCAGCCACACTATTCCTCACTCATTTCCTCCCAGTTCCACTATTTGTCACTCATTTCCTGCCAGCCACACTATTCCTCACTCATTTCCGCCCAGTTCCACTATTCGTCACTCATTTCCTGCCAGCCACACTATTCCTCACTCATTTCCTGTCAGTTCCACTATTCCTCACTCATTTCCTCCCAGCCCCACTATTCCTCACTCATTTCCTGTCAGTTCCACTATTCGTCACTCATTTCCTGCCAGCCACACTATTCCTCACTCATTTCCTCCCAGTTCCACTATTCGTCACTCATTTCCTGCCAGCCACACTATTCCTCACTCATTTCCTGTCAGTTCCACTATTCCTCACTAATTTCCTGCCAGCCACACTATCCCTCACTCATTTCCTGCCAGCCCCACTATTCCTCACTCATTTCCTCCCAGTCCCACTATTCCTCGCTCATTTCTTCCCAGCCACACTATTCCTCACTCATTTCCTCCCAGCCCAACTATTCCTCACTCATTTCCTCCCAGCCCCACTATTCCTCACTCATTTCCTCCCAGTCCCACTATTCCTCACTCATTTCCTCCCAGTCCCACTATTCCTCACTCATTTCCTCCCAGCCTCACTATTCCTCACTCATTTCCTCCCAGCCACACTATTCCTTACTCATTTCCTCCCAGTCCCACTATTTCTCGCTCATTTCCTCCCAGCCCCACTATTCCTCACTCATTTCCTGCCAGTTCCACTATTCCTCACTCATTTCCTGCCAGCCCAGCTATTCCTCACTCATTTCCTCCCAGCCCCACTATTCCTCACTCATATCCTGCCAGTTTCACTATTCCTCACTCATATCCTCTCAGTTCCACTATTCCTCATTCATTTCCTCCCAGTCCCACTATTCCTCACTCATATTCTGCCAGCCCCGCTATTCCTCAATCATATCCTACCAGCCCCACTATTCCTCACTCATTTCTCCCAAGCCCCATAAGTTGGCCAATTCACAGCTTGTTGGGCAGACATCTGCCACACCATTACACACTGCCTATGAAGCCAGCCATAAAGCACACAATGCATAAATCAAACATAATTGAAAATCTTTCTAGTGGTTCTATAATATAAATAGCTTATGAGATCCAATTAGTCATAAAAATCACTGACATCCTGCTCCTTGGTTAGTCTTGTTTTCAATGAATAAATCCAATATATTTCTTTCTTGCAAATTACAGACACCTCTTAAATTACATTTTAACTCCCCAAGAGAGAAGTATACCATATATTTCTATTGATATGAGAGTTCTATTAGCACTTAACAACGAGGGAGATGTTAATATTCATTTATTTGAGTAATTGTATCCCACCAGCTATTTATATTATGCTAGACCCTCCAGGTATGCTTTTAAATATGTTTGATTAATGTATTGTATATTTTATGGCTAGCCTCACATGCAGTGACAGTGTAGCCCATTATTAAAGCGGGATTGTCAACCATAAAATCGAATTCTATTTACACACTGCTCTGTGTTTATTATGCAGCCTACATCCTGACCTGCACTGCAAGCACTCCAATATAATCATAAATGTTTCTGCTGTAATGAATCTCATCTCAGTCAGCATGGCTCTATTTGGTACTTTGCCGAGGAGAGGGAAACTTGTTATCTCCCCTCCCATTGGCACCTCACTGATTGGCTGTGGGTAATTCAGTGTGATACAAGGCTGAAGGCAGTCCAGTGAGCTGCTGAAATACGATCTATGCTGTGCTTGAATATGTTTACAAAGCAAGCTAGCTATGACAGTGCCGCTTATAGGAGAAAAAAAGAGTCAGGGAGGAAATGACATCAGGATTGGCTTCAGTCAGAGGCAGTAAAGATGGAGAATGCCTGGACCAGTTTTCTCTGTATTTACTATATAAAATTCACTAAAAACTCAAAACGCAGACAGTATAATACATATGTTATGAAAGTAAGAAAATGATTTATCTATATATTTATCTTACATAAGTGTGTTTTTTTCCTCGGATAGTATGGCCGACCCTGCTGCTTTAAAAAGGAAGTGTTTCTGAAACTGAAAATAAAAGCATAATTCTTCTTCCACCTCATACTCTCATACCACCCCCCCCCCCCACACACACACACACACACACACACACACACACACACACACACCCCTTTCAGTCTGCATACAACTTGCTTTAAATCTGTATGCAAGTCAGAATTATTAGTATCTTACTGACCATTTCTAGTTGCTTGGCCCATCCTACAGCTCCAAACCGCAACCTGAACTATGCACATGACCTTCTTTACTACCCTAGAATCTCCTCCTCCCATTTACAAATGCAGGATTTCTCACGAGCCTCTTCCTTCCTCTGGAACGCCCTTCCTCAACACATCCATTACACTCCAAACCTTGCTACCCTTAAGCACAAACTTAAATTGCATTTTTTCAGACCACCATCATGCCATGTAACTAGAGATGTGGCGAACTGTTCGCCCGTTGAACATCTCTGGGGCTCTAACTACTTCCGGGTTTGACTGACCCGGAGTAGTACGCCTGCGCTGCCCGGCGGAGCGCGTTCTAGATCGCACTCCTGTTGCCGGGCACTCTCTATTATGAGCGTGACGTCGTTCATGACGTCACGCACACGCGCAGAAAGTGCCCGGCAACAGGAGCGCGATCTAGAACGCGCTCCGCCGGGCAGCGCAGGCGTACTACTCCGGGTCAGTGCGACCCGGAAGTAGTAAGAGCCCCAGGGATTTGGAGATGTTCGCCACATCTCTACATGTAACCTGGGCCATCCCAGCCTCTGGCCAAGCTGTTCCTGAATTTAATCTGAAACAACAATCCTGGTTGAAAACCTTCTGTATCGCTCCACACCTCTTGTTTCCCCTCTATTCCTTAGATTATAAGTTTGCAATGGAAGGGTTCTCTCCCTTTTGTGTCTTGAAAGTTGCTATACATATTTGTTAATCATTATACAATTCTTGACTATAAATTATTACCGTATATATTCGAATACAAGTTGATCTCGTGTATAAGTCAACTCCAATATTCGACCCTCTTAAGCTGACATTTTTTATTGACTCAAGTATAAGTCTACACAGCAAAGTTAATGGCTGCACTTGGGGCTCAGGAGGGGTTAGTGACTGCACTGCATACAGTATTACAGCCATTAACCCCTCCTGTCCCTTAAGTGCAGCCAATAACACAACCAGGTGCCCAAGTGCAGCAACTATTCACCCCCCTTCCTGCAGCCCAGTATATCCCCCCTGCCTCTTTCTTTGATAATTGTTGTGGCCTGGACTTTCCCACCTGTGCTTCCTTGACATTTCCTTTCCTCAAAGTGTCACTTACAACTGGGCAAATGGGACTGTCACTAGATAGTACACACATTACTCAGTGTGCTCAATGTCGCTTGTGACTCGTGTATAAGCCGACCCCTATATTTTGATTTAGTGAGTGAGACCCTAGGCTTATAGTCGAGTAAAGCGTATACAGAATATTTTTAGCAACTATGTATTATTTACCAATGCCTCTATTTTTATGTACTGTATACCAATGTGTATATTTTTGCATTGTTATGTTTACCCAGTGTCTGTTTTTTTTATATACTTATGTTTGTTTTTCATTCCCTACAGCACCACAGAAATCAATATATAGTAATAATAACTAAACATCATCCAGTCAAACCACACATGAAAAATATAATCAGATAACACCTTCTAAATAATTTAACACCCACGAAAATAGCTGCTAGCTATGACTTTTAAGGGCCCTGACACCCTGCTAACCCCGTCTACAAGATTTCATATCACTCCCCGTGGTGTATCCATAATATTGCCCGTTTAACTCTCTAGTAAGGCCAGATCTGGAATATCTGGAATATGGAATTCACTTCTGGGCACCACATTACAAAAAAGATATTGCAGTTTTAGAGCAGGTGCAGAGACGAGCTACAAAATTGATACGTGGGATGGAAGGTCTCACTTACCAAGAAAGGTTAGATAAACGGGTTATTTAGTCTAGAGAAAAGACGCCTTAGAGGGGATCGAATTAACATGTATGAATACATCAGAGGGCAATATAATAGCTTGGCGGATGAGCTTTTTGTCCCTAGGCCTTCTCAAAGGACTAGAGGACATGATCTGCTCATGCAGGAAAAATGTTTTAGCCATTTATTTAGGAAAGGGTTCTTTACAGTAAGAGTGATTAAGATGTAGAATGCATTGCCACAGCAAGTCGTTATGACAAACTCTATACCTGCATTTAAAGGGGGCTTAGATGCTTTCCTTGCGTTGCAAGACATCCATGGCTACAATTACTAGGTAATGCCCAGTGATCCAGGGATTTTATCTGATTGCCATCTGGAGTCGGGAAGGAATTTTTCCCTTTTGGGGCTAATTGGACCATGCCTTGTAAGGGTTTTTCGCCTTCCTCTGGATCAACAGGGATATGTGAGGGAGCTGGCTGGAGTTGTACTTTGTACTGGTTGAACTCGATGGACGTATGTCTTTTTTCACTGCATATACACCAAAAGCATGGGTGTTAAGTGGGAGCAGCTGACCAAAAACAAATTATATTAGTACATAGCAAGGAAATGAGCAGCGCTACTTAAAAACAGACTAGTGCCTACCTGCAAAAGAGTGCAAGCCCCACTTGTGGGGTCGAATACACTCCGAGCATACACATCACCTGTCTACCACTAGAGGAGGATGTTGGTTTCCATTAACAGCTTGCATGCAACCTATTAAGTACTCGTCCCTCCCACTGCGAAGAAGTCAATCCTCCATGGGAGGGGCCTAACACTAACTAAATCCTAACCTATGTATATGCATAGCCTGGGCCTAACACTAACTAAATCCTAACCTATGTATATGCATAGCTTCTGTTTTGGTTCAAGGTGCATTTGTAGTTCCTGGGGGGGCTCAGCGCATCTCTGATGGAGGCCATTCGGAGGCGGCCAGGTGTTGCGCTGATCCACCTTTTGCGCAATTTTCAATTTCAGATTTTATTTGGATTAGCCGCACCCAGGCTATGCATATACATAGGTTAGGATTTAGTTAGTGTTAGGCCCCTCCCATGGAGGATTGACTTCTTCGCAGTGGGAGGGACGAGTACTTAATAGGTTGCATGCAAGCTGTTAATGGAAACCAACATCCTCCTCTAGTGGTAGACAGGTCATGTGTATGCTCGGTGTGTATTCGACCCTACAAGTGGGGCTTGCACTCTTTTGCAGGTAGGCACTAGTCTGTTTTTAAGTAGCGCTGCTCATTTCCTTGCTATGTACTAATGTAATTTGTTTTTGGTCAGCTGCTCCCACTTAACAGCCATGCTTTTGGTGTATATGCAGAGCTTCTGTTTGGGTTCTAGGTGTGTTTGTAGTTCCTGGGGGGGCTCAGCGCATCTCTGATGGAGGCCATTCGGAGGCGGCCTGGTGTTGCGCTGATCCATCTTTTGCGCAATTTTCAATTTCAGATTTTATTTGATTAGCCACACCCAGGCTATGCATATACATAGGTTAGGATTTAGTTAGTGTTAGGCCCCTCCCATGGAGGATTGACTTCTTCACAGTGGGAGGGACGAGTACTTAATAGGTTGCATGCAAGCTGTTAATGGAAACCAACATCCTCCTCTAGTGGTAGACAGGTCATGTGTATGCTCGGTGTGTATTCAACCCCACAAGTGGGGCTTGCACTCTTTTGCAGGTAGGCACTAGTCTGTTTTTAAGTAAGAGGCGGCCTGGTGTTGCGCTGATCCACCTTTTGCGCAATTCTGCCAATGACCTCAGAAGACACTAAGGCCCATATGCAATTAACTTTTTCTCCTGAGTTTTCTCCGAGGAGATAATTTTTAATCTTTGATTTAGAATAACGTTTTCAGCAATTTACAATGGAGAAAGTACCAAAAAGTTGAAGAAAAAGTACTATCGGTATTATTTTGAGGGTTTTTTTTTTGCTTGCTGGGGTTTCAAATGCATTTTATTGACAAGTTTGAAAATATCACCTAGGGGAAAACGGTAATTGCATATGGGCCCAAGGCTCCTAAACCCTTACACACATATGGGCGCAGTATGATAGGGTGAATGAGGAGCAAGATTTGGAACTATCATCCAAACTCTTCATTTAAAAACCATGTGACCTTCATCCTGGTCAAACCATTCCCTTAAAGCCTACCTCAAATCAGTTTAAAGAAAAAAAAGTGAAATTCTTATTACTGTATATACAAGTCGACGTCGTGTATAAGTCAACTCCAGTACTCAACCATCTTAAGCTGGATTTTTTTATTGACTCAAGTATAAGTCTATTCAGCAAAGTTTATGGCTGCACTTGGGGACCAGGAGGGGTTAGTGACTGCAAAGCATACAGTATCACCTCCTGTCTATTAAGTTGCATTAGTTATATTAATTAAAATAGATAGGTAGTATAATCTCTTACACACCTTGTTTTAAAAGAACAGGCAAATGTTTGATCTCATGGGGCAGCCATCTTGTTGGTTGAAAGGAGGTGACAGGGAGCATGAGACACACTTCCAAGTGTCTTGTGTGCTGATCACCCCTCCCAGTTGCTAGGCAGCATGAACAACAACATAAGAAATCCCATCATGCTTTGCACAGCATCAGGCAAAAAAAAGCCCGGGCAGTTTTCTTTGATGGGGCGGAGCTTAAGCTTTTGTGCAGGTAAAAATAAGGCTTATGCAAGAAAAACAAAGTTCTGATGTTCTGAAATTGATAAAGAAACCCCAAAGCCTTTTCAGTGCTGCTGAGTAGATTTTAAGTCTGGAGGTTGACTTTAAGTGCAGCCAATACCTCCTCCAGACCCCCAAGTGCTGCAATTATTCACCCCTTCCCCTTCCTGCAGTACAGTATTTCCCCCCTGCCCCTTTCCTTGTTAATTGTTGTGTACAAGACCAGGGATGCTGTCACAAGTAAATCCGAGTGGCTAAGCATTCGAACTCGTGATGTAAATGAGCATTAATTAATGCAGGTGTGGAGTGGGGACATAAGGGGTTATTTACCCATAAGGCTGTGTGCTCCCTGTGCTCCAAATAGGATGCACACGCGTCCTAATTATTGCGTTACAAGCCACGCTGCAGGCACTTCCTCCTTCAATGCGGAAGGAGGAAGTGCCTGCAGCGAGGCTTGTAGCGCGATGAATAGGACGCGTGTGCATCCTATTTGGAGCACAGGGAGCACACAGCCTTATGGGTAAATAACCCCTTATGTCCCCACTCCACACCTGCATTAATTAATGCTCATTTACATCACGAGATCGAATGCTTAGCCACTCGGATTTACTTGTGACAGCATCCCTGGCCGGGACTTTCACACCTGTGTTTTCTTGGTTTTTCCTTTTTTCAAAGTGTCCCTTACCACTGGGTAAATTGCTGCAAATGGGAATGTCACTAATAGTACACACATTACTCAGTGTGCTCAATGTCGCTTGTGACTCGTGTACAAGTCGACCCCTATACTTTTATTTAGTCAGTGAGACCTAAATTGTTAGACTTATAGTCGAGTGAAGCGTATACAGAATATTTTTAGCAACTATGTATTATTTACCAATGCCTCTATTTTTATGTACTGTATACCAATGTGTGTATTTTGATATACTTGCGTTTGTTTTTCAGTCTCCCAGCACCACAGAAATCAATAAATAGTAATAATAACTGAACACCACAGAGTCAAACCGCTCACGAAAAATATAATCAGATAACACCTTCTGAATAATTCAACACCCAGGAAAATAGCTGCGAGCTTTCATTTTTAAGGGCCCCAACACCCTGCTAACCCCGTCTACAAGATTTCACATCGTTCCCCATGGTGTATCCAGGCAGCTTCCCAACACCAGAATGATACATAGTTTGGTAAAACCGTAAGGAACTGAACACAAGAAAGGGCATGAGCCAGAAAACCCTGCATGTAAGTCATAATGAACACAATGACCAAGAGAAAAATCAGGCTTTATCTCACAAATAGAGCAGCTGCCAAGAACGGCGGTCAGGTGTTCAGCACATTGGAAACACTCTTCTGCCTAAATCCCGCAGTCGCCACCCCCAGGGATCGATGCAAAGAATTTTCCTCCTTCTCTGCTGACAAAGTATCAGCCATCCGTGAAAGCATTCTGCCAATGACCTCAGAAGACACCAAGGCCCATATGCAATTAAGTTTTTCTCCTGAGTTTTCTCCTATGAGATAATTTTTAATCTTTGATTTAGAATAACCTTTTCGGCAATTTACAATGGAAAAAAGTACTAACAAGTTAAAGAAAAAGTACTATCGAAATTATTTTGAGTATTTTTTTTGCTTGCTGGTGGTTTCAAACGCATTTTATTGACAAGTATGAAAATATCACCGAGGAGAAAACTCAGGAGAAAAAGGTAATTGCATATGGGCCCAAGGCTTCTAAACCCTTACACATATGGGCGCAGTATGATAGGGTGAATGAGGAGCAAGATTTGGAACTATCATCCAAACTCTCCATCTAACAACTGTGTGACCTTCATCCTGATCAAACCATTCCCTTAAAGCCTACCTCAAATCAGTTTTTTTTTTTTTTTAAAGTTAAATCCTTATTACTGTATATACAAGTCGACCTCGTGTATAAGTCGACTGCAACATCAAACCATCTTAAGCTGGAATTTTTCATTGACTCAAGTATACGTCTACTCAGCAAAGTTAATGGCTGCACCTGGGGCACCAGGAGGGGTTAGTGACTGCACTGCATACAATATTGCAGCCATTATATCCTCCTGTCCCTTAAAGGATATACCACAACTGAAAAAAATTATTGCTGCAGTGTGTGGGGGGTTAAAAGTACATAATATCTGCTCCTCCTGCCCCCCCTCCGTCTGCCACTGTTAGGGTAGTATTAGTGTTGGGCGAACATCTAGATGTTCGGGTTCGGGCCGAACAGGCCGAACATGGCCGCGATGTTCGGGTGTTCGACCCGAACTCCGAACATAATGGAAGTCAATGGGGACCCGAACTTTTGTGCTTTGTAAAGCCTCCTTACATGCTACATACCCCAAATTTACAGGGTATGTGCACCTTGGGAGTGGGTACAAGAGGGAAAAAAATTTAGCAAAAAGAGCTTATAGTTTTTGAGAAAATTGATTGTAAAGTTTCAAAGGAAAAATTGTCTTTTAAATGCTGAAAATGTCATGTTTCTTTGCACAGGTAACATGGTTTTTACCGCCAGGCAGTCATAAATGTAATAAAGAGAAGAGGTTCCATAAACAGGGACCGGTAACGCTAACCCAGCAGCAGCAGCAGCACACGTGATGGAACAGGAGGAGGCGCAGGAGGAGAAGGCCACGCTTTTTGAGACACAACAACCCAGGCCTTGCATGAGGACAAGAAGCGTGCGGATAGCATGCTTTTTACCGCCATGCAGTCATAAATGTAATAAAGATAAGAGGTTCAATAAACAGGGACCGGTAACGCTAACCCAGCAGCAGCAGCAGCACACGTGATGGAACAGGAGGAGGCGCAGGAGGAGAAGGCCACGCTTTTTGAGACACAACAACCCAGGCCTTGCATGAGGACAAGAAGCGTGCGGATATAGCAGCAATGCTTTTTGCCGCCATGCAGTCATAAATGTAATAAAGAGAAGAGGCTCAATAAACAGGGACCGGTAACGCTAACCCAGCAGCAGCAGCAGCACAGAGCACACGTGACGGAACAGGAGGAGGCGCAGGAGGAGAAGGCCACGCTTTGAGACACAACAACCCAGGCCTTGCATGAGGACAAGAAGCGTGCAGATAGCATGCTTTTTACCGCCATGCAGTCATAAATGTAATAAAGATAAGAGGTTCAATAAACAGGGACCGGTAACGCTAACCCAGCAGCAGCAGCAGCAGCACAGAGCACACATGATGGAACAGGAGGAGGCGCAGGAGGAGAAGGCTACGCTTTGAGACACAACAACCCAGGCCTTGCATGAGGACAAGAAGCGTGCGGATATAGCAATGCTTTTTGCCGCCATGCAGTCATAAATGTAATACAGATGAGAGGTTCAATAAACAGGGACCGGTAACGCTAACCCAGCAGCAGCAGCAGCACAGAGCACACGTGATGGAACAGGAGGAGGCGCAGGAGGAGAAGGCCACGCTTTTTGAGACGCAACCCAGGCCTTGCATGAGGACAAAAAGCGTGCGGATATAGCAATGCTTTTTGCCGCCATGCAGTCATAAATGTAATACAGATGAGAGGTTCAATAAACAGGGACCGGTAACGCTAACCCAGCAGCAGCAGCAGCACAGAGCACACGTGATGGAACAGGAGGAGGCGCAGGAGGAGAAGGCCACGCTTTTTGAGACGCAACCCAGGCCTTGCATGAGGACAAAAAGCGTGCGGATATAGCAATGCTTTTTGCCGCCATGCAGTCATAAATGTAATACAGATGAGAGGTTCCATAAACAGGGACCGGAAACGCTAACCCAGCAGCAGCAGCACACGTGATGGAACAGGAGCAGGCGCAGGAGGAGAAGGCCATGCTTTTTGAGACACAACAACCCAGGCCTTGCATGAGGACAAAAAGCGTGCGGATATAGCAGCAATGCTTTTTGCCGCCATGCAGTCATAAATGTAATACAGATGAGAGGTTCAATAAACAGGGACCGGAAACGCTAAACCATCCCAGATGTTCATTGGTCATGTTACTTGGTTGGGGTCCTGGAGTGTTGCGTAGTCATTTCCAATCCAGGATTGATTCATTTTAATTTGAGTCAGACGGTCTGCATTTTCTGTGGAGAGGCGGATACGTGAACCTTGCAGGCAACGGCATTCTTCAAGCTTCGGGTTATTTTGCTGACCACGTGCTCATGCAACTCAGGCACTGCAGAGCGCGCAAAGTGGTAGCGGCTGGGAACCACGTAACGTGGGATGGCCACTGACATCATGCCCTTGAAGCTGTTTGTCTCCACCACTCGATATGGCAGCATTTCGCAGGCCAGAAGCTTGGCTATGCTGGCTCTTACTGCCACGGCCCGGGGGTCATTTGCTGGCAATTTCCTCTTGCGCTCAAACATCTCCGAGACAGACAACTGAACCGTAGGGCTGCACAACGAAGGGCTGTTGGTTGTTGTGTTTGATGAACACTGGGAGACCTCAAGAGCACTACTCCGGAAAGTGACAGTGTCAGCGTCATCTGATTTTTTGGAATGTTTTGAACCACGCAATGGCTGGGCTACTGCTGCTGCTGAGGCGGGTCTGGTGGTGAGTCTGGTGAACCCAAGGGAGGCAGTGTTGCTGGTGGTACCCTGTCCTGCCGCGTTTGCCCACAGAGTGGGATGTTTGGATAGCATGTGGCGGCTCATGCTGGTGGTGGAGAGGTTGTTAATACTTTTCCCCCTGCTCAGGCGGGTCTTGCACACCTTGCAAATCGCCATGGTAACATCCTCAGTGCAGTCTTCAAAGAAAGCCCAGAATTTGGAGCACCTGCCTTGCTGGCGATTTCTGTTTGCGCCTCTTTTGCCTCTCACTTGAACTTCCACGCTTGTGGTGCCTGAAATTGCGCGCCGCCTACCTTGTGGCACAAGGCGAACTCGTGCAGCAGTGGGTTCTTCAACAGACTCATCTGTGCTGCTGCTACGACGGCGATGTTCTCGTTCACAAACAAAATCTGGGTCTATGTCCACATTGTCCATACCCTCCTCTTCCATCTCCTCAAACTCGTCATATGTCATTGTGGGGGGCCGCCGCCGTGGAGTACAGCTCCCCAGCACAACCGTCAGGGGAAACACCTCTTCCCTTGCCCCTCCCTCTTTCACCGGATTTCTTCCTCATTTCACTTATCCTTACAGTACACGCTGACTGGCAGCAGTACAGTGGCAGTACAGAAATGCTATACAGTGGTGGGTGAGCGGTGTACCACTATTGCCAGCAGCGACACAGAGCACAATGCTATACAGTGGCGGGTGAGCGGTGTACTACTGTTCCCAGCAGACAAAGAGTGGCAGTAAACACAATGCTATATAGTGTGGCTGAGCCGTGTACACAGAGTGGCAGTAAACACAATGCTATATAGTCTGCTATATAGTCACCCCGAACGGGGTGATGTTCTGCAGCACCCGAACAGTGGCGAACACTGTTCGCCCAACACTACTGGGAACGCAGATTTTAGTACCTAAACACACGATACAACATGTTTTCCGGGGTCGGACTCTGAGGCACATACAGATGGTCCCGATCATCATCCTCATCATACAACTCTTCTCCTGAGTCTGACCCACCCACCACCTCTGCCACCCCAACATCCCCAGACACAGTCACAGACCCCTCATCGTCCTCAACATTAACTTGGGATGCTGGCCTGAGCCCGACCTCCTCCTCCACATCAGGCCCCATCATCCCCTCAATGGCAGCCCTCATTAATCGCTCTGGCGCCGGACCGATGGACACAACGTTCTCCTCCGGGGAGGGCTGCTGCTGACCACTGGCTGCTGGGGTGGATGTTATAGCTTGCGTGGGGCGTTGGCTGTTGCTGTTGTTGGGAGTGCTGCTCACAGCGGAGGTCTCTGAGGAACTCATGGTGAGCTCATATAGTGGTTGACGGTGAGTGGAGTATTACTGATCCCAGCAATATACACACTGACTGGCAGAGTACGCAATGCTATATAGTCTGGCTGAGCCGTGTACACAGAGTGGCAGTGAACAATGCTATATAGTCTGGCTGAGCGGTGTACACAGAGTGGCAGTACACACAATGCTATATAGTCTGGCTGAGCCATGTACACAGAGTGGCAGTAAACAATGGTATATAGTCTGGCTGAGCGGTGTACACAGAGTGTCAGTAAACAATGGTATATAGTCTGGCTGAGCGGTGTACACCGAGTGTCAGTAAACAATGGTATATAGTCTGGCTGAGCGGTGTACACAGAGTGTCAGTAAACAATGGTATATAGTCTGGCTGAGCGGTGTACACAGAGTGTCAGTAAACAATGGTATATAGTCTGGCTGAGCGGTGTACACAGAGTGTCAGTAAACAATGGTATATAGTCTGGCTGAGCGGTGTACACAGAGTGTCAGTAAACAATGGTATATAGTCTGGCTGAGCGGTGTACACAGAGTGTCAGTAAACAATGGTATATAGTCTGGCTGAGCGGTGTACACAGAGTGGCAGTACACACAATGCTATATAGTCTGGCTGAGCGGTGTACACAGAGTGGCAGTACACACAATGCTATAGAGTCTGGCTGAGCGGTGTACACAGAGTGGCAGTACACACAATGCTATGTAGTCTGGCTGAGCGGTGTACACAGAGTGGCAGTAAACACAATGCTATATATAGCGTGGCTGAGCGAGGTGCACAGTGGCAGTACACACAATGCTATATAGTCAGGCTGAGCCGTGTACACAGAGTGGCAGTACACACAATGCTATATAGTGTGGCTGAGCGAGCGGTGTACTACTATTCCCAGCAGACACAGAACAGTAAACACAATGCTATATAGTGTGGGTGAGCGAGCGGTGTACCACTATTCCCAGCAGACACAGAACAGTAAACAGAATGCTATATAGTGTGGCTGAACGAGCGGTGTACCACTATTCCCAGCAGACACAGAACAGTAAACAGAATGCTATATAGTGTGGCTGAGCGAGCGGTGTACCACTATTCCCAGCAGACACAGAACAGTGAACAGAATGCTATATAGTGTGGCTGAGCGAGCGGTGTACTACTATTCCCAGCAGACACAGAACAGTAAACAGAATGCTATATAGTGTGGCTGAGCGAGGTACACAGAGTGGCAGTAAACAGAATGCTATATAGTGTGGCTGAGCGAGCGGTGTACTACTGTTCCCAGCAGCGACACACAATGACTGGGGGGGACCCTGGCTAGCGTGGCTGGAGAGCGAACTACCCTGCCTGCCTACCCAAAGCTAAACCCACAGAGAAATGGCGGAGATATGACGTGGTTCGGGTATTTATTTACCCGAACCACGTGACCGTTCGGCCAATCAGAGCGCGTTCGGGCCCGAACCACGTGACCCGTTCGGCCAATCACAGCGCTAGCCGAACGTTCGGGGAACGTTCGGCCATGCGCTCTTAGTTCGGCCATGTGGCCGAACGGTTTGGCCGAGCACCGTCAGGTGTTCGGCCGAACTCGAACATCACCCGAACAGGGTGATGTTCTGCAGAACCCGAACAGTGGCGAACACTGTTCGCCCATCACTAGGTAGTATTCATGCCGGGACTGGCAACTTGCTTGACCCCTCACCTGGACATACTGCGCCCTGCGCATAGCGAGCGGCTCAGAAGCACGCTGTTCCCTCCGTCTCCTCTGGGCTGCGTGTGCGCTCAACTACACCAAGCGTCACATGATTAGTATCACATGATTAGCATGTGACGCTTGGTGTAGTGGAGCGCACACGCAGCCCAGAGGAGACAGAGGGATCAGCGTGCTTCTAAGCCGCTCGCTATGCGCCGGCCAGAAGTGAAGAGGGGAGGACACACTGCGCACACAGTATGTCCGGGTGGGGGGTCAAGCAAGTCGCCGAACCCGCCATGAATATTACACTAACGGCGGCAGATGGAGGGGGGCAGGAGGAGCGGATGGTATGTACTTTTAACCCCCCAAACACTGCAGCAATTATTTTTTTCAGTTGTGGTATCCTTTAAGTGCAGCCAATACCAGGCCCCAAAGTGCTGCAATTATGCCTTCCCTTTTATGCAGCCCAGTATTTCCCCCCCCCCCCTCCCCTCCTTCCTTTCCTTGTTAATTGTTGTTGCCAGGACTTTCAGACCTGTGTTTTCTTGGCATTTTCTTTGCTCAAAGTATCAATAACCACTGGGTACATTGCTGCAAATGGGAATGTCACTACTAGTACACACATTACTCAGAGTAACCAAGCAGCTCAGGGTGACCCAAACTACTTAGAATGTATAGGGGGATAAAATAGACCAAAAATCCCTCCTACTAAAAAAAAGCAAAGCTTGGTGTAATTTTCCTTCTTAAAACAGAAGAAAATCTGCAATAATTAAGCTATAAGTGAAGATTTGTGGTTACCCACAATGCACTGCTACTGAATATGCAAATTATCCCCTTTCACCCTTGGTAAGCCACGCATTACTCAGCGTGCTCAGTGTCGCTTGTGACTCATGTATAAGCCGACCCCTATACTTTGATTTAGTGAATGAGGCCTACATTTCTAGACTTATAGTGGAGTATAGCGTACACAGAATATTTTTAGCAACTATATATTAATATTTACCAATGCCTCTATTTTTATGTACTGTATACCAATGTGTGTATTTTTGCATTGTTATGTATAGCCAGTGTCTGTATTTTGATAAACAAGTTTGCATATGTGTATCAGCGCCAAGGAAACAAAGTGGCCGCTGCTGAGAGAAGAACGATGTCCAGAGTTCACAAACAGATAAATTATATATGCTCAGCGCAGAGTCCAAAAACAAAAGACGAGTCTTCAGCAAAGGATAAAAGCAGGCAAATCTCCACCACAATAAATATTGGGTTCACGGCACAGCTCTGCAATCATGGATACCCAAAAAAGGAAAGAGGCTTACCAGCTGGTGACAACCCACATTATAAGGTTGTATCAACGCTTTGGTAGGACATCAGGAAGCAACAGTCTGTCCAGGATCCACCAATTCAGCAATGATTCCTCTCACGAATGGATATCAGTAAACATCATAAAAAACAAACAAACGGCAACTCTAAGTGTAAACCGTTTAATATAGAGTTTTCATAGTAAAAACAGCTTAAAAATAGCATTAAAATAGCATAAAAACAAAACTTACATACGGGGCCCATGCAATGGGAACCCCGAGAAAGTTGCACGCGTGTATGGGTCAGCGGTAAAGGACAGTATGAAGGTGCCGCCTGTCTCCTTCCCGACCGGTTTCGCAAACTAGCGTCATCAGGGGATTCAATGTGTGTATTTTTGCATTGTTATGTATAGCCAGTGTCTGTATTTTGATATACTCGTGTTGGTTTTTCAGCCTCTACAGCACCACAGAAATCAATATATAGTAATAATAACTGAACACCATCCAGTCAAACCGCTCATGAAAAATATAATCAGATAACACCTTCTGAATAATTTAACACCACGAAAATAGCTGCAAGCTTTGATTTTTAAGGGCCCCGACACCCTGCTAACCCCATCTACAAGATTTCACATCACTCCCTGTGGTGTAGCCAGGCAGCCTCCCAACACCAGAATGATAAATAGTTTGCCAATACCGTAAGGAAGTGAACACAAGAAAGTGCATGGGCCAGAAAGAGAGTCAGGTTCTGAAAAGCATAAATCCTCACCAGCCCTGCATGTAAAGAAATATCAAAACGCAATGACCAAGAGAAAAATCAGGCCTTATCTCACAAATATAGCAGCTGACAAGAACAGAGGCGGTCAAGTGTGCGGCAGATTGGAAACATTCTTCTGCCTAAATCCCGCAGCCGCCACCCCCAGGGATCGATGCAAAGAATTCTCCTCCTTCTCTGCTGACAAAGTGTCAGCCATCCATGCAAGTATTCTGCCAGTGACCTCAGAAGACACCAAGGCTCCTGAATCCCTACACACATATGGGCGCAGTATGATAGGGTGAATGAGGAAGATTTGGAACTATCGTCCAAACTCTCCATCTAACAACCACGTAACCAGGGGCTTAACTAGACTTAATTGTGCCCCCTGCAAAAATGATATAATGGGGCTCCCCTGATCCCTGAACCTCATGCGGGTCATGCGACTGGGAGCCAACGAATGGCAGCAGAGAGTGTTGTGCTGTGAAGCAGCATCTGGAAGCAGGAAAAAAATTACAGCCGCTCCCGCTACTCTGCATGGTGGGAGGAGGCAGCGGGGAAGGTCTTTGTGAGCGATCGGGGAGGGTTTCCTGCTAAGTGGCTGCACTTGCAGTTGGGGAGAGGGGTCCCCTAAAGCCTCTGGGCCCCACTGCGACCCCGCCATTAATTGTTATGTGACCTTGATCCCGGTCCAACCATTCCCTTAAAGCGTACTTGAAATACGTTTTTAGAAAAAAGTTACAACCTTCCTTCAGTAGAGGGAGGCATCTGGATGGTTTAGAGCAGGGGTCCCCAACCCCCGGTCCACGACCCAATACCGGGCCGCGGGACGTTTCGCACCGGGCCGCGGCAAATCCCCTGCCTCACAATGATTTTTTTGCAGGTGACTACCGTCCTGCCCCCTCCATTAGCCGTGAGTGCACGCATTAGAGCGCAGCCGCGGAAGCCGGAAGTCACGCCCAGCCAGCCCATCCCATTTTTCTCGGCGTCAGCGTGTGTAGCCTATGCAGCTGCGCTTTTCCCGGGCAGTGTGAGGCAGCGAGACAGGGGGATAGCGTGCCGTGATAGCGTGACCGTGGCGGACCGTATTCAAAATACATTCTCTTCTCGGTAAGGCGGCTGTCTATATACCAGCGTTTTTCCACCTTCGAATCTAGCCTCACTACCTGTTCCGATACTTCTGTGCTGCATAGGTCAGGCCTTAGGCCTGGGATTGTTACACATGCAATTTAACAAGTATGCAGTGATCATAGTTATGTGCAGTTTTTGATCCACCTCTTGCTGGCTTGTTTGCGGGCTAACTATACTTGCTATACTGGGCTAACTATACTTGCTATTCTGGGTTAACTATACTTGCTATACTGAGCTAACTATACTTGCTATTCTGGGCTAACTATACTTGCTATTCTGGGTTAACTATACTTGCTATACTGGGCTAACTATACTTGCTATTCTGGGCTAACTATACTTGCTATTCTGGGTTAACTATACTTGCTATACTGGGCTAACTATACTTGCTATTCTGGGTTAACTATACTTGCTATACTGGGCTAACTATACTTGCTATACTGGGCTAACTATACTTGCTATTTTGGGCTAACTATACTTGCTATTCTGGGCTAACTATACTTGCTATGCTGGGCTAACTATACTTGCTATTCTGGGATAACTACTGGCTATACTGGGCTAACTATACTTGCTATACTGGGCTAACTATACTTGCTATACTAGGCTAACTGTACTTGCTATACTGGGCTGACTGTACTTGCTATACTGTGGTAACTGTACTAGCTATACTGGGCTAACTATACTTGCTATACTAGGCTAACTGTACTTGCTATAGTGTGGTAACTGTACTTGCTATACTGGGGTAACTATACTTGCTATACTAGGCTAACTGTACTTGCTATACTGTGGTAACTGTACTTGCTATACTGGGGTAGCTATACTTGCTATACTAGGCTAACTGTACTTGCTATACTGGGGTAACTACTGGCTATACTGGGGTAGCTATACTTGCTATACTAGGCTAACTGTACTTGCTATAGTGTGGTAACTGTACTTGCTATACTGTGGTAACTGTACTTGCTATACTAGGCTAACTGTACTTGCTATACTGGGGTAACTATACTTGCTATACTAGGGTAACTATACTTGCTATACTAGGCTAACTGTACTTGCTATAGTGTGGTAACTGTACTTACTATACTGGGGTAACTATGCTTGCTATACTAGGCTAACTGTACTTGCTATAGTGTGGTAACTGTACTTGCTATACTAGGCTAACTGTACTTGCTATACTGGGGTAACTACTGGCTATACTGGGGTAGCTATACTTGCTATACTAGGCTAACTGTACTGGCTATACTAGGCTAACTGTACTGGCTATACTGTGGTAACTGTACTTGCTATACTGAGGTAACTATACTTGCTATACTGTGGTAACTGTACTTGCTATACTGAGGTAACTATACTTGCTATACTGTGGTAACTGTACTTGCTATAGTGTGGTAACTGTACTTGCTATACTGTGGTAACTGTACTTGCTATAGTGTGGTAACTGTACTTGCTATACTGTGGTAACTGTACTTGCTATAGTGTGGTAACTATACTGGCTATACTGTGGTAACTGTACTTGCTGTACTGAGGTAACTATACTTGCTATACTGTGGTAACTGTACTTGCTATACTGTGGTAACTGTACTTGCTATAGTGTGGTAACTGTACTGGCTATACTGGGATAACTGTACTTGCTATAGTGTGGTAACTGTACTTGCTATACTGTGGTAACTGTACTTGCTATACTGTGGTAACTGTACTTGCTATAGTGTGGTAACTGTACTGGCTATACTGTGGTAACTGTACTTGCTATAGTGTGGTAACTGTACTTGCTATACTGTGGTAACTGTACTTGCTATAGTGTGGTAACTGTACTGGCTATACTGGGATAACTGTACTTGCTATAGTGTGGTAACTGTACTTGCTATACTGTGGTAACTGTACTTGCTATTCTGTGGTAACTGTACTTGCTATAGTGTGGTAACTGTACTGGCTATACTGAGGTAACTATACTTGCTATACTGTGGTAACTGTACTTGCTATACTGTGGTAACTGTACTTGCTATAGTGTGGTAACTGTACTGGCTATACTGGGATAACTGTACTTGCTATAGTGTGGTAACTGTACTTGCTATACTGTGGTAACTGTACTTGCTATACTGTGGTAACTGTACTTGCTATAGTGTGGTAACTGTACTGGCTATACTGTGGTAACTGTACTTGCTATACTGTGGTAACTGTACTTGCTATACTGTGGTAACTGTACTTGCTATACTGTGGTAACTGTACTTGCTATACTGTGGTAACTGTACTTGCTATACTGTGGTAACTGTACTGGCTATACTGTGGTAACTGTACTTGCTATACTGTGGTAACTGTACTTGCTATACTGTGGTAACTGTACTGGCTATACTGTGGTAACTGTACTGGCTATACTGTGGTAACTGTACTTGCTATAGTGTGGTAACTGTACTTGCTATACTGGGGTAACTATACTTGCTATACTGTGGTAACTGTACTTGCTATATTGTGGTAACTGTACTTGCTATACTGTGGAAACTGTACTTGCTATACTGTGGAATCTAAGAAAAAAGGGGGGGCTGCTGCCGCCAACACTAGCCACGCCCACTCACAACCCCACCCCCCCGCCCCCAGGGGGGCCCCAGAGAAAATTTGGGTTGGGATAGTGGGCCCCGGGCTCAAAAAGGTTGGGGACCCCTGGTTTAGAGGCCTCCCCATCTCCCCACGCCCCTTCTCCCTCAACATTAATATTGAAGATTGTTCAGGGCTGCACTCCTTACCGTAAGCGAGGGCAGCCACACTGCACAGGGGCGCAGGCGGCTCATGCTGCTCATGCTTGGCTGTTTTTCCCCCCCGGTGCACAAGCGCCTTTGTGCTACTGCCCAGGCAGAAACTCCACTGGTGTATGCGCAGTGTGGCCACACTTGCACACCGAGGGCGGTGAGCCCGCAAATATGAAGAAGGTACCAGGCAGGCAGTGGAGGGGTCATGGAGGACTTGGGAACAGTATTGCTTGCAAATTTTTTGCCAAAAACATTTTCACATCGAAAAGTCTATTTTTGATTTTGAGATAATAATCAATATTTTACTGCAAGAAGCACAAAACACAGATAATGATATTTTAACCTATTGAGGACCACAGTGTTAAACCCCCCTAAAGACCAGGCCATTTTTTGTAAAATAGGCCGCTGCAACTTTAAGGCAAAGCTGCAGGGCCGCACAACACGCTAGTGATCCCCCCACCCCCTTTTCTCCCCACCAACAGAGCTTTCTGTTGTGGGGTCTGATTGCCCCACAGATGTTTGTTTATTTTTTAACAAATATTTTTGTTATTTATTTTTGATTAAATTTGTGTATTTTTTATTTTAATCCCTCTCTCTCCCTCCCTCCCTCCGCCAGCCAATCAGCGTGATCAGCTGTCATAGGTTTCAGCCTATGACAGCCGATCACTTCCCAGCCTATGCAGGGGACAGTCGTGTCACACGGCTGTCCCCAGTACAGTGCTGCCTTAGATCGCAGTGCTGTACGGGGTAATTAGACGGCGGTTTCACCATCTAACAGTCTCCAAGCGGCGATCGCCACTGGGAGACTGAAGCTACCAAGCGGAGATGTGCGCGCGATCTCCTGCAAAAGCAAGCCCCAGGACTTTATGCCGATCGGCGTTAGGCGTTCCTGGGGCTGCTGCCGCGGCCACGCCCGTCGGCTTGACACGGTCGGCAATGGGTTAAAAGAAAAAGAAAATTAGATTTATTTATTTTTTTGTAAAAATTTGTGAAAATGCAAAAAATAACAACAGCTTATTTTCAATGCCATTTTCACTCGAAAATCAAATGTAATAATATTATCATGAAAATGAATGCGAAAAGAATATTGGCGTTTTCGCTCATCACTGCTGGGAAAATCCCTAAACAGCCAGAGGCTTCCTCCAACTGATGGAAATATTTAACTTTTGGTTTTTTTTACATCACAGGTGCGATTTAAGCCAAGGTTCACACTTGATAAAATTTACATGAGAATTGCGATTGCCAAAACGTGCTTGTCACGCATCTAATGAAAGTCAATGGAGAATCGCACTTCTGCTAAAATTCGGAAAAATTGCGTTTTTGCATGTGTAAAAAAAAGTACTCCCTGCAGCAAAAACTGCCATGTAAATTCACACATCACATGCAAATTCCCAGTGACTTTCATTAGCCGTGGTAAAAATCCCCCTGCAGAATTTCACGTATGAACACAAAAAATGCATGCAAAAAACTCAGTTTTTCACAATGATGTGTGTGAACCCTGCTGTATGCAATTCACAGAGATAATCGTGCAAAGTTTACACAAAATAACTTCGTAGAGTTCATAGCAAGCCCAGACAAACCAAGGAAAACGAATCACCAAACACCTACTCAAGCCTGGAACCCACTAGAGAGTGTTTGTGAGCGTTTCGCAAGCGCTTTCAGTGACTAGCGATTTCCCTAAACAAATCTGGTTGCTCCTAATTTTATGTTGCCTGAGGAGGCTGTAGACCCGTGAAATGCATTGCAAGATGTAAGTAGTGAGTAAGAATAAATTGTTTCTTTTACTTTGAACAATTACAATTTGTCATCATTGGGGAGGTAAGTCATCCAGTACCCCCCATTTTATGATTTTAATTGGTGAATTTTTATTCTTTGGGCGCCTCTGTAATAATCTAGAATATTACAATATCCACTGGCTGGATGGGTGTGATCACCTTTTCCTTTCTACGGAGAGCAACCTTTTAGTCTGAGTGGGGACAGGCTCTAAGCTCCCCGCATGCGTGAATAGTGGTTGCCTAAAAAACTGGCAACCCACACTTGTGAGTATTATTCCTTCAATCTTTAAACCGCTATATGAAACAACGTTAATACACTATTGGGGCTTTCGTTTCTCTTCTTTTGATTTCCCTAAACACTTTGCCAATGTAAATGGAGGGGACAGATTCCACTAGAGAGATTGGGATTAAGGAAATCACAGGACAAGCAGCATTTTGGGAGTGTTTCCATTCTAATGAATTGTATAGGAGCAGGAAAATTGTTCCCAAAATCGCTTGCAAAACGCTATTACAAATCGGTAATGGGTAGCATGGAGGCGTCTAATGTGTGTTCTGTTTTAGTATTTTAAAATACAAATAAAAAATTATGTAATAAGAAGAGAGGTAGGTAATTGCTTACCTCTCCTGAATATATAGACACTAGTTCAACTTGATAGCATAGGGGATAGAGTCTACACCAGGGGTTCCCAAACTTTTTTAGTCAAGGGCCGGGTCAACATACTTTAGACTGCTGGGGGGCCGGAGTGTACATAAAATGATGTAGAGAAACATTACATTGAATCTAGGTAGTGTAAACAGCGCCTCAAACACAATCCCCCGCCCGCAAAGCAATCAGTGTTCAAAATACGTATTTTCAAAAGTCCCCCCAAAACAACCCTCTTTCCCCAGTAATTGCAAGGACTGCAAAGTATCCACCCCTACACACGCATTCACACACTGCTTTTATATTACCTCTAACCACCTCCCCCCCCCCCCCCCCCCCCACCACCACCACCACAATGTTTTTGCGCATCAGACAGTGAAGCACACCCAGGTGACAACCTGCCATACAATTGGACAGCAGTGCCACCTAATGCGGAATTGGATTGGAAGCTAGCGAATGACTTCTTGCCAGCTTCCATGTTGAAACGTGGTGCCAGCACTGCTGCCGCTTCTATAAGTTTTGTGTGTGGAGGGCCGGCAGAAAAGCCTCAGGGGGCTGCATTCGGCTCGCGGGCCTTAGTTTTAGGACCACTGGTCTACACTCTGTCCCCTAGAGTCCCATGTAGAGGTGCCTACACTCTATACGCTATGCTATCAATGATGTAATTATGTGAAAATTATGCAGAATTACAAATGATTACAATTAAAGATGAAATTAATTATGATTTTTTTCAGAAATTTCACAATATGATTTTGCATTGTAATTGCGAATTTCAATGCGAAATTATGTCTGCAAAATTTGTGCTCATCCCTAGTTTCAAGTAGGGATGGTCGTAGTCAGCCAACTTCCCTACGCTGGAACTGTAATTTTCCACGATTACGCTTCGCAAACTACGGCTACGAAATTAGAAACTTCGCTACATTTGCATTTCGTACACTACGCGTTAAAATACGGAAGCTTTGCGTAGTGCTTCGCGTAGTTTATGCGGACGCTTATGCCCTTATGCGGAAACATTTCCGCAATAATCTGCTAACTATGCGCATGGGTGAACTAATATGTCCGTACATTCCACCTTCCAATGCGGAATTGTATATGTATAGAAGGGCAATGATATTTCTGCGCATGCGCAATGATCCCTATAGACGCAGTTACCGCAAGTGTAGTTGACTTCGCAATGCATACGTCAACTATGCGTAGCGGGCGAAGATTTGCATAGCGGTACTATGACTACGCGGAAATACGTACGCAAAGTTTTTAAACTTCGTCTATGAACTACAATGCGTAGTAGCGGACTACGACACGTAGTTTGCACTGGCGTAGTTTATGAGCAACCCTGGTTTCAAGACTTTAGCCCTCTTGGGTCCCCGATATCTGGATGTGCTACTAAATCTGTACTTCCATGTGTGCACCCTCCAGTCTGTGAAAACCAGGGTCCACTTATACACACACGGCATGAGGAGTTCATCACACACAGCTCCGACTCTAGAGAACTGGGAACTCACACCCACAGTCAGCCTGAGATGAACCATTCCTCGACATTTTCATAAAACATTAATGAACCCATTTACAGTATTTTCCCAAGCCTGTGAGAATACATCATTTTGGCACACACAGCTCTGAGTCCCTTAGGAGAAAAGCGAAAAAAATAACTGGAGATACTGTGAGAAGAAAAGTGTCAGGAATGGCTAAAGAAATCACACGACGCTCGCGTGTTGCTTAAAGGATACCCGAACTGACATGTGACATGATGAGATAGACATGTGTATGATAAAAAATTCCAACTATAAAACACTTTTCTAGCAGAAAATGGCTTCTGAGAGCAAGAAAGAGGTAAAAAGGGGAATTTCTTATCAGTGAGGGTCACACTGTAGTCACTTCCTGTCTGAGTCAGGACTGAGTCAGCCACTTACATACCTGATATTTAACTCTTTCAGGCAGAGAAAGAAGAAAAGGAACACAGCCTAGTTATTTGTGTGCTAGGCACTGTACATACACATGTCTATCTCATCATGTCACATGTCACCTCGGGTATCCTTTAATAAAGGTCCATACTCATCTTTTATTTGGGCGAAGCAGGTAAGTTCAGTGCATGGTGCTCAGCGCCAAGTGCCAAAGCTGGGTGCTGCCATAGCAGCAATGCTATGATGAGCACCCTACATAACATTAATTTGGGGAGCCAGCGATCACCAGACCCCAAATTACACCTCCCTCCAAGTTGCTACAACTCGGAGGGTGAATAGTAATTACGCCGCCGGGGAGTCAGTGGCCCAACTCACCTTATTCAGGTGCATAAAAAGGTCCATAGCAACTGCAAGATGACACAACTTGGTTTCCCCAGGGAACACCATGATACACATGCCCTGGTACTCACATCTAGCTGGGAGTAACTGGTTCTTCATCAAGTGCCTTGAAAGTCCAACTATTGGTAGTGTTGCTCTCCACGGCCTCGACGGAGGTAACCCATGATCACAAGCTGTTTCTCCTGATCACGAGGTCGGATTTCGAATTCATGATCGCCTCTCGGTCACGGATTCAGTTCCGAATGCACCCGTGATCGTGGTCCAAATCCGGCCACGATTAATAACCTGAAAACCCGCCAACTTTAGCGGTTAATAGCACAGCCCCCTTACATGATATAAACACCAAATGTGCAGGATATGTTAAGTAGAACAGTGGGAACAAGGGGGAATTTGTTTTTCAAAAAGACCTTATAGTTTTTGAAAAAAATGATTTTAAAGTTTCAAAGGAAAATAGTATACATTTAAATGCAGTAAATGACAGTTAATGTATTTACCGCATTTACATGTAAACTTCTTTCCTTTGAAACTAACTTTGAAATGTTAAAATCAATTTTCTCAAAAACTATAAGGTCTTTTTGAAAAAAAGATTTTTATGCTGTAGCCACTGGTCACCTTTATAATCCATGCAATTTTGGTGATTGTAGCATGTATGGGAGCTTTGCTATTAACGTTGCAGTCAAAGCCATGATCACAGCCGTGATCACGGATTCTACATGTAATCACATGTCTAATTTGGAGCTCCGATTCAAATCCGGATCACAGTCACGGCATATACAGTGGCTTGCAAAAGTATTCGGCCCCTTTGAAGTTTGCCACATTTTGTCACATTACAGCCACAAACATGAATCAATTTTATTGGAATTCCACATGAAAGACCAATACAAAGTGGTGTACATGTGAGAAGTGGAACGAAAATCATACATGATTCCAAACATTTTTTACAAATCAATAACTGCAAAGACGGGTGTGCGTAATTATTCAGCCCCCTTTGGCCTGAGTGCAGTCAGTTGCCCATAGACATTGCCTGATGAGTGCTAATGGCTAAATAGAGTGCACCTGTGTGTAATCTAATGTCAGTACAAATACAGCTGCTCTGTGACGGCCTCAGAGGTTGTCTAAGAGAATCTTGGGAGCAACAACACCGTGAAGTCCAAAGAACACACAAGACAGGTCAGGGATAAAGTTATTGAGAAATTTAAAGCAGGCTTAGGCTACAAAAAGATTCCCAAAGCCTTGAACATCCCACGGAGCACTGTTCACGCGATCATTCAGAAATGGAAGGAGTATGGCACAACTGTAAACCTACCAAGACAGGGCCATCCACCTAAACTCACAGGCCGAACAAGGAGAGCGCTGATCAGAAATGCAGTCAAGAGGCCCCTGGTGACTCTGGACGAGGTGCAGAGATCTACACAGGGGCGTCTCACCCACCAGGCAAGTATAGGCGGTTGCCTGGGGCTCCATGAGGTGGTGAGGCGCCATGAGGTGGTGAGGCGCATTCCCCCGCCGCTGCTACTGTGACCATGGTTTTTTTTTTTTATATATTATATTACCTCCCGACTCAGTCCCCGGTGCTCGGCACGCTACCATGTGCTCAGCAGTGCCTCTACCTCCACTTCTCCCCAGCCAATAGAGCAATCAATACTGCTCTTCTGCCAGGCTCCTTCTTTAAAGCCGTGCCCCTTCTTCTCAGTAACCACACAGGTAAAGTGTTTACCTCGTGTGGCCCAGCTTTTAACTCCGCCCCACGCCAGTCAAACCAGGAGCCAGCGGCCAGCCAGCTTATGCCCCCGACAGTCTGACCCCCCACCTGTGTCACTGGCTGCACACAGACACTGGAGCGAGACAGCCAGGGGACAGATGCAGTCAGAGGCGTCTCTGTCACCAGGCAGCTATAAATTTTGGCCTGCAGCGCCGTGGGTGGGCGCTCTTTTGCCGCGCTGTGTGCGTGTGGGTTTTTTTCCCCACATTATCAGTTCAGCGCCGGGCCGGCTGTGACAGGCAGCTCAGCCTGTGCCCGGTGCCGCCTACTGGTCCGCCCCCTCTCTCTCCCTTCAGAGCGAGCAGCCGCACGTTAGTTAGTTTATACGTGCTGTGCCGCCACCTACTAGTTCACCCCCTCTCCCTCTCCGTGCAGCGCAAACTACCGCACGCTAGTTTGTTTATACGTGCGGCGCCGCCCCCGCCTGTCACATGTGCTTGAAGGCACCATGTGACGCACCAGAGACCAGTGCCACCGCCGACTGGCTACACTGCACACACACTATCTGCCGAGGCGACACCTCACAGTGAGTGCCCTCTGCTCTTGATAATTTTTTATATGCCGCCCTGGCTGGCCCTGAGTCCCAACCCCCCCCCCCTCAGTCCGCCCATAACACTTGGCGCAGGCCACATACGATTATTTCCTGGTGAACGCTGGCCACATACAATTGTTTCCTGGTGAACGCTGGCCACATACGATTGTTTCCTGGGGAACGCTGGCCACATACGATTGTTTCCTGGTGAACGCTGGCCACATACGATTATTACCTGGTGAACGCTGGCCACATACGATTATTACCTGGTGAACGCTGGCCACATACGATTATTTCCTGGTGAACGCTGGCCACATACGATTATTTCCTGGTGAACGCTGGCCACATACGATTATTTCCTGGTGAACGCTGGCCACATACGATTATTTCCTGGTGAACGCTGGCCACATACGATTATTTCCTGGGGAACGCTGGCCACATACGATTATTTCCTGGTGAACGCTGGCCACATACGATTATTTCCTGGTGAACGCTGGCCACATTACGATTATTTTATGGTGAATCATTGCTGCATTATATTCTATGGTGAATCATTGCTGCGTTATGGTTATTTTCTAGTGAAAGATTGCCGCATTACGACTTTAAGTGAATCATTGCTGCGTTACGATAATTTTACGGTAAAATGATTATTTTCATCAAGTGGCACCTCAGGGGGGGGGGGGGGGGGGGGGGGCGCCACAGGTTTTCTCGCCTGGAGTGAAAAAATGGCTAGAGACGCCCCTGGATCTACAGCTCAGGTGGGGGGATCTGCCCATAGGACAACTATTAGTCGTGCACTGCACAAAGTTGGCCTTTATGGAAGAGTGGCAAGAAGAAAGCTATTGTTAACAGAAAGCATAAGAAGTCCCGTTTGCAGTTTGCCACAAGCCATGTGGGGGACACAGCAACCATGTGGAAGAAGGTGCTCTGGTCAGATGAGACCAAAATTGAACTTTTTGCCCAAAATGCAAAACGCTATGTGTGGCGGAAAACTAACACTGCACATCACTCTGAACACACCATCCCCACTGTCATATATGGTGGTGGCAGCATCATGCTCTGGGGGTGCTTCTCTTCAGCAGGAACAGGGAAGCTGGTCAGAGTTGATGGGAAGATGGATAGAGCCAAATACAGGGCAAACTTGGAAGAAAACCTCTTGCAGTCTGCAAAAGACTTGAGACTGGGGCGGAGGTTCACCTTCCAGCAGGACAACGACCCTAAACATAAAGCCAGGGCAACAATGGAATGGTTTAAAAAAAAACATATCCATGTGTTAGAATGGCCCAGTCAAAGTCCAGATCTAAATTCAATCGCGAATATGTGGCAAGATCTGAAAACTGCTGTTCACAAACGCTGTCCATCTAATCTGACTGAGCTGGAGCTGTTTTGTAAAGAAGAATGGGCAAGGATTTTAGTCTCTAGATGTTCAAAGCTGGTAGAGACATACCCTAAAAGACTGGCAGCTGTAATTGCAGCAAAAGGTGGTTCTACAAAGTATTGACTCAGGGGGCCGAATAATTACGCACACCCCACTTTGCAGTTATTTATTTGTAAAAAATGTTTGGAATAATGCATGATTTTCGATCGACTTCTCACGTGTACACCACTTTGTATTGGTCTTTCACGTGGAATTCCAATAAAATTGATGAATGTTTGTGGCAGTAATGTGACAAAATGTGGAAAACTTCAAGGGGGCCGAATACTTTTGCAAGCCACTGTACATATTTGGATTCTGTCCTGGCCGGATTTACTTAAATTCGTGATTGGGGGGTATCCGAGCAACACTAACTATTGATAATCTAGTCTGTTGTGTACAATTATACTTTCTTTTTTTTATTAACGAATGTGGCGCCAGGTATTAATGAAATTTGATAACCAGAACCATCGTTGTCAAGCTTTATTAACGATATTTACTGATGCAAAAAATAAAGGAGATCTAATAACGAATAAATATTAACGTTAAATATCGTTGAGTTTTTCGTCAATACTGCTTAACCCAACCCTACCCTCACACAGAACCCTCCCCTGGTGGTGCCTAAAACTAACCACTCCTCTAGTGGCGCCTAACACTAACAACACCCCCCCCACCCCCCGGTGGTGCTTAACCCTAACCACCATCCCTGGTGTTGCCTAAAACTAACCACCGCCTAGGTGGTGCCTAACCCTAACCACTACCTTTGCAGAAACACCTTTTTACATGTACAGTGTGTTGCAAAAGTATTCGACCCCCTTGAAGTTTTCCACATTTTGTCACATTACTGCCACAAACATGAATCAATTTTATTGGAATTCCACATGAAATACCAATACAAAGTGGTGTACACATGAGAAGTGGAACGAAAATCATACATGATTCCAAACATTTTTTACAAATAAATAACTGCAAAGTGGTGTGTGCATAATTATTCGGCCCCCTTTGATCTGAGTGCAGTCAGTTGCCTATAGACATTGCCTGATGAGTGCTAATGACTAAATAGAGTGCACCTGTGTGTAATCTAATGTCAGTACAAATACAGCTGCTCTGTGAGGGCCTCAGAGGTTGTCTAAGAGAATCTTGGGAGCAACAACACCGTGAAGTCCAAAGAACACACAAGACAGGTCAGGGATGAAGTTATTGAGAAATTTAAAGCAGGCTTAGGCTACAAAAAGATTTCCAAAGCCTTGAACATCCCACGGAGCACTGTTCAAGCGATCATTCAGAAATGGAAGGAGTATGGCACAACTGTAAACCTACCAAGACAAGGCCGTCCACCTAAACTCACAGGCCGAACAAGGAGAGCGCTGATCAGAAATGCAGTCAAGAGGCCCCTGGTGACTCTGGACGAGCTGCAGAGATCTACAGCTCAGGTGGGGGAATCTGTCCATAGGACAACTATTAGTCATGCACTGTACAAAGTTGGCCTTTATGGAAGAGTGGCAAGAAGAAAGGCATTGTTAACAGAAAGCATAAGAAGTCCCGTTTGAAGTTTGCCACAAGCCATGTGGGGGACACAGCAACCATGTGGAAGAAGGTGCTCTGGTCAGATTAATGTGACAAAATGTGGAAAACTTCAAGGGGGCCGAATACTTTTGCAAGCCACTGTATTAACGATAATACCTTTGAAAACGTAAAATCTGTATTTATTCACAAAATAATATGACAAAAACTATAACGTTGTAAACTTCTAAAACGATAACTACCTCAAAAACTATAATGTTATAATGTTATTGTTAATGTTATAAAAATTTTCGCGCCGCCCTTTTTTATGCTTTTTTTTTGCCGTATTTACGATAATTGCATTAAAGTCTATGTAGGTGCCCTTTTCGTCCACCATAATCCGGCGCCCTTTTTTCCTGCTATCATGGGTAATGGCTAGTTTCAACCAATGAAACTAATCCTCATTAAAATTATGTTGTCAGATGTTCTTCAAATGAGTAAGATGTAGAGTATGAGTGCTGCTCACTGCTCTTTCTCTCATACTTTGGCTGTGTCAGAGGTAAAGGAACATAATCATACATTTCTTCTTATCTAGACATGAAAGCACCACATGACCCAGACAAGGCCCCAGACAAGTCCCCAAACGAGACCAGTCTACTGTAATGGTTTCCCTCAGAGGCTGGAGGACACCAGTTACTTGATTTCCAGTAACTCAGCTCACCAATAGAGAATCTATTCAATTAGTCACATTTTTGCTAAAGAAGATTAACTCTCACAGAAGCTGAACTAAGTACTCCTACTACAAGAGCTGGAAAACAATAAAAATAACAAAAATAACGAGGATGAGGAACATGATAACGTCATCATAAGCCTTGTGTATGGAGTGTATCATATTTTGCATTGTACCAAACTTTGTGCATTGCACGTAAACTATTTTTGCATTACCAATTTTTATTACCGGACTGTCTGAGTTTGCAAGGTTGACTTCCTGTGTTGATATCAGCTTAGTTAGACAACAATCTGTGGGATCTCCAATTTCCTCCCACATCCCATAACCACCCGTGTCAGGTAGCCACGGAGAAGCCAAGAGAGGACACCAGCCAGTCTCTGAGCACTAAGCTGATTCCACTCACCTCCCCCGTGTGCTGACCAAAAGGGAGGAGGGAGTGGTGGTGGGAAGGGTCAAGTGAGGAAGAAACTCAGAAATTTGCAGGCAGTTATACATTTTTTTTACACAGATCTCTGGATCATGTGACTGATTTTTCCAAAAGGAATTTATTTGGCACAGCTGCACCAAATATTACAATTCTACCTTAAAGGGTAAACTAGGGATTCAATGGGGAAGGTGGCTTTAGATAGACAAGATTTTTTTTTTCAGCCTCACATTCAATTCAAAATGGCACCTTGTATTGTCTAGATAATGTATTGAGTATTCCTGAAAGCTGTGGTGGC
Source organism: Hyperolius riggenbachi (assembly GCF_040937935.1). Lineage (NCBI taxonomy): Eukaryota > Metazoa > Chordata > Amphibia > Anura > Hyperoliidae > Hyperolius > Hyperolius riggenbachi. The sequence goes on along the minus strand of NC_090654.1, from coordinate 288,265,989 downwards.
ATTGAAGGGTGCGTTCCACTTTTGGCCAAACTTTGCTTTTTTTGCCGGTCTTATTATTTTCCAAAAAATAAAGTCATGGATTTTCGCAAGATACAGATTTTTTTTTTTTTTTGTGAAAATGAGAAATTTCCTACAGACATCGATGCATTTGGCAAAAATGTGTTTTCTCATGTATTCTTATACAGTATAATACAAGATTTTTAACTGTGAAAAATCCTTTGTTAGTTTGTGACTGCTCTGGCACTTTTGTACTTACCAACTGTTAAGAGGTGCCTCTAGCCATTTTGTCACTCCAGGCGAGTTAACCTGTGGCGCCCCCATGGCTTCCCCCACGAAAATAATCATAATGCGGCAGTGTTTCACCAGGAAATAACCGTAATGTGGCAATGTTTCACCAGAAAAAAAATTGTAATGCAGCAGCGTTTCACCAGAAATTACACTTATTGTGGCAGAAATGTAAGAAAGAAAATACATGTAATGAAGAAAGCACACAAGGGTACATAGGGAGGCACAGGAGGACAGAATGAGGCATGTGGGTCAGAAGAAGTCACAAAGGACAGAAACAGGCACAATGGGACAGAAGGAGGCACAAAGGGGGACAAAGGAGGCACAATGAGGGAAAAAAGGAGGCAGAATGGGGGGCAGAATGAGACACAAAGGAGGACAGAAGAAGGCACAGGAGGACAAAAGGATGTACACAGAGGGGCAGCTGGCGGTACAGAGGGACAGAAGAAGGCATGAGGGCCAGAAGGAGGCAAAAAAGAGGACAGAAGGAGGCACAGGTGGACTGAAGGAGGCACACAGGGAAAAGAAGGAGGCACAAAGTGGGGCAGGAGGTGGCACAATGGGGACAGATTGAGGCACAAAGGGGGACAAAATGAGACACAGGAGGAAAGTAGGAGGCACAGGGGGTCTGAAGGAGGCACACAGGGGACAGAAGAAGGCACAAAGGGGACAGAAGGAGGCACAGTGGGGGACAGCAGCAAAAAGCACAAAGGGGGCAGAAGGAAGCACAGGAAGACAGTAGGAGACACAAAGGGGACACAAGGAGGCACAAATGGGGGACAGAAGATGACAGAGGGGGATCTAAGGAGGCACAGTAAGACAGAAGGAGGCAGAGGGGGACAGAAAGAGCCACAGGGAGCTAGAAGAAGGCACAAAGGGACACAGAAGGAGGCACAGGGGTACAGAGGAAGGAGCAGGAGACAGAGGTGGCACATGTGTACTGAAGAGGCACATTGAAACAGAAGGAGGCACAGGAGGACAGAAGGAGGCAGAGTGGGACTGAAGGAGGAACAGGGGTAGCACAAGGGGACACATAAAGGCAAAAAGGACATAAGGAGACACAAAGGGGCACAGAAGGAGGCAGAGGTGGCACAGGGGGACTGAAGGAGGCACATGGAGACAGAAGGAGGCACAGAGGAAGACCGAAGGACAAACAGGGGGTCAGACATGGCACAAGGGACTGAAGGAGGCACAAGGAGACAGAAGGAAGCACAAATGTGACAGAAGGAGGCATAAAGGGGGAAAGAAGAATGCACAAGGCACAGAGGTGGCAGCTGCCTGCAACTTACTCTAAAGGCCCATTTCCACTTGTTGGTGCACCCGTCAGGGAGACGTGCAGCGGCACTTGCGGGTGTGCGGGATCGCAGGCGAATCCCAGAAGCCATGCCATGCACGGCTATGGGATCCGCAGCCTCCCGCGCGAAATCTGTGGCCAGTGCCGGCCGAATCGCTAGGGTTAGCGATTCGGCCGGTGGCGGTTTCTGCTCCAGTGGAAACGGGCCCTTAGTAGAGGCAGTATAAGCAAGTAATAGAACACCCATGGGGCAGGGCTTATTCCAGGGGTGGGGCTTAATCCAGCAACATGGCCCCCCTAGGACCAATGGCACTCCAGGCAATGGCCTGTACTGCCTATGCCTAGAGGTGCCCCTGCTTTCTACAGATGTCAATGTTTTTGAAAACCGTGGTGTTTGTAAAATGTTAAGTACTTCATGCAGGAGTTGCAGTGGTGCTCGGATACCCCCAATCACGAAGTTGAGTGATCACAAATTCGACTCTGCCCACTTACGAATTAGCTCGTGATCATGATCACGTGTAGAAAGGGATATCCGTCTGGAATGTGGTTTTGAGTCGAATAACCACATGTAATTTTTTTTTTTCAAAAAGACTATAGTTTTTGAGAAAATTGATTTTAAAATTTCAAAGGAAAAAAAAGTATACATGTAAATGCGGTAAATACATTAACTGTCATCACAAATCAGGTAATGAGTGCATTTGTGATCAGCATTCTTAATCAAGAGCCGATCACTAATGCCGATTATGACCTCGTGATCGGAAAAAAATGGCTCATGATCACAAGCTCGTCATGAGCACCACTATGGAGTTGTATCAATGTAATTGACTGTTATATATTTATATATCTTTAAATCCACTAAATGCATTATTATTATTTAGTATTTGTATAGCGCAGTTATCTTCCGCAGTTCTGTACAGAGTATGTAGCATATAAATGATAAACTTAGAAATCCATAGATTCTGTGATAGGTTGAGCATTTCTGGTTTTGCACACATGACAGGGAAACAGTTCTTTTGGGAATAAGCAGAGTATTACTTCTATTCAGGATGCACAAACAGCGTGATCCAAGTGGTGCAGACAATGAGAGGTTTCACATGATGGAACAACAGTATAGCGTTTATTGATTAACTATTTCTGCTTTGCTGCGGTGCCACGCTTTGGCGAGCTCCCGCGCGCGATCACGGGCACACCCCCATGCCCCCGTGGTGTCCACCGGTAGTCCTGCGATCAGTGAACGGGAACATGGTTCCCGATCACCATTCCGTGTCCCTCGCTGAAAAACCGAAGTGCTCTTACAAGAGGCTTTATTTTTACTGCCCGGAAAAATTTCCGCATCCCCCTTGTACTTCCGCTTAGCAAGAAGCACAAGGAGGGGGGGGGGGAAATGAAGGTGGCCATCTTGTGGCCAAATAGTAAATCTACATATTTTTACATTACAATTTACACATATAACAACATTAAAAATTAACTGTTTATTTCCCACACCAAAATATTACCCAAATAAAATTTGTCATGGAAAAAAAGACGTAAAAGTCTTAGACCTAAAGGTCTGAACTTTTTAAATATGCATGTGAAGGGGGTATACAATGAACATGTTTTAAATTATAAGCTTGTAAATAGTGATGGACACAAAAGGGAAAAAATGCACCTTTATTTCCAAATAAAATATTGGTGTCATACATTGTGATAGGGACAAAATGTAAATGGTGTAATAACCGTGACAAATGGGCAAATAAAATACATAGGTTTTAATTATGGTAGCGTGGATTATTTTAAAGCTATAATGGCCAGAAACTGAGAAATAATGCATTTTTTCATTTTTTTTCTTATTAATGCTGTTAAAATGCATTTATAAAAAAATAATTCTTAGCAAAATGTACCACCCAAAGAAAGCCTAATTAGTGGCGGAAAAAACAAGATATGGATCAATAAATTGTGATAAGTAGTGATAAAGTTATTAGCGAATGAATGGGAGGTGAAAATTGCTCTGATGCATAAGGTGAAAAATCCCTGCGGGCTGAAATGGTTAAAGGGAACCTGTACTGAGTAAAAATATTTAAAATAAACACATGAGGTAACTTCAAATGAACATTACAGAGTTACCTTGCCATCAGTTCCTCTCAGAAGCTCACCATTTTCTTCTGGCAATAATCCCATCCAGTTCTGACAATATTTTGTCAGATCTGAAATATATCAGTTGCTGTCAGTAAAATATCAGTTGCTGTCAGTTATAGCTGAGAGGAAAACTGAGGTACCAAGTAATGTCCATGTTTCCCTATGGCTCAAGTCAGCGATGTTACAGTTTAACTGTGTGCTGACCAGAAAGCTGTTATGGGGTAATGGCTATTTTCAAAATGGAGGACGGAAAATTCCCTTGATCATAGTGAACAAATAGGACGCGGGACAGGAGAAAGACACTGAGGAGTAGACTACATGGGAGGTAAGTATGACTTGTGTATGCCTATTTTGACTTTTATTTTCAGTACAGGTTTTCTTTAAGCAATGTTCTTCCTATGATGTATTTTTAACTTGACATCACATGAGGAAATGAAAGACCGATAGACCTTGCGTTGTTTGACAAGAGTATAAATGTGGATGATTTTCTGTGTTGATTAGTAAAATATTAGATAACAATTCTGTTGTTTTCTGATGTTTTGCTCTGCGTCTGAATAGGGAAATCATGCATGCACTGTGATTACTAATGATTAGATGGGATTCGTTATGAATTGAGATAGACTCTTTTCATTGACGAACAACCACATTAAAATGTTTTGAAAAGGAAATTGTGACATTTCCATAAAAATGTAAAGAAACAAATACAGCCATATCTGTGCATCACGACTGGTTAAACACACCTAACAACAAGCCTTTCCTTGCTTTCAAGAGGAGGCACTGCTGTTTTTGTTTCACTCAATGGGACATTTCCAACATAAAATGCTGTGTTCAAAATACAGTTTTTGGAAAATAAAAAGATTAAAGTACCCCTGAACTGGGCAGAGAAGAGGGGGAACTGCCACTTCCTGCCCACCCATAATGCTCAATATTACAGCTGAGCAGAGTGGAGGCCACAGGGGGCGCTGGAGGGTGAGCATAACCACAGATTAAGCGGCACCACCGCTCACCACTCTGAACCGATCCTCAAGCAGAGTTTACAATAGTGTTTCAGTGCCGTGGACAGTGATGGTGCATATGCTCCTCCCCCCACACCCACTTGGCAGTGTAGTATAGCCCCCAACCGTCCCGTTTTCGTCAGGGTGGTCCCGATTTTGGGGGCCCTCCCGCTATCCCGCACTGCCCCCCCCCCCCCCCCCCCCCCCCCCCCCCCCCCCCTGGTCCCGGCCAATGGGGAGAGAGGGGGAAAAAATGATCGAGGCACCAGCCCAGGGATGCGGTATGTGGCATGGATGGCCGCCGCCATTAAATTTCGCCCTTCCTCCCTCCCTCCTAATGTGCCCCCCCAGTATCCCCCCGGCCTGCAGAGTAAAATGCGCAGTGAGCGGGCTGTAAATCTTACCATTGCCTCTCCGTGCGCACCGGGATCCGGCTCTTCTCGGCTTCCTGTGATGTCACAGGAAGCAGGAAGCGAGAAGACCAGATGAGATCCCGGTGCGCACGGAGAGGCAATGGTAAGATTTACAGCCCGCTCCGCTGCACGTTTAACTCTGCAGGCAGGGGGGGGGGACACTAGGGGGCACATCAGGAGGGAGGGAGGAAGGGAGAAATTTAATGCCGGCGGCCATCCATGCCACATACCGCATCCCTGGGCTGGTGCCTCGATCTTTTTTTCCCCCTCTCTGCCCACCCACGGCCACCCTCACCCTCCTCCCCACCCACTGGCATTCTCACCCTCCTCCCCACCCACTGGCACCCTCACGCTCCTCCCCTTTCAGGAGTAATTAATATTATTTATTAATTAAAAATATTTATTTAAAAACCTTTTTGGTGGATGTGACTAGGGGGCTGGAGGATGTGGCCAGGGGTGTGGCCTAAGTGTCCCGCTTTCTATAATTCAAATGGTGGGAGGTATATGGAGTAGCGCAGTGGAGATTAACCTCTTAGCCGCTCTATAGTGCATACTTCTGCTTCGCAGATCCGGAGCATCCACAAGGCAATCTTAGGTAGTTGCCTAGGGCCTGGAGAAAGTCTAGGGGCCTGATGGATGCAAGCCCCACCAAATCCTACAAAAAAGAAGCCCGGTGACCATCCTTGGGAGGGCAAAACTGCTATCTTGCCCAAGGCTCCGTTCCAACTTAAACTATTTCTGCATGTTCCAAGTCATGTGACATACAATGGGAGTCACAGGGAGCAGAGCTGTACAGAGTGGCTGCGGTGAACAACTGTGTACCTCCGATTTTAGGTTCGTGAACATACCGCAAAAGTTCGGTTTGCGCGAACTTTCGCGAACCGCAATAGACTTCAATGGAGAGGCGAACTTGGAAACTTAGAAAAAATTATCCTGGCCACAAAAGTGATGGAAAAGATGTTTCAAGAGGACTAATACCTGGAGGGAGACATGGTTAAGTGGAATAGACATCAAATGTCCCGGAAAAAAATCTGGATTTAACACAAAGCAGAAATCTCATTGAATGTTCAATTGCAGGCCTACACTGCTTTACAACATCAGGAAGTGTAATCTCCCTTCCTCTCTCCTCCCAGAGGGAGGAGGAGGGTCTTGTCTTCCAGGGAATTGTAGGATTTCAAAAGCCAGCTTACATACATTAGCCGGGAATCGAAACCAGGTCTAGTGCTTGGTAGGCAGCTCTCCTCACCACTATACCACCCCACCAACACTACATGCTGAAGCCAGCCTAGCATGTACCATTATGATATATCCAAGAGAAAATTGAGCTTGCTTAGGGATTTGTCGGATGTCCAAAGCCAACTCACATACATTGGCCAGGAATTGAACACAGGCCTACCGCGTGGTAGGCTGCTATCCTAACCATTATACCACCAACACAACACACTACAATGCTACATGCTGAAGCCAGCCTAGCATGTACCATTATGATATATCCAAGAGAAAATTGAGCTTGCTTAGGGATTTGTCGGATGTCCAAAGCCAACTCACATACATTGGCCAGGAATCGAACACAGGCCTACCGCGTGGTAGGCTGCTATCCTAACCATTATACCACCAACACAACACACTACAATGCTACATGCTGAAGCCAGCCTAGCATGTACCATTATGATATATCCAAGAGAAAAATGAGCTTGGTCATTCCGTTCCGTTTGGTCGGAACGGAATTGCTTTTTCAATCTGGCGGAATTCCGAAATTGCCTGTGAAATTCTGCCGGTATCCGTTGATGGTTTTAAGCTGAAAATTCAGTTCAATGGCATCAAGTCCTAGAGAGAGAGAGAGAGAGAGAGAGAGACAGAGACAGAGAGAGACAGAGAGAGACAGAGAGAGACAGAGAGAGACAGAGAGAGAGAGAGAGAGAGACAGAGAGAGAGAGAGAGAGAGACAGAGAGAGACAGAGAGAGAGAGAGAGAGAGAGACAGAGAGAGAGAGAGACAGAGAGAGAGAGAGAGAGAGAGAGAGAGAGAGAGAGAGAGAGAGAGAGAGAGAGAGAGAGAGAGAGAGAGAGAGATCATTTTTATCTTGGATATATCACAATGGTACATGCTAGGCTGGCTTCAGCATGTAGCATTGTAGTGTGTTGGTGGTATAATGCTTAGGATAGCAGCCTACCACGTGGTAGGCCTGGGTGCGATTCCTGGCTAATGTATATGAGTTGGCTTTTGAGATACTACAAATCCATAAGCAAGCTCATTTTTCTCTTGGATATATCATAATGGTACATGCTAAGCTGGCTTCAGCATGTAGCATTTTAGTATGTAGTGTTGGTGGTATAATGGTTAGGATAGCAGCCTACCATGTGGTAGGCCTGGGAGCGATTCCTGGCCAATGTATGTGAGTTGGCTTTTGACATCCTACAAATCCCTAAGCAAGCTCATTTTTCTCTTGGATATATCATAATGGTACATGCTAGGCTGGCTTCAGCATGTAGTGTTGGTGGTGGTATAGTGGCGAGGAGAGCTGCCTGCCAAGCACTAGACCTGGGTTTGATTCCCAGCCACTGTATGTAAGCTGGCTTTTGAAATCCTACAATTCCCTGGAAGACAAGACCCTCCTCCTCCGGAGGAGGGAGGAGAGAGCTGTTGTGGGGTGCAATATAAGGAATAACTATCAGCCTAGGAGCAAGCTAACAAGCCTAACTAAGCTTTTCCTAGCAGAGTCTGTCAACAGCTGTCCCTTAACTAATAACTGTAGGCAGACGAGTGAGTAAAACGGCTGGAGAACCATGCCTTTTATAAGGGGGGGGGGGGGGGGGTCCAGCAGTGAGTGTAGTCTGATTGGTGACAATGTGCCTACTGACTGTGATGTAGAGGGTCAAAGTTGACCGTAATGGAGCATTATGGGGCGAATCGAACTTCCGTAAAAGTTCGCCTTTGCTGGCAAACGCGAACCACCCAAAGTTCGCCTGGAACCGTTCGCGGGCGAACCGTTCGGCCCATCTCTACTCTGCAAGGCAAATGAAACTCTGCTGCTCTCCTGAACCCCCCCCCCCCCCCCACCACCACCTCACTCACTGTCAGACTCCTCACACGGCACAACAAGCTGATTTTTTACCCAGCGATGCTCTCCTGCCTCCCCCTCCTTACTCACTGTCAGACTCCTCACACAGCACACCAAGCTGCTTTTCCACAATGATGCTCTCCTGCCTCCCCCTCCTCACTCACTGTCAGACTTCTCACACAGCACACCAAGCTGCTTTTCCACAATGATGCTCTCCTGCCTCCCCCTCCTCACTCACTGTCAGACTCCTCACACAGCACAACAAGCTGCTTTTCCCCAATGATGGTCCCCTGCCTCCCCCCCCTGCTCACTCACTGTCAGACTCATGGAAGAGGGGCTGCACATGGAATGGAAGTGGAGGCTTTACATAAATGATACACATGGAAGAGGGGTCTGCACATGGAATGGGAAGGGGCGCTGTACATGGATGTTACACATGGAAGAGGGGGCTGCACATGGAATGGGAAGGGGGCTGCTATACATGGATGCTACACATGGTAGAGAGGGCTGCACATGGAATGGGAAGGGCTGCTGTATATGGATGTTATACATGGAAGAGGGGGCTGCACATGGAATGGGAGGGGCTGCTGTATATGGATGTTATACATGGAAGAGGGGGCTGCACATGGAATGGGAGGGGGGCTGCTATACATGGATGCTACACATGGAAGAGGGGGCTGCACATGGAATAGGAGGGGCTGCTGTATATGGATGTTATACATGGAAGAGGGGGCTGCACATGGAATGGGAGGGAGGCTGCTATACATGGATGCTACACATGGAAGAGGGGGCTGCACATGGAATAGGAGGGGCTGCTGTATATGGATGTTATACATGGAAGAGGGGGCTGCACATGGAATGGGAGGGGGGCTGCTATACATGGAAGTTACACATGGAGGAGGCTGCTGCACAAGAAATGGAAGACACAACATACTTGGCCTATGGACATAAAAAGTACAAATCCGGCCTTGGGCATTGGTCACATCTGTTCAGGGGGAGGGGGGTAGGTAGAACCTAGGGAGGGGCCCATGACATTTTTGCAGGGGGGGGGGGGGGGGATGGTTTGTAGCTGCACAAGCATTCTTAAAATTAAATTGTTCCATTTTATGTGAGAAAGAAAAGTCTCCCATGATGCATCACTGCTGCATGTCATTCCTCTATGTGAGCTTTGTGAATCTAGCCCTATATACGTTGTATCTATATATATATGTAGTAATCTGTCCAGCTATCTCTGTACTGCTAACCACTTCCTGCTGCCCTCAATTCTCCTTCCCCGGGGACACGATTCATATGGACGATCACATCATTCCTTCTACATAAATTACAGACAACAATGTACGTCAGGCGTTTTCCAAGGCGTGAAAATTGCCTTTTCAGAAATGTCTGACGCGTGATAAATGTGTGCCAACGCATGATTAATGCACGCAACTAAGCATGGAAAGCCAAACTGCAGGGAGCAGTTACCAGGCAGCAGTGAGCAGTTACCAGGTAGCAGTGAGCAGTTACCAGGCAACAGTGTGCAGTGTACCAGGCAGTGAGCAGTTACCAGGCTGCAGTGAGCAGTTACCAGGCAGCAGTGAGCAGTTACTAGGCAACAGTTACCAGTTACCAGGCAGCAGTGAGCAATGTACCAGGCAGTGAGCAGTTACCAGGCAGCAGCGAGCAGTTACCAGGCAGTAGTGAGCAGTTACCAGGCAGTGAGCAGTTACCAGGCAACAGTGAGCAGTTACCAGGCTGCAATGAGCAGTTACCAGGCAGAAGTGAGCAGTTACAAGGCAGCAGTGTGCAGTTACCAGGCCGCAGTGAGCAGTTACCAGGCAGCAGTGAGCAGTGTACCAGAGAGCAGTGAGTAGTAACCAGGCAGCAGTGAGCAGTTATCAGGCAGCAGTGAGCAGTTGCCAGGATACAGTGAGAAGTTTCCAGGCTGCAGTGAGCAGTGTACCTGGAAGCAGTGAGCAGTTACCAGGCTGCAATGAGCAGTTACCAGGCAGAAGTGAGCAGTTACCAGGCAGCAGTGAGCAGTGTACCAGGAAGCAGTGAGCAGTTACCAGGCAGCAGTGAGCAGTGTACCAGGAAGCAGTGAGCAGTTACCAGGCAGCAGCGAGCAGTTGTGAGAGTTTAAGAGGCATTTCCCTGCCTACCAACTGCCCGTGGAAAAGAGGCCTTAAAGGGGCACTATGGCAAAAAATTGTAAAATTTAAAATATGTGCAAACATATACAAATAATAAGTATGTTTTTTTCCAGAGTAAAATGAGCCATAAATTACTTTTCTCCTATGTTGCTGTCACTTACAGTAGGTAGTACAAAATCTGAAAGAAGTTTTAGACTAGTCCATCTCTTCATGGGGGGATTCTCAGGGATTTATTTATTTTCAAAAGCACTTAGTGAATGGCAGTTGCTTTGTCCAACTGCCAAAATCTGTGTAGCAAGCGGGAAAGCTGGCCAGCATCATGGTTTAAATCCTTTTTAGGGAATATATTTTTTAAAGAATAAAAGCCTTGCTGAGAATCCCCTATGAGGAGATGGGCTAGTCCACTTCTGTCAGATTTCTACTACCTACTGTAAGTGACAGCAACACAGGAGAAAAGTAATTTATGGCTCATTTTACTCTGGAAAAAATGCACTTCTTATTTGTCTATGTTTGCACATATTTTAAATTTTACAATTTTTAGCCATAGTGCCCTTTTAAGGTGTCCATACATGGTACAATTTTTCATTTTTTTCGATTAGATAATTTAGTTCGATTATTCCGTTAGATCGAATACAAAGATTTTTCCAACATGTCTGATCGGATTATTATAGAAAAAACAGGATAATCGTTTGTTTTTCTTGATCGAAAAAAAAACGGACTCTATTCAACTTTCATTTCCATTCGATCGTTTTGGGCCAAAAAATGGGAAAATCAAACATTTTTATTGTACCCTGTATAGGTATCATCAGATAGCTCCTTCTCTGATCAAATCTGATCAGAGAAGGATCTGTTTCTTGCCCACAGGCGTAGCTAGGCTTTTCAGCGCCCGGGGACAAAGATAGGTTTTGCACCCCAATCTGGACAAAATGGGTGTGGCCACGCATAAGAATGTGGTCACGTTCATGGGCGGGGTCAAAAGTACAAATGCTGCTCAGATAGCCAAATGTGCCCTCTTCCCCCGTTCAGAAAGCCTGCTGCTAGAGATGTCGCGAACCTCCGATTTTCGGTTCGCGAACATCGTTCGCGAACTTTCGGGGAAGGTTCGGTTCGCGCAAACTTTTGCGAACCGCAATAGACTTCAATGGAGAGGAGAACTTAAAAATTTAGAAAAATTTCTGCTGACTGGAAAAATGATAGAAAAGATGTTTCAAGGGGTCTAATACCTGGAGGAAGACATGGTTGAGTAAAATACACATCAAAAGTCCCAGAAAAAAATCTGGATTTAATACAAAGCAGTGTTTTAAGGTCAGAAATCTCATTGAATGTTCAATTGCAGGCCTACACTGCTTTATGACATCAGGAATACCTTCTCCCTTCTCCCAGTCCTCCTTCACTCCCTCTCTCAGTTGGAACTGTGTCTCCTGCTCCCTGTCCATTCCTTTCAACCAAAAAGATGGCTACCCCCATGATAAAGATGGCATCCCCCATGAATCACAAACATTTGCCTGTTCTTTTAAAACAGGGTGGGTAAAAGATTACATTACCTATCTATTCTAATTAACATAAGTAATTTAACTTAATAACAGTATGTTTGTTTAGGCTGAAGTTCCCCTTTAAGGATTTGTAGCATGTCAAAAGACAACTCATATTGGCTGGGAAATTAACCCAGGCTGGGCTGGGAATTGAACCCAGGTCTCAGTGTGTGGTACGTAACTCACTTAACCACTACACCCCCAACACTACATGCTGAAGACAGCCTAGCATGTACCATTATGATCAATCCAAGAGAAAAATTAGCTTGCTTAATCCATGGAATTGTACTATTTCAAAAGCCAGCTTACATACCGTGGCTAGGAATTGAACCCAGGTCTCGGTGTGTGGTAGGTAACTCACTTAACCACTATACCACCAACAACACTACATGCTGAAGCCAGTCTAGCATGTACCATTATAATATATCAAAGAGAAAAATTAGCTTGCTTAATCCACGGAATTGTACTGTTTCAAAAGCCAACTTACATACCGTGGCTGGAAATTGAACCCAGGTCTCAGTGTGTGGTAGGTAACTCACTTAAGTGACTTACCTACCACACACTGAGACCTGGGTTCAATTCCCAGCCAATGTGAGTTGGCTTTTCATGCTACAAATAAGCTAATTTTTCTCTTGGATTGATCAAAATGGTACATGCTAGGCTGGCTTCAGCATGTAGTGTTGTTGGTGGTATAGCGGTTAAGTGAGTTACCTACCACACACTGCAACCTGGATTCAATTCCCAGCCCAGCCTGGGTTCAATTCCCAACCACGGTATGTAAGCTGGCTTTTGAAATACTACAATTGCCTGGAAGATGAGACTCTCCTCCCTCATATTATCAGGCAGTAGGCGAGAGGTAACAACTGACAAGCAGAAAGTGGCAGGTGAAAAAAAACAGACAGACAGCTAATGACATTAAGACAGTGGCATGCAGTAAGTGACAGGCAGTAAGTGACAGGCAGATAGTGGCAGGCAGTAAGTGAAAGACTGTAACAGGCAAATAGCAGCCGACAGTAAGTGAAAAGAAGATGGCGTCAGACAGTAAGTGATAGGCAGATGGCAGCAGACAGTAAGTGACAGGCAGATATTGGTAGGCAATAAGTGACAGGCAGATAGTGGCAGGCAGTAAGTGACAGGTAGATAATGGTAAGCATTACGTGACAGGCAGATAGTGGCAGACAGTGAGTGACAGGCAGACAGTGGCAGGCAGTAAGTGAAAGGCAAATGGTGGCAGACAGTATGTGGCAGGCAGACAGTGGCAGGCAGTAAGTGACAGGCAGACAGTGGCAGGCAGTAAGTGACAGGCAGATAGTGGTAGGCAATAAGTGACTGGCAGGCAGTGAGTGACAGGCAGATACTGGCAGGCAATAAGTGACAGGCAGACAGTGGCAGGCAGTAACTGACAGGCAGACAGTGGCAGGCACCAGGCATATAACGGCAGGCAATAAGTGACAGGCAGACAGTGACAGGCAGATAGTGGCAGGCAGACAGTGGCAGGCAGTTAGTGACAGGCAGATACTGGCAGGCAATAAGTGGCTGGCAGACAGTGGCAGGCAGATAACGGCAGGCAGTGAGTGACAGACAGATAGTGGCAGGCAGATAGTGACAGGTAGATAGTAGGCAGTGAGTGACAGGGAGCAAATAAATGAAAGGCATATAGGGGTAGGTAGTTCTACTTTCAACACCCTGATGTTTACATATAAAAATAGCACCTGTTAAAAACGGTGCCAGATATAGCTGTTATTTTAATGTATCAGCTAATAAAATGGGTGCCAGGACATGCCATAAAATATCATTTATAATACCAATATTAGTAAAATGGGCACCTAGAAAACGGATAAAATATGTGTTAATTTACAGTTATTCTTCTACTTCTTTGATATAGTAAAATATCGGCTATGTCTACCAATATCTTACTATGACCGAACCTCACCCTACTCTCATACAGAACCCTCCCCCACCACCATCTGACCTTAAAGAGAAACTTCGACTAAAAATTGAACTTTATCCCAATCAGTAGCAGTACCTTTTACATGAGAAATCTATTCCTTTTCACAAACAGACCATCAGGGGGCACTGTATGACTGATATTGTGGTGAAACCCCTACCACAAAGAAACTCTGAGGACCGTGGTACTCCTGGCAGTTTCCTGTCTGTGAACCTTGTTGCATTGTGGGAAATAGCTGTTTACAGCTGTTTCCAACTGCCCAACAAGCATGCAGCAGCTACATCACCTGCCAACAGTAAAAATGTCACCATGTAATAAATGTCAGAATGTAAATCAGGGATTTAAAATGTTTTACAATGGGCAAACACTGACTAAATCATTTATACATAATTATTGTAAAAATGAAGCACTTTTTTATTACATTATTTTCACTGGAGTTCCTCTTTAACTCCCCCCTCCCCCACGCTCATTATCACCGCCGACCGTTAGACGGGCAATGAATAAATGGAAACTCAGTTCCCATTCATTCATCTCTGTACCCGTATCAATGGTCGCAGGCATCAGAGAGATGCCGCAATGATTTGTTTACTTCTAATGGAACCCATGCACGCGTTACTTCCTATTTAGCATGCTATAGAGACACAGTAGGAAGTAACGTGCGAGGACATCTTGTGGCCAAATAGTAAAATTACACCTACACACATTTAATTTAAAAAAAAAACACCCACAAATACATTTTAAATTAACACATTACCTCCCCAAAAAATTACATAAATAGTTACCTTAGGGACTGAACTTTTTTAACATGTATGTCAGGAGGGTATATTACTGTTAATTTTGAAACTATGGGCTTGTAAATAGTGACGGAGGGAAAACTGAAAAAAATGCACCTTTATTTCCAAATAAAATGTCGGCGCATTGTACTAGGGAAATATTTTAAATGTTGCAATAACCGGGACAAACGGGCAAATAAAATGTGTGGGTTTTAAGTACAGTAGCATGTATTATTTTTAAACTATAATGGTCGAAATCTGAGAAATAATGAAATGTTTTCCTTTTTTTTTATTTTTTTTGTTAAAACACAGTTATCTGATCTCAGCGAGTGCAGTGATTGGCCAGAATGGCAGAGCCTGCTCCCGCCCTCAAGACCATCGGCCCCCTCCTGATTGGCTGGCGGCGCCTCATAGGAACATATGGAGGCAGAAGCCGGGAGGAACAGCGATTGAACCCGCTGGTGCAGGGGACAGCATATGGGTCAGCGTGTCTGACCAAGACTGCCAGTTACTCAAAATTGGCATTTCAAGACGAGCGAGGCAGCACTCTGACAGATGAGACTTAGTGGAAGGCACGCATGGACGCCGCTGTACACGGAAGTAGGGATGCTCATTCGGATTCCGCGGAAATGCAATTTCCGAAATTCCGATCGGAAATTGCATTTCCGCATCGGAATGCGGAAATCGGTAATGCAAGTGCCGTAGGCGGATTTCCGGAAATCGCGGAAATTTCCGCCGGAAATCGTGGAAATTCCAACCAAATTTAACATCGATTTTCTCAAAAACTATAAGGTCTTTTTGAAAACTTTTTTTGCATCTTGTTCACAAGATTCGGTTTAATAAACCCTGAAAATTTGGTGTTTCCAGGACTTAAGGGGGCTTTGCTATTAACCGCTAAAGTCGGCGGATTTTTACTGTAATGTAAAATGCAGAAAATCTGCATCTGCCTATTTTCTGCATTTTACATTACAGTAAAAATCCGCCAATTTTAGCGGTTAATAGCAAAGCCCCCGTAAGTCCTAGAAACACCAAATTTTTAGGGTTTATTAAACCGAATCTTCTGAACAAGATGCAAAAAAAGTTTTCAAAAAGACCTTAGAGTTTTCGAGAAAATCGATGTTAAAGTCGGGTGGAATTTCCGCGATTTCCGGCGGAAATTCCGCATTGGAATGAGGAAATTGGTAGCGGAAAGCGGAATCGGTAATCGGTACATGACGGAATGCGCATTTACCGCGGAACCGGAAATTGGCATTCCGACCATCCCTACACGGAAGCATCAGGCCAGGAGAAAGTGGGACAGCAGGGGTCAGCATGTCGGGCCGCTGCAGCGGCCACGATTGACAGCGCCCCCAAATGATTGGCTGGCATCTAAAGAAAGAATATGGAAGTGGAGGCCACGTGGAGACTACCTTTAAAGTGAGTGACACGCTGACGACCGATGTTTATGTGTGGGCCCGCTGGTTCAAATTGTTACATTCGGACCATAAGACGCACACACTTTTTTCCCCCACTTTTGAGGGAGAAAAAGTGCGTCTTATGGTCCGGAAAATACGGTAGTTTTTGGATATAGGCAAACAGGGCGCATGACCAGTATTCTGTGAGACCTGGAACCCAGTACAAATCACAAATCGCTGGCACAATCTCTAGCGTTTTTAATTAGCGTTTTGTAAGTGATTTCATGAGCGTTTTGCTGTCGATTTTGGTAGCGATTTTAAAAATAAGCTTTTACCAGCGATTGTGTAGCGATTTGCGATTAGTGATTTTAATTTTGATTGGTCCTTTTAATCTATTGTAATTTTTTTATGGTTTGCAGTAATTTAAAATCGCACACAAATCGCTTTGTGTAGCGATTCATGACTGATTTGCCAGCGCTTCAATACTTTACATCGAAGCGCAAACACTCCCAAAATGCTGCATGTCCTGCGATGGCGATTCTGCTAATCGCAGTCACTATTGTGGAACTTGTTACATTTATTTACATTGGCAGAGCGTTTAGGGAAAGCGCTTGCGATTTAAAGCGCTCCCTAAACACTCAAAAAAGTACTCTAGTGGGTTCCAGCCCTGAAAGAGAACACTTGGGCAATATTTATGGGCCAGTTATCGTATGTGGTCAGTGGTAAATGCCCAGTTAGGCATAACATTTGGGAATAGTGAAGACTACAAATTTCGCATAATTGTAATTTCGCATTGCAAGTCGCAATTGCGATATGAAATCGTAATGCGAAATCTTAGGAAAAATAGCAATTAATTTGGTGCCCAAGCCGTCTCCCTCCGATCCTCCTGGCCCCGCCGGCAGCCACTTCCTGTTTCGGTGACAGGAGCTGACAGGCTGGGGACGTGAGTGATTCTTCGCGTTCCCGGCCGCAATAGCGCCCTGTATGCTGCTATATGGTATATGATATACGCTATAGCAGCATACGGGGCGCTATTGTGACCGGGTAAGCGAAGAATCACTCACGTCCCCAGCCTGTCAGCTCCTGTCACCGAAACAGGAAGTGGCTGCCGGCGGGGCCAGGAGGATCGGAGGGAGACAGCGAGGGCACCGGACAGCTGCAGGGGGCTATTGGAAGCCCCAGGTGAGTAAAACTCATTTTTTTGGGGATGACTTAAGTGTCCCTTTAATAGCAAAGCCCTTATACCTGCCATCATTACCAAAATTGCTATGTATGTAAAAGAAAAGAGTGGGAACAAGACAAAAACATATTTTTTAAAAAAAACTGCTTGTAGTTTTTAAGAAAAACAATTTTTTAAAATGCAAAGGAAAAATGGTATTTAAACTGTAATTTTTCGGAGTTTAAAAAACATTTTTGCTTTGCACTTTTAAAATCAACTTTCAGCAAGGTATTTTTGTAAAATTATTTTTCTGGCTTGTTGCCACCATTCCGCTTAAGCAATTTGGTGACGACATCATGTATTGGGGCTTTGGTATAAATCGCTAAAGCCGGCACAAATTTCCGCACAAATTACGTGAAATTACGAATGGATTACACAAAACCTATCGAGTGTGCAAATCGTAATTACATCTGGCCGTAATTGCAAAAATGTAAGCAAAACTTAGCGTTATCGTAATTAGCAGGTTACAATCATCACTACTTGGGAAGCAGTCCACACACTTTCAGGAAAAAAGCAAAATGTCAGCCTCCGTATTCCTCCCACTACAAGTATTGATGATCATAATCAGCTAATTACGATTGTTAATTCAATTGATTCTGTATAATTATTCGTAATTACGCATGAATCTACGCACAATTTACGTGTAATTTTGTGCCGACTTTGGCGGTGAATGGCAAAGCATTCCCCATACATGCTATTGCTACCAAAAATGCTGCATATGTTAAGGAGAATCGTTGGTACAAGTCAAATTTTTTAAAAAGACCTTGTCGTTTTTGAGAAAATCGATTTGAAAAATGCAAATAAAAATATTTTTTAAACTCATAAAAATTAGTTTCAAAACTATTTTTCTTTGTATTTTTAAAATCGATGGGTGTATGGGGTCATTGCTATTCACCGCCAATTACACGAAAAATTATGCGTAAATTCATGCGTAATTATGAATGCTTACAATTAAATACGAAATAAATTACTCTTTCCCGAAATTTTGCATTTCGATTACGATGTGTAAATGCGAATTAGGATGCGTAATTACGCATAGGCGTAATGTCTGCTCATCACTATACAGGTTTTCTTTATAGCCTTCCCTTTGTACTCTCCTGTTCACTCATTGCCAGAGTAGTTCACTTACTTGTGTGATAAAGAGCTGACAGTCTAAATCCTCGTCACTGTATCTCTCCCCGCTGTGGCTGACACACTTCTTTCTGCCCTAAAACATGATGCACATTGGAACAGACACACACACTGAATGTCAGCGGGGTTTAAATCACTGCTAAACGAAATTGCACAAAGCTCAACATACGATTAGACGTCAGGTTAAATGAAAGGGCCCTGTAACCTTACAGTGAAATGTCACCTCTGCTGGGACAACTGTGGCTCCCGTCAGCTCAGCTCTGCCCAGAAAAAGGATTTCAGCAAACATGTTTCAGCTTCTCACCTTGTTTTTTATGTGCAGCGGCAAACATGGCCAGTACAAAAGTATAAAACGCTAAATGGTAGTGTCAGCCTGCAGTAAACAATTGATCAGGCCTAGGAATGCAAAGCTTTGAAAAGTGCTTGGCTACTGAAACCCTATGAGGGTGTTCCCACAGCAGTGTTGTGTTTTATTTTTCAACCACAAACACACTGCATGAAGCATTTTTTGGAGCGATTCAGCTTGAATGAATGAGCAAAAACACTCATTTATTCAAAAATCACTCTAAAAATTGCTTCACAAAATCGCTAAGCGCTAGCGACTGCAATAGCGGTTTTGGAGTGCACTAGCCCAAAGAAGGTTCCTGTTCTGTGCAGCCAATTATTCATTCTGGGAGATGGGAATTCTTTTTTTTTTTTGGGGGGGGGGGGGGGCTAACCCTAAGGGTCCCCTTGCGCTGCCTATTCCTAAGGGCCTATTTCCACTAGTTCTGCATCAGTTTTTCTGGATGCAGATTTCTGGGTGTGGCTATTTAGCGCCTGTTTCTACCACACGCAGATTCTGGATGCAGAAAAACTCACTCCAATTAATGCCTTTGGGCCTGTTTCCATTAAACGCAATTTTTCTCATGCATTTGTTTTCCTGTTGCAGCACAGGTAAATAGCCCCACAAAGCAAGGAGCAGGAGCCCTTCTTATCCTCTTGCGGTAGCAAGCTGTGGGGCAGACCCACATGGCAGCATCTGCTAGAAACACTTTGGACTGACTGTTTTATATGCACATAAAAATATGGTAAGCAAGCTGAAATCATGGTTTGTGTTAGTCCTTGCACTATACAGAGCCAAGGTGAAAAAACAGAGTTTCTCTCAACAAAAGTGTTATTTTTCTTTTTAAACTTTTGATGCTAATTACTTCTGAAGACCAAACAGTTTACAATTTTTAAAAGACATGCAAACATGTGGTGTCTCATGCACAATACAATCACATTGATTGACTTCAGTTATTACACTACGATGGACTTAGTTATTAGACTACAGTTATTCAATAAAATTACTGATCGAATAATAAAAAGAAAAATGAATTGAATTGTTTTGTATTGGTCAAGGAACCTCAATAGATTTAGCAAAAATCCGATAAAAAGCCTGAGCACACAGAGTAAAGGTAATTGTAGTCGTAGTACGGGTCTAGCCCAACTAACAGCTCCGATGGTTCAGGTAGTAGAGTTTCTCACCAACCCAGGAACTGAAGGTGTGTGACTCTGTAACTCACCAGATATAAGAAATAATCCTGAAATTAATGGGGATGCAAGGTAATAGTAAAGGGCCCTTTCACACCATGTGCTGTACTGTAAGCTTTGATGCAAATTGATGCGGACACAAGGTAATAGTAAAGGGCCCTTTCATACCATGTGCTGCACTGTAAAGGTGGCCACTAATGATTCAATTTCTAGCAAAAAATCATTCGCGCGAGTGATCAGATCATTCTGATTGGAAGTGAAATATCGTAATACATTGTTCACTACACCATCAACAAACCAATATTTGCTTCCAATTTTTCACAACTGACAAGAAAATTCAAATTTTGGTTTGACGGAAATCAGAATTATCTGATCGCTCTAACGATTTTTGAGCTAGAAATTGGATCGTTAGTGGACACCTTACGCTCTGATGTAAATTATAAGGGCCAGAAGGTAATACTAAAAGGCCCTTTCATACCATGTGCTGTGTTGAAACATGAAAGTCTGTACAACCCCCTTCGCAATAAATAAATCATTCTAAAAGCGTATTTTTTGGGTTGCTGACTGTCATGGGGGCTTATTGAAATAGAGGCATTGAGGGGTAATTTAGGAGCTGCAAGCACCTAAATTTCCTGTATGGTGGCGCTCAGATTTCTACCGCTATCAAACGCCCAAATTTCCTGCTTCCTCCCGCGTCCTCCTGCACAGACCCCCTGAACATATCTGCGCAGAGTTTATCGCATTCGCATACTGTATGTTATCGTGGCCGCGCTCCCCGCCGTGTACGAGCGTGGCCGGACTGCACCCTTGCGAGTAAGACACCTTATTACTGAACAGGCACCAGAGCAGGACCATTCACCAGGCAACCTAGGCTGGTGCCTGGGGCATAGTGGGTGTAAAGGGGCACACCTCTCACCTTCTTCGACCTCTCTCCATTCCATCTTACCAAAAGGGCCACAAGGGAGCCCCGAATCTACTACCTTGCCTAGAGCCCCATTAAATCTTAAAGTGAACGCACCATTTTTAGCATCTCACTATGAAAAATGCACACCAACAATATGTCTCATCTAAATAAACTTCCATTTTACCTTTTAATTTACATTCAAAGTAGTTTTATTAGCCTACTTCAGCAGGCCTGCCCGTCCGTCCCCAGCCGTAGAGATTTCAGGAAGCTAATTGTTTTATTGTAGTCATTACCAAGGAGTGAACAATACCTTTTCATCAACAGAGGGGGGTGGATAATTAGGACAGTTTTTTCAAAGAGATTATCTAGAGCATACATGTCAAACTCCAGCCTGTGGGCCAAACCTGGCCCTCAGAGCCATCAGATTTGGCCCTCAGGTAATTTCCCCACTTTGCATTATGTTTGGCCTTCTCCAGAACACCAGAGAAACTATATTGGAGGGCAAGCCCTAGATCACCAGAGAAGCCATATGAGGAAGATGAAAGCACTAGTAGACACCAGGGAACTGTATATGAGAGTGCAGGGGGGCACTAGACACCAGGGAACTGTATATGAGAGTGTAGGGGGCCACTAGACACCAGGGAACTGTATATGAGAGTGTAGGGGGCCACTAGACACCAAGAAACTGTATAGGAGAGGAAGGAACATTAAACATCAGGGAACTGTATGGGGAATGGAGGGGGGGAGGCTATTAGACACCAGGGAACTTTATAAGGGAGGAAGGAGGGCCACTAAACACTAGGGAACTGTATAGGGGAGGGTGGGGGCCACTAGACACCAGGGAACTGTATATGAGAGTGTAGGGGGCCACTAGCCACCAGGGAACTGTATATGAAAGTGTATGGGGCCACTAGACACCAGGGAACTGTATATGAGAGTGTAGGGGGCCACTAGACACCAGGGATTTGTATATGAGAGTGTAGGGGATTGTCTTTAGATTGTAAGCCTCTGGCAGGGTCCTCCACTCCCTAGTGTAATCTACAGGATCGTGTGCTCCTGTCCTATGACAGCCTGTACTTGTATTACTGGGCCTACCTAACCAGCCCATATTGCATGATCATGTATTTTGTACAATTTGCATGTATAACTTTGTTCTATGTGTATAACCCTATGTATGTCATCCTTGTATCATTGTATATATTTATTGTCCAGCGCTGCGTAATATGTTAGCGCTTTATAAATACAATAAATAATAATAATAAGGGAACACTAGACACCAGGGAACTGTATATGAGAGTGTAGAGGGCCACTAGACACCAGGAAACTGTATAGGGGAGGAGGACCACTAAACATTAGGGAACTGTTTGGGGAATGGAGTGGGGAGGCTATTAGACACCAGGGAACTTTATAAGGGAAAGAGGTGGCCACTAGACATTGAGGTTGGCCCCACGACCTGGTCCAAAAGCTCAATTTTGGCACACTTTGCATTTGAGTTTGACACCCCTGATCCAGAGTGAATGTGGCAAGATAGCATCTGACTTCTATAAATAAGGACTGTGAGAAGGGGAGGGGAGAACATGGCAGCTTCTATGCAAGGAGAAATGCCAGTGAAAGAAAGGGTGCTTAGTTCCCTTTAATCCATCTCTGGCAGGCATGAACGGCTCCTTGCACCTGTGCAGGCGTGCAGGTACAGTATGGCTGTGCTCATGTATTCCAGAGTGTCCCGTGCGACAGCGGTAGGGGGCGAGGAGGACACGGGAAGAGGCTTCCCTCTACCTAGAGAAGTATCTGTTTTTTCAGGGCTTTCCTCAGGTTTACGATAATCTAGAGCTCTCTTCACTAACCTGGTAAGACAGTTGTAAGCTTGGAAAGCATCTGTGTGGCTTTAGGCTGCAGTCACAGCAGGGCGCTGAGCTGTATATCCTGGAAAAGCAGAATCACAACACGGCGGAGGGGAAAAATCCCATCGTGGGTTATATGTGTGGTTTATATGAGTGGTGACGCATGTAGTGAAGCATACAGTACAGGAAAATTATGCTTCACTGCACCTGTTAGCCTGCATATTATGTGATACCATACTATACCTCTAATCACACCTCTGTCACACCGCTAGTCATGCATACCACGATGAATTTAATAAAAGACTTTTATAATTCCAACTACACCCATTTCTATAATCATTTGTTTTCAATAATATTAACATTTAAAAATAAAAAATATTAATTTAGGCTTGTACACACTTCAAAAGCGCCCTAAAAACGCTTGTGCAATGATTCCCTATGAGGGTGTTCACACATCTGAGCGGTGCGATTCCGATCCCCTCACCAAAGCGCTGCCTGTACCATTTCTGGGGCGATTTGCCTCAATAGAAGGTATAAGGAAATCGCAAAGCGCTTGAAAAAGCGCTTTGTATAGCGATTTCCCCGGCGCTTTTAAGAATAAATACATTGTATATATTCTTTCCCGGGTCAGAGTTCACTTCCTGACTTACGTCAGGAAATAAAAAAAAAAATTGCTCTCCAAAAACACTTAGAAAAGCGCTGTAAAACTAACACGCAGGTAAGCGCTGAGAGGCGCTAAAAAAAAAATGTCCAAATGTTAATATGAAGAAAAACGAGTGATGATGGAAAGAACCCGTGTGATTTGAATTCTAAAATTACATCTTTTGCCTATGAGATTTTAGTGGTATGAATGGCTAGGGGCGTGTCTTAAAGTGTTATCTCAAAACGTTGGAAGATATGGGCAGTGGAGTAGCTATGGAGGTGCTTGGAGAGACATATGCCCTGGGCGCAGCACTGTGAGGGGGCTCAGCAC
This sequence comes from Hyperolius riggenbachi, assembly GCF_040937935.1. Classification (NCBI taxonomy): domain Eukaryota; kingdom Metazoa; phylum Chordata; class Amphibia; order Anura; family Hyperoliidae; genus Hyperolius; species Hyperolius riggenbachi. Next base: position 288,242,464 of record NC_090654.1, on the reverse strand, counting down.
GGCCATTGCACCTCCACATGCATGAGAGGCGGCTCGCTAGCTGCCCGAAGTGCCTCTCCTTCTCTCCCTCCCTCTACAGAAGTTTTAATAGCAGCAGAATAAGGCTATCTAAAGAGGGCACATCTGGCTAACTAAAGGGACACACATTTGGCTATTTAAAGGGGGGGGGGGGAGGGCGCAGCTGGCTATCTGAATGGAGTAAGGGGGCACATATAACTATCTAAATAACTTTTGACTCCACCCATGACCATGACCACATTCTGATGCCCATTTTGTCCTGAGGGGGGAGCAAAAACTGTCTTTGTCCCCGGACGTTAAAAACCCTACCTAGGCCTCTAGGTATGGTACCTTCCCTCAGAAAACGGGACAGTTGGGGGCTATACATACACCGCTTACTTCTGGTTTCCTGTAACACATTGGGCCACAGAAGATGGAAGCATTGGGGCGGACTGATCTTTTTATAAAGGACTAGCAATTACAAGCAGACTCAATTGCTTTTGCTTGACACCAAGTTGGCTGCGTGTGCCAATTAGGCATGAGTGGAACTGGCAGTTCCCGCTCTGCCTGTGTCTGCACCAGTGCTGAATATAAAGCGGAATACATTGCAGTAAAAGACAAAGGCAGGATTTGGATGTTTTGTGTGTGTGTTATACTGATACAGAAAGCTTGAAGATTGCTTCTGTCAGTTGGGGAAGGTCTTTGTGGGCATACTGGACTTAAAGAGGAATTTCAGTGAAAATAATGTAATAAAAAAGTGCTTCATCTTTACAATAATTATGTATAAATGATTTTCAATGAGTCAATGTTTTCCCATTGTAAAATCTTTCCTGTTCCTGATTTACAGTCTGACATTGGTCACATGGGGCCTGATTCACAAAGCGGTGCAAAGTGTTTGCACGCCTGTGAAAAGCCCCTTATCACGCCTAAACTCAGTTTAGGTGTGATAAAATGAAACTCGTGCGAAATTCCCGTGCGCAAAGTTTTGCGCACGGTGCAGCGCGCGCGATGCGCCCATTAAACCCTATGGGCGCTGCGCGCGGAATTACACGATTGCGCACGTAAAACTTTGCGCGCGGGACTTTGCGCGCGATGAAGAGCACAAATCGGTGCTAACTCAGCGGTGCAAAGCTTATCACGCCTAAAGTCTTTTAGGCGTGATAACTGAGTTATCACCGCTTTGTGAATCAGGCCCTTGGTGACATTTTTACTGCTGGCAGGTGATGTCAGTGAGGCCTGGAACCCACTACAAATTGCAAATCGCTAGTACAATCGCTAGCGTTTTTAATAAGCGATTTGTAAGCGATTTCATGAACGTTTTCTGTCGCTTTTGGTATCGATTTTAAATAGTGTAAGCTTTTTGCCAGCAATTGTGTAGCGATTTGCGATTAGTGATTTTAATTCTGATTGGTCCTTTCAATGTATCATAATTTTATTTACAGTTTGCAATCGCACTCAAATCGCTAGGTATAGCGATTCATGAGCGATTTGCCAGCGCTTCAGTACATTACATTGAAGCGCAAACGCTTTCAAAAGGCTGCATGTTCTGCGATTGCGATTTTGCTAATCGCAATCGCTACTGTGGCATTTGTTACATCTATTTACATTGGCAGAGCGTTTAGGGAAAGCGCTAGCGATTCAAAGCGCTTCCCAAATGCTCAGAAAATCGCTCTAGTGGGTTCCAGCCCTGCTGCTTGCTTTTTTGGCAGTTGGAAACAGCTGTAAAAAGCTGTTATTTCCAACAATGCAACAAGGCTCCCACAGTGTGATGTCAGAACCATGGTCATGATGACATCACACTGTGGGAGGGGTTTCACCACAATATCAGCCATTCAGAGTCCCCTGATGATCTGTTTAAGTAAAGGAAAAGATTTCTCCTGGGAAAGGGGGTATCATCTACTGATTGGGATGAAGATCAGTTTTTGGTTACGGTTTCTCTTTAATCTCCTTGCCGGTTATCCCGAGCTCAGCTCGGGGTATCCTGCCGCGGAGGATTCCCCAGGCCCTGCTGGGCCGATTTGCATAATTTTTTTTTATACACGCAGCTAGCACTTTGCTAGCTGCGTGTCACTTACGATCGCCGCCGCTCAGCGCCGATTCGCCGCTACCCTCCGCATCAGAGGGTGCCCCCCCGAGACCCGTGCGCTGCCTGGCCAATCAGTGCCAGGCAGCGCTGAGGGGTGGATCGGGACTCCCTCTGACGTCACAACGTCGGTGACGTCATCGCGCGCGTCGCCATGGCGACGGGGGAAGCCCTCATGGAAATCCCTTTCAGAACGGGATTTCCGGATGGGCATATGCGCCGGCGGCGATCGGCGCATACGGGTGGACGCCGCAGGGAGGGGGGGAGCATGTAGCTAGCACTAGGCTAGCTACATGCTAAAAAAAAAATGTGAAAAAACACCCTCCCTGCCATGCGCAGCTAATTTTTAGAACGGCAGGGAGGTTAAGGTACGCACACACATTAGATAACAGTTACGTTAAATTGCTTTTGTGTCTTATGATTTTATTGACATGATTTAAAACGTGATTGTCAGCCACAAAATCAAATTCCATTTAACCGCTGCTCTGTGTTTATTATGTAGTCTACATGCAGTCCGCATTGCAAGCATTCCAATATAATCATAAATGTTTCTGCTGTAAAAACTCTCATCTCAGTCAGCCTGGCTCCTTTCTGGTACATTGCCAAGGAGAGGGAAGCTTGTTGGCTCCCCAACTACATTTCTTCTCCTCACTGATTGGCTGAGGGCAGTTCAGTGTGACATAAGGCTGAGAAGGGAAATACACCTCACCCCTCTGCAGAAGCTGCTGAAATACAATCTATGGTCAAATGTGCTTACAAAGCAAGCTAGCTATCACAGTGCAGTTTCTAAGAAAAAGAGTAAGGGAGGAAATGACATCAGGATTGGTTTCAGTCAGAGGCAGTAAAGATGTAAAATGCCTGAAACAGTTTTCTCCTTATTTACTTTATAGAATTCACTGAAATCAAAATGTGGACAGTACAATACATATGTTCGGCAAGTAGAACAAGTATTTATCTACTTATATATGTTTTTTGGTTTTATTTCCTGGGATAGTATGGCTGTCCCTGCTGCTTTAAAGCATACCTGAAATGAGAAGTGACAGGGGGTCAATGCAGGAAGTCGCGGTAATCTTGCTGTACGATGTACTACCCTTACTATTGGCATTGTGCTCCGCAGGTTGTGCTATTAGCACGGCCTGCAGTATTCAACTAGCGCGACCATTGCTATGGTAATGCGTGTTACTAAGGAGCATTGCCAGTAGTAGTGTGTGTTACGTAGTGATGGTCTGCGCAAGTCCAGTATCACGGGTCACACTGATAGCACGGGTACACAGCGACGATAGTATAGTAGTACATCAACCCTCTGATGAGATAAACATAGGGATATATAAAGCTCACCCTAGTAAGAAACGTCTGTTCTCCAGGACAGCAAGAGTTAAAAACTCAAGTTGCTATCTATGTAAAAGATTTTGTCAACAGCTTGTTGAATTCAGTCAGGTTTCCTGAAAAGTAAAGAGAGGCTAAACAAGCGGAAAAAAAACAGATGGAACAATAATGACCGCCTCTGCTGAGAATTCAGCTTGTGTACAGCAGTCCCCAACCCATCACGACCGCTCGGCCACCAATCGGACCTGGCGGATCTGCAAAAAATTAAAATACTCCTCCAGTCTGTTCCTCTTCAAAATTCTTTCTCTGACCTCTATCTAATGTAAATTCATCTACACAAAACAGCAATAGCCCTTACTCTCAGGAATAGCTGCCATAGCTACCGCCTTTCTCACTTACAGTCCCTAACCTCTCCTCTCACCAATGGAGCACAGAAAGATGGCAGCCCAGCCGAAAACCTGGGGCATCAGTGACCAATTTTACCAACTCCATGTAGTTCGAGGGTCTATGGATAATGAATACTATGAGGAGATTGTGTAGCTAAGCTCCCATACTACATGGAGGTGGTAAAATTGGTGAGTGGTTGGCCAATTATAATTGAAAGTGTGTACCAGGCTTTGGTATGTCTTACGTATGGAGGTGGGTGGCTCAGTAATGGTACATGATATAAGCCTTTGTAATAACACTTAGGAGTACCATATATACTCGAATACAAGTCGACCTCGTATATAAGTTTACTCCAATATTCAACCCTCTTAAGCTGGATTTTTTTTATTGACTCAAGTATAAGTCTACCCAGCAAAGTTAATGGCTGCACTTGGGGCTCAGGAGGAGTTAATGACTGCCCTGCATAACGTATTACAGCCATGAACCCCTCCTGTCCCTTAATTGCTGATAATACCTTCTCCAGGCCCCCGAGTGCTGCAATTATTCACTCCCCTTCCTGCATCCCAGTATATCCTCCCCTGCCCCTTTCCCTGTTAATTGTTGTGGCCAGGACTTTCAGACCTGTGCTTTCTTTGCATTTCCTTCCCTCACTTAGGGCCCTTTTCCACTGCAAGATGCAAACACATCAATTTTGATGTGCATTTTTTATGCATTTGTGTTTCTTTTTTTCTGATTGGCAAGTGTTGTCTTGATTTTTGAAAATAGATACTAGTGGTTAAATCAATGTGTTCCTATACTTTACATTGAAATGTAAAATGCATCATAATCGCACAGACATGCGTTTGCGTTTTTTTAAAAAAATCGGAATGCAGCAGTGGAAAAGACCACCCAAGCATGGGCGTAACAATGGGGGATGCAGCTCCTGCTCTTGCGGGGGTGCCTATTTTTGGGGCTGGAGGGGTCGCAGCAGGAGGGGAGAGCTTGGTAGCACGTCGGTGGGGAGGGGGACGCCCCCCCCCCTCACCTCGGGCTCTCCCCTCTGCACTCCCCTCCAGCATTGAATAGTTCATATGCAGGCGACGGGCAGCAGCAGGTACATACCTTCCGTGCATTCCAGCGCGGATGTTTCTCCCTCTAGTGTCTGACGCGACTTCCTGTTTATACAGGAAGTCGCGTCAGAAGCTAGAGAGAGGTAGGGGGGCACGCTGAGAATTTCTGCAGGGGGGCCCGGCGATTCCTAGTTACGCCCCTGCACCCAAGATTCTTATTTTAAACAGGCTGCACTTAAGAATCAGCAAACGCATGCGTTTTGCGTTTTTTGGCAAAAACACAGCTAGTGGAAAAGGGCCCTTACACAGGGTAAGTTGCTGTGTAATGTGAATGTCACTATTAGTACACACATTACTCAGTGTGCTCAGTGTTGCCCGTGACTCGTGTATAAGTCACCCCTATACCTTTATGAGTTTAATCCAACCTACATTTCTAGACTTATACTCGAGTTGATACAGTACTCGGTTTTCTCTGCAATCCTGTTTTTGTCTGTGTTTTTCCTCACACAATTTATTGGCTTAGTTTGCAAATTTAAATTTTGCAACAGAATCACAAACATGCTCCATATGCTGAAAAGGGCAGAAGGTTGGCAGAAAAAAATGTGAAAACGCTACGCCTCGAATTCCTGACCACCTCACTGTTTTGTATTACAAAGCAACACTACACGTTTTTGCGTATGCCCCCCGCATCACCCAATCCCATGCACTCCTCCAGGACTTTTCAAGAGCTGCTCCAACACTATGGAACTCCTACCTGTAGGCCCGGTCCGCCCATGATGCCAAGTGAGGCGACTTCCTCAGGCGATGGAAGTCTGGGTTCAGCACCAGGCAGAAACAGGAAGTGAAGTGAGTGCCTGGCCAACCTTTACTGGAGGCAACTTACCCGGCCAACCTATACTGTGGGCAACTGTACATGGCTAACTTATACTGGAGGCAACTGTACCTTGCTACCAACACTGAGGGCACTTGTAACTGGCTACCTACCTCTACTGAAGGTGTTTTTGAGGGGGCTTACCATAGCTATAATGTGCAGTGCAAATTGTTGGGTGCTGTGCAGGGGCGTAGCAATAGGGGGTGCAGCGGTAGCGACCGCATCGGGGCCCTTGGGCCAGAGGGGCCCCGAATGGCCCTCCCTCAACTACAGTATTAGCTCTATATTGGTCCTGTGCTCATAATAATCATTTATATATATACTTTGAATAGTGGTAATCATTAACAAACTATTTCCCATCCCCTTCTTGCACCTCTGACATTGTAGTTGCCATTGGCAGCTTTTAGTGCGCCGTTTCAATTGCTATGTATAGAGTGCATGGGGGGCCCCATTGTAAAAGATGTATCGGGGCCCACAGCTCCTTAGCTACGCCACTGGTGCTGTGCGATCATTCCAATTTGGGGGGGGGGGGGGGGTTGAAATCATCACAAGTTTGCCACAGGCAGCAAGAACTCTAGAACCGGCCCTGCCTACCTCATTAGGGTTTCTCCCTCCTTCAACATCTTCAAGAAGGCTCTCAAAACTCACCTTTTCACCGTGGCCTACCCCACCTCCACTGATGCTCTAAACGCGCAATTGCTGTATTATTGCTGTATGTCACCCCTAAATATTGTCTGTAACCTAAACTGATGTCCAGCACTGCGTAATATGTTGGCGCTTTATAAATACAACAAATAAATAATTCTCAGCCTGCGACTAGTCAGGCCAATCTCTGACGATCACTAGAGAGGTTTAGATGTCTTGGAATTTTGACAAGGTTGCTCGTATATAGAACATTGTTGAAAGGACATGAGGTCCTCTGAGGACTTCATCATTCACCGCTGTATAGGCAAAGCAAACATCACCAAATGTGGCATTTACCCCTTTAGCAGCCAATTTATTTAGAGACTTGCAAGTGCTGCAGGCCAATTTATTTTAGCCCTTTTTTATTACTTATTGTGATGATCTGCTCAGCTGGCTGCACAGGCAGACAGCTGTTTGACCATTCCTTGACTCTGTGGGGTGCAGGTCTCTGGATAAGAGACCTGTCTTTGCTTTGCAAGCTTCAGACCTGCTCTGCTGAGGAATTTGCAAATTGCCTAGTCGCCTCCCTTGAAGGCTTGCAGCATAAATACCATGTGATCCCACAATCCTTGGCTGGTCATGGTTTGTTACTGTTGAAACACTCCTGGAGTGTCAGCCTTGCTATTGTCTGCTAAAGATTATCTTAGAGTATTCCTGGGGATTGCATTAGGCATCCCTATAGCACAGTCAGGTTGTATTATTGTATTGCCAGTTCTGTCTTATGTTTGTCCTTGCGATTACACTGTCGCCAGCGGTTGGCGATGTTGAATCGTTTGTTTCTCTAATTGGATCACACTTGCTCTGGCGGAAAGAGCAGTGGATCCTGCTAACTCTGTTTCCCTACTTGGTTCACGCTCGCTCTGGCAGTAAGAGCAGTGGATCCTTCCTGTCCTGTCCCTGAACCTAGATCGCTCTCGCTCTGGCGGAAGAGCGTTGGATCTTATCTGACCTATTCCTGTTTCTGTTCGTTTGTCTGTTCGGATCGCATTCGCTCTAGCGGTAGCAGCGGTGGTTCCTTTTGTACTCTGTCTGGGAGTGTAGGCCAGAGCTGCAGTTGCTGCTGGCTGCTCCTTCTCTCTTTCTTGTCTGATACGAACGCTTGCTGTAGGCTCGGTTGGGTAACCGTTAAGCAAGCGTTCGCGTTCTCTGTTTCGTGTTTGTGTGGTGTTGGTTAGTTAGGGTGGCGTACTTGTCTCTGTTGCGCTTAACGTGGGGAGACCGTGCCGTAAACGCGTTCGCTGTTGCGAATGAGTGCGGCGTTCGCGTTTAGCTAGCGTTTGTTATTTTCCTTATCTTCCCATTGTTGTTTGCTGTGCCTTTGCTACTCTCGCGCTCTGTCTTGCTCAGTCTTGTGTCATCTTCTGGCAATCGCCTCTCTAGCGATTGTGTTCCTACTTTTTTTCTGCTGTTGTGTGTTCACCGTCGCGGGTTGGCGACTAGATTGGTGCAGGCACATACATTCTGTCCCTGTGCTCATTCTCATTGGCAATCGCATCTCTTGCGATTGCGTTCTCACTTAGTTTCCACTGTTGTGTGTTCACCGTCGCAGGTTGGCGATGAGATTGGTGGACATACATACATTCCTTCTCTGTGCTTATTCAGTCTTGTGTCGCTGTTAGCAATCGCCATCTCTTGCGATTGCTTTCCCACTTGATCTTCACGGTTGTGTGTTCATCGTCGCTGGATGGCGACTAGATTGGTGGACACACATACACCCTAACGCTGTACTCTCTCTCTTTAAGGGCTATCTTGCCCTGCATTGCTTTCCTTCGTACAATTCCTATCTGGCATCTGTGGCTGTGCAGAGGATCTGTTCCTCTGCACTCTATGGCTCCATCTGCCGGCAGGAATTCCCCTCTACAGGTGCATTGCACCTTTTGCTGGGTTCTCTCAGATTATACACTTGTGGAGGAATTCCGCAGTGTCGGCGTGCATCCTGTGCGCTGACCACGGAAAGAATTCCACAATCGTTACACTTATTTCCTACATTCCCCTGCTTCTGATTAGTACTGCTGTAATGTGTATTTATAGCCACCTGTCACTAGGGGACGGTGTGAGACAATAACAGAGGACTTCTGCTTTCGGTTTCTATAGCCTCTGCTAGTAGAGAGACATCAAAGCATTCCAAGAATTTACAGCACAATGAGGTCTGCCGGCTGAAGTAAAAAGCAGCGCACTTATCTCAAACAAAATAATTCAGTTTAAGCTGCTAATGGGTTGATTCGCAATTCCAAGCACAAATGTCTACTCCCCCATATATCCTTTAACCTCAGATCGATGGGTGCATATGATTTGCATGAAATCTGCATGCAAGCCGTAACAATTAGGGCCCTTTTACACTTAATCAGTTGCTCTCAGTTATAACTAAAAGACAACTGATTTTCAAAAAAATGTCCATGTTTTCCTATGGCTCAGTTCCCACTATACGCGTTTTAAAGGATACCCGAAGTGACATGTGACATGATGAGATAGACATGGGCATGTACAGTGCCTAGCACACAAATAACTAGGCTGTGTTCCTTGTTTTCTTTCTCTGTCTAAAAGAGTTAAATATCAGGTATGTAAGTGGCTGACTTAGACCTGTACTAAAGCACACTAACGCTACTAACGCATTAAGTGTAAAAGGGCCTTTAGCCTCATGTTCATCTCTGCCAGCTTTATCTGGGTGGAAAGTCCTCACATTTCCCAGAGGAGAGTGAGTGCAGGCAATACCAGGGTCTTAGCTAGACTTAATAAGGCCCCCCTGCAAAAATGATGGCATGGGGCCCTCTTGGTCCATGAACCCCACGTGATCGGGAGCTGGTGAATGGCAGCAGAGAGTGTTCTGCTATGAAGCAGCGTCTGGAAGCAGAAAAAATTACACAACCTCCTGCACACGTTTTTTTTATTAGCGAATGGGGATGTTTCTTTGCTAATTGGCTGCTCTTGGGGTTGGGGAGAGGGAGGAGGAGGGGCCCCCTGCAATGGTGGAGGTCGCAGGGGTGATTGCTACCCCCTTGGGCAATACTCTACTTACAAACAGGTTCCATTTGTAGAGGAGGTCGTTTGTAAGTGTTTTAAACTATACTTATAATGGTTTATATAATACTGTAACATTTTAACAAAAAAAAACAAAAAACAGTATTGAATATTTTGTACAAAAAGATTACTTTTTTGTGTCTTAGAAACGTATCTCGAGTTGTTTGTAAGTAGGGGACTGTCTGTATTTGAACAAGCCCACCAGCAAAGGGATAAACTCATACTTTACCGGCGTAGGAATCTCCAAATTTTCCTAAATATATAAAACTAGCTGGTCGCCCGGCGTTGCCCAGGTATGTATTTGGCTGGTGTTGGCTCCGCCCACTTTTTCTAACTCTAACACACAATTACTTAATGACCAAGTATGTGAGCTTTGCGGTCTTTGGCATCAATAATTGGCATTGAAATGAAATTAATCTGATTGGATGTGGCTCCACCCCTTTTCTGAATTTAATCCCCAATCACCCAATGGCCAACTGTACCAGGTACAAGTGATTAACAGTGCAAGAATGGCAGGAATTAAATATTCCCCTCAAAATCAATAGGTGGATTTTGATTGGCTTTTATAGGCTCCACCCACTTTTCTGAATATTAATCCCAGTCACCCAGGGACCAACTGTGCAAAGTTTAAAAACCCTACCATTAACAGTGTAAGAATGGCTGCAGTATACATTTCCGCAATGAAATTTGTATTTTTCTCCACCCACTTATTTCCTAACATTGTTGGCTGCTGTTGGCTCCGCCTACTATTTCTAACCCTAACACACAATTACTCAATAACCAAGTTTGTGAGCTTTGCGGTCTTTGGCATCAATAATTTGCATTGAGATTAAACAAATCTGCTTGGCTGTTTGTGGCTCCACACCTTTGTCTGAATTTGAACCCCAGTCACCCAATTACTAACTGTACCAGGTTTAAGGCCTGTGCCATTAACAGTGCAAGAATGGTAGCATATTCCCCTTGAAAATCAATAGGTGAATTTTGATTAGCTTTTGTAGGCTCCACCCACTTCTCTGAATATTAATCCCAGTCACCCAGTGACCAATTGTGCAAAGTTTGAGAACCCTACCATTAAAAGTGTAAGAATTGCTGCAGTTTACATTTTCTCAGTGAAATTTGCATTTGTCTCCGCCTACTGATGACCCAGCATTGCCCGATTATGTATTTTGCAGGTGTTGACTGTGCCCACTTTTCTAATCCTAACGCACAATTAATCAATTACTCAATTACCAAGTTTGTGAGCTTTGCGGTGTTTGGCAACAATAATTTGCATTGGAATGAAACAAATCGAATTGGCTGTTTGTGGCTCCACCCCCTTTCTGAAATTGAACCCTAGTCACCCAATAACCAACTGTACCAGGTTTGAGGCTTGTGCCATTAACAGTGCAAGAATGGCAGCAATGTAAATATTCCCCTTGAAAATCAATAGGTTATTTTTGATTGGCTTTTATAGACTCCACCCACCTTTCTGAATATTAATCCCAGTCACCCAACTACCAACTGTGCAAAGTTTGAGAACCCTGCCATTAACAGTGTAAGAATGGCTGCTGTTTTCATTTCCCAGTGAAATTTGTATTTGTCTCCGCCCCCTTTTTGGTTATGGGAATAAAAATTATCCTATACTTTATTCCAGGTAGTGTACTATGTGTGTGCCAAATTTCATTCAAATCCGTTCAGCCGTTTTTGCGTGATCGAGTAACAAATATCCAAACATCCAAACATCCGAACTTTCCCATTTATTATATTAGTAGGATAGGATAGTGAAATGCAGTGAGACTTTAAAGGGAAGGTCCAAGCAATAAAAAAAAACAAAAACAAAATCCACTTACCTAGGGCTTCCTCCAGCCCCTGGCTGCCGTCCTGTGCCCTCGCCGCAGCTCCTGTGGCTCCCGGTGTCCTGCGCTGCAGAAGCCGAAAATCGGCAAATCGATCAAAAAATGATTGGCCAGTAAATCTGCTGAAAAAACTTGTTGTGTATTCCCAGCATTACCCAGGCAGAGGGAAGGCTCTGGGTCATATAGATCCTTCCTGGACCTTTCACAGTCCCGCGTTCCAGCGATGTCAACCCGATAGCAGTATTCGACCAATCAGTTGAATACTGCTCTGTGTCACCGCGGGAGGCTTCGAAGTCTTTGGGGGCCTAAGTGTTACCAAAGACTGGTTCCTCTGTACTGTGCTCGTTCTCTCTCTCTCACACGCTCACGCATGCGCAGTGCAGAGCCGCCTGTCTTCGTCAGCCCTCAGGTTTCCGAGGACTTCCAAATCCCCCTTGCGGGGATTGAAATGGGGGTGACCACGCTGGAACGAGAGTACCGTGAGAGTGCGGTAAAATGTAGGGTATTGTTGCATTTTCGTGAAAAGGTTCTGAAAAATCGAAATAGCATTTTCAATTGCGAAAATTTGCAAACAACGTTGTGATGCATTGCAGACTCTGCAGCCAAAGAGATCAGCAGGACAGCCAGGTAACAGGTATTGTTTAACAGGATATAATATGTCAGCCTCCATATCCCCCTCACTTCGAGTGTCCCGTAAGGCAGAGACAGTCAGGTTTAGGATTGGCGCATCGCTTAGACTCTCGCTGGGACCGGCCAGGAAGGGAACGCGGCCCGGTGCCCGAATCTCACAGACAAAAAGATTAGTTTCCATTTTTTGACCTTGGATAAAGCACAGCTGTTCTGCTCTATATGAGTTCGGAGGCAGGGCAGAGCTGGCGTATGCCGTATCCAAAGGCTATTGGGACACACACTGCTTGCCAGCTCTTTTTTTTTTCTTTAGCGTGGGCTAACATGGAATACAAGGAATAGCGCTCCCTAGTGGATCAGTCATGTAAAAGCTTGCCAGGGAGTGATAAAATGTAATCTATATATATGTTACGGCCAGAACCCGAAGTGTGGCCACTTCTAGTTCTGGCCGGCCACTTCGGGTTCTGGCCGGCCAATTTGCGAAGTGGCCGCAGCACAGCGGCCAATGTTAGAAATGCAAAGCTACACTTATTTTACGGCCGTCTCGCTGCGGCCAAATGTATTAAAAGTTGCTTAAATTTAATTAAATATAGCCGGCGGCGATGTGATAGATGAAGCCGCCGGCTTTCGCACTGCCCCCCCCCCCCGATTCTCCCCCCCCCCCCGCCTCTCTTCTTGTCCCCGCCTTCCATACAATACGGAGCCGCCGGGAGAGTCGTTCGTCGCGGCAGGGGAAGCAGAGCGGGGAGGCTGCAGACATTGCTTCTGCCAGCACCCGCTCTGCAGGAACGGCAGGATTCCCCTGCCGCGACGAACGACTCTCGGGGACACGCGTGTCCCCGCCCGGCTGCTCCGTATGTCGTATAGGAGGCAGGGAGAGGAGAGAGGCGGGGGGGGAGGAGGAGAGGAGGAGGAGGCAGTGCGAAAGCCGGCGGCTTCATCTATCACATTGCCGCCGGCTATATTTAATTAAATTAAGCAACTTTTAATACATTTGGCCGCAGCGAGACGGCTGTAAAATAAATGTAAACTTTCCATTTCTAACATTGGCCGCTGCGCTGCGGCCACTTTGCACATTGGCCGGCCAGAACCCGAAGTGGCCGGCCAGAACTAGAAGTGGCCACACTTCGGGTTCTGGCCGTAACATATATATAAAATTGGATGTAGGTGTGTATGTGGGTGTGTGTACAGGGAGTGCAGAATTATTAACCTCCCCGGCGTTCTATTGAGATCGCCAGGGAGGCTGCGGGAGGGTTTTTTTTCAATTACAAAAAAACTATTTCCTGCAGCCAACTGAAAGTTGGCTGCATGAAAGCCCATTAGAGGGCGCTCCGGAGGCGTTCTTCCGATCGCCTCCGGCGCCCAGAACAAACAAGGAAGGCCGCAATGAGCAGCCTTCCTTGTTTGGCTTTCCTCGTCGCCATGGCGACGAGCGGAGTGACGTCATGGACGTCAGCCGACGTCCTGACGTCAGCCGCCTCCGATCCAGCCCTTAGCGCTGGCCGGAACTGATTGGTCCGGCTGCGCAGGGCTCGGGTGGCTGGGGGGACCCTCTTTCGCCGCTGCTCGCGGCGGATCGCCGCAGAGCGGCGGCGATCAGGCAGCACACGCGGCTGGCAAAGTGCCGGCTGCGTGTGCTGCTTTTTATTTGAAGCAAATCGGCCCAGCAGGGCCTGAGCGGAAGCCTCCGGCGGTGATGGATGAGCTGAACTCGTCCATACCGCTCAGGAGGTTAAGCAAATGAGTATTTTGACCACATCATCCTCTTTATGCATGTTGTCTTACTCCAAGCTGTATAGGCTCGAAAGCCTACTACCAATTAAGCATATTAGGTGATGTGCATCTCTGTAATGAGAAGGGGTGTGGTCTAATGACATCAACACCCTATATCAGGTGTGCATAATTATTAGGCAACTTCCTTTCCTTTGGCAAAATGGGTCAAAAGAAGGACTTGACAGGCTCAGAAAAGTCAAAAATAGTGAGATATCTTGCAGAGGGATGCAGCACTCTTAAAATTGCTTCTGAAGCGTGATCATCGAACAATCAAGCGTTTCATTCAAAATAGTCAACAGGGTCGCAAGAAGCGTGTGGAAAAACCAAGGCGCAAAATAACTGCCCATGAACTGAGAAAAGTCAAGTGTGCAGCTGCCAAGATGCCACTTTCCACCAGTTTGGCCATATTTCAGAGCTGCAACATCACTGGAGTGCCCAAAAGCACAAGGTGTCTAATAGTCAGAGACTTGGCCAAGGTAAGAAAGGCTGAAAGACGACCACCACTGAACAAGACACACAAGCTGAAACGTCAAGACTGGGCCAAGAAATATCTCAAGACTGATTTTTCTAAGGTTTTATGGACTGATGAAATGAGAGTGAGTCTTGATGGGCCAGATGGATGGGCTCGTGGCTGGATTGGTAAAGGGCAGAGAGCTCCAGTCCGACTCAGACGCCAGCAAGGTGGAGGTGGAGTACTGGTTTGGGCTGATATCATCAAAGATGAGCTTGTGGGGCCTTTTCAGGTTGAGGATGAAGTCAAGCTCAACTCCCAGTCCTACTGCCAGTTTTCTGGAAGACACCTTCTTCAAGCAGTGGTACAGGAAGAAGTCTGCATCCTTCAAGAAAAACATGATTTTCATGCAGGACAATGCTCCATCACACGCGTCCAAGTACTCCACAGCGTGGCTGGCAAGAAAGGGTATAAAAGAAGAAAAACTAATGACATGGCCTTCTTGTTCACCAGATCTGAACCCTATTGAGAACCTGTGGTCCATCATAAAATGTGAGATTTACAAGGAGGGAAAACAATACACCTCTCTGAACAGTGTCTGGGAGGCTGTGGATGCTGCTGCACGCAATGTTGACGGTGAACAGATCAAAACACTGACAGAATCCATGGATGGCAGGCTTTTGAGTGTCCTTGCAAAGAAAGGTGGCTATATTGGTCACTGATTTGTTTTTGTTTTGTTTTTGAATGGCAGAAATGTATATTTGTGAATGTTGAGATGTTATATTGGTTTCACTGGTAAAAATAAATAATTGAAATGGGTATATATCGGGCGTACGTTAAAAAGGGGCGCTGGGAAAAAAGGGCGCCGGGTTTTTAACGATAAGCATGGATAACATTTAAAAATGTATTGTACTGTATTTCGTTTAAAATTAATGTTTTTTAAAGTTATAAATCATTAAATAATGTGCATTAAATCGGCAATTGTAAAAACGTTAATCTTTCGTTTAAATACTGAAACGTATAATAACGTTAAAAAAAAAAATTACTAAGTAACCCTCCCTGTACCTACCCCTAACCCCTAGACCCCCCTGTTGATGCCTAAACCTAAGACCCCCCCTGTTGGTGCCTAAGTAACCCTCCCTGTACCTACCCCTAACCCCTAGACCCCCCTGTTAGTGCCTAAACCTAAGACCCCCCTGTTGGTGCCTAAACCTAAGACCCCCCTGTTGGTGCCTAAACCTAAGACCCCCCTGTTGGTGCCTAAACCTAAGACCCCCCTGTTGGTGCCTAAACCTAAGACCCCCCTGTTGGTGCCTAAACCTAAGACCCCCCTGTTGGTGCCTAAACCTAAGACCCCCCTGTTGGTGCCTAAACCTAAGACCCCCCTGTTGGTGCCTAAACCTAAGACCCCCCTTTTGGTGCCTAAACCTAAGACCCCCTGTTGGTGCCTAAACCTAAGACCCCCCCTGTTGGTGCCTAAACCTAAGACCCCCCTGTTGGTGCCTAAACCTAAGACCCCCCTGTTGGTTTTTTCGTTTAAAAATAATGTAAAAAAATGTACTGTTTTTCGTTTAAAAATAATGTTTGAAAAAAAATATTGTACTGTTTTTCGTTTAAAAATAATATTTAAAAATGTATAAATCATTAAATAATGTGTAATCATGAGAAGCAGTAATAAAACATTAAGTCTCCGGGCGCCGCTTTTAAAACGTTATTTTTCACCGGCGCCCTTTTTTCCTATCGGGCGCCCATTAAACGATATTTATTATAGGAGTGAATGGCGGCGCCCGATTTGTCCACTAGCCTCAGGCGCCCGAATTTACTGTTTCCATATATCGGTATTTGTTTTTTGTTAAGTTGCCTAATAATTATGCACAGTAAAGTCACCTGCACACACAGATATCCCCCTAAAATAGCTAAAACTAAAAACAAACTAAAAACTACTTTTAAAAATATTCAGCTTTGATATTAATGAGTTTTTTGGTTTCATTGAGAACATGCTTGTTGTTCAATAATAAAATTATTCCTCAAAAATACAACTTGCTTAACCCCCTTGGCGGTATGAAACATTCCGCCAGGGGGCAGCGCAGCAGTTTTCTTTAATTTTTTTTTTTTTTAATCATGTAGCGAGCCCAGGGCTCGCTACATGATAGCCGCTGCTCAGCGGCATCCCCCCACCCGCTTCGATCGCCTTCGGCGATCTCCGATCAGGAAATCCCGTTCAAAGAACGGGATTTCCTGGAGGGCTTCCCCCATCGCCATGGCGACGGGGCGGGATGACGTCACCGACATCGGGACGTCATTGGGACTCCAGATTCACCCCTCGGCGCTGCCTGGCACTGATTGGCCAGGCAGCGCACGGGGTCTGGGGGGGGGGGGGGCCGCGCGCCGCAATGAATAGCGGCGATCGGGCGCGCGGCGGCGGCGATCGGGGTGCTGGCGCAGCTAGCAAAGTGCTAGCTGCGTCAAGCAAAAAAAAATTATTTAAATTGGCCCAGCAGGGCCTGAGCGGCACCCTCCGGCGGCTTACCCCGTGTCACACACGGGGTTACCGCTAACGAGGTTAATAATTCTGCACTCCCTGTATGTATGTGCCGCGATCACCCGAAAACGGCTGGACGATTTGAACGAAACTTGGTATACAGATCCCTTACTACCTGGGATGATATGTTCTGGGGGTCTCGCGGCCCCCCTGCACATGTGGGCGGAGCTACAAACAGTAAATCAGATTTCACCCATTAGAGTCAATGGAAAAAATGGAAAAGGCTGCCATTCTCAAAGTAATCAAGCCAGAGTCCCCACACTTGACACAGTTGGTCACTTGGTGACCGAGGTTACAAATCCAGGAAAAGAGGGCGGAGCATAAAACAGCCAATGAAATTTCAGACATTCATTTTAAATGGAAAAATGTAAACTGCAGCCATTCTTACACTGTTAATTGCAGGGTTTTCAAACTTGGCAAACGTGGTCACTGGGTGACTGGGATTAATATTCAGGAAAGTGGGTGGAGCCTACAACAGCCAATCAAAAGTCACCTATTGATTTTCAAGGTGAATATTAAAACTGCTGCCATTCTTACACTGTTAATGCCAGAGGCTTCAGACTTGCTACAGTTGGTCATTGGGTGACTGGGGTCCAAATTCACTAAAGGGGCGGGGCCACAAACAGCCAATAAGACTTTCTTGGTGGATAAACTTCTTTCATTCACACATTTGTGATGCTAGGAACCTGAAAGCTCACAAACGTGCTCATTGAGTGACCAAGTGTCAAGGTTACAAAAAGTGGGCGGAGCCAAAAATAAAGTTCACTAGGAAAATATAAACTGCAGCCATTCTTACACTGTTACTGGCAGGGTTCTCAAACTTTGCACAGTTGGTCACTGGGTGAATGGGATGAATATTCAAGAGTGGGTGGAGCCTACAACAGCCAATTCAAATTCACCTGTTGATTTTCAAAGGAAATATTTACATTGCTGCCATTCTTACACTGTTAATAGCAGATGCTTCAAACCTGGTACTGTTAGTCGCTGGGTGACTGGGGTTCAAATTCGTAAAGGGGGCTAAGCCACAAACAGCCAATCAGATTTGTTTAATTTCAATGGGAATATACAAATTATTCATACCAAAAGCCCAAAGCTCATAAACTTGGTCATTGAGTGACTGTACGTTAAGGTTAGAAAAAGTGGGCGGAGCCAACAACTACATTTTATTCCAGGGGAAAATATAAACTGCAGCCATTCTTACACTGTTAATGGCAGGGTTCCCAAACTTGACACAGTGGGCCACTGAGTGACTGGGATTAATATTCAGAAATGTAGGTGGAGCCAACAACAGCCAATCAAATTTCACCTATTGATTTTCAAGGGGAATATTTACATTGCTACCTTTCTTACACTCTTAATGGCAGAGGCCTCTTACCTGATGGTGACTGGGGTCCAAATTCACTAAAGGGGGCAGAGCCACAAACAGCTAATCAGATTTGTTAGATTGATTTCAGCCATTCTGTTATTGGCAGGGTTCTCAAACATGACACAGTTGGTCAATGGGTGACTGGGATTAATATTCAGGACAGTGGGTGGAACCTACAACAGCCAATCAAAATTCACCTATTGATTTTTAAGGGAAATATTGAAACTGCTGCCACTCTTACACTAATAATGGCAGAAGTTTCAAACCGGCCACAGTCGGTCATGAAGTGGCTGGGGTTCAAATCCACTAAAGGGGTGTAGCCACAAACAGCCAATCAGATTACTTTACTGGATAAACTTCTTTCATTTACACAATTTTGATGGCAGAAACCCAAAAGCTTAAAACTTGGTAACTGGGTGACTGGGATTAATATTCAGAAAAGTGGGTGGTGCCTAAAAAGAAAATCAAAATTCACCTTTTGATTTTCAAAGGGAATATTTAAATTGCTGTCATTCTTGCACTGTTAATGGCACAAGCCTCAAACCTGGTACAGTTGGTCATTGGGTGACTGGGGTTCAAATTCAGAAAAGGGGTGGAGCTACAAACAGCAAATCAGATTTGTTTCATCTCACTGGTAAATTACAAATTATTAATGCCAAGGACCCCAGAGCTCACAAACTTGGTCATTGAGTGACTGTGTGTCAAGGTTACAAAAAGTGGGCGGAGCCAAAAACAAATTTCACTAGGAAAATATAAACTGCAGCCATTCTTACACTGTTAATGGCAGGGTTCTCAAACTTTGCCCAGATGGTCACTGGGTGACTGAGATTAATATTATGGGAAGTGGGTGAAGCCTATAATAGCCAATCAAAATTCACCTGTTGATTTTCAAGGGGAATATTTAAATTGCTTCCATTTTTGCTCTGTTAATAACAGATGCCTCAAACCTGCTGCAGTTGGTCATTGGGTGACTGGGGATCAAATGCCGGAGAGGGGCAGAGCCACAAACAGCCAATCTGATTTGTTTAATTTCTATGGGAATATACAAATTATTGATGACAAAGACCCCAAAGTTCACAAACTTGGTCATTGAGTATTTGTGTGTTAGGGTTAGAAAAAGTGGCCGGAGCTAACACCAGCCAAATACATACCCGGGTAACGCCGATTCATCAGCTATTATTCATAAATGTGGATGGAGCCTACAAAAGCCAATCAAAATTCATCACACACACACACACACACACGCACACACCATACACACACACACACCATACACACACACACACACACACTCACACATACACACACACACACACACATAAACCACACCCACACTCACACACACACCACACTCACACACCCACACCACACTCACACACACACACCACACTCACACCACTCACACACACACCACACTCACACACTCACACACACACCACACTCACCACACTCATACACACACCACTCACCCACACACACACACACACCACTCTCACACACACACCACACTCTCTCTCTCTCACACACACACACACACACATACACCACACTCACGTTCACACACACACACACACACACACACACACACACACACACACACACACGGCCGGATTTGTACTTTCCAGTGCCCTAGGCCTGCTGTTACCAAGCGCCCCCCCCCCCCAAAAAAAACAAATATATATATATATATATATATTTTGTCCAACACGCTGACTAGCGATCATTGGTTTGAATGGGCTCATTTCAGCTGTGCTGCTCTGCCCCCCATTCAACAAATAATTCCTGTAATCCTGCCCGAATGTGCACAGCAGCCGATAGTGTTCTGGGCATGCATATTTGAGAAATGACGCTGATGTATGTCCGGTACTTGTCAAGAATGCATAACACTGTACCGGCCTCGTTTGCTGTGCACATCTGGGCAGGAGCGAGAAATTACAGGGAGCGCGAGTGGCCAGAGCATGCGCTGCTTCTTTGTCCTCTGTGCGACTGGCTGCAGTCAGAGCCACAGACAGGTGACAGGGAGCGCGAGTGACCAGAGCATGCGCTGCTTCTTTGTCCTCTGTGCGACTGGCTGCAGTCAGAGCCACAGACAGGTGACAGGGAGCGCGAGTGACCAGAGCATGCGCTGCTTCTTTGTCCTCTGTGCAGGGCCGGATTTACAGCTCAGGAGCCTATAGGCACAGAAGCTCTGTCGCCCTAAGCCCCGCCCACCAGCACAAGCCACACACCCCAAGGTACGCCCCTTTTTTTACTCAAGATACTACCCAAGACAAGTAGAGAATACGAACAATATGCAGATTTTGCCAATGGCGTGCAGAATTTTACCAAAGATAGTCTACTAACAGCAACAAGCAGATACCTGTAATACAAATCACAAGGAAGTAATACTAATAACACACAGTTTCCAATTACAGGCAGGTACTAAGTAGATTTTAGTGATGGGTAGATTCTAATGATAGGAAGGTGGTGGTAGGCAATATGGATGCTCGGTGTGTTGATGCAAATTTGGTTGCAAATAGTCTGCAGGTTGAAAGTTAGACTAATCAAAATCAGCTGCAGTGGCATTTGATTAGTTAAATTTAAATCGGTGAGGTCTCTTTCAGACGGGAGGCTGAACAGTGCGCTTGCCAGGGTGGTAGTGATCGGTCAGTCCTAGTGACAGGCAGGCAGTACATTGGTACATTGATCCCCTCCTCCAAGCCAGTGGGAAACTGCTCCGTCGTGCCTCCTCCCCACTTTATAGAAACAGCACACTGGGTGTACTCACATGATGTTACAGTAAGGATTGAGCTTGATCCTTACAGGTGACAGTATAATATGCACGGATTTTGAAGTGGCACACCTCACCCGTACGTTGGGTGCTAGACCTGGGTGCCAAGCCACGTTACCCTAAAGTCTATAGTCACAAGTAAGATCAGGTCAGCACGCCATTGTCACAATGCAGTGTTCCGTTTATTGCAGAAGTCTTTGTCGACTTCTACAATAAACGGAACACTGCATTGTGACAACAGTGTGCTGACCTGATCTTACTTGTGACTTATTATAATAAGAGCCTCATCAGTCCTTAAAGCGGACCTGAACTAGGAACATCCTCTCTGCTGTAAAAAATAAAAAAAAAGCATAATAACCTTTAAAGAAAAACATTTTTGTTACAGCTGATACAAATCCTGCAATAAATCTGCAGTGTGTCTACTTCCTGCTTCCATGAAAGCAGACATTTTGTTAACATGATGTGCTTTCAAATTAGCTTATCTGCTATGGCAGAGGAAACAGCTGAGAGATCAAATTACAACTTGTGATTAGACACAGATGAGTGGGAATTAGACAGGCTAAACTCTCTAAATACATACAGGGTGCACTTCTCTCTGTTTTATCTTCTGTCCTGTTCAAGAGTTCAGGTCAGCCTTAAAGGATACTTTAATCTGAAACATAGCCTCAAATTGATGCCCTGTGTGTGGGGGGAGTTATGCACAGGCTTACCGCACCTCTGTGGCCCAGCCTCTGCCTCTGTTTGCCTGTTATCCTCCCCATTCTATGTGTCCTTGTCGGCACCCTCTGACCCTCACATAATACTCTGCGCATGCACAATACGTCCGTTGAGTATGTCTTGGTGCGGCAGCGTGCACATAAAGCAATTAGACTTCCGAGCTTGCGCAGTCAAAAGGCGCCCAAGCAGACATACTGTGCATTCGCAGCGTAGTATATCCGGGTCAGAGGGCGCTGACCAGGACCCTTAGAATTGGGAGGATAAAAGGCAAATGGAGACAGACGCCCGTCCAGGGAGGTGCAGTAAACGTATACACAATTACCCCCATGTACACAGGAATTTAAAGATATATTTAAGGTATCATTTAACCCTTACTGATCTCCCCACTGAGAGACTACATTACTCCCCTCCCCCATCCCCTGTGTGCCTGCTGACGAAATCCTTCCCTTACACCATCAAGTAGTCCCCCTCCCAATCTGACACCTACAACCTGGAATCCAGCAGTGTTTCTATAGGGCAATTTCAGCAGCACTGACCATCTGTCACCTGACCTGATCAGAGCAGCAATGACATCTTATCAGGTCAGGTGACAGCTGAACAGAGCTGCGATATCGCCCTATGGAAACACTGGGAAGCATCACAGGATTGTCTCAGCAGGGGACACTACTGTCTGTTGTAGTCTTTGCTAGGAAAAGGAGGGGGTGATCAGGTCTGCATTAGCAATCAGTCACTTACTCTGTCTGCTTAAAAGCTAAGTGTCTGTGTCACTAACGTTGTGGGTTTCTCCCTCTCTCTGGTCTGTGTCCTATCGCAGCAAGTCAGTCTCACTCACTCTCCAGTCTCCAGGAACCACGGGGCACTGTGTCACACACTGCTGTTTCTGACTATCACACACGTGTGCAGACAGCTTCAAGCCCCCGATAGTATACACAGGGGGCGGGGCGGGGCTGTAACTATACAGTGCAGGCCAGGGCTATCTCCTACAGTCCTACCTACAGGGCTGTTTCGTCCGCCCCATCCCTCCCTCCCCGTCTGTCACCTGATAACAGATTCTGGTTGGCTGTTGGCAGCTTTAATGGACAGGAGAGGTGTCAGTGGGCAGAGCTTTTTGCCTACCTGTGCTGCTGCTGCTGTATTCGTCCTCTTTATCCCCTTCCATCATGGCTCTGGGCACAGCCAGTCAGGCTAATTTCGCCGGTGAGTCCCTCCACATCCTCTTGGCCGCCCACGTGGTTAGCCACGCTCCCAACCCCAGGACTTCAGCCGGCAATACAGAGGAACAATCGCTCCGCCCCCCGCCGCCTATGCACGCAGCCTGCTGTTCACTTGCAGCGCTGCGTGCAGGCATGAATAGGGCGGCCGGTGGGCGGGGAGAGCGGCACATAATGACAGACTGTGTGTCTATCACTAGCCGCCCGCCCCTCACTGTAGTTGTGGCCGCGGCCGCCGGATCACAGTGCAAGGAGGAGGCGGCGGGCGGCGCTTGCATTAGTGTTGCATTTTTCACGGTTTCAATTTTAAAGG